>NC_143509.1:86947135-87554635 GCF_031878675.1 Megascapheus bottae
TAGAGAGAGAGAGAGGAGAGAGAGAGAGAGGAGAGACAGAGAGAGAGAGACAGAGAGAGAGAGGAGAGAGAGAGAGAGGAGAGAGAGAGAGAGAGAGAGAGACAGAGAGAGAGACAGAGAGACAGAGAGAGAAAATACTATTGAAACTCTAATGCATCATTTCTATAAAAGCTCATACATGGTTGTTTTTCTATTATGCCACTCAAAAGCCTTAGCAGCTCTATAATTTTTTCTATTTCTCAATTATTTCTTTTTTCATATATTTTTATTGTAATTAATAGAAGGGTTACATGATATTTGTCAGATAGATGGTGCATTAATTCCCATACATTGATACCCTTTCACATGTCTTGGTCCCCATTTCCCTCCCCCCCAAACCCACCCCTCATCTTGTTTTGCCCCGTTCCCTATCCAATTTCAAATAACCAAATACAAATATATACAGATATATAAGGTAACAAAGTGAGATACTGTAATAATATGAGATAACCAAGGGACAGCAAAAGAGATGAGAGATAACATAGTACCTTAACAACAGCAATCATTCATTATATGGCTTATGTTTCTATATCCTAGAGATCCTTTCATTTAGCATCCTACCATATGGCCTTTTGTATCAAGGTTTTGTTCTTAGGTTGTTAGTTTTGATAAAAATCATTTAAGTAATATTTAATAAAAGTCAAAAACCAAGGAAGCCAAGTCCTCTTTGAGTCTCTTTTCTATATTCCCTGTATTTTAGAAATTATATGTTACTTCAAATTCTATTTAAAGAATGCTTTTTTCCCTAAGAAATTTCACATATACTCAAAGTAGAGTACAAATTCCTCCATATTTTCATCAAATATATTTAACCATTAGTAAGTATTACAGCAGTTTCCTTTCTCTGTCCCTTCTAAATTTATCGGTTTCCTTCGTACAAAACTATTTTAATGAGAACCTTAGATTTGTTCTTTAATCCCACAGCCTTCATTTGGATCTCAAAAATTTTGACATTTTCTTACATACCTGTAGATCATTTGTTATGCCTAGAAATTATCCTTGATATCTTCAAATGTGTTTTGTCACTCCACTAAGAAAATCATGCATGTGGATTGTGACTGTGGAAAAAAAAAAACAAAAACTAAGTCAAGGATAGAAAAAAATCATGTTATTTCAGAGCCTTTCCCCCCATATCTCAGTTATGCAAATTAAATTGAGTGTATTTATGGTGTAGAACATGGTGTTCTGATATATGTATGCCTTGTGACCTGAATAAATCATGCTAATTAACAAATCCATCACCTCACATACTTACCTTCGTATCCTGTAGGTCGAGCACTTAAGATCTAATTTTGTAGTGATTTTAAAATAGGCAACATAGTTATTAGTCCCTGTAGTCTTTATGATGTACAATAGATCTCCAGAATTTACTAGAAAGTATCAAGGAACTAAGCTTTTAAAAAGATTGCCAGCTTCTGTTCCCTCTTGGTTGGAAGCCAGCTGTTCGATTGTGAAGAAACCCAAGCAGAACACAGAAACAACCAAGTAGGCAAAGTAAGGGTTCCACTCACAGCCCCAGCTGTCTCCAAGGTAACAAAGAGCTCCTGTGGGAAAGCCTTGTGAGTGACGCCATCTTGGAAATCATTCTGGAATCCCACACTAGCCACCCTAACTCATTCCAGATGAAGTGAGCTGTTCCCTGTGATGCGTGACTAAAATTTACAATCAAAAAAAACAAATCATTGATGTTTTAGCTCACTAAAGTTTGTAAAGTAGGATTTTCCCTCATCAGCTACTGCTGTAGTTAACCTAATGTACAGTTCATTAGGGAAAGATAAATGACAATATTTAGAGGATGGAATTGGTATTCTAAGTTAATCATTCAATGGTACCTACTAAATTTTATTTTTTTCCTCCTTCTCCTCCTCCTCTCACTTTTTCCTGCTTTCTCTTGCTCACATTTTCTTTTTCTATTAGTTTATTGCCTTTTATGGTTTTTTTTTTTCGGATTGAGATTTCCTTTTATGAGTGTGTTTCTGTTAATTAATGCCCACTTATTGTTCTTTGCTTTGTGAGTTCTAGCACAGCAAAATGTTCCAGGCTTATTTTTATATATTCACTGCGATATCATTCTGTACTTTTCTTTTCTCTCTGATGCTCCTTTCCTTATTTTAAACCTATTAGCTCTCTTTCTCTCTCTCACCTTGTCTTTCTTTCTTAGCCCCATATTATTAGATAATATAGAAACAAAACAATCTTGAGTCAATTTAAGACAAGTAATTGCTCCTTATACTAGAAACAGCGTCCATGCAGACAATGGAAGTCTGAAGTATTTAACTTTTGAAACATTTGTAAAACTTTAAAAGTTAATTCTCATCATTACTCATCATCTTGAAATTTTCCTCGCACTTCTAATAGCTGTAATGAAAACAATAAAATATCCAAAGAAACTTTTTTTTGCAAAACATCAACTTAGCTGTAATGAAAACAATAAAATATCCAAAGACACTTTTTTTTGCAAAACATCAACTTGTTTTAAATAACAGAATACTCATTCTAAAAAGTCATTGTTAATTTGAAGAAACTAGACTATTATCGCCCCTAAAAATCTTCTTATCCACTGTCTTTCATTTATAGGTGGAATTTCTATATCTTGTAGGAATTTCAACAAATATATTTCATGATAGTGTATGAAGAATGCAAGCTTTGCATCCAGCAGAATGATATGGAGAATTTACTTAAATTATTTTACAAGTCAATTAATTTCTCTGAATTTAAGTTTTGCTTCTATAAAAAAGATAGACTGTACCTTAAAGCCTTTTTATATGGGTATTAGTGTATTTAAAATAAGTTCCCAGAAACAACTCAGCAAACCATTATTATGAATTAGTTTGGTCACCTCTGCCCATTAAAATATATACAGAGATCAGCTGTTAAATTCTACTTTCTCATTCAGAGCTCAAAGGAAGGGAAGTGTCATGTCCAAGTGCATTAGTCCAAAACCCATAAAAAGTCTATACTGTGTAGCTAATGTTATGTCTAAAAATCTCTAAAACAAACTGTTTCAGCTTCTTACCTACAAAAAAGAAATATATGGGGGTGGGGGAGGGAAATGGGGACCAAGATATGAGAAAGGGTATCAATGTATGTGAAGTAATGTACCTTCTATCTGGTGAATATAATGTAACCCTTCTATTAATTACAATAAAAATATATAGAAAAAAGAAATATAATCATTGATAATATCTTTCATATAATAAGGTATAGATAAATAAGGTATAGAATGCATCAAAATTCCACAATTCATTTTAAATTCTGTGGCTATAATGTATCAACATATTTATAGTCACTTCTGTCCTGTTATATATATATATATATATTTTAAGTATTAGATTTCAAATGGAGACTGAAGAGGTTTCATTTGGCCACTGAATAGCCACAACCCTGTGAAAGATATTTATCCCCTTATTCTGTGTCCTCATTTGTAAAATGTACAATACGTGGATTAGACAATCCAGAAGATGCTTGTATCTATAATTTTATGGCCCAATTCACACTAAAAGTAAAGGTAACCAGTGTTAATGTATAAAGCACAGGAAGCTCTCTTGGAAAGATGATGGATTATGAATATTGCTCAATACAAATATTTCACATTTAAAAATACACTTTAAAATCAGCTTAGGCGGATTGTTTAATGTAATATCAAAGGGTTTACAAAATAATTTTGTTATTAAGTTGCCTCTTTAAGAATGATAAAATGCCCCTGATAAGAAGTAAAATTTTGATAAATTGGAAATATCACCTCACATATATTATGTTGTCATTAAGATGGAATTTAAGTTAGCAATAGCTGGCACTATTCTATCTTTTACACATGGTCTTGAACCTAAAACCCATCTTCTCTTTTACAACGCTAACACCATGATGTCACACTTTATTCTCAGACATTTTTGTCTGAAATTCTACTCACATAAAATACCATCTTTTGATCGTTTTATATATAATAGTTTCTTTCCAAATAACAACTAACTTTTCTTCCTCAAGAAGTTATCAACATTTTACTTGATGTGCATTATACCTGTTTTGTATTTCATATTCTAGTTCTATATTCAAACTGTTGTACATTTTATTGTCATCTCCATCATGTAATGCTAAGCTTTCATTTTGAGTTGGCTGGTGAACAGTTTTGAGTTTAATGTTATACCAGCATACCAAACTTTAGGAATATCTCTTGGGCTACAAGTTTCTCCTCTCAGCCAGGATTCCTTCTTTCAAAAGATAACAAGGGGTACCAGAACTAAGGCTGAAGATCCAAGATGGATGCCAATTCCTGAAGAGCAAAGTAACAAAAAGGACGTATAATGAACCAAATCCGCACTTGATACATGGGAATAACAAAGACTAAAAGAGGGAGGATGTGCAATAACAAATTCATATTTGTATGAGGAATAAATTAATAAAGGAGTGGGAAAAAGTTTCAAAATTTTATTTGGAGATGTGAAACTTGAATGACGGGCAAAATGTATGATTTCAAAAAGTTATTTTAGAAACGAAAGTGTGGGGAGTACATTTTGAGATGAATTAGTCCACAGGCTCCAACCAGAGAATATTCAACAGGAAATTGAAAATACATGGCACTCAAGAGACAGCAAGATACTAAGTGTGTAACTTAAAAATGTTTCATCCTTGTCTGAAAACAGCTAAGTAATAAAGAAGCCAGGTTTCAGAGAAACCGAATGGCTTGCCCAAAATGTTTTACTTGACATGTCTAGATCTTGAACTGAGTGTGCCTTGCACGAAGTTCAGTGATGATGTTATGACATTATACTGCTTCTTGTAGAAAACTGTATCAAACAAAATAAGGATGCTGGATACTATGGTTCTTTTTAGGCCATCAGTATGCTAATTTTATATTAACATGCATAGCTTTGTGTGACAAAGATCTAAGCTTTATCAAATGTCATTTGACCTACCCTTTGTCAAAGATATTTCATTCTTTCTAGACCTATCCCTTTGTCAGAGGCATTATTTCATTCTTTCTACTTGTTATTGTCTATTTTTTTGTCATAACATAGCTGTAATGCTGACCTGCCTGCCACAAAAAAAGAGTAAGTGTGTTAGAGTCTATTAAGTGTATTAAAGTCTTGAGCCATAGATATGCCCAATAGCAGAACAAAAATCCTACCTTAGCCAAAGATGTTCCTTAATTAGAACAATAGAACAAAGGGAAAATACACTTAGAAATCTTTATGGGGTCAGTATGTAAAAAGATTGTTTGATATAAAAATGAAAAATGTAAATATTTCAAAAATTTCCAAATAGCTAGAAGCAGAAGTTGAGGGAAAAAATACACCCCTATGAATTCTGCTGATTTTCTAGGCCATTCTGGGAGTTAAAAGAAAAACACAAAATAAATTATGTATTAGTTATTTATCATTGCTGAACTGACCCCTTAATTCTTCCTAATTCTACAACCAAAAAAACATCATAGTGTAAAATTAGGTTCAGGGAATTGAGAAGTCAGTGCCAGCTTTGAGAGGAAGAAACTACAAATTTCTATTGCCATTGTGTAGACACGGGTATACCAGAACAATTGCAGACATTTTGTAATTGCTATCTGATTTTAGAAGTCTAGTACCTTCTTTGGCCTCAGTTTTTTAATCTCTTAAAATAATTTAGGACAGAAAGGCAATACTTCTCCAAATTGTTTTTTAAAGCAAATTAGACACTTTTCTACAAGCAAAAATTTCATTGTTGTTAAACAAACAGAGGTGAACATAAACGGAACCCTTCATTCATTTCCAAGTATTCTTACCAAGACAGTTAAAATCAGTATCAGACCTTAAATAAATCACACAGGTTCTTCAAAAACAAAAGCAAAGAGGAATAGAGGAGATTAACTCAGATTGAACAATAATGTATGCATTTGTGGTATACTATGGTGAAGCCCCTTATAAAATCTAGATACACTAAAATATGCACAAATGAAAAACATGAAAATAAAATGATTTCTTAAATGGTGGGAAGGAGTAAAGGTGAATATGGTCAAAATAATTCATATGCATATATAAACATAGAACTATGAAACTGTTGGATTGTTTTAAGAAGGGATGGGAATGTGGAGCGTGATGGAGGAGGGAGTGGATCAGTGCATGTGTAAAAATATAGAAATTGTTACCGGTAACTCACACATGTATGTCTTATGTATTTGGGCAGAAAATTTTGTGAAAAAAAATTTCAATCCACAACTTGGTACATTGACTCATACCTGTTATTCTACCTGTGTCTGAAATCCTAAAACAGGCATTTGCTTTGAGAGTGAGACTGAGTTCAACCCCAATGCCATACAGAGAGGAAGAGAGAGAGACAGACAGACAGAGAGACAGAGACAGAGAGACAGAGACAGAAGCAGAGAGAGACAGAGAAAGAGACAGAGAAACAGAGAGACAGAGAGACAGACAGAGAAAGGGGGCAGAGAGAGGGAAGGAAGGAAGGAAGGAAGGAAGGAAGGAAGGAAGGAAGGAAGGAAGGAAGGAAGGAAGGAAGGAAGGAAGGAAGGAAGGAAGGGAGAGAGGATATGTATCTTATTACAAGCAACATTAAAATATTGAACACTGAAAATTGCTAGTTTAGCCATTTGACAGCACTAATCTAAGACAAGTAGACAAATACAAACACTATATTTGAAACTGTATTGTCCAATTCTTGTCAAAATGACCCCAGTTTGGTCCTGGGTTGTGACCAATATGCTACTTTATAGATTTGTTTTCATCAATTATTCAAAGTGTTAAAGTTGCCAATATTAGAATTACATGGATTGACTGTTAACATAGTTTAAATTAAGAGGTTAATTGCTTCATCTTTTTCAGTTGGCCATAAATACTCAACCAATTTTGTGAAGCCCAAACTTTAAGGAGATAGTAAATGAACTAAGTCAACCAACCAATAACATTTCCTGTTTTAATGTGCAGAAAATAACTATATTCTTATTAGAAGCCCCAACTGTTAAAGCAGAATAAATGTTTTACTTTTCTCAGAGTAATATAGGAAAACCATTAAATAGAAAGTCAAGATGTGGTATTTATACACAATGGAATTCTATGCTGCTGTCAAAAAGAACGACATTGCCCCATTTGTAAGGAAATGGAAAGATTTAGGAAAAAAAATCATATTAAGTGAAGTTAGCTAGATTCAAAGGAACATAGGCTCAATGGTTTCCCCCATTTGTCAGAATCAGTAGAAATCTTGGGCTCTCCTAGCAGAGATTTACAATAGAACAAAACCTAAATACATAAGGCTGTATAGGATGAAGCTAAATGAAAGGACCGCCAGGATATAGAAACAAAAGCCATATAATGAGTGATTGTTGTCCTTAATGTACTATGCTATCTCTCATCTCTTTTGCTATCTCTTGGTTATCTCATATGGTTACAGTAATTCACCTGGTTATCTGATATATTGTATATATGCGTATTTGGTTCTTTGAAATAGGATAGGGAAGGGGGGAAAGAAGATGAGGGGCAGGGGGTGGGGGGAGGGAAATGGGGAACAAGACATGAGAAATGGTATCAATGTTTGTGAAATAATGCACCTTCTATCTGGTGAATATAATGTAACCCTTCTATTAATTACAATAAAAATATATGAAAAAAGAAAGTGCCATTATCTAGAAATAAAAATAAACCTTGTTTGAATAGTAAATATCTAATATTTCCCACTACTTTCATTTGCAAAGATCAATACATGTCTATTTTTCTACCAGCTACCCAGGCAAAATCACAAAATAATAGAATCTGGAGATCAGTAGATTAGATCTTGCCCTATGCAGGCAGGTTAAACCATAACTTCCTCCATCAATAAGAAAGAGTATGTCTGAATTTAGCATAAATTCAAACATATAGTGCTGTACAGTCAGGAGAGAATATGGGAAATGCTCAGGTCTAAATGGAACTGTGATTTTAAGCAAACCATTTCCTCGATATCTGCATATTTGTCATCTTAAATATCAGGCAACCAGACAGCTGTTTCTTAGTGTTCAAGAAATAGACACTAAAATTAAGTTCTGAAAAATTGCAATTTACTATGCGAGCATTTCAAACTCAGGCCAGGTTAGTTAAACTACTGATAATCCAGAGGAGTATTTTCAAGAAGGATGTTTGTTAGAATTGTCAGCATATTCATAGACAGTCAAATTTAGAAAAATTAGTAAGTACCTGTAAAGAAGTACTGACCTACTATGTTAAATATTAGTAAAATTATTCATTTGTCTCCTGACAGTGATGAATGTCAGTCTATTTTTTTTTCAATTTGGAAGACTGAGAAATTTATACAATATTTAAAAAGAGTAATTGCAAAACAAATGTTAAAACATATCTGTGAAAATGCGCATCTTTTTGCACTTTTCTTTCATTTCTTGTGAAGAATTATGTTTGAAGCATTATGAAGACTGCAGTTATAGTTTCCAAATTTACTTTATTCCTTTTTAAAAAAATACAAGTCATGGTTATATTTATTACCTTCTGTTTCTGGGATTTGAATTTGCAAAATAAAATCTGACATTCTTCACAAATATAAGCTGTCAAAAGAATGCCTGTTCAAACAATCATAAGAAACAATGACTAGATCTTTTTTAAGTCCTCGTCCAGTCTTCCTTCATCCTCTCATATGCCTACTCCTTAATGAATCTCTGTTACCTTGACAATGTAAAGACAACTTACTGCCCTAGTCCAGATTTCAGCCTATACCTCTCTTGTCTTCCAGAAATAAGGTCTTCTCCCTTTACTTGATGCATTTTTTTACCTCTTTATGTGTACTTGTTCTGCCCTTGCATTCTATACATCAGCTTAAGCCATCACCACCTTGCAAAAGCAAGCTTTTGACCTTAAACACCCCTGCCCCCATGATGGCGTTCTTCCAAAGACTGGTTTATATTCATTCAATAGCCATATTTATTCTTCAGTCTGTTACAATCAGAACTCTATCTACGTACTTCTACGTAAAATGATTTATGGAACATATTGACAATTCAGTTTCTTTATCCAATAGATTCACTGAAGATGTTATCTCTCTGCAGTGCTTAGCAGAAATGACTGTGCGTTCCTTGTATGAATTCTCCTGGTCTATTTCTTTAGTCTTTCTTGAGGCCTAATTTCTATATTATGTTTTCCTTTCTACTTCCTTAATATTTTCCCAAAGGCTTCCAAATCCTGCCTCCTTAACCATTCCCCAGTGTGCTATGATTCTGAGTTGTCCTTCTGTAGAAGAAGAAATTAACAGGTATCTACTTAACGTCAACTTCTGTCAGTCTGCTTCCTGGGAAGAGTTCATGTTCCTGATCATTTCTATTCTACCATGAATAGCCTGGCAAACAAATATCCTTTTGATTTAGGCATATCACATTTTCTTACCACATCTCCTTTGGCAACCTGCTCACCTTCTTGCTTACAATATGACTCAGACCATAGAGAAAAACTGTTCTTATGTGTTATGTCACTTCATATTGATCTATGTAGCTCTAGAATGCGTTTCTCTCTGTGTTTACTGATCAACATCTGTTATTTTAACAACCATAATATGGTTACCAAGGAGACTGTCCTGACACCTCCATGGATGCCAACCATTGCATCCTTCAATTCCCTAGTGAAAATTCTATACATATTAGTCCACCACCTACAGCCTCAAATATATTTCAGCAAGTTATGTTTATCTTTGCTACTAAATCAGCAATTTGTGCCACAGCAGTGAATTTAAAGTGGCATCAATTCTAAATACAAAATAAGACCTTCTATTTTAGGTAATTACTTTCTCAGTTATTTGTAATGCAGATGCCTATTATACTGATTTATTTTATGGAACAAAGTAAATTCCTGAATACCTGGGGAAAATTCTAAGCTAGGGAAATCACATGACAGGCTTCGATATTATACAAAGAGTAAAAGTCAACTGGAGAAATTCAAATAAGTATTTTTCCTTTGGGAAGTACTGAGAACACTGCAACAAAAGAAAATGCTGACATAACTCCTCAACCTAGATTTCATTCATATTATGTGCACAAAACTGGTAGGAAAGCCTAAAAAGAGCTCATGGTCTGAAACAGCCCCACTTAATGGGGCAGGCAGTGCTCCTTATCTGACGCCGCAATCTTTACTTGTCAAATGACATGAGTTGAGGATGTCTGTTTGGGTTTTTTTTTTTCAATGTTTAGAGTATACCTTTTATTTATGTATGTATTATTGTAAAGATGATGTGTCAAGGGGTTACAGTTACATAAATAAGGAAATGAGTGCAAGTCTTGTATAACATTGTTAGCCAGAGAGAAAAGGACACAGGGTGATTCAGTGCAACAGCCATACTCACAAGATACTATGTTGGAAATGAACTTTACAACTTGAAGGGTGGTGGGAGAACCCAAGAGGATGGCAAATAGATGATTTTTTTAATATATGTAAATTCAGGTTTGTGAACACTGAATGAATGATACTAAAGCAAAGAATACTTAGATCATTTAAAGAAGAGCCTTTGGAGGTAATGAGAATGTCAACTTACAACTGTCATAGTAACAGATCAATGTGACATCTTAGAACAAAATCATATCGACTCAAGACATCTGGACAATAAGGCAGATAAGCAATTTTATCTGAAGTACTTCATTCTCACATTGGGAGGACATATTTTGAACTAATAGTATGGACTCTTCGACCTTTCAAGAAACATTATTTTGTCAAATATACAAGTGAGTTTTATGTATTTAATATTGTCTTTGTCACAGATGTACTAGCCCTGAGCCAGATTTCTGTGACACAAGAAATTATAGATTACTAGATAAAAGTATGATCGTGAATCTCTATGTTTTCTACCAAGCCTTTAAAGCTAGGCCAGATATCTACTATTTTTTTAAAGTTGCTAAATTATAAATTAAGGCCTGAAGAAAGTCTTTTCTTTTATATTCTTATTTATTTAGCATACTTAACATATCTAAGTTTACCAATAGTCATATGGATACTTATATTGAGCTAATGATCAAAGTAGATCTTTAATTCCAGACAGTAAGATGTGACTGTATCATTAAGTGTGAAATTCTGTACCTAACTTTCTATAGAAATTAGCAATGGAAAAATCGACAAAGTTCCTTAAAGATATACTGAATTTTCCTTAAAAAAATCACACAAAAATGTGAATCAAATGGAGGGATAACTGATGACAATAGTATCAAAATAGATATAATAGTAATAGTATTTTCTCTGAAAATGCTTAGAATTGCTTAGAATTTATATGTTTCATTAGATAAATATTTAAAACTGTCTCAGCCAGTTTAGAACTTTTCAAGTCTAATTTTGTGAAATAAGTTTTTAGTCTAAGCAATTTGCAAGTTACACTTTCAATTAAAAAAAGGAAAGGGAAAAGGAGAGGAAAGAGAAAGTAGTTTTGAATGCAGCAGGGAATTTAGGAATTCAAAATGAAACACAGGAGCGTGAAACACTGACTAGTATCACACTAGACTTCAGATCCACGATGAAGTTACTACATAGGCAGATTGAGTTTATTTTTCATAGCCTATTGAATTTAACTTCGAACATCTACTTCTGCGACTTTTCAGCTTTGCACCACAGCCATTAATTGACATTTCTACTTAACTCTATAACAGGACTCATTCATGAAGCCATCATTGCTTCCATCATTGCTTCCATCACTCTGAGCGCTCACCTATGTAACTGCTCATCCTGTGTTTCACCATTGACTTTAGCAGCAACCAACTTCTTGCTTTGCTAACAGATATGTTACTCATCATCTCACTCAGCATTTCTTCTTCATCTATAGGACTGAGTCTTGGGTTTGGAACTTTAAAGCTTTTCAGATCTAAATGAATTAGGGTATGTATACACAAGCACACATTTGGAGTAGAAAATAGGCCTGGAATACTTTTTTTTCCTACATTCTATTTTTATTATCAAGGTAATGTATAAAAGGGTTACAGTTACATTCGCCAGATAGTAGGTGCATTACTTCTCACACACTGATGCCCCTTCTAATGTTTTTGTCCCTTCTTGCCTCCCCCACCCCCTCCCAATCATCTTGTTTTCCCCAATTCCCTTTCCTATTTCAAATAAACAAATAAACATATATGCAATATACTAGGTAACAAAGTCAGATTACAGTAACAATATGAGATTACTGGAATCCTTTTAAAGAGAATATATTTGGGGCAAAGCCAGAGATTTTAGAATGGAGTCCAAGTCCTTAAATCTGATCCTAGATACCTTCTGTCACCCTAAGTGTCACCACCTTTCCAGAACATCAAATTACCTTTTGGTTTTTTTCTGGATATACCAATTCTTGACTGGGCTCTATGTTTTCCTGCATTCTTCTCCTTTCCCAGCATTACGGCCTTCTCCCATTGTATATCATCCGACCCCATTTCTCTTTCAAAGCCCAGTATAAAATTCACGTTGTCTTTGACGTCTTCATGCCGGCATGATGTTGACAAGATTCTTTTAGATTGTTCCCTGGTTGTGTCTGTTTTGTGGCCTTTCCAACTAATTTGACAGGTGGATATGCAGTTGTCCAACTCTAAAAAGTGAGCTTCCAAAACACAAAGTTTGTATTTAATTTGTGCTAATAATCTCAGAGCCTTGCAATAGCCGTGTAGATACACAGCCAAAGCTTACTGAATAAAAGTACATAAGATCAACTGAGCAAGAAGACAGAAAACTCCGATAAAGACAGGAAGCTCCAGATTCATGTTTCAATCAACACAAACCATCCCCAGGGCAATAATTGATTAATAGCAGGCATTTGGCAGATCATGTTTCTGAGAGTGAACACTTTTAGAAATATGAATGATAGAAATAGGAACAATGCTTAAAGTATGCTATGAGCAATTCTATGAGCAGAGGTGAAGAATTGTCTGCCCATAGCAAAAGTAACTTGAAATGAGAAAGGGACATCCCAGAAAGGAACTGCATTACCTAGGAAGTTCTGCAGAATATGAGCAGTAGAAAGACTTAACAATTGAAGCCAACCCAGAATAGAATATTTTTCAGTTTTAATTGGCTAAATTTAACCAATTACTAGTAGTAATAGCCAATTAGTACTAATATTAGAATATTGCTAATATAATACAATAATACACAATTGATAATAATCCTAACATTAAGAGGAATAATTTTATAGCAAAAAGAGCATTGAATTTTAGTATATTAGGTTGTGCATACAATAGTTTCCAAACTAGAGACACTCACCATTTAGTCATTTTGTAAATATCTCCAGTTTACAGAAAAGTTGATGAAATTCTAGGCCACAGATAAGTAGATAAGGAATAACCAGATAAACAGCAGACTTTAGAGATTACTGCTGTGACAAAGTTATACTTGCCACAAATTTTGTGTGTACCCTCTAAGAACTGGCAAAGAGATTTTAAGAAATAATAAAGATATAGAAGTGGCGCTCTGGCTCTGAGATGAAGAGCTCAGGGACAGTGCCCAGACCCAGAGATCAAGCCTCACAATGGACAAAAAAAGAAATAATAAAGACAAATATGAAATGACCTAAATAAAAGAATGAGGGAGTAAGGGATAACATCCTGACATCAATCATAATGAATTCTTTCTCTGGCTCAACAGAAACCCCACGTCAGGTGAGCTGGAGAAAGAATGAGCTATAATTTGTCCATGAAGTGTGACTGGAACATGTGAAAAAGAGAGTATTGAACAACTACAGCAGCTCTGGTTTCTAGATTCTGAATGTCTCATCCTTTTGCTTGTCTGTAAGGGATAAATATTTAAAAATCCTCTATAATTATCCTGATACCAGAGCAATGGCCCCTTAAAAGCAGCACCAATGGTTAATATTGTAGACATTTGACAGTTAATGTATCATTATTTTCCAATTCCACTCTTATACAGAGCACTTGGTAGAGACTTGCCCACATTGCACTCTATTTCCCATCCCACAACCTTGAGTATCCAGGATAAGAAGAATGATTCAGAATACAGACTATGGGGGGTGACATTTGTGAAACAGTTTGATATTCAGTATTTCCCTCAGAAAACATCAAAGTAGTTATTGTGAATGGCAAAAAGCAGAACTTAGACTTTTTTGTATTTATTTCAGTGGCAATTTTGAAAACTCGTTTTTGGTAAAATATACCTAATTAAAAATATACCAGGGAAAGTGGTGTTGAGGCTCAAGGTGTAGAGCACTAGTTTTGAACTGAAGAGCTCAGAGAGAGCAAGCAGGCCCAGAGCTCAAGTCCCATGACTTACAATAAATTTTTTTCTAAAAGTATACCAGGGTCAGGAGTATAAAAAAAAGAAAAGAAAATGAGACAGGGGGTGACACAGTTCAAAAAGAAATGAACTGAACTCATTGACTGACTTGAGTAACTCTAACACTTCTATACATCAGCTTTACAATAACAAATAAATTAAAGTATACTGATAATTAGCATGAGTAGCATCCAAATAAATAAATATTAATGACTATTCAAGTTCAGCACCTTTACATGTATTTGTCAGTCGATATTTTTTCTATGAACAAGTTTGAGTCATCTTCCTGATTTCCTACTGGCACTCTGTCTTATTCACTTTTATTATTATTATTTAGATGTGATAGCTGAGGATATTATAACTCTTGCATTGTTTGGCTCCATAATTTTTGCACTCCTGGGCTTGAACTTAGGGACTGAGCACTGTCCTTGGACTTTCTCAAGGCTAGAGGTCTACCACTTGAGCCTCAGCACCACTTCCGGCATTTTTCTATATATGTGGTACCGAGGAATCAAACCCTGGTCTTTGTGCGCATGCTAGGCAAGCACTCTACTATTAGGCTAAACTCCCGGCACTCCATAAATATTTTTATTTAATCCTTTTCACAATGAACCCTCTGTTTGCCTCTATTAAATTATATATTATACTGTTAAAACTTTTATTTGCACATATATACAATATATGAGATAACTAGGTGAAATACTGTAACAATATAAGATTAGCAAGGGACAGCAAAAGAGATGAGAGATAACATAGTACATTAAAGACAACAATCACTCATTATATGGCTTTTGTTTCTATATCCTGGAGGTCCTTGCATATTTGGTTTTTTGAAGTAGGATAGGGAAGGGGGAAAAACAAAATGAGGGGCGGGGTGGGTGGAGAGAAATGGGGACCAAGACGTGAGAAAGGGTATCAATGTATGTGAAGTAATGCACCTTCTATCTGGTGAATATAAAGTAACCCTTCTATTAATTACAATAAAAATATATGAAAAAAAAGAATACAGACTGTGGAAACAAGTTTGCTATCTTACCTAGTGAGTGGCCATAGGCATGCTGTGAGATTTAGATTCATCATGTATCTAATGGATATAGCAATAGCTCCTTATAATAAGCTTGCTATGAGAATAGCGATAACATTAAAGTGAAGCTTTCAGGTCATTGCCTGGTCAATCACAGATGTATGGGTGCTTGTTGAATAAACAAATAGCCAAACTTGACTAGTAAAGTGGAGCAAAGAATAAAATACTCTCTTTTAGTGAATAAAAGAACATTTATACAATTTGCATGTGACTCCCACACATCTGTCCAACACACTTAGAATTGCTAATAATGAAAGTTTCAGAACAGTTACAGTTATCCTTCCCACCCATATTTCAAAACTAAGGAAAAAGAACATGAAGCTAGAACTAGGTCTGGACAGCCTCAACCCCAGAATTCTAACTCTTAACATGTATGAGGTGCTGCTCAGACCTCTGCTCAAATATTCAGGGACAATTTATCTAAGACTCTGATTCATGGGGCCTTAAAGTCAATGCCCGAGAACTCAAAGAATCTTAGAAGAACAGCAAAGCTACGATAACTTTACGCTTTACTTTTACAACTAAGAAAATGGAGAATTTAAGGCATTTGTTAAATCCATAGCTCAGGATCTGTTCTCTTGGCTGCTTAATATTTTCTCCATATCACTAAGGGAGTTTTGACAAGAATATAGGAGGAGAACTTGGGCCAGAAGTCCTTTGAAGAAATATTATGAAGGTGCTGGAGAAGGAAAAAAAAATATAAGTGAGAATGAGAGACAAAACTTGGCCTATCTTTTCTGAGAAAATAGCTCAAATTGGTTTATGCAAGTAATTTCTTAAAGCTCTAACTGCAGCAGCTAGGAGACTGGATTAAGAATGTTCTGAGTTAAATTATTTACCTTCATTTAATTGGTCAGAGAATTACATTTCCATGTGAAATTTTAAAAGTAACCTACTTGAAAGCTCAGTACTAGAATTTTAGAGTTTGTATATAATTATGTTCATTTACTTTCTTGTCATAATTATGCCACTGGGGATTCTTAAAGTGGGTCTGTTTTACTTGTTCTGGTATGTTAGCATCTAGCAGAGTATATTTAGTGGACTTAGCATTTTTGTTGTTGATTGCCTGGTTGGGTAATTTGGCAGTTGTGGGGTTTGAACTGAGAGCCTAGGCACTCTTTTGAACAAGACTAACACTTTGAGGCACTGATCCATATCCAGTTCTTGAGTGATTAATTGGAGATAGTCTCACAGGGACTTTTCTTCCCTTGCTAGCTTGGAACTCTGATCCTCAGATCTCAGTACCTTGAGTAGCTAGGATTATAGACATGAGCCACCAGTGCCTAGAGCTAGTGATTATTTTCTGTTTCCTATTTAAGTGTATGTCAATGGCCCTTAAATTCTACCGAACATGAGAATCACGTGAAACAGCTTATTAAGAAGGCTGAGTACAACAGCCGAAGAGGCTGCTCCTGCAGACCTGTGGGGCATTTTTAACAAGATCTTCCTGGTTCTGTAAGAGATTGTGTTACATAATGTCCAAATCAGAACCATAAACTCCTACTATTTTGTCATCTCTATTTTTTATCTTACCTAAACTTTTTCCCACCTACATGGCCTCATTAAGCCCTGTTTTGTTTTGGGGAATCCGTTTTGGTTCAAGGAACAAAAGAAAATGAGCAATATTTTTACCAAGCCAAACAGCATCCCATTTCCTTCTCAATTATTGGTTATTTTTGTGACGGGATGTTGGTTGGAGGAAGTTGCACAGAGAAATATCGAAGAACACAAAGTAGTATTTTCTGCACAATGGAAGATTTTTGGCCTCTTGGAATAGAGGCTGAGTCAATATATCCTCGTCTATCCCTTTATTGTTGTTGTGTGTTGCCAAGTATTTTGAATTGGTACAATGATCTCAGAGCTGGGTTCCCATCTTGAGAGACAGGGTGACTGCAGAGCAACTATGTGAGTAATCTTAGTCTTTGAGGGCAGGCGTCCATAGAAAAGTTGTTTGGAGTCAATGTGAGACATTCTAAAAAGACGAAAGTGACATCGCACATGTCCACAGCACATTTTAAAGTCTAAACTCCTTACATTCAAAGACTTCTGGGTTTACAAGGATCTGCTTTCAGGGCATTTTTGCCAGCATATTGGCTCTTACAGAGACAAGTACATGGCTGGAACTCAAATCGGAGGCCTACGTGGACAATGCCGTCATATACAATTTTCCCCTTTGGAAACATTTATGAAAGAAAATAAGGTTAGAGGTTTAATTATTATCAAGTCATTAAGAGATACTGGGTTCATGTCACCATAGGAGATACCGGGCAATATAATCTAATCATTAGGAAAATGATACTTCTAAAAATGATAGTACAGACAGAACAAAATAACAGGCATGCCAGCTGCTGACTGTATATAATGATCTTGTATGTTGTGCCTAAGTATAGTCACGTAGCTCTTGAGTATGTGGAAATCAAAGGAGTTGAGGGTATAATATTTTCTTTATACTCTCTAGCTTTTTCAAAGTGGGATTTTGGCATGCTTGAAGTGATTCACTTCACTATGCTATTACTATTTCAAAGAAAACAAGTCTTGAGCTAGAAACCTCAAAACATAGGAAATGGAAATGATTAATCTTTGAACAAAGCAAAATACAATCTTCCCTATCTTGATGGAAGATCAAAGAAGCATGATACTTACTGCTCTGTAAATACAACCATAATCAAATGACAATGATAAGCTTAATAATACCATAACCACAGAGAACAGAAAAGTTCTTAAGGAACTTATAAACTATTGATGAGTAGAAAGAACACTATAAATACATATAGATTAACAAATGAATTGCAGAATTACAAAAAAGCCCTACAAAATAAACCAAAATTGAATAAATATAAATGACCATGTCTAATGGGATTATTTTATTTTTTAAGTTAAGAAGATAGCCATTTTAAAGGAGGAAAATAATTAGTGGAATAAGATGACAAATAGTTTGTGTCTCCCTGCTGCAAAGGTAAGGAGTGGGCAGTGTGCAGCACAAGCTAAGACCAGCAAAGGAGAAGCTTGACAAAGGAAGACAGAGTACCTTGTTCGATGTGAATTCAAAACCAAGGGTTCTTTTCAAGTCATTTAAAGATAGTGACAGAAAAGAATGATTATTAAACATTATTCCTTATACTTGTAATTAGCTGAAGAAAAGTTAAAAAAAGATGAGGGAGTTGAGGTCTGTTGATATTTTTAGTCTATTAATTTTAGAGCATTCATGGTGGACAAACAGATCAAAAACATAAAGTTGATAGCATTTCATCAATGTGTGGGAGGTCTTGGCAGAAGAAGCAAGAACCTCCCCCCCTCCCCCGCACAATCCTGACCTAGACTATGTCACCTGTCTTTAAAAATAAAGACTCTTCTTCCATAGAAACAAATAATGTGTTCCACTTCTGCCAAGGTCATTCTGCATATACAGATGGCTTAGGGGGCTCGGTGTAGTTAACTCCTTTGGCAGAGGAACACAGATTTCCATCACATTCTTGCCTGCTCACTGCTATCTGGCCCCCAGCCTTGCCTGATCCTCAGAACTCTAAGAAAAAAAGTGGGGTTTGTTGTTGTTGCTATTGTTTTGGTTTTTTGAATCCTAATGTTTTTTGTAGAAACTATTCATGGCAACATATAAATGAATGGAATTCAAGATAACATTGTGATGCAATTGGTGCAAAAAAAGTCATGTAAAAAAGTAAAAACTTCGCACCACCTCTTGGCTAAGATTCACTTGAGTATTTGTAATTTCTCAGAAGACCCATTGAGCAACCTGGCCAGAGTTTGAATTTGTGCAAAAAAAAAAAAAGCCTCAAAGCAGGTGAGTTGCACATTGTTTCCAGCTCATTAGCCATGTTTTAGACAACTTCTCTAATTAGGGTTGACATTTGACAACCACCACATATGTGCCTCCCCCTACCATATCACTCTCCCACCTCCTTGCTGCTTTTGCTCTAACCTATTTCAATGAGTGAATCATCCAATTCTGTGACTTCTCTGACAAGTCTCCTTTGATTAATCTCTCTCCTCAGTGTTCCTTCCTGAATTCTCCAATTATATCTACCTTTCTGTCCCTCACCTCACTTCATATTACATGGAACTTTTTAACAGCTATCAATTTTTAAGCTATTTTCTATTATCAGATTCAAGTTCATCGCTACAATGTTATATTCATTATGTGGCTTCAATGAAAAATTATTGAGGCAAAGTAAGAAAGGCACAATGTCAAATATGTATGTAAGAGTTTCCTTTTCTGTTACACGTTCAAACTTGGTAGGCTTGGAAGAAATACATACAATGTCCCATCAAAATATATTTCTTTATTCTACTCTAAATGACATATAGTACTTACCAATAGATTGAGGAAATGTGATTTAAATCAAATTATCAGCAGGGATGGGGCTGGGAGTTTAGCCTAGTGGTAGAGTGCTTGCCTAGCATGCACAAAGACCCAGGTTCAATTCTCGGTACCACATATATGTGGTAGAAAAAGCCAGAAATGGTTCTGTGGCTCAAGTGATAGAGCTCTAGCCTTGAGAAAGCCCAAGGACAGTGCTCAGGACCTGAGTTCAAGGCCCTGAGTTCAAGGCCCAGGACAAGAAGGAGTTTATGTAGTGACTATTTCTGATCCAAGAAACCAAATTTTGTTAGAATTCTACATACCAGTACTTTATATGATATTTTTCATTAATAACTTAATTGGTGAATTATTGAGTAGTGACTTGATAAATGAATGAATTGCTCAAAACAACAAACAACTGACAGGACTGATTTTACCAGTTTATTTGCATGAACTGGAAGCTTGCTTGTGGTGTTGACAGAGTCTTCCCTTAATCTGCTCTCTAATTAATTTTCTGATGACAGAGAATTAGCTGAAACCAGCTAAAATAAAACATGACCTTTATAAACTGAAATAGCCTGTGGGCCCAAATAGCATGAAGTAATAATATGGTGCCAGGTGCAGCTCACATCAATTAAGTAGAGGAAAAAAATATCTAGAAACAGACTGACTCTTCTACAGCAGACAGGCATCTGAGGTCAGAACTGACCCCACTGGCACTGGTTTTTAGGTATATTAATTGAAGAATACCACATCAAGAAACAATGAAGAATTTTTCATTAACAGATACTAAGCAGGGGTGGCATTTCCCTATTGAGCAGCAGAAATATAAGTAATTGCCCTTTCTGGTCAGTCAGTATTCATCCATATTGGAGGCTTTACATTTTGTAAAATTGAGTTTATTAGGAAAGTCTAGATCATAGGAGGATAATATTTTGATACTGATTGTATGAAAATAATATTTACTATAAAGTTTGCTGACAATATGAGTCCATTCTTGCCTTTATTTCTGATTAGAGTCCAATGCTATTATTTCTGTAGTTCTTTTTTTCCAATCCAGAGTTAGAATAAATAAATATTGATATCACTTCCAGCTACCAAGTTCTATCGTTAGGGATATATGGAAATAGATTTTTCTCAAACCAATTAATTTTATATCTAAAGTAAACTATTAGATATATACCTTTTGTATGAAACTTACATCTAAAACAACCATGAATCTTATTTAGTAATATCTGTCTTCTTATATTATTACTTCTTTGTGTGATAAATTACAAGAGTTTCCATAGTTGATATAAACATACAACATAAAAATTAAACTTTATTATCACTCAGCAAGCCAAACATTGGTTGATCTGAATCACTAATAAGAATTTATAATTTATTTTTCTTCTTTCTTTAATCAAAATGTATGTCTTTGTCATTGAAGATGTTGTGTGGGGTAAGGGCTTGGATGAAAGCAAAAAAGGCCATTCTAAGTCAAATTTACAGAAAAAGAGTTACCCCTTATTTCCTTCCAGTTGTTCAAATATCATTTTATGTAATACATTAAGCTTATGCAATGTGATCATAAGGAAGAACATGTGTAATTAATGGTAAAATAAGCACATATTTCCAAAAACATCTCTACAAAGGCCAAGTTGTACATAATTGTTGACACAAGACTGGTTGAAAAGAAACTTCTTTAAAGAAAAGTAAAGCTTTTGTAATATTTCTCTTTTTAGTGTAACTCACCTGCAAGCAGGAGTGAAAAACTCCTTAGCTCTTCAAAATCCTCAACTGTTTACTTAGGCATTTTCCACATACTGACTCAGAGGTGTGTTGATCAAACTACGTTTATTTGGCTAATAAAGCTTATAATAAGCATACAGTTAGTATAAAATGGAGAGTGAAATCAACATAAGTAAAAATTGTTTATACATTAAACTGATTCTTTGAGTATATTTATCCATTACATAACATATTCACAAAAGCAATCTGAATGCTAAGTAGAAAGAAACAAAATCTATTCCACCTAGTAAAAATGCAAATTTCTTTGAGAGTCTTTTCTTTTCCAGATTAGAAGAAAGGTGAATGAGAGGAAGGATAAGACATTTTATACTAAGGAAAGAATAAGTACTGAACATGGGGGATTTATTTAACACGGAAAGTCACATTATTGAGATTAGATATCTCTTGCTCAAGGTGCTTCTGGAGATAATGCCTCTCCTACCTATAATTCAGTGGTAGCATTGGCTTATGTCTAGTAACACAAAAATGGATCTGAAGACGGAACTTAACACCTTCATTTCTACATAGCTTATAATGATTTTAAGTATAACGAAATTGCATTACTATCTTTTGACATTTTTCTTTTAACTAGTAGATTCAGTATATGTTTTTTCTTTAAACAATGGTAAATTTTAAGATAATGTAAAAATAGTAAATATCACATACATTCTGAATTCCTTGGAGTTACTTAAAATAGTATTCTTTTTCATAAATACAGTTTAGACACCAATAAATGAAAATCAAGCATTAAATTGGAAGAAGAAATGAGAAATGATTCTTCACATGTTTAATAAGTAGTATATCAATCTTGTTTTAAAAACAATTACAAAAGGAATAGTGCATGCCTTTATTTTTTAATTTATAATTTGTTTATTGTAATTAATAAAAGGGTTACATGATATTTGCCAGATAGAAGGTGCATTAATTCACATACATTGATACCCTTTCACATGTCTTGGTACCCATCACCCTCCCCCCCACCGACCACCTACCCCCCCCCCCCGTCTTGGTTTTCCCCCCTTCCCTATCAAATTTCAAATAACCAAATACAAATAAATTCAATATATCAGATAACAAAGTGAGATACTGTAACAATATGAGATACCCAAGAGACAGCAAAGGAGATGAAAGATAACATAGTACATTAAGGACAACAATCCTTCATCATATGGCTTTTGTTTCAGTATCCTGGAGGTCCTTTCAATTAGCTTCATACTATATGGCCTTATATATCAAGGTTTTTGTGCATGCCTTTAATCCCAGTACTTTGGATAGTGAGATTGGAGGATTGTGAGTTCCCAGCCAGCCAGAACTACTATAGTAGAACCCAATCTCAAAAAAAAATTAAAAATCTCTTTTTCTAACTAAGAAGCAAGTTATTTTGAATATCTATTTTGGCCTTTTCATAAGTTCATCCCAAAATAAATGACTAGAAGATGAAAATATCGATGTTCAACCAATAGATATTAAGCACACTATGTCATCTGAATAAATGCTGGCTTCGGTCAGCACAATTTTCATTTTCTACCTCTTCTGTTTATGTCTCCTTTTATAATTTAGCCCATAAAAATTGGTTGTGTTTTCATCTCATTATTGTTATTCGCAAAAGTTTATCACTACTATCTGCTTTCCTGGACAGGGCCAAGAGTTGTATGCTCTGTCTAGTTTTGATCCTGAATCATTGAATCCCCAGGCTTCATTCAATGTAGCACTTGTCCTAGGTACTCTAGCTTAACTTCCATGGTCTCAGCCTGAGGCATTGATCATACTGCTCAATTTCTATCCCTAAGTGAATATTCAATTTTAATTATACTTGTTCCTAAATTCTTCTCTTTTATTACCCATCCCAGAATGGCTAATTCTATAGATCACTTAATACTATAGATTCTACACATGTAAACATTAACAATGCTCTTGCAAATATATTGGGTCACATTATATTATTTTCTTATTACTACTTTATTAATACATTATTATTGTTGTTATTATTATTGCCTTAGGTCTTCTCTTTGAATTCACACTGATAATCATTACAGATAAGTTTTTGAGTACATGTTATTTTAAAATCGTCCATGAAGGCTGCCTAGAATAAGCAAATGTGGCAAGTAGGTTAAATTACTTCTCCAAAACTATATAAATAATGCATACCAGGCCTGAACTGTGATTACATATATTTAGAAGGAAGAGATAATTATTGAAATTCTTGTATCTCCCTTTAGCCATTTTATACGGTACTTCACATATATTAGGTACTGAAATGCTGTTTTCCAATTGATTAGCTTTAAGTACTGAATTAAAACTGTCCAGGATATCATAAGTTATGTTCCAAGGTTCCAACCAAAACTAATATTTAATTCTGTCTAATGGCACAGGGTAGATTGGCCCTGGGCCAATGTAATCAGGGATGATAAGAAATACAACTCCCAAGAAGAAATACAAATGCCTATATGGATGACTGATCAGCTTCTTATGCTTTAGAAATAAGCAATAATTTTGACCAAAATAGTCTGTCTTTGAAATGTTAAGGAATTGGTGAGAAAAGAGATTAACCATGATGACATGGAAAAATGTATCAGAATTCATGACAGATTTCAAAATCAGGCTTCAAGCACATCTCAGTTGACATCTACGGAGATGAGTAGGAACAATAATGCAAATATGTAGCTATATGAAAACTGTGTGCATGTACTAATTAAAACAGACAAAACAAACCATCCCAAGAGACAGCAGCCATGAACAAGTGGTAAGGCTATCTCATTCATATTAGCTATGCATTGATTATAAAGTGCGTACTGGCTGGCCTGTAGTGAGTAAATTCCTCAACATGGTTTAGTTCTAAGGTGCTGTGATTGCCAAGTGTCTCTGGAATTACCAACTATACAGCTACACTACTGAAACCACTGTGATTCATTCAGTATATATGTTTTATTTATCTATAATATGATATGCACTGTGTTCATAACTTGATAATCAAAAACAAATGCTTAATTTGCTAGCTGTGCTCAATCAGTTGATTTGTCACCAAAAGTTATGTTTCATACAATTCTAGGATTTTTTTCATTTCTCATGACACAATAAAGACAACACAGTTACCTAATAAGTGTATCTTTTAAAAAAAATATATTGTAATTGCCAAGTTGGTACACAGAGGAGTTAAGGTTATATGAGTCAGGAAATGAGCAGGATTCTTTCTGAAGCATGTCTCCCTCTTTTCTCACTCTCTCTAAACTTTTCCCTCCAATTCATATATAAAGATGTTCAGTTCATTTTCCATATAGTGTCTAGAGAACCACTGTTGTATTTGTTCACCGTTTGTTCCAATTTTTCTGTGTTCCTTTACCCTCCAAAAGAAAAAAATAAAAGAAAACAAAACCAACAATATCAACTAAATAAAGTCTGTTTCCTTTTCTTGGAGCTCATTTCATAAAATATCATTTTATGTGATTGAATGAAAATAGCTACTGAGCCTTATGCACATTACATCCTCCTTTGGCCTCAATGTGTGAACGTCTAGAGACCTGTAATAATTTGACTTCTCAAAGGAAGAAGTAAGATGGCCAAATAGACACATGAAGAAATGTTCAACATCTCTGACCATAACAACATTGAGATTCTACTTCATCCCAGTTAGAATGGACATTATCAAGAAAAACTGACCAGGACAGTTGCTGGTGAGGATATGGCCAAAAGGAAACTCTACTACACTGTTAATGGGAATGTAAACTTGTTCAACCACTTTAGACAGCAGTATAGAGATTCTTCAGAAGACGAAACATAGAACTTCTCTGTAACCCAACAATTTAATTCCTTGGCATTTATCTAATGAAAGTAAAAGTGCTGCATTTAAGTAACTAACACACCCATGTTCATTGCTGCATTGTTTACCATGGCCAATATATGGAACCAATTCAAATACCCCTCGATTGTTGGGAGCCAGAGTGGAATCAAATTGGACCTTGATTTGCATCAGACAATGGCTTTATTGTCTTATTGTTTTATGGCCTTATTCTGTTTAAATGACCTGAGAAGTTCCCTGGTTTCAAGAAGGGATATAAGCCTGGAGTTGACAATAAACGCTGCTGCAGTTTTTACCTGGGCGGCAGACCTCCGACCCGATGTGTTTGTCTCTCTTCTATTTTTTCCAGTCCCTGCCCCCTATTTCAGGAACCCCAATTTGCTGCCGGTAGGCCCCGGCACTCGGTGGATAAATGGATCAGGAAAATACGGTATATACACACAGTTGAATTCTACTCATCCACTAGAAAGAATGATATTGTACCATTTATAAGGAAATGGAAAGACTTGGAAAAAATATATTTAGGGAAGCAAACCAGTATGTTGCAGAGTTTCCCTTATTTATGGCAGCTAAAATGTGTGTGTAAATCTACAAGTAAACACACTGAATGATTAAGAAGTCTATCTTACTGTGGGGATCTATCCTTAAAGCAAAACTTGAGGTATATGATCTTAGTAATAATTGATCAGCTGGTGTTTGTATTCTCAAAATTGCCGTGTTAAAATCTAATATTCTAAATAAATCATGGGCAATTGTCATGCATATTTGAGATGTTATTTTATTAAGACAATATGTGAATAACAAAGACAAGGATACCATAAAATAATGTCTGTTAGTTTCTTCATGCTATATGTTATCTAACATTAGCTCCTGATATGAAAATTATTCAGCCTTTCAGAAATTATGGTCTAATTTCAGACATTGCCAAAAGCATGTATGATGACTTGTAATACAATTAACCATTTTTACGTGGTAGCTATAGATTTTAATTTTGCCTGTATTCATCCAAAAACCAATCAAGAATCTCTTGGCTGTTTAGTTTGGGCTTTTTAAAATATCATTTAGGAAACAAATAGCTGTTTATCGAACAAATCTAGGTTTATAAGATCTGCTTCACTGAATAAACAGGCCTTCTGAAGACACAGTGACTGTCTTAAGGGAGGATGAATATAAGATTGTGTGGCATGACCAAAGTGATTTTAAAGTAAATAATCAAGACAGGAAATTATTTGACTTCCTAGTTCAAGGGCATTATGTTGCCTTCAACTTTTCTTTAGTAGCTTTACAAGAGAAAGAAACAATTAGAGTTCCAGAAGTTTAAGGAGCAGGCTATCTTTAACAAAAACCTCGGTGGTATTATCCCACTTAGGTGTCTTCAGTACTTTGGCACCTGTAGACTCAGTTCCGACCACTTTTTACCCCTATCTACTGAAGCAGAAAAAAAAAAATCAAATTCTCAGTAGGGTTCCAGTATTGATCTAATGTAGTATATATGGCAGCCCTGTGGGTCTAGGGTTATGTACTCCACAGAAGTCAAATAGAGAGAGGAAAAAGTAATTTCCCAAACAAAGGAAAATGAGAAGCCAAAACAAGAGCTATCCATTACAAATGATCAAATTTATTACTTCTCAAGCATGTGCAGTTCCAATTTCAATGATTTCTCTTTGTTTTTCAAAAACAGCAAAAAGAATAGAATGAAATGGCCATTTCATCTGACTTTCAGCTTACTCAGGACTATTTTACTATTTACTTGGCTGTTTTTTTAAAAACTTTTTAAAGATTTCCACCCTCCCCCCAAAAAAGGAGGAATAGAAGAAAGGTAGAGATTCAGCTTGCTTAATATTTTTCTGTTATATATTATGAATGGATGTATTCAAAAATAATTTTCCTTGCCTTTTAGATTTTTTGCAAGAAAGAAACATAAATAAATTCCCCGTTCCTCACCCTGTCAGTGGGCTAGATAAAGAGCAGAGATCTGGGATACAGTGGGAAGGTACTGCAGGTTACAGAAAAACAAACTCTTCTTGACACTTAGCCTCAGGCCAGCACTGAGAGTCTTGTTTGAACTCATCTCTTAAAAGGAGTTCTTCTGGACAAATGATAAGAAATGATGAAGTAACTGCAATGATGGAACATTGCAATCAACATCTGACACAGCTGTTAAAACATTTTTTCCCCTGCAAAAGTCAATGCCTTATACTGTCTGTCGTGACAAATTCAAAAATACCATGTATTTACAAATCAAAGATAGTACCTTTCTTGTAGAATAGTGTGTTTCCCTGAAAATATTTTCTTTAACTCCTTTGGATGAGATTTTTATTGTCAATTTTCT
Organism: Megascapheus bottae; assembly: GCF_031878675.1. NCBI lineage: Eukaryota > Metazoa > Chordata > Mammalia > Rodentia > Geomyidae > Megascapheus > Megascapheus bottae. Next base: position 86,974,679 of record NC_143509.1, read on the forward strand.
TAGATACCAGCTTTTCCAGGAGCATGCCTTATTTCATTCATTCTGCAGGTATACTACCAATCAAAATTGCAATAGAGTTTTTGCATTGTGGTTGGACTTGGTAATAAGTATTAAATATATGTATATATATTTCCTAACTTTTATAAAATGAAACCTACATAAATTTTAATGCTTTAGTACTCTCTACGCTACTTGAAGGATTTCTGTTATCCCTGACAAAGTTTAGGGTAGGAAAAGCAGTTTTAATCCTCTTTTCATATTGTACCCATCAAACAAGTTCAGCAACTTGTTATATGGTAGCAACAGAAGCACAGCTTTATTTTCAAAACTAAGAAATAATATGGGGTCACATATTTTTAATCTATTTAAAACTTTAAATAGCTAAATATACTGACCCAGTTAAAGTAATTGTTGTACTTATACCAATGTTTAGTAAAAGTTTAATCTTTCATTAAAAATAAACCACCATTTTTATGCAAGAAGGAACAGTGATAAATATAGCATGAAACAATCTTATCATCATATGTAAAATGTTCTGTCTTCCATGTCTAATGTCTTCACTGCAGCTTTATGCTTTGGATTACATTCAGTTATATGTAGCATTTCTCCTTCTAATTACAATCAGGATATGTCTGTATGAAATTTAAAGTGTGAACCATTATTTACATTATTCAAGAAAAGGAAATTCAGCAAAAGAACAAGATACCAATACTTAGAGTAAAATTGAGTATTGGTGTAATGAGATTTTTTTTTCATTAAATGATCAATGCACGTTGAATTCGTCAGGAAAGGGGTGCATTACTTCTTGAACTTGGATACCCTTTCTCATGTTTTTGTCCCCCTTTCCCTCTCCCCATACCCTCTCAATCATCTTGTTTTTCCCTTCCCTTCCCTATTTCAAATTAACAAATAAACAAGTATACAATATACGAGGTAACAAAGTCAGATACAATACCATAAGTGGAAAAAAAGAGAAAAGAAATAACTTCCCATAGTACATTAAGAACAACAATCACAAAGATAAACCTCTTGGTTCCATATTCCACAGTTAAATTCACTTAGTCTCATCCTGTATGACTATATTTATATAGCTTTTGAGCTATTGTGATCTTCTGTTAGGAGAATCCTAGATATGTACTAATTATTACTAATGAGGGAAACTGGAGGTGATATTTTTTAAATCTCTACCTTACTTTTGTAAATAATCGATTTTCATTTTTAATTGTTTTATGGCTTATGGATTTAGATATAGATATAGATATATTTTAAAATCATCAGTGTACTTTTTTAATATGTGATCTAGGGCTTGTACTCAAGGCCTGAGCAATATCCCTGAGTTAGTGCTCAAGGCTAGTGCTTTATCATTTGAGCCATATTTTCACTTCCAAGATTTGGATGGTTAATTGCAGATAAAAGTCTCAGGGACTTTGATATCCTCAGATCTCAGCTGCCTGAATAGCAAGGATTACAGAGCTGAACCACCAATACCATTGCAATTTTATTCACAATAAGGTGATTCTTACTCTCTAGAAGTGAAGATTTTCTATGCTTGCCTTCCAAGTACAACTTACATATCTTGGTAGAAATGCTCACAGAAATGAAACAGTGCTGAAAGTGACCAGTTTTTCTTTGCCGTGCAGAGGAATGGGGTTGAGGTGACATTATGTAATGAAGATATAAAGTCAAAATTCTCTCCTCTTCTACTCCATGTTACCCAGACTGTCTTATTCCACCTTCCTGTGCAGGTTGTATCTGCTTACTTTACTGTTCCTGTCCTGATGTTTTGTTTAAAGCCACTATTTGCAATATATCATGAGGTAGGACTGGCTAGAAATGGAGTATTGGGTTGCATTGCAAGCCTCCTAAATCAGAACTGCATATTAATACAATTTTCAGGTTTGCATAAGGATGTTAAAATGGGAAAAGCTCTGAATTTAGCTTCATTAAGCCGCAGCCTCACTAGGTGTTCTCAAAGTAAACCATATACAAGCTGAAAAGTCAGGAAACGTGCTTCTTCCACTGTTTTACATTTCTTAATTTCAGATGAAAGTAAATCTTACCTTTACTGATGCTGTACGGTCACTGGAGTCCAGAAATACCTTCACTGATTTACTTCCCTAACGAAGACAACCTCTCACTCTAATGATAATAATTACCACAAACAATAAAAATTTGAGACATCAGTAAGGATGGCAGCTGATGGGGTAGGGTGGGGTCTTTATAACTTAAATCATACTATATAGGAAATAAATGGCCCTGTATAACATGAAGAATGCCTTACTTACATCTATCCTATTAATTTGGTAACACATGAATTATAGTAGTCAATTTTCTTACGTTATAAGCCAGATTTAACAGTGCCTTACAATATAACTTCTCTGCTAAGCAACTCATAATCAGTACCATGGGTTTATGTTGAATGGATTCTGAAATTTTTATAGAGTATATGTTATTAGATGAGCTCTAATTTTAATGCTAGGAAATCCATTGGATTCCCTTGGTTATCTCATATTGTTACAGTATCTTACCTTGTTATCTGGTACATTGTATATATGTTTATTTGTTTATTTGAAATAGGATAGGGAAGGGGGAAAACAAGAGGAGGAGAGGGAATGGGGGGGAAATGGGAACAAAAACATGAGAATGGGTATCAATGTTTGTGAAGAAATGTATCTTCTATCTGGCGAATATAATGTAACCTTCTATTAATTATAAATAAAAAATGCTTTATTTATAAAAAAATCCAATGGATCCAATGGATATTATGACCATGAAAAGTAGATATTCATTAGAACAGAGAAAAGGATTTCAATAAGATCCTAATTTTGTAGGATACCCATTGAATTCTTGATTGAATTGTGTCTCTCTTCTCCTCTCTATTTCTTTACATTTTCCCCTTAATGCCACTCCACCCCTATCAAGTACCAGCTTCTTAGTGTTTCATTGATCTTTAAGAAGCTTAGAATAATGCTTCTAGGACCCCATGAGTTCTTGGATGCAAAATCGGATTCCTTAAGCTACTGCTTTTTTCAGAAGCTCCCATTCTTTGTCCATGCTACTGATCTCATTAGCAAGGATTTGAAGCCCCAAAACAATCCTAACCCAAGAGCCATCTCCCTCATGTTACCAAGGGTCCAGCTTACTCTCCTGCAGTTCTGATTTCTAGGGTCAAGAAGTCTCCATAAATCAAGGGTATGCTCGTTCGCTAATAAGTGAAAGGAGTCTGAAAGCAATACTTTCAAGGAAGTACTTAGAGATCATATACCTATAAAGAGGGTCAAGGAAACAAGAGAAAGAGCTGTTTGGCTGATACTAGAAGCTGTTTCAGAAAGTTTTAGAAGCAGTTCCACTGAAATTAGGGTGGGTGCCAACCTGAACTATGTGATGTAGAAATAAGTTTCTCTGGACAATAACATACCTTGAATACACATATCCTTTTCCAACATCCGTAGAACATTTTCTTTTAGCATATTTGTTTCTCACAACATATAATCCATATTGAATAAAGGCCAAGTGTGTGGAATGAGCAAGTGACCCATTGAATGATCTTTCATGGAAGCTTTTAGAGCTTAAAGGATTTGTCCACCTTCCTAGTTATAGAAGAAGGTTTATACTATCTTGAAAAACTAGTGTCTTACTGTTTTTTATACTATTTTTTGAAAACCTTAAGAAACCACCTTCTAACTAAGTGCAATGCCTAACATTTAGGCACTATGATTTTTATGTTTAGTGCTAGTTATTTGCTGTGCTCTAGCTGAAATTTAAATAATGTTAAGTATTTGAATTTGGGGAAAATTTGCATTTATATCTCCTATGGTTTGTTGGCTGAACAGAACTGTGTGTCCACGCTTTTCTATTTTTTTCACACTGTATTGTGTTAATCATTCCAAACACATTTGTTCCATTTCATAAACATGAGCGCCTTACCTTCCACCTCTATGAAATTACTGTTAATCATTCTCTAATGTCTGCATTATCCCATTTAAACCATTCCCCTGTGAGTTTACAATTCCGTCTGAGCGCTAATCCTCCAGAAAGAATGATGTGCAAATAAGCAAATACAAAGAAACAAATAGTTTTTCCTATAGATCATCATTATAAGCCTCAACAGCAGCATTAGAGTTTCCCAAATTGTTATTTAAGAGTAAAATAAATCTATAGATAATGAATCCAAGCCAATTGTCCTGAAATTCATCCAAGTAGTAATATAAGCCCAATATATGATACAAGATTGTTTCATTTTCATGATTATCACCTACTGCACTTAGCCTATCTTTACTGATAGAACAGCACTTTTACAGCTTGACAAAGGTGAAAAAGTAATTGGCAAATCTGAGACATGCAAGGGCAGGAGAAAACTGGATGTGATTTCCTACTACCTATATCTACCTTGCAAAAAACACTGTTCAATTTATTAGGAATTGCAAATCACCTTATAATTGTTACTTGAACAAATGCATCAGAGGATATTGCTAACGGCTGTGTGCAGTAGAGAATCTAGTTACCTGGTTACTTCTTAAATATTTGAGTGTTTTATTTTATGTAAGTAAAACTTTCTATTTGTTGAAATTCATGTTTCAATTTACGTGAGTAAAACCTTCTAAGTATTTGTTGAAATTAATCATTCTCATGTGATTATATCATACTTTGTACCTAATACTAGACTATATTCTTTGCATAGTATTTTATCTGGCTCTTTACAATTACATAGCTGTAATCTACCCATGATGATATCACATGTATTTTTATGAATAATATGAATAAATAGTAGATCAAAGATACTAGCAGTTAAATGTGTGCAGTTAAATTGTGTAGATACTGAGCAATTATTATTTAGTAATAGTCACTTAGATTTGGGGAGAATTTGGAGTTGAAGAAGGATATAGAATGAAAACAAGTTGGTATACATCCCATTTAATCACCTTAGGTCTAGTTGCCCTATTGGATATTAAATAAAAGTCAAAATATATTAAAAATCTATAGAAAAAGTTTATAAAAATCCAAAAGCACCAATTCTAGGTCCTGAGAACAGAACCTTTCTTTCACCAGTTAAGACATGAGCAATTTTTCTACCTCAATAGAGAATACTGCTTTGTTATACAGTCCTAAATTCTCCTTTTCAGGTTACCCATCCAGACTTCTTTTTTTTTAATTTTATTTTTTATTGTTGTGTTTTTGGGTCTTCATTAAGAAAGTTTTGACCTGTGCCAAGGAGACCTAGTGTATCTCCTACTCCTTCGTGTAAAGTTTTCAGGGTATCTGCTTTTAAGTCAAGGTCTTTGATCCATTTGGAATTACTGGTGCAGGGTGACATAGAAGGATCCAACCCTAGTTTTCTGCTGGTGCTTAACCAGTTCTGCCAGCACCATTTGTTGAAGAGGCTGTCTTGCTTAAATTCTATTTTTTTGGCTCCCTTATCAAGGATTAGGAGGCCATGGCCTGTCAGTTGATTTCTAGGTCTTCAGTTCTATTCCATTGGTCTTCCGGCCTGTTCTTTTCCCTGTACCAAGATGTTTTGGTTACTATAGCTCTGTAATAGAATCTACAGGTTGATTTTCTTTTGCAAGTCCTGGGGCTTTTTCCTCAAGGTTAGCACTTTGCCACTTGAGCCACAGAACCATTTCTGGCTTTTTCTATGTATGTGGTACCAAAGAATCAAACCCAGATCTTCGTGCATGCTAGCCAAGCACTCTACCACTAGGCCAAACTCCTGGCCCCGAGAGACTAAAGTTTGGTATTGCTATTCCTGTGCTGTTATTTCTGTTAAGATTTTTTTTTTGCAATATGGGGTCTTTAATTATTCCATATGAAATTTTGGATTCCTTCTTCTATTTCTTTAAAGAATGACATTGGCATATTGATGGGTATTGCATGGAATTTGTAATAGCCCTTGTCAGGACTGCCATTTTCATAATGTTATTGCCCTGGCTAGGAATTCTAATACTATGTTAGAGAAGTGGAAAGTGGGCATCCTTGTCTCGTTCCTGATTTTAGAGGAAAACCCATCAAGACTTCTTACAGTGATGTCACCCTGCCATCAACATCAAGTGTGGGGAAGTAGGAAGTGAAAATATTCTTCCATCATAATCTCCTGCCTTGTAGAAAGTCACAGAAGGATGGCACATTTTATTACATTTCTTAGGCCAGGACTCTGTCAGTTAGACCACACTTGACTACCATCATAAGAAAATTGATCAAACTGTGAAATACACCACTGCTAATTTTACCTGCCCTGAATATTCAATACAAACAGAGGGAGCACAAGTTGGCTGAAGTCCCCTTCATCTCAGAAGATGTCCTTAATTCTGATGTTCTGATTTAACCACAGCACAGGTGAGCAGAACACTTACACATCTACTCTCTCACCTAAAGTCTTTTCTAGACAGTCTTTCTCTTTGATTTGCATTTCATTATTTTAAAAAATCAAATTTCTGGTCTGTCAGAAAGAAAGTGAGTGCAGCAAGCTGAGATTTATTTCTCTGACATGCTGAAATGTCATATCAGCCCAGAAGTACAATTCCTGAAGCAGAGCACTGGAATTATAGATACCACCTACAATCTTTCATAAATAGGAGAAGAAATAATGATGGAATAACAATGTTGATCTTCAAGACCTAAGGAAAAAGACTATATTTTAACTTTAAAAGTTGAGTCATGATTGAAAATATAAAAATAATGTTTTATTAAGATTAAGATTTTTGTAAGATTGTATAAATTACATGTATCCTGTCAGGAAAAAATATGCTGTTGATTTGTAATATTAAATATTGTAGTGGTAACTGGATTTACAAGGAGGATTTTCTAGTTTTCTTAAAACTTAACCATAATAATCTTAATCATAATAGCATTGATTCTTTTGCTAGCTCAACTATGATCTCTGTTCCTACGATGTGTTAGAGAATGCTTGAGGGCCTGCTGTATAACACTAGTTTTCTTTTAAAGTCATTATAAATTAATATTCTTTAATTTATTTGCACAAATTTATTCCAGGTTGAAACGGATGAAAAACTAGACTTATCCACATAAAGCATTTCCCTTGCATGCTTTTATTTATTAATGTGCCCTTTAAAAATAATAAATTGATTCTTCTTTGACTATCCACTTACCATCCAATACACCAATATAACATCTAATATACTGAATTTCATGTGTTCAAGAAATATGTATAATGAATTCATCCATATTGTTTTCTCTTTGATAAGAAGGTGTCCAACACTGTAAAGTTCTGAAAAGTAAATAAAATCTTCTTTCCATGATGTTATTATTAATTCATCGCAGCAGCCTATGTCTAGTAATATCTTGAAAACATAATTTGATCTATCACAATGACCAATGAGCCACCTTCAGCTCTGCTTATATTCTTTAGCACATAATATTATTGCTCGGGTACAAAATGGTGCCCATGGGACCTGAAAAAATTAATGTGAAACCCAAAGATTCCAAATATTGCCAGGGAGTGATTTAGATGATGAAAAATAGATTCCACTAATATGTAGCTAAACACTTCATCTGGACGTAAAAATCACCATAGTTAAGTTTGTTTTGTTTTATTTTGTTCTCTATCTTGTTCTGCACAGACATAAACCACAGCAACAGGTGTGCTCTTCATAATATTTCATAAATTTTAAAGCAGTGATTGAGACATCCCTAGGGTTTCTCATCTCTAAATTAAATAAATCCCATTTCTTCAGTGTTTACATGTAAGATCTGTTTTCATCTTGTTCATCATTATCATTGCTCTCTTTAAATTCCTCTTCAGTTTATCCACATCTTTACTACTGTGGTAATCAATATTAATCTGATGAAAGACTGGAATATAGATTAATAAGGGCTCCTTAATAGATGCATTTTTAAATAATACATTAATTTCATAAAAAGACTGATACTAACTTGATAAATTGTAGAGATATGGTTTTTGTAAGCACTGATTGCAGTCACCTATAGTCAATCACTCTAATCAGCTTATAGCAGAGTTTACTAACCACAATTGACTTACCAGTTATAGTTTGATTAACAACACTGAACTGACCACAGGAAGTTGAGGGGCTCAAGTAGCAGTAGTAAATGATTTTCCGGGTCATAAGTCTATTAACACTTCATACGACTCTTCTGATTCATAGAATAGCTCAATAATTATGCTCAACAATTAGTACATAGATCTATCTATGGGATGATCCTGGATTTATGAAAAAATCACATTGTAACTGTAATTTAATCCTCTGTATTAGTATTAGTTATTCTGACTGTCACATCTTTTTGCTAAGTTTGCTGAAAATGTGACAAATTAGGAGTCAAATTGATGAGAGATTGTCATACGTGCTTTGCTTAGTTGTAGCCATTTTGTGAAAGGGAAGAAATACTGATAGTTTCCTTAACAAAAGTGACTTCAAGAAAACACAATGCTATGTTCTTAAGGTACTATGTTATCTCTCATTTCTTTTGCTGTCCCTTGGTTATATCATATTGTTACACTATCTCACTTTGTTACCTGATATATCGGATATATTTGTTTTTTTATGTTTATTTTTTATTGTAATTAATAAAAGGGTTACATGATATTTGCCAGATAGAAGGTACATTAATTCACATACATTGATACCCTTTCACATGTCTTGGTACTCATTACCCTCCCCCCACCCCCCACTTTGTTTTCCCCCCTTCCCTATCAAATTTCAAATAACCAAATACAAATAAATTCACTATATCAGATAACAAAGTGAGATACTATAACAATATGAGATACCCAAGGGACAGCAAAGGAGATGAGAGATAACATAGTACATTAAGGACAACAATCATTCGTTATATGGCTTTTGTTTCAATATCCTGGAGGTCCTTTCAATTAGCTTCATACTATATGGCCTTATGTATCAAGGTTTTGCTCTGTTGCAGATCTCTGGTAGTAGAGCCCAAGGTTTCTACTGATTATAATAAATGAGGGAAACCATTGAGCCTAAGTTCCTTTGAGTCTGGCTTACTTCACTTAATATGATATTTTCTAAGTCTTTCCATTTCCTAACAAATGGGTCAATGTCGTTTTTTCTGACAGCAGCATAGAATTCCATTGTGTACAAATACCACAACTTGTTGATCCACTCATCAACTGAGGGACATCTAGGTTGGGTTCCATATCTTTGCTATGGTGAATAATGCTATATCGGATATATTTGTATTTGGTTATTTGAAATTGGATAGGGAATGGGGAAAACGGGGACCATGACATGTGAAAGGGTATCAATGTATGGGAATTAATGCACCATCTATCTGGCAAATATCATGTAACCCTTCTATTAATTACAATAAAAATATATGAAAAAAAAGAAAACACAATGCTAGAGTTGCATGTTGTATAAATCAATGTCTAGTACCAGAGCAGAGCAATAAATTTATCAAAACCTCTTTGTTTTTCCATTCATATGAATCAGTTACAGTCCCATGTGACTATCATATTCTATCACTCTGCTTATAAATGCTAGGGTTATTTTTAAATTTGAATTTCTCCCTTATCATAGTTATTTTCAAAGGTGGCTTACCAGAATAGGACCACATCGAAAAATATGAAGAAAATAAGAAAAGAATCCAGTCAATGAAGACCATAAAAAATATCCCCATTCTTCCCCTTCTCACTCTGTGACTTCTTCTTCCTATAATACAGTCTATCCTTTGTAGCACATGAATTATATTTTACTCTGATGTAGCTATCTCAATCATTTCAATGGTCCCCATAGCTCTTGATTTATATGCTTCATCCATGGAAAAAAGAACTTGAAGAAAATCAAGTCATTAATCTTCAAAAAACTAAGTAAGGGGCCTGGAGTTTGGCTTGTTGTAGAGTGCTTGCCTAGCATGCACGAAGACCCGGGTTCACTTCCTCGGTACCACATACATAGAAAAAAGCCGGAAGCCGGGAGTTTGGCCTAGTGGTTAAAGTGCTTGCCTAGCATGTACAAAGACCCGGGTTCGATTCCTCAGTACCACATACATACAAAAAAAAAAGAAAGAAAGAAAGAAAAAAGCCGGGAGTGGTGCTGAGGCTCAAGTGGTAGAGCTCTAGCCTTGAGAAAATCCAAGGACAGTGCTCAGGCCCTGAGCTCAAAAAAAAAAAAAAAACTAAGTAAGGCATCATTAGATTTATTTCCATAGAATAATTGATTCTTTTATAAGCATACCAGAGAATATTTTGGAGGATTACTAATTGAAACTCAAATAAGAAGGCAGATAAACTCTACTAATCCCATAAGAAAACATATCAGGTAATAGATGAAAATAAAAGAGATTTGCCTCCATTCTGAGGCAACAGATTGTCATTGAGAGAAGACAAAGATGTATATGTACACTCCTGCTCCTGAGACTTTAAGGAAATGTACTATTGGTTCTTAACTCTGTTGATGACAAACTTTGGTTCTATAATAAAATCAGTTAAGCATACATGAGTACTAATGGCAGTATTAGATGTCAAAATGAAATGGTTGAAATCTGAAATTGTTGTAAGACAGAAGACAGAAATGTCTCATCATGTACTAGAGTTTTATATTAGAATTAACAGTTGAATTCTTCACCAGAAACCCTAGAAGACAGGTGATAGTGGGATGGAACATTCACAAGAAGAAAGAATGTCAAGTAATAATTCTACATTCAACAAAACTATCAATCAAATGTATGTAAGAAATTAAGACAGTCCTAGATAAAAACTTACACTGATCTATTGGTACAAGGAACACAAAGTTCGTCAAGTTGATATATAATAACTGAAACTTGAATTTACATGACGAAATAAAAAGCATTGTTTAAGGTAAATATGTAGTTAGATGTGAAAAACAGTATATATTTTATGCTTTTGATTTTTTTTTCTATTTTATTTCAAAGAGAATTGCAAAAGCACTAATCATAGAGGGTTTGGGAGTTTTTTTGCCAGTCCTGGGGCTTGAACTCAGGGCCTACCACTGTCCTTGGGCTTTCTCAAGGAAAAAACTCTATCACTTGAGACACAGCACCACTGTAAGCTTTTTGTAGGTATGTGATACTGAGGAATAGAACCCGGGGTCTTTGTGCAGACTAGGCAAGCACTCTAGTGCTAGGCTATACTACTGGTCCCCTAATCGTAGAGTTTTACTGATGGGTTTCTAATGTATGTCAGATACACAGATTTCTAATGTATATAAGATACATTCTCCTGACAATAAAACTATAAATACATTGAGATATATTTTGTTTAACAATAATACCACAAATATCTAACATCCAAAAGGAAAAGGCTTTTGATATTATTGGAATTTAATGTGATATCAGAATGAAAACACAACTTTTTTTTTCTCCTCAGGGCAACCATCAGGAAAAGGATTAAAAATATAGTAAAGGAAATGCAGAGCATACAAATTTCATAAATAACCAAAATTGATTACACATCCATTCTAAAATGATGTTGATTTATTATTTTGTTTTCAAGGTAATAATTTCATATTTCAAAACCTACTGTATCTGAATGTGGTACCTGGAGTATTGTATGTATGTTTATTTATTTATTTGTTTGAAGAAGGGAAGGAAAGGGAAAATCAAGATGAGTGGGAGGGGTGAGAGTAGGGAAAGTGGAAGAAAAAGATGGGAAGGAGTAACAATGTTCAAGAAGTAATGTACCCACTACATGATGAATGTAACTGTAACCCCTTTGTACATCACCCCAACAAGAAAAAAACAGTTATCATTTTCATAAACAATGATGGATGTACAAAGTAAGAATTGAAAATAAATTTAGGTTCAATTAACCTTTTCAGCACACACACACACACACACACACACACACACACACACACACACACGTCAAAACCTGGAACATAGGAAGTAAAGCTGTGGGCCAAATGATAGTGTGGCAGATTTTAACAAAAGAAGCTCAAGGAGAGTGCACCAGACCTGAATTCAAGCCCCAGAACTTGCACACACACACACACACACACACCACCACCACCACCAATATCATCATCATCATCATCTGAAACACAGTCAATGTATTAGACCAATCACTTTGTCTTTTTGTGATCTCTTCCCTTATGTGTGTGTAAATGCTAAAGTGATATCCAGACTTCTAACACTGAAAGACAACAATTTTCTATTTGTTATTTCTGTATGTCATTTTGTAACACATACTTATATGTTTCCATCTTCTTTCATTTGATGCTGTCTGTGTAATATATCCATGTTGAACTTGCAGTTGTAATTTTCTCATTCCTAGTGCTTTGTAGGATTTCATTACAAGACTGTATTCAAATATAGTTATAAATTCTACAACTGATGGATATTCGGATAGTTTCCGAGTTGGAACTATTATGATTAATGATGCTATAATCATACAAAAAGATAGATATATAGATAGAAAAATAGAAAGATATTGTCATACATATATATTATACTATGACTTCAACTCTGATAAGAGAATTTACATATGACCAGATAAAATAAATGTTACCAAATATCTTCCATAGAAGTTCATTGGTGCACACCTTCCTGCAGTTATTTCTGTTGGTTTAGTTGATTTATTTCCTTCCTGATAGTGGTATGATCTACATTTCATTTAAACTTTCTGATGATCATTCAGTAATATCAAATTGTTATCTAATTTGCATTCACTACTGATTCATTATTTGGGGGTCATCTTGACACCTTTCCTGAGTGCTTCTCCTTCATCCATTTGATGCCTTTGTGATGTTCAATCTGTAAGTACTGATTTTTGAGCTTGTTTCTCAATTGGTGAATTGATTTTAGCTCATTAACTTGTACCTTTGATGAACATATACTCTTTCAATACAATTTATCTTTTAGCCAGGCACTGATGGCTCACGCCTGTAATCCTAGCTACTAAGGAGGCTGAGATCTGAGGATAAAGGTTAAAAGCCAGCCTGGAAACTAAAGTCGGTGAGACTCTTATCTCCAATTAACCACCAGAAAATCAGAAGTGGCACTGTGGCTCAAGTGGTAGTGGATTAGCCTTGAACTGTCAGAGTTCAGGGACAATGCCCAGGTGCCAGAGTTCAAACCCCACAACTGACTAAATATATGTGTGTGTGTGTGTGTGTGTGTGTGTGTGTGTGTGTGTGTCTTTTTATTTCTTTTAGAGTTATTGATTTAAGGCCTTCTTTAAGAAATATCTCCTGACCTATGATTTGAAGATATATTTCAATGCTTCTTCTGCCCAGAATTCAAGCCCCACAACCAAGAAAAAAAATAAAAATTAAAGAGAAATATTAGTATATATTTGTATTTATATATTGGGATATCCAAGTGACCCAGCATCATTTATAAAGTGATCATTTTATTCCCCTTGACTTCTAGTGCCACTATTGTTGTTCTCCAACATTACTTCTTTTTTACTCTCAGCTGGCTAACTGAAGTTCAAAGATATTGATCATGTAATCATGGATGCACACAAAGACAAACACACAGTGCATGGAAAAACTTGGTCTTCCTGTTTCTGTTATGTCTTAATGCTTTACAGTTGATCCATGGTCATTATATGTTCCTTATGTTTGTTTTTCCTTTGCTATATCACATTTTCATTAATAGGAATTGTAATCCTGTTCATTGACTTTTTGTAAAGAAATGAGATATACAAAACAAGGAGAAAAATTAAGATTCATGCATAATTCCACCACTCAAAAAATTTGCAAAATTTTGATGAGTTTTCTTTAACTCTTTTCTGACAAGTAGAGCAATTATATTTAACTCAAAATCACAGTATATAAAAAGCATAGGAATTTACAGTAAAACATAGAACATAATTTCTGACTTATTAAAACATATATTCAACAGCACTTAAAAAACATACAGAAAACATCTGGTCTGAATAAAATACAAGTCCATCATTCTTTGTTCTTCCTCAATAAAATATGACTTTATATCCTAGAAATAACAAAATGATACTTAGAGATGATAAAAGGGTAAGAAAAGAAGATGGATTGTCTAGAGATTCGAGGAATAGAGGAAAACTACAGCAGTCATAGTATTCTCTGATTTCCTGCTCCCCTAGTCTATCAGTTCAAGAACAACAAAGTCCTACATCTTCTGACACTGCCTCCCTCAGCCCCTCAGCCCCCTAGTGAAATATGGAATGCTTAAGTGGATTTCTGTTACAAATTGCCCTGCTAACAATCAGCAATCTTTCCTCTTCCCTTCTTCTACTGACCTTCTCCTGACACCTTGTCAGGTAGCAATGAGAGTCTTGTCATTAAAAACATCCTCACTCTATGAACTTTATGATTACACACACACACACACACACACACACACACACACACACACACACTATCAGAAGACTTAGCCTCAAGTAAAATACAGCCCCACCAAGTAAACCAAAGCAGAGACCAAAATATACTACAAAATCTAGTCAAGATCTGTTAATTAAGAAAATGACTCACAGAAAAAGAAATTTAAATAGCTGGTTGCAAGAAGCTTGGGATATAGAAGACATTGGGTAAGTGACATAAATATTCAGTTAAGTTGGTATAATAACTCAAGAGATCACTTCCATTATGATTATTGTTAAAAGTCATGCATTCGATTTTTACAGCTTGATAAAAGAATATATTTTAAGTTGTTATGCAAAATTAAGTATGTGAAGTCAGCATGCATGTCACTTAGCTCAGTGCATTTCACAGTGTACATGCATTTTGAAATGACACCATGTTGTTCATAACAAATGCATATAAACTGTCAACCAGAATGAATAAACTGATAAATATAAAAAGAGCATGACTTGCCTACTTTCAATAAAAAAGATGATACCCAAGTTAACATAAATAGGTTTTCCATTATCTAAGAAATATACTATGGTTCATTACAAGAAATTTTTATTAAACAATTATGAGTGCCCTTGAAATTCATGCATTGTTTGAAAAAATACATTGAAATTGAAGTTCTGAAATGCATGAAGTAAAAGTCTTGACAGAAACCAGAGAAGAATAATGAATTACCTTATGGCAAACAAAAATTACAAAGACAACTATCTTATCTGAAACCAAGAAGAGCAGAAAGAATTTCTCCCTTGGTAATCTTATAAGAGGAAACAATTTGCACATTTACTAGCGTATCTATGATGAGAAAATGCTATTTATTAAATTATCATTTTATTATCATTAAATGGTTGTACAAAGGGATACCATTCAACAAATTAGTTTATAAGTACAGTGAGCCTTAATCAATATTGCCCCTTTCATCACTCTGCCCCATTTTAGACTTTCCTGCCATTCCCCTTAATTTCTATAGTTTTGTTTGATATAAATTAAATATTATGAGTACATTCTCCCCTACTTCCTTTCTTCATCTATTCTCTGTCCCTGGATCTCCTCCTCAAAATTTTCAAGTGCTACTTTCCTGGTAACCATTTTGTTGAACCGTCAGTTTTACGAGTAAAATATATGATTTGAATTCTCCCCTAGAAATACCATACTTGAGTTAAGATGGTTGTGTACACTTGCATACAATCTTGTATGTTTACTTATCAATTATGTTTACTTCTAAATTCGTGAGGAAATTATATGAGGAAAAACATACAGCCTTTTTCTCATTGGAACAGACTTACTTCACTTAACATAATTTTTCCAGGTCTATTTCTTTGCACATGATATAATATTATTCTTCCTAAAGGATGAGTAAAATTCCACTGTTTATCCATACCACATTTTCTTGGTTTATTCATCCACTGAGAGGCATCTGGGTTGTTTCTTTCCCTTAGCCATGGTGAGTGATGCAGCAGTGAAAACGACTCTAGAAGTAGTCCTAATTCCTGATGAGATCTCAGTCTTCATAAAATTGATAGGAGCAGGGGAATTTTTTTGGTTTAGGAATTTGGAAATGTACTTAGAGGAGTTATAATTGCATATGTCAGAAATGAGTACATTTCTTTTTGAACAATGTCTCCCCTTTCCTTGCTCTTTACAGATTTTCCTCCAGTGTCCAGCCACAAATGGAACAGTTCACTTTCAACACAGTGTTTGCTGTGTATCAGTGTTACGTTTGTTCACTTTGTCCCTCCTTTACCCTTCAATGACCAGAAATAAACAAATAAGACAAAAGGAAACAGAAACAACAACAAAGAAAAAAGGTATTGTTTCTATTTCCTGGAGTCTGTTTTGATAATGCTAATACATGATCTCGCACACAGAGAAGTTGAGCCCTTTTGTTCCTTTGCTAAGAGTATCCGCCTTGGGTCTTACTGTGTGTGAATGCCTGGAGTCATGTATAATTTGTCGTGTCCTGGTGTGCATCAAATCTAGTTGCTACATATGAGAGGGAATAGAAGGTGCCATTGGTCTCTCTGAGTTTGGCTTACTTCAATTAACATGATTTGTTTTCAGTCCAGCCATTTCCCTGCAAATTACATATCATTCTTCCTAATGCCTGTGTAAAATTCTGTTGTGTAGATGTGCCACATGTTTTGGATTCATCATCTATTGTAGGGCCTCAGGGCTGTTTCTGTAACTTGGCTACTGTGAATACTGCAGCACATGGATGTGCAAGTGTCTTTATAGTATATCAGGCTTGTGATGTACATGCTAGAGCAGTTTTGAAGACTTTTATTACAATCCGATTACTTAAGTGAAGATCGTTCTGTTACATATTTTAACTAGAAAACTACCTAGACACACATGCTAGAAATTGTGGCGATAAATTGCTGATTAGAGGGCAGATAAACCCAACGGAAACATCCAAATAGAAGAGATCAAATTAATAAGGATCTGCTCTACAAGAAAATTTTCATATATTATAAAAACAGTAAAAGAGAGGGAGAAGTAGAAAGAAGTTACAATGATTCTGTTCCTCAATTTCATAATGTGGCTTGTGCTTCTACTCTTTACAACATCTATCAATACGCATCAAAAAAGTCCTACATGGGGGCCGGGAGTTTGGCCTAGTGGTAGAGTGCTTGCCTAGCATGCTCTAAGACCTGGGTTCCATCCCTTGGTACCACATGCATAGAAAAAAGCTGGAAGAGGGGCTGAGGCTCAAGTGGTAGAGCTCTAGCCTTGAGAAAGTCCAAGGACAGTGCTCAGACCCTAAGGTCAAGCCCAAGATTGGCAAAAAAAAAAAAAAAAAAAAAAAAAAGTCCTACATGAAAACTCAGATTCATTTAGAACATTGTAGAATTGTCCACACAGTCAAATTCACCTTTCTACTTGTACTTTGACAGTTAAGTTGATAAGTTTTATACAAATAAAACTAACCTTCAAGTAAAACACTGTCTCATAACTACAAGAAACATGCTGGGACACACAGGACATTTTGGAAATCTAGAGCGTTCACCCAAATGAATCTGAAAAGCTAGAGCTGACAGAATGCAATCCACAGAGGTATCACCAGTCCCCAAGAGTAAGAAAGGAAAAAAAAGTAATGGCATTCTTATCTCTTGACTTTTCCTTTTCTCCCACTGGAGAAGAGTATTTTAAATTTTTATTTTCAATTGAGAGTCCCTACATTACTGTCCATTTCAGGATGTTCTACTGAGGTTGAGAGCCAAACTTACCTCCTCAGCATACAATGAAATGAAGGGTTGTTCCCCCCTAACTTGCAAGTCCTTATATAACAACTACTATATGTCTAATTCTATAGATGGGCCCTGCACTAGGCTGTCCATGATTTAATAGACATACCCCTCAGAGCCCTACAGAGCTCATCATGGTATCAGTTTGCAAATAAGTATGAATTTCATAAAACCCTATCCACAAGCCACCGCCAATCTTCTTCTAAATATTAATTTGGACTTTGACTTTGAATACCTTTTCTCTCCCATTCACATTTTCTCCATATCCATTAGCCAGCCATGTTGTTTGAAGACAGAGAGAGAGAGAGAAAGAGTAACCTAATTTCATATTTCTAACATGAGATAATACTATTGTGGATGAGGAGAATCTGAAGGAAGGTGAATATGTATTAATTATTTTTTCTTTTATTTTAATAAAATTTAATGTAGCAAAAATTTATTAGGCATTGTTACATTCTCCCATGCCAAAAGCCAGAGGAAGACTGCAAGCAGCAATCTAGCACATAATGCATAATGTTAATTCAACAACGCTATTACCACCCTTCTCTTTCATTCTTTTTATTCCTCCTTTCCTTTTCATTCTCCCTCATCTCTTTCATTTTTGAGGCATTTTCTTCTTTAAGGAAACATTAACAAATTCAGCCCTTTGATTTCCACCTGTCATTTCTCTAGTAGTTTGCAGTCAGTAAGCAAGACATCACTGTCCAAATACAGCATTCATCATAAAAAGCAGCCACTTCATTTGTAGAGCTCTGGAGAGCAAAGAGGACTTTCTCAAGGGCACCTTTCACTTTTGTAATGCACACAAAATAAGCACTAGCTCCTCCGCTTCATGGAAGAGGCATCCCTCAGACTGCAGCTTTCTGTCTCCAACTCTAATGCACTTCTGGTGATTTTCATCTACTTCTATATGAAAACATGATAGAATGTGCCTCTTTCTCGGGTTATTTCCATAGCTGCTATATTTATTACATTAATGTTTATCACTTGGATGTCATTTAATGAATGTCAGCAGGAGGGAAGAGATGGAATGTTCACTCAAAAGAAGCTGTGCCATTAATTCAAATGGCTGGTAAAGACAAGCCTGTACATTCCTATGGCCATATGGAGGCTGTTTTAGGGCCCTAAAGCCGTTAATTTTCTTTTAAAGACACAGGTTTAGATAAAATGGATTTTTATTTCTGTACTTCATTGAGAATTGAAATTAGAAAGCATACAAAACTTCAGATCAAAATGCTCTATTATCCTTTCCTCCTCACCTTATCTGAAAAGTGTAATGCCTTTACAATGGCCCACTTCTTGAATCCATTCCAATTTTAGATATTTCTTATCTCTTTTAATACTTCATTGCTTTTGCATCAATTACAAACTGACCTAAAGCTGCACGGGAACTGGAAGTGATATATAGTGCAACCCATTTAAATGAATTTCTGATGAAAGAATAAAACTGTTAAAAGGATAAATTTACTGCACACAAATTTATACAAATCCTGTATGTGCTGTGAAATCCCCTAAAATGAAAAAATGATGAAAGATTAAAACGTTAAATGAATTAAAATCTACTGTACCAGTGAAATATAATGATGGCTTTTTTTACTGACTAAAATGAATGGCCTAAATGAAGATATAAATTTGAAATACTCCAATGTATGTCAATTTTAAATGTGTGGTGAGCAAGTATGACAGAAAATATTGTTCTTTTTCTGAAAGAAACATATTCTTTCTAGAACCAGTCATTACTTAAGGAACACGTATGCTGGTTGTTTGCAAAATGAAAAGCAAAATATTACCTTGTTTCTCACTGAAGTTAATCCCATGCTTTAACCTCCCCCTTTCTTTAGTTCTTTTTCCCTTGATATCTCTGGGTTACATATGTATTTACAGACAGCAAAAACAGGGGGTATATAACTAAGATCTTATAGCAATTTCGACCCTTCAACAGGCAGGCAGTCTTGCTGAAACTGAGCTTACAGAATATTAGGATGTAAATTTTCAGTGATGTCTGAGGAGTCAGCCAAGCCATTCCTATTAAGAATTTCTACTCTAGGGGCCAGGAATGTGGCCTACTGGGAGAGTGTTTGCCTAACATGCACAAAGACTGGGGTTTGATTCCTCAGTACAACATACACAGAAAAGGCAGAAGTAGTGCTGTGGCTCAAGTGTTAAATCACAAGTCTTGAGAAAACTCAAGAACAGTGCCTAGGCCCTGAATTCAAACCCCTGGATGGAAAAAACAAAACAAACAAAAAACTAGTTTTGGAAACTTACTTTAGCTGATATTTTACAATGTAGTTTTTATTTTTAATGTAAGAGTAATAATTAGAGTAGTAATTCTTTTTTTCTCAGTCCTGGGGCTTGAACACTGCCCATGGGTTTTCTAGAGGCTAACGCTCTACCACTTGAGCCACAGCACCTCTTCTGGCTTTTTCTGTGTATGTGGTACCGAGGAATTTAACCCAAGGCTTTGTGCATGCTAGGTAAGCACTCTACCACTAGGCCACACTCTCAGTTCCAAACTAATTCCTTACCCATGAAAATTACAGGTACCAAAATTTGTTTGGGGCACAGGTGACATGTATTTTGTCAGTCATAACTTTGTATCTAGTGATCATAGGGCTTGAACTCGAGGCCTGGGTGCTGTCCCTGAGTTTTTTCTACTCAAGGCTAACACTCTACCACTTTGAGCCACAGCTTGAAGTAGTAGTTTGTTAGAGATAAGAGACTCACATCAAAATGATCCTTTGAATTCTTAGTTAAGTTAATTCCTAAGAACTTTAATTTCTTTGAGGCTGTTGCCAAAGGAGTTGTTTTCCTGATTGTTGCCTTGTTCCTCTCATTGTTGGCATATAGGAAGGTAGTTGATTTTTGAGGGTTAATTTTATACCCTGCTACCTTGCCTAAGTTTTGAATCAGTTCAAGCAGTTTGGGAGTGGAGTTTAGGGTTCTTTAAATACACAATCATGTCATCTACAAAGAGGAAAGTTTCACTTCCTCTTTCCCTGTTTGGATCCCTTTTATGCTTGCTTCTTGCCTATTGCTCTGGCTAGGAATTCTAATACTATGTTAAAGAGGAGTAGAAAGAGTGGCATCCTTGTCTTGTTCCTAATTTTAGAGGAAATGGATTTAGCTTTTCATCATTAAATGTAATGCTAGCTGTGGGTTTGTCATACACAGCCTTTATTATACTGAGGAAAGTTCCATGGATTCCTAGTTTCTCCAGAGCTTTTAGCATAAAGCGCTGTTGGATCTTGTCAAATGCTTTTTCTGCATCTATTGGGACAATCATGTGATTCTTGTCCTTGCTCCTGTTGGTGTGTTGAATTATATTAATTGACTTGTTGAATTATATTAATTGAACCAGCTTTACCTCCCTGTGATGAATCCTGCTTGATCATAGTATATAATTTTTTGATGAGTTGCTGAAGAGGGAAAGACTTAGAAAAAATCATATTAAGTGAAGTAAGCCAAACTCAAAGGAACATAGGCTCAATGGTTTCCCTCATTTGTCATAATCAGTAGAAACCTTGAGCTCTCCTAGCAGAGATTTACAATAGAACAAATCCTAGAGACAAAAGGCCATATAATATGATGCTAAATGAAAGAACCTCCAGGATATAGAAACAAAAGCCATATAATGAGTGATTGTTGTTCTTAATGTACTGTGTTATCTCTCATCTCTTTTGCTGTCCCTTGGTTAGCTTATATGGTTACAGTATTTCACCTGGTTATCTGATATATTGTATATATGTGTATTTGGTTATTTGAAATAGGATAGGAAAGGGAGAAAAACAAGATGAGGGGCAGGATGGGGGAAGGGAAATGGGGACCAAGACATGAGAAAGGGTATCAATGATTGTGAAGTAATGCACCTTCTATCTGGTGAATATAATGTAACCCTTCTATTAATTACAATAAAAATACATATGAAAAAAGAGTCTCACAGTCTTCACTGACTATCTGATGATCCTCAGATCTCAGCCTCCTGAGCACCTAAAATTACAGATTTGTGCTACTGAGTTCCGGCTTTAGGTAGAGGTGGAAGTCTTTGATCTTTGCAAGGCAAAACAAAAGCTAGAAGTCAACCAAGAAGAGATTGTTATTCACATTCCCAAATTTCTGAATATATATGTGACCATTAATTCAATATCTGCATTGTATCTGCTGGCTATCAAACAACACATAACTCATCTAAAGGACCATGAGGGGCGACATCCCCCTGTTAAGCAGAACTGGCCATACTAAACCCATTTATAAGAAG
Source organism: Megascapheus bottae (assembly GCF_031878675.1). NCBI lineage: Eukaryota > Metazoa > Chordata > Mammalia > Rodentia > Geomyidae > Megascapheus > Megascapheus bottae. Next base: position 86,996,464 of record NC_143509.1, read on the forward strand.
AAAGTTGAAATTTCTGTCCATTCATGAGTAGAATTCACAAGGAACAATGGCATTTATAAAGCAGGGAGAATCCCAGGACACAGTTGTGAATGACCCACTATGGTCTGTAAAGTCATAGGCATAACCTGGACATAATTGTCTTGGGTACTACAACACAACTTAAATAACTTTGCTTTTAAAAATTCAGATATTATGGTAAGACTTGTGACATTTCACCTTCAAGAATTGCTACAACAATGCCTAAATACCTCAAGAGCAAAACCTGAATCAGTTATCTTTGAAATTTGAAGGAAATAGCATTCATAAAAAATTATTTTACTTTATTCTATTTTTGCTGGTTCCAGGGCTTGACCTCAAGGCCTCGGTGCTGTCCCTGAGCCTCTTTGTACTCAAGCTTAGTGCTCTACCACTTGAACCACAGCACCACTTGCAGTTTTTGAGTGAAGAGTTGCACGGAGACTTTTCTGCTGGGCTGGCTTTGAATCATGATACTCATAACTCAACCTCCTGAGTAGTAAGGATCACAGATGTGAGGCACTGGTGCCCAGCCACAAATATTTTATAAATGAAAGTAAAAGAGGTAAAATCAGTTTTACTCTGGCTGAAATTAAGTTAAATATTGAGCATTTGTTTTCACTGGGATAGTATTTTAGAATTCGCTTATATTTTTTCATTATAAGTATATTCTATCTATTAAGAAAAAAAATATGACATTGGGTACTGGTGACTCATGCCTGTAATCCTAATTACTCCAGAAGGCTGAGATATGAGCATCATGAACAAGCCAGCCCAAGAAGAAAAGCTGATGAAACTCTTATCTCCAATTAATCACAGAAAAAGCTGGAAGAGGAGCTATGGCTCAAGGGTTAGAGAGCTAGCCTTGAGCAAAAGTTGGGGGACAGCACCTGGCTCTGACTTCAAGCTCCAGGACCACAAATGTATAAATAAACTATAACTTCCCAATTTTGTAGACTGTATGAGTTAATAAAACTAGATATTGGTCTCCAAATACTTATTTATAAGCTGGATCAAAGATCAAGAAGCCTGTTAAATGACACCACAGAAGTAATGTGAGGAATAACTTAAAAAATGATTGCTAGAAGCATGCATTATCTAAAAGCAGGATAAAAGTTTAGTGCGCACTTTGAGTCAGTGCCCTTTGATTTCAGCAATCCTTTACTACACTCACCTTGCAATCACCTCCAGGAAGGGCAGAGTTTACCACTAAGCATTTGATGATAACGGGCAAACTGCCTCTCAGATAACCAATGCCTTTTTGTGGCCAAGATGAAACTCTAAGAAAGAGAAGCGCCAAAAATTACAGAACCACAGTCTAGGCAACGATGATTGACTTTGCTAACCTCAAAGTGATGACAGATTTTCCTGAACTCCTTCAAAGACAGAGATGGAGATAATAGTCATTCAGGCCCCACCTGTGACTAGAAATATTTCATCATTGTGCATGCCTTCACAGCCCCTGCCACCAATTCTCCCCATTTAACAGGAGACCATTGTTCACCCGCTGAAGATGGCTGAAGATATATTGAAGAGATATCTTGTGATGGCTGCCCTGCGATAAATCTCCTTTCTGTGGCCTTCATCATGTCTTATATAGAGTTGAGTGGTTATTCTTGGCATATGGTTCTTCTGGAGTTGGGGCCCATAATTTAAAAACTTACTTTCAGCAGCCAGACAAACTACAATCTGAAAAAAAACCAGTAGACAAACAACTTGAATACTGTGAACAAATTGCCATTTTTTTTAAATTTTTTTATTGTAATTAGTAAAAGGGTTACATGATATTTGCCAGATAGAAGGTGCATTAATTCACATACATTGATACACTTTCACATGTCTTGGTACCCATTTCCCTCCCCCCCCACACCCCCCACCCGTCTTGGTTTTCCCCCTTTCCCTATCAAATTTCAAATATCCAAATACAAATAAATTCAATATATCAGATAACAAAGTGAGATACTATACCAATATGAGATAACCAAGGGACAGCAAAGGAGATGAGAGACAACATAGTACATTAAGGACAACAATCATTCATTATATCAAATTGCCATTTTTTAAAGAAAGATATATAGAGAGGTCATCTGGGTAATATAGACTATACATTAAATCCTATAAATTTTCAAAATAAAGTTGTTTAAAAGATATGTAAAATATGTATTCAAGTACTTGAAACAGTACTAGAACAAGTATTTAAAATATGCATTCAAGTATATGTGTTTTGATTGTTTTTAATATCACAAAAAGTATTGCATTTATGACTCTTCTATGAAAGTCTTTTTTAGAAATTTGAATCTTGGATATTTATTTTATAGAAATATTGAGTGCAGATGTAATGCATACATTATACCAATATAAAATGAGTATGTATCATTGAAGTGTGATAATGAATAGTTTTGATGAATTGCTATGTTCTTTGGTATTTGCTGTAAAGTGATCGAAAAGGAAGGAAATAAGAAAGAAGCACAACTGGAGGAACTGAGTTTTAGAACCTGATTATATTTAAGCTGTCCACTTTGGAATAGGGTTAAATGTCTCCATGTTAAATGGTATGTTTTAAGAGAAGGCCTATTTATGACCTTTGATGGATTACTATATGGACATAAATCAAAGATTGTTTTATTTATTCATTAGTGAGGAAACCAATAAAATGTTACTGCTAATCAAACTGTGATTTCAAAGACCTAACTCTTTGTAGGCAGTGAGTAATGCTTGCAAGGAGTTTATAAAAGTAACTGTTAGAAAGTGATAGTAGTTGTGATGTTGTTGCAGCAAAGCAGTCCTATTTCCACAGGAAAACTTGATTTCTATATCGCTAGACAAGTGTCTTCTGAGGGAACTTACAGAATGAATCAGATGACTTAAAGGAATGTTCCCACAGTCTCCATTTCCATTGAAGATATTTAGCAGCCTTCTAAAACATTTCAAAGTCTCTCTAGCTTTTCCCTATATAATACTTGTGCAAAGCAGAAGAACAATTCCCAAAATGTCCATGTGACATGGCTGAGGCCTGTGCCTATCCTACTTTAGAAAAATGCCCATGTGAATACATAAGGAATTTGATACTGGGAGTTTATTCTCAATTATTGATATAATCATAATAACCCTTATATTGAAGGAGGCAGGAAAGCCAGAACAACTCAATTGTTCAAACACTCAGTGAAAATATTACCAATAATGGGGGTAGGGCTCAAGTGCTAAAGTGCCTGCTGGGCAAGTACAAGCTTAAATTCAATCCCTACTACCATTCAAAACAGAAACAAAACCAAATACTAAATAATTACATTAACAAAAGGAATCTAATGTCTGGAAGATCAAATAATCTAAGTATAAGAATTAATTTGAACTTTATAATTATTATATTAAGATAGAAATTAAATGTACTCTAACACCCACACATCATTTTAACTGCATTTGTTTGTCCTCTTTTGCTTTCATCTTTCTTTCTTCCTTTTTTTTTGGTAGGGGGAGGTTCTAGCGATCAAATCCAGGACACTGTACTGGGCAAGTGCTTTCACTGAATTACAGACAACCCTATCATTTTTTTTTATTGTTTTATTTTTCAATTGTATTATGTTTTTGGGCAATGTATAGAGGGGTTACAAATACTTTCATCAGGTACTGGGTACATTATTTCTTGTACATTGATACCCCTTCTCATTTTTTTCTCCCACTTTCCCTCTCCTCACCCCTCCCAATCATCTGTTTTTTCCCCATCTCTCCCCTATTTCAAACAAATAAATGCATGTACCAGGTAGAAAAGTCAGATATAGTAACAATGTGAGATAAACCATAAAGGGAAAAAATGAGAAAAGAAATAACTGCACATAAAAAAAAGAAATAACTGCACATAGTACATTAAGAACAACAATCACATATCCTGGAGTTCATGTCACTTAGCCTCATTCTATGTAGACACTGGTACATAGCTTTTGAGCTATTGTAATCCTCTGCTAGAAGAATACTAAATGTATACTAATTATTACAAATGAGGAAAACCAGAGCCTATGTTTCTTTGAGTCTGGCTCACTTCACTTAATATGTTTTTTTCCAAGTCTTTCCATTTCCTTACAAATGGGGTAATGTCATTCTCTCTGATGGCAGCACAGAATTTCATTGTGTATAAGTACATCTGCTTGATCCATTTGTCTACTGAGGAGCATCTTGGTTGGTTCCATATCTTAGCTATGCTAAATAATGCTGCAATGAACATCCTTGTGCTAGTAACCATGTTTCTGGACATATGGGTGAATGCTCAGGAGTGGGATTGCTGGACTGTAGAGGAGCTCTACGCTTAGTCTTTTGAGGAATTGCTATACTCTAGCAATTTCTAGTTTTCTTTCTTGTTTACAACTAATACTGGTAACTTTCCTCGATGTTTCTTCTCCAAATAAGGCTCAGGGTCATGAATTTCCACATTGTGGGGTTGTTGCCATCCTACGGGATTTTCTTGCATACACACAGATGGAGTAAGTGAGAGAGATTTTAGAAAGTAAGACTGAAGTGGTCATTCAGCACTATTCTTTGGCATTGCCTTTGTCTAAATTAGGCACCTGGCCATAACACAAACGACAAAAACACTGAAATATGTTCCTATTGTGTGTGAAAGGCACCAGCTTTCTGGCTGATACTATTAATTTCTAATTAATAATGTTTCTTTGAAAACCATGATAATTAATTTCACTTATATTTCTCAATTTCTTTTTAACTTATGTCTCAGTAGCTTAATGGTCAGTGAGAAATGACCTGCTTATCTGATTTTATCATTGTTAAGACCCTATCCTGAAGGTCCTGAGCAGAGCTGAAGCTGTACCACATTCAGATGAGGACACTGATACAGAAATAAATGAGTACTGGAGCCCACATCTTCAATGTTTTATGTATCATCAGCTGTTTATTTCAGCATTTTGTATATCATCAGCGCTTTGCCTGACAGCTGCATTTGCTCACTTTTTATTTTATTTTATTTGTTCTTTGAGCAAACAGCATACAATGGTTGCATTTTAGAAGGGCACATTAATTTTCCTCATTAAGGATGACTGTCCTCAAACTTAGCACCGCACCTTGTGTGTGACACCATATCATCACCTTATTTACTGAGATAAATGCCAAACAGTGAAAAAGAACACATGGACATCTGAATTTCTACATTTTTTCAATTTTATTTGCAACACAATTGAATAATACAGAAAAGAATACTGAACACTCATCATTATCCAAACTAATTTTCTTCCCGTTGTACTGTTGGTACTGCTTATTTTCTACTCGGTATTGAGAAATCTAACAATGTAAGCCAATTAAGTGGCTTTCCCACCAGGTTAAATCCAGCTGTGCAAGCAAGGCCAGACATCTGTCCACAAGGGAGCAGCCACAGGTCTCCTATGCCCTTTGTCATCTAGAGGGAGCCTGACTTCTAGAGCACTGAGCTGCGTTTACAGTTATGCTGGAAGGTTTCCTGACAGAAAATGAGTGAAAGTTATGGTTTGTGTGTAAATAACAGAAGAGTCAATGCTTGTCCAGAAGTTGATGCCAAAACCTTGAACAATGACAGTGCTCATTTTCTGACAAAGGGCCTTCAGCAATTCCACTTTACTACATGTTTCACATTGCCCTTAATTTCTTAAACAAATTGTCTCTGGCTTTCTGACTTCCTGTCATGACCATGAAAATTTGATCTCTGCTTCTTCATACTCTCAGCTTGAAATCTGAGGAGTGGGAACTAGATAGTAAGAAGTTCAGTCTGACATATATCATGTCACTAGGAACACACACTGAACCTGAGGAACCCACAGCAAACTGAATGAGATGACCTGGCCCCTGTTGAAAACAATAGGCTGATGCATTTGGATTACAAAACCTGAAATGGATTCACAACTTTTACCCAGAAGATGTGATGAGTATAAAAACACAGAAGACCAATAAACTGTAAAGGAGGAAAAAAATTCCCTAAATTTCCACAAGCAAGAGAATAAAAAAGACGATTAGCCCTCGAGCTGGGCACAGTGACTCACACCTGTAATCCCAGCCACTCTGGAGGCTGAGACCTGAGGATCAAGGTTCAAAGCCAGCCTGGGCACAAAAGGAACCGAGAGTCTTATCTCCAATTAATCTGTAGAAAATGGGATGTGGGGCTTGGCTCAAGGGTAGGGTGTTAGTCTTGAGCTGAAGAGCTCAGCGACAGTGCCCAGAATGAGTTGAAGTCCAATGACCCACAAAAGAAAGAAGAAGAAGAAGAAGAAGAAGAAGAAGAAGAAGAAGAAGAAGAAGAAGAAGAAGAAGAAGAAGAAGGAGAAGGAGAAGGAGAAGGAGAAGGAGAAGGAGAAGGAGAAGGAGAAGGAGAAGGAGAAGGAGAAGAAGAAGAAGAAGAAGAAGCGGGAGGGAGAGGGGGAGGGGGAGGGGAAGGAGGAGGAGAATATTAGCTCTCAAAAGCTCTTGATAAACTGAACTCTAAGCTCCTAATGGAAATGGCCTAAGTTTCCCCAAACATATCTCAATGTTTGCACTTAGTAGGCATACTAGTTTATTAATGAATCAACTAATAAATCAATTTCTCTGCCTCTCTCTGTGTCTTTCTCTGCTTGACTAATAGTTATTCAACTGAATAGAAAAAGAAAGCTCCTCTATTTTTTTCATTAGTTCTGAGGTGCTTCTGCTTTTTCAATTTTTTACCTCCTAGCTGGAACTCAAGCCATACATCAGGTGTGGACATTTGCTGGTTAAATGGACATAAATGTTTCTAGGATTTGGCTTCCAAGGCTGCCATTGAACTTCAATCCTTATATCTCAGCCTCCTAGATAGCTAGGAATATAGACGTGAGCCACCTGTGACTGTCAAGAATATATCTGTAATGCTACATTTTTTGACCAAATAAAGTGATATGTAGCAATGCATTTACTTTAACAATGTTCCAGAAATTTTGAAACTCGGCAGCAAATCTGAGTTTGCTGTGAGCAGATTTGACTCATTATGCTTTTCTTCAATGTACCCTCCTTAGGCAATTAATTTTAAAAGAAACCTCAGTTTTATAACTGAGATGTGAAATGGCTGAATGGTTTTATGACTTCCTTTTCATGCCCTTGCCTTTTTCCCTACTTAATTATCAAAGTTATCATTAGAGTATGTGAGGAAAAAGCTTAGAGTGTGAGCTTTCTTTTTCTTTCCCTTTCCTTTTATCTTCCAATACAAAACTTCACAGGTATATACAACTTAAGATAGAGCTGCTTGTGCACTATTTACCATAGCAAAGGTATGGAACCAACCCAAATGTCCCTCAGTTGATGAGTGGATCAACAAGATGTGGTATTTATACACAATGGAATTCTATGCTGCTGTCAGAAAGAACGACATCGCCCCATTTGTAAGGAAATGGAAAGACTTAGAAAAAAATCATATTAAGTGAAGTAAGCCAGACTCAAAGGAACATAGGCCCAATAGTCTCCCTCATTTGTCATAATCAGTCCTTAATGTACTGTTATCTCTCATCTCTTTTGCCATCCCTTGGTTATCTCATATTGTTACAATATTTCACTTTGTTATCTGATATATTTTATATGTGCTTGATTGGTTATTTGAAATTGGAGAGGGAAGGGGGAAATCAAGATAAGCGGGGGGGGGGGGGGAGGGTGGGAGGGAATGGGGGCCATGTCATAAGAAAGGGTATCTATGTTTGTGAAGTTATGCACCTTTTATCTGGTGAGTATAATGTAACCCTTCTATTAATCACAATAAAAATATTTTTAAAAAAGATAGAGCTGCTTGTATGACACTTTTTAGTAGTCATTTTAAAGTCATCTACATATAAGACTTCCCAAAACAACTATGCCCAAAGTGTTTAAGCAAATACCGAAGAACAGAGAAAAATATCAAGAATATAAGGGAATCCATCTTAACTTTCTTGCTTAAAAATATTCTTGAATATCAAACATATTCAAGCATCTATCAAGTTGTATTTTGTGCTTAGTAGTAGGCAATTAACATTACAATTCAAATGAAATTTTGCAATATAAAAAGATAATACTATGATACTTATCATTTTGGAATTTAGCTGGAAACACAAATGGAATTATAGAATAAATGAAGAAACATTAAATGAGAAGATTCATAACAGCCTCATTCTGTTCCACTTTATCTAAATTAAAAGGGTAATGTTCATTCTTCGGCTAAAATTCCCACTTTTTACACTCTATGTGATTCATACACTCTCCCACTCCAAATTTCTCAAGACAATGATTAATTTTACAAAAGTAATTTGAAAAGTTAAATAGTATTGATGGAGCTATCCATGGAAAATATTTGCAAACACTGAGAATTCATTTTCCTCCATTATTGACATTTTCCCTCAATTTTCTTTCAGTAGGAAAAAATGAGTAACCTGTTTGAGTTTCCTCTTAGTAGTATGGTTTTCACATTTAATTACACACATAACACATGTACTCAGAGTGCACTCATAGAGGACGTTCCTTTAATAAAGACAATATCATATGTTTCTATCACCCACCAAGGTCAATCTATGAGAAGAATAAATAAAAAGATAATTGAATAACTGATAGAATCATCTGAAAAGATACGAAAAAAGATCATGTCTGGAGGACAAAATGATGAAAAAAATAAATAGAAAATGATGAGGTCATAAGGTAAAATGATAAAGAGAATTGAACAGTGAGTCAAGAGACTTGTTCTGGACTTTGTCATCTAGGACAAAACAATTTATCTGTGATTGAGTTTCTCAGCTCTGGTTTTGTCCTGCTTAAGCAGAAGGCAGCAGCCACTGCAGTAGTTTTAAAGATAAAAACAGAATATTTCACATCCATGCCTAAACCTGAGGTTTAAAATAAAACCCAGCCCTTTCCCATTGTTTTCAGCAGAAACTTCCACCTACTTCTCTGAACTCATGTCCTGTTTCTTTTGCTCTTGTTAATGATTCTGGATCGCTTGATTTTTCTTAAATCATGTGATGCTCAATCTTGCTTTCCTGGTTTGGATTTCTGGACTGTAGATCTTATCATCAGCTCTTCCTCTTACTTAGGAATCAGCTTGAGGATCATCTCCTTACTTGACTTTGCACTGGAAAACAGCCACTTGCTCATCAGTCTTTATTGTGTAATTGACTTACTTTCTAAAATCTGCTAGAATAGAAAATAAAACATTTTGCCTATCTTCTTCATCTCTGAATTCTTACTCCATAAATATTTGTGTAGGGAAGAAAGGAATGACAAGAAAGGAGAAAGGAAAGAAAGAAGACTCGAAGAAACAATAAGGAAATTATATTCCTAAAACATGAAAAATATTAGAAAGCATATTTGAAAAAAAGGCAAGACATTTTAATTATTACATCTAGACATATTTAAATACCACATACTTTTCATGATTTTAAAATGACTCAGTAGGCTATCATTCTTCTTTTCTAATATTTCAAAGAAATATGAATGATGCAGAGATTTTGTGCATATATCAGAAAGAGTAATTTTTAAAATTTTATGCTTTATTTGAGTAAAGCTAGAATATGAAGTAACATAAAACACCCTCAGAGCAAAATCAAGATGTCAGCATTCAGAAACCCATGTGCTACCCTTCTAAATTACACTTTTCCAGCTGGCTTAGTTAATTTCAAAATAGATAAAGCTAACAGTGCCAGGTCACACCCAAAACAAGTATAAAGCTGTTTAAAAACATAATAAAACAGCAATAAACAATTCCAGTGGCATATGGCAAATACACAGTCAGGCTGGCCTCAAATGCAACCTTTAGATTCTGTTTAAAAATCAGTTTCTCAACTATAGTATTAACATACGAGGCACTCTTTGTAAACACTAAGCACATATTCCAAAGAAGAGACAGCCTTTGATAATGGAACTAAAGAAAATGCTCTATTCCCAAGGGCAGGGGAGATAAATTATAATTAATGAGAAGTTCATACATGACAATCTACAAATGGCAATATAAAATGCATTAAGACATGTACTAGGAGAAACAGTAACAAGCTGATGGGTGTGAGGAAACTAGATGCAGATAATACCCAGGAGAAGAGAAAAAATATACATATAAAGCAAAATTAAAAACTACCCATGATTATCTGTATGAACTTTTCTCGGTTACACTGATGCTGTAGTTAAGATATTTGTTGCTAAAGTCCATGTGTTAAAGGGTAGGTCCCTGCAGTGATGTAGGAGCAGGGAGTGCCCATCTGGCATTATGGGAGGAGAAGACCTCTGGCATTATGGGAGGCCCTTGGGAAATTGGAGACACACCTTGAAAGAGGTGGATGATTGTGGCCGCTCCTATTTCTTATTTGTCATTCAAATACTACACATGGTGAGAGTCTCTGCCATCCCTGTGTGCTAATACCCTTATGGGATGCTTTATTACAGCACAAGGCAACCAAGCCAGACATTCAAAACAAAAATTTTCTTCCTATCAGCTTGTTGTCTCAAATATTTTTGATTGTGTTATAGACCTAAAAAGTACAAATGAGGAGCACAAGCAAATGACACATCTTTTTTTTTTAAATATGGGCTTACATGGTTGAAATTCTCACCTCTTCCTTCCCTAATTAAAACTTCCTTTTCCAAAACATGTCTCCACTGTAACCCTAATCTCCACTCACCTTCTAGGTGAGAGTTGTTTCTCAAAAAATAAATAGGTATTTTATACTGGTGGACTTTAAGTTTTCAAGTAAACAATCCAGGGCACGTGTTGTTTTTGTTTTCCATCCATGTATTCCATGTATTTTAATTTAATCAGGACTTCATATACCAAGTGAGATGATGCATCTCCACATCAATAATCACAGCAATGACTTTCCCCCCAAAGGAATAAGTTCTTGGTTGTTCAATGTCAATAGCACATGTGTTTAAGTGACAGTTTTAAGAGTTTCTTCATGATATGAGTGCTCTGAATAAAGTTAATTGTTCACATTTGAAAGCATTTCAAAACAATGTATACCAAGTGTAACATCAGCAAGATAGCTGAGTAGTAACTGCCAATCCTCAATGCCCTATAAACACCAACTCACATTAACAGTGATATAAATGGAACATACTTGTAAGAACTCCAAATTCCACTTAAGATCGATGAGTACCTCAGCAGAACACAAAGCTAGGAATCATCACATTAAAACAGCAAGAAGAATTTCCTTTTATCTGTGACAGATTCTCCCCATTAGCACTGGAAGAGACATATATCCGATGTTACGGCATTTGGGATGTTTAACCCAAGGACATACTTTTTTACTTGCTTCAGTTGGAACATCAACAGATCTGGTGTGGTTTGGATAACTGGGGGTCACTGAGAACAAAGCAGAGTGCTAGGAAGTTTACAGGGGCCTATGATGGAATCAGAGGATTTGCACAACTTTAACCTTGTTACTTGGCAACGAGAGAGGAGTGGAGTATGTACTTGGAATTCTTCTCTTCAAAGGCTAACTTTCTCTTGCTTGCTTCATTTGTAACACTGAGGAATGTAGCATTATGCGTGTGTTCTTTTGCCACGAAAACCAAAAGTAAACCAAAGTTTACAGGAGCCAGCCCAATTCTATGTAACAAGGAAGGGGAAAATGCACAGCTAGAGGCCTCACCCTTAGTGGAAAAGGGGAGGAATCAAGCATGACTCTGGCATTCCAGTTTTTTGTTGAACTTTTCTAAAGGAGAGCTTATATGTCTTGGTGATTCAGAATGGCTAGTAGGGAGTTATCATACCTTAGATGCCTGACAGCCACTGAAAATAAAGCTAGACAGAAGCTCTCAGCTGAAAAGCCACAGAGCTTGCAACTGGAGTAACAGAAACTAAAGGAAATAAGAAACCAGTAAGTTTCTCCAATTGAGAAACTGAATATTTACCTCCCCCAAACTATATCTCCTCAATAGTTCTCACAGGCCCACATGAATTCAATCCAGGATGATTAATGAGACTCTTTCCCTATAAAAGCCTTCCATAAAGATGTAGACGATACTAGATCCCAATTCAAAATTATGAGGCATGAAAAAAGGGGGGGGCAAAGGGGTAGGCCAGGGAGGGATGAACCATGAACAAATAAAGTAAGAAAAGAAATAACCTTACTAGCATGAAAATACATTATTTTTTTAACAAATAATTTGGGATAGGCATGGGGAGTCATGTCTGTAATTCCAGCTATGCATAAAATGAACACTAGACCTCATCTCAACAAACTAGCCAAGCAGCAATAGAGCACACACAGCTATATGTTATGGAAACATAAACAATAAGTTTTCTGTCTGAGGTCAGCCAAGAGACTCTATCAGAAAAAATAATTAAGCACACACAAACAACAAGAACCTGAAGATGTGGCTCAAGTAGTAAAATACTGTTTGCAGCAAGAGACCTTGTAGGTTCACTTTTCCATTCTACCTTATCAACATGATATCTATAAGCAAGAAAATGGATCTTCACTGGATACTATATTGTCTAGCATCTTGATTTTGGATTATCTACCCTCCATAATCATGAACAGTAAATGTTTACTTCATCAACTCACTCATTTTATATGTAAATTAAGCAGATTAAGAAATTTATTTTTTTAATTGTAATTAGTAAAAGGGTTACATGATATTTGCCAGATAGAAGGTGCATTAATTCACATGCATTGATACCCTTTCACATGTCTTGGTACCCATTACCCTCCCCCACACACACCCCACCCGTCTTGGTTTTCCCCCCTTCCCTATCAAATTTCAAATAACCAAATACAAATAAATTCAATATATCAGATAACAAAGTGAGATACTATAACAATATAAGATAACCAAGGGACAGCAAAGGAGATAAGAGACAACATAGTACATTAAGGACAACAATCATTCGTTATATGGCTTTTGTTTCAATATCCTGGAGGTTCTTTTTATTACTGTAATATCACCATATACAGAAGTTAAAACAAAAACTGTACAAATACTAACCATACATATGTTAAAAGGTACAAAATATAAGAAAATATCATTTGTAAGATGAATAACTTCCAGTGAGTAAGAAAAGTAGAAGTGAGATTTTTCATACAATTTAAGTAACCTGTGTACAAGAGTTTATTCTACATATAATATTTTATGCCTGTCTCATAGTAACCAGAAGGAAATATTTATAGAAGATTCTCAATAGAAAATTAAAAATAAATCAAGACACATCCATGAGTAAATCAAAACGTACCTATGTTTTGCAACCAAATACTAGAGAGCAGTCTTGGACATTAGCTCAAAAGCACATTTTAAGTAGACGCATTTCCTGCATTATACACTGCACATTTGAAATAGAGAGAGAGAAGCTGAGATTTTTCCTAAGCAATACAATGGTGCGTATACTATAATGTTTCTCAATTGGATGAACATATGGAAGCACACATGTTTGCACGTGTACACAATCAACACTCACAAGCCCCAAATCTTGCTTTTACTGACTTCCAGTCATTGCTTTGATACATGCTTTTTCCCCTATAATGTGTGCCCTTTCCCTGACACTTGTGTCTGAAAAAAATAATATATTCCTGTTCATTTTCCAAACTCAAATATTCCTGAGTCCCCCCTCCATTATTGACACCCATTCCTTAGAGAGCCTTCCAACGTGTTTACATCCCTTACATAGGATTTATAATATCATTTGTATGCCTTCCCCCGGCAGAGTGGAGTCATATTACATGACATTCTGACCTGGCTTCTTAGTGCTAACACTCTTAATACAACAGGTATTCAATTCCTTGTGTGAGACAAATGGCCCGTTTTGACACAAAATGCCTATAATGAAAAGGAATAATTCTGCACAGCATACTCTAATCATGGGGTCAGTGAAACTGTGTGTCACAAGTATCCTGAAGGTTCACGGCAGTATCCCAGAACTGTTCTCTCAAGGAGGGCATGAGTGTGAAGGGACAGATAAACAAGCCACAGGAAGACATATGCATCCATATCTCCCTCCCTGCTTTTCTCCTCTCACTCTCTTGACCACTTGTGAATCTAGTTACTGCATATACTGGATTTCAAGGAGCAGGGTTATCTGAACTCTAGAATGTGATGTCCCCACCTAGTTTCCCCTCTTAGATTTATAAAAGTAAGGGCTCCTTCATGTGGTCACAGTACTACGTGATTGACCTTTCCACAGAAGTTCCCATTGCCCACACAAATGGCCCCGCCTGCTGTCAGAGCCCAGCCGCCGGGTGCAGTGGAATGTACTCACCAACATTTGATAGGCAGCTGTGACACAGCCAGAAGAAGAGCCCAGCTGTGATGTCAGTTTTCTCTCATTAGCACTGGGTCAGAATGACTCTGTTATTTAAAATGGCTCCTCTTTAATTAAATTGATGCCAGCTTCTGTGTTTCATTCTACCCCAGGAGTTTTTAGTCCATTACTTAAGGCAAAGATGCAGGGGAAAAAAATAATACTAATAATTTGTTTAGCCCTATGGCGTGGGTTTAAATTCCTATTACAGGGTACAATCAGATCAAATCCTATTAAGTAAAAGTCCCTGAAAATCCAACATTCGTTTGTGTCCTTCAGCTAAGATAGCACAGTGATGTAAGCCAGTTAACCTGACAGTTGGAATAGACAAATAAAACATAAGATCTCTTGACCTCTGAGAGCTTACAGTCTAGACAGGGGAAATAAGTGTAAATAAATGTGTGCTATACAGGAAGATGGGAAGGAAGTGTCATGAAGGAAAGCAGACAAAATGAAAAAGTAGGAGGCTAGGAAGGCTGGTGGAACAGTCTGCTGGACAGTAAAGTCAACTGCACAGCAATGTGATACATGCTATGTGGAGATCTGAGAAATGAAGAGAGTAAGTCATGAAAATTCCTATGCAAAAAACATCCCAGACAACAGAACAGGAAAGCCTGGGCCCACCAGGAAAGCCTGAACTTCCCTTAAGATAGAGGTTGACAGGAGGGCAGGAAGCTCTTCTAACTATGCAACAAGCATTGAGTTTTGCAAGCATGCCTAAATGACTATGACATGGTGACAGGTCTTTCATTACAATCACACTCAGTGCCTCCTACTCCTGTTCTCATCTTACAGAAGGTAAATACATTAACCAGTTGTGAATAAACAAAATCAACCAAGGTATCCCTGATGCCCAATGTTCTGTTGTTATGCTACCTATTTTCTAAAAGGAATTACCATGTTAAGGGGTCCCATTTGTTTCCATCCGGTGGATTTTGCACAAACTGAACTTCAGTGAGTAAGATGGCTTTTACAAAGTGGAGAGAAATTATTTCTTAGTCTTAACATTGTGAAAGCGATGTGCTCTTGTGAAACGGTTTTCACTTCCTAGCAAGACAATAAGAGTTTTGGACCTTTCCGAATGAACCTTGGAGACTGTTCATTGTTTCATATGTGAGAAAACTGTGACTTTTGAAAATCAAATTTCACTCTCTTTTGAGCCACTCATGGTAGTCTACTCAGATTTTGGCTGTAGTTTGCTTTATAAGGTAGGTTCGGGTGACTTCCAGATTTACAATCCATCACACAAGATCTATCGCTCTGAGCCTCCTCTTTCCCAAGTAGTTACTGTCAGCATGAAATCTTGATATCTAACCTAATACCTACCATAACACCTGAAATTAAAACCAGGGTTTCTGTGTCTGACTTAATTGTAACCCCTTTATATATCACCTTTACAAAAACAATAGAAGATGTATAATTTCTATGTCCCTGGAATTGGTTGTTATACTTCAGGTAGCTAATGGGTAAAAATATTGCTGTACTTCTTGCAGAGCATTTTTCAAATCCTTATTGTCTCCTCCATTTACTTTGCTATGTCCCTGAGAAGCCAATTCAGTCTAAGAAGAGACAGGCCTTATCCTCAGATTACAGCCTTCACACAGGAATAATCCTCTGGTAACAAGGAGCTTTGTTACATCTTCTATCCAACCAACACATGGGTCCAAAATGGTTGAGTCAGCACTCCAGATTCTTATTCAGAGCCTTTTTCATCTCAGAGACTTATGTGTTGCCATTTGTTGATTTGGAAGACATTGCTACATATGCAAATTCAGTCTCAGTGATACACAAATCAGCCAAGGTCCTCAGACTATGATACACGAGTGTCCTTTGACTCAGGATTGCACAGCAATAACTCATAACTCCTACCACAAATCTGCTTCTTGATTTTATGAAACAGCACCGTCTTTGACATCTTGTGTGTCTAGCTTCTAAGCTTCCAAGGAAACACTAGAAATACCTTTGACCAAACACACACACACACACACACACACACAGGAGATTGTTACAAAGAAATTGTAGTTTCTTATGTCAGAATCCATAAAACATTATGACCAAAACAAATGCATTGTTTACTTACTGAAAATTCTGTTTTCTCTGTTTTAATTATTATTACCACTATTGAAAATAATACACTAGATACAGCCTTATCATTCTTTTGTGAACTTTACCCTTAGTTTTTTTTTTTTTTTTTTTTTTTTTGCCAGTCCTGGGCTTGAGCTCAGGGCCTGAGCACTGTCCTTGGACTTTCTCAAGGCTAGAGCTCTACCACTTGAGCCTCAGCACCACTTCCAGCTTTTTTGTATATGTGGTACCAAGGAATCGAACCCAGGTCTTCGCGCATGTTAGGCAAGCACTTTAACCACTAGGCCAAACTCCCGATCCTTCACCCTTAGTTTTAAATCTATTCTTGTCACAAACTAGTATTAGGTACTTTTTCAGGTAATCAAAATTTCAAAGTACATTTATAGAAATTTAGTATTAACAAAGCTTTCATATATAGAAATTCTCATTCTCAGTGTGTATTATCGTTTACTGTCACAGTCTTTCTACAGAATAGATCTTCTAGAGCATGCGAATTGAAGAGTGGCATTTTCTGTTTATGCAGTTTCTGTATAGAAACTTGAAGGTGTTGAGACACATAATTTCCTGCTTTGCCCCATTATCTTCTAAGAAAACAGCATCCAAGGTGAGCCAATATTAAGAATCAAAGAACTGGATATCCAGTGTGCAGTCCTTGGAAAAAGGCCACATAGCCTGATGCTGTCAGACTTTTTGTTTGCCTGTGATCAAAGTTGTTTCCTTCTCTTCTAATACTGAAATTTGTCTGGGTGTTCAGAACCCTCTCCAACTCATACCTACTGCATCTTCTTTATGTTCTTGCCATATTTTTCACCACCAGCAATTTGGACAAAATGATTTTTAAATGTCTCCATTTAGATTCTAGTTCTCACCTTTAAAAATTACAAAGGAAAGAAACTACTTTAACAAAGTATCTTTCTCAGCATTCATAATCATTACTTTTAATGAGAAGATCATATTTTGAAAGAAATTATCATAATCGGCATGAAATGATAACCCAATTTAATTTTTTAAAAAAACAAGCTTTTGCTTTTCAGCTTCATTGTGAAATAAATTTTGTTAAGTCTTCTATAAAGGCAAAGATATGACAAACATTTGGAAACAGAAATGGCCCTATCCAATGTAGACAGTTACACCACTGGAAAATTACTTAAGAAGAAAAATGTATCCAATATTTTCTTAGTATATTTGGCTCATTACATAAAAAATGAGTTTTAAATCACATTTAAGAAAAACTAACTTGGATATTTTGCTTCCAGTGGAAACATTTTAATCTTAACAATTCCCTTTCTTCTTTTCACCTCCCTTCATTTCCTTCCTGTCAGTATCTTATGCTTAAGTTGTCATAGGATTATATTAGATTTTTTAAAGAAAATAAATAAGTGATAAAAGCAAAGTTATAAGGAAATGTATCATTAACAATCAGGCTCCCATCCTTCTCAGTTTTTTTTTCTCAGTTCTCCATACTCTACACATTCAGTGGTATAAATATTAAATAACATATACAGGGCTGGTATGCCTATAACCATGCAGCAGCAAATTTGTACTTTTTCATAAATAAAGAAGAGATAAAACAACTCAAAATGATGGCTTCTGGAATGTAACATTTCAGTTGGTCACAACAACATTGACAGAAATTCATTCATGATTTAAAAGTATCACGACTGCATCTCAGAGATATTGGATCCAAACTTCTGGACTGTAGCCTAGCAAACAGAACTTTAATGAGCACTCTGGTTACTCTGAGTCACTGTCAACTGTGAGAACTATTGACTTAATGAAGGTTTTCTGTTTGGGCAGTACTACAGTTAGAACCCAGGACTTCACCCTTGCGAGACAGGCACAGAAGAAATGAACGACATCACCAGATCATATAGGGAGTTTTCTAATTATAATTTCTAATTATGATTAATCATAAAAACTAATTCATGACAAATGTCAAAGTAACCGACCTCTTACAAATGGAGCCTAGAAATAATCATAGGAGTTGTGCATCCATATATTTCAATAAAAAGAAATTGGGAGAGAGAAAAAGAGAAAGGGAGAGAGAGAAAAGGGGAAGGGAAAAGAAAGGGAGGGGAAGGAGGAGGGAGGGAGAGAGTGAGAGAGAGAGAAACTGAGTCTGGATTTGCAAGTCAGTTTATTAGAAAACTCTGAATTTAAAGTGCATTTTTGGAAGTCAAAATATCCTTATTTTAATGCTACTCCATGTCCTAACTACTCCAGATTGGAATAAATAAGAATTCATTTATATAAACTAAAGAATATATCAAATAAGGTGTGTGGTTGGCAGAATCCAGGCCTCTAAAACCATTGTACCTAGCCAGTTCTGATATTGCTTTAGATTACAGGAAAAGGCCACTTTGAAAATGTCATTAATATTACTAATGACTGACTTCAAAATAAGAAGGTGGACCTAATCCGATTATGTAAATGGATAATATCAGTGATCCTCTCTGGCTAGTAGCAGAAAAGGAAGTTTGAGATTCAGGACACAGAAATTTGACCTCCAACCATGGAATTCAATATTAAGGGAGACATATGTCTAGGAATTGCAAAACCTCAGCCCCTGACTGCAGAAGACTGGATTATGAAAGGAACTGGGAATCTGGGGAGCAGAGTCTTCTCCAGAGCCCATAGAGAAGAGCTGGGTTTGGTAGTCATATTGCTGTTTTTGCCTTTGTGTGATGCTCCCCTGAGTGGGTCTTGAGCCATGTTGTGCCTGGCTTCTGACTCATTGACAGTAAGGAACGGATGGGTATTGCTTTAAACTACCCATTTGGGGTCATTGGTTACAGCTGCAACAACAAACAAAATACTGGGTATAAACTTCAAATGTTACTACAGTCATCACCCCTTGGAAATGAACTGGCTGCTCTTGACAGCAAAAGAACTCATTGGCAGTTTAACATTCTGAACATGAGGTCTTCCCCACTAAGCTTTTGTAACATTCAGAACGCCTGGCTTCTCCACTCTGCTTTCTAATAGCTGGCTCTCCTTCAGCACATTTTTCTTGAGGGCACACTCATTTTTATTTCTAGGTTAGACAGCAGCATCTAATATTCACATATCAATCTCAGAAAACTAGAAAAGGATGCTTGTCTGTTTTCTTTGTTCTCTTACTTCAGAAGGATCTTTTTTGTGTGTGAAAGGAAAAGTTCACACAGTTCAGACAAGAGCCACAGATAGCTCCACTGCCGTATCTTGGCAGACTTTTAATATGTGACATATTGTCAGACCGCAGCACTTAAAGAACAATGGAGTCTTTCAAGTGTGAGTTCAGTTTAGCAATTTTATACTTTGCATAAAAGGAAAAAATATTTAGTTTTTTTTTCTTATTAAGGGAGCTAAAGATGATTTCTTATAAGTTTATACATATGTTCCATATAAGAGTCCTCAAACCATTGGAGAAGTCAAACTAAGAAACCTTAGAATAACGATGTGTTAGTTTTGTAGGACTGCTATTTAAATATATATATATTATATAATACATATATATAGAATATAGGAAGCTTAGAAATACAGTTCATCCAGCAACAAATGTTACTTGAGGAGTATAGTTCCATATATTCATGAAAGTCTGTGGCCATCCAACTAAAGATAGCAGAAGTTCTTTGCTCTTGTCAAGGACTGCCAGGAGAGATTATCTCTCCCACAAATAATAAGGAAGATAGCAATTGTATCTGCAGGAATGAAGTAATAGAAGATGTTAGAGTCACAGAAATCCCGTCTCTTGATTCTAAGCCTACTAGCTCTTTGATTTCACCGTGCATTTAGTCCTGACTTACATAAGGCCTGTCAGGAAATCACACATGTTTTGTTTGTATCAGAATCAGTAGTGCGATATATAAAATTAGGATAACACAAAACAGAGATAATATGTTACTTCCCAGCATTTCACGGAAACTAAAAGCTAATTAAAATATACTTGACCCAAATAAAAATATGGCAGGCACTATGCCAAGAAATTTATACACACGACCTGAAGAAACAGTAACTGCAAATGATGGTTATCTGAATATTTCAGAAAAGAGAACCAAGATTTATAGATATTTGATATCTTGCCCCAAACCATGCAACCAATTTTTACTGCAGCCACATCTATCAAAGTCTATCTTTACTATGTCTTAAACAGTGAATATTTTCAGAATATATAAGGAAAACTCCTATCATAGAATGAAAGCATGTACTTGCTTTTTCCATATACAATGAAAAATACAAGAACAAGAGATAAGTCACTGTGACCTTTGTACTGGATATAAGTGATAGCTATCACTGCATCATTAGTAAGTTTGAGTGCCTCTATGCGCAAAACTTCTAACAGGATTCTAAAGATAGCAATATCCTATATTTCTTCTAAAAGTATGGACATTTCTATTTTTAAAAAAAGAATCATTTACACATTAAAATGAAATTCATGTTAGCATATAATCTTCAGACAAATGACAAAACTACTGTGGAATTCAGATACAAATCACAATGCCTACACATAGCTTCTGACTACTTCTAAAACAACAATATAAAAGAAGCATTTTCCAAAGAAAAACAGCATCAAGCTCCAACTTGGAGGACAATGTGACCTGTCTCTTATTTGGAAGCAAGCCTAAAGAAATTATTTCTCGTAAATGAAAATTAAGCCATAATACATTATCAAACCTCTTGCAAAAATAATCAATGTTTAAGTAACACCTTCTATTGACCTTTTAAATATAAGCAATTATCATTTAAAAAAAATTCTCTCTTATCTGAGCTGCTTCTAGAGAGCAACTAGATGTTCTTGCCTCTTCTCAAGCCTCGGGTTGAAACAACATTGCATGCAAAACAACACCAAGGCCAGGCCTCCAGTATCACAGAGAGCAGGGATTTATGCTGGAAATCTCTCCTAAACACATAACTCTGTACATACTCTAAACTAGAGGGACACAGCACCCTCTGCTGGTACAAACCCTGGGGCCACAGCATATCCTTCAAAGAGTTAAAATAATGTTAAGTAAAAGCCCAACAAAATGAGTATCAGAAAATTGATAACTTTCAACAGGGGGACAAAGGGAAAAGAGTTAAGACAATGAAGGGAAGAGGGAGACTGCAGGCAAGAATTCACTGTATCACAGAAATGAGAAAAATAAGGGACGGCTTGGGTCAAAGGGGAGTGGGGATGAGAATGTTGAAGGTTGACACAGATAAAGATGAATTTACGTTAAATGGAAATTCGAATACATATACTAAAAATTAAGAAAAGTGTGGGAAGGGGTAAGTCAGGAGGTGTGAGTGAGGAAGTTGATGGGGTGATATTGATCAAGATGCACTGTGTTCAGAAACTGATTTGTTGAATGGCAAATCCTTCGTACAACTGCTTGAAAATAATAGAAATAGTAAAAAAAAATAAGCAAACATATGCTATAAAAATATTTCACATGTCAGGTGCAGTGGCTCAGACCTGTAATCTTGGCTAGTAAGGAGGCTGAGATCTGAAGATCAAGTTTCAAAGCCAGCCCAGGCACAAAAGGACCTGAGACTCTGATCTCCATTTAATCTAGAAAATGGTAAGTGGGGCTTGGCTCAAGAGTAAGGTGGTAGCCTCAAGCTGAAGAGCTCGGGGACAATGCCCAGACCCAGGGGTAGGTGGGTAGCCTGGAGCTGAAGAGTACCCAGGCCAAGTTCAAGCCTCAAGACCCACATACACACATAAAAAAAAAAAACCCACAGGCTCTGCTGTACTAGAAACAACACTGAAAGAATTTCCTGGGGTACAGTAAACTAAACTTAATGGAAACTGAATCTAAAGAAACCAATGAAGGAATATAAAGTAAATGTAAATATGTAAGTAAGTATATTGAACCAAAACTTGTCCTTGTTTCAGAATTTTGAGAAGGTAATTTGTTCTCTGCTTCTTCCTCTCCCAGTTGCGTGTGTCATGTAGTGCCTGTCATATCCTGGAACCATCACAGCAAACAAGAAGATTTGGCTACCTAGATACCAAATCTGAGCGCAGCTAACAAGAAGACATTGCTCTTGTTCACATCAATATTTACTTCATTGCATAATCAATGTGGTCTGTCTGTTCCAGTATGATTTTGCACATGCTTCATTGGCATAGCAAAGGCCAGGAAGGACAAATGGCAGCAATGAGAATGTAATCACTGTTCAATCATAGAAGGATGCGGGTGCTAAGTAGGTGGCAGAGTTCGTTGGTTCTAAGGCTTATCTGAATCTTATCTCAAGGTTATCAACCATTTTTTCTGCACCAAATCTGCTTTCCACTCCTGACAAAGGTCATCCAGGAAGTTTTAACATCACTGAAAAAAAAAGACTTTTCATATTAGTGAATTCAAGTGTCTGTTACTAGCCAATCAGAGAAATTAGCATGATAGTATGAGATGTTCAGAATAAAATTACTGCATCATGTATACCAGTCAAGGTTATGAACAAATTATTCCTGCACTGAAAAGGAAGTTCTCTTATATGGCTTCCTATATACTCATGACCATTGTGTTGGCTATGGATGTGGAATGCTTTGGGGACAAAAATGCTGATTTTAGCAATACCTAGTCTTCCACCTTTGATGCTGAGTCTATCTCTTTTCTCAGTGACTGTCAACTTTGCCAAACTTACTTCCTGGTCTGATGATGAACTGGATTACAGCAACAGAGTAAAAAAATCCTGAACCACCATTCCTAGAGTTAGCAAAAGAATGGTCTTCAGCTTCTGGGGACTTCATTTCCCATCATCTGCCATCATCAACAAGATTCTAGGAATAATCGATGATTGTAGCTACAACACAGATGAAATCTCAAAAATACTGTACTGAGCCAAATGAAAACACAAAAGATAGCACAAAATTTGGTTTTATTAAGCAAAGTTCTAGAAAAGTCATAACTACAATACTATGAAAAAGAGTAATTCATTGCCTCAAACCAGGAATAGGAGGAATTGATTTCAGGATACTTTTTTAAAAGAGTAATGAAAGTATTCTTTGTTTAGATTTGGGTGGTTTATATAGATTATTCACTTGTCAACAATGATTACATTATGCACTTAAGATGAGTGTGTTTATTATTTGCAAATTATACTTCAAAGGAACTTTCAAGGGAAGAAAAATAAAGGTATAACCAATGAAAGGATTTTTCCAAATGACATAGGATCTTACTTCCTAAAGATTCTACTTTGACTCCTGGAAACTAGGCCAGGAAGTCACCATGAATAATTGGAAAACCTCTCAAAGATGAGTGGTATTTATAGAATTCTATCTCTCCACACTTTCTCTCTCCTTCTCCGTTTCTTTTCTGTCCTTCCACTCCTCCCTTCTTCACCTTTCATATGTTTGTGCTCATGGTCACAGGCAGTTTGAAGCCATTTCTCTTTAGGAAGTAAAACTAAAGTCAAATAACAGGTAAGTCACACAACAATGTTCTTTGTGTTATATAACAAAGCTCTGAAAAGCTATGGTATTTCATTAAGTCTATACTTTGATTCTTGTATTTTCTATCCACTAAGAGACTTTATAATCAGGGTGTTCTATGATCTGGTAATACTATAGTATTTCTGTTGTTGTTTTGTTGCCATTCCCTACTCAGCTAATAACTAAGATTATATATCATAGCTACTGTGGTAGGCTCACAATAACAAGCTGGTTTTAGGTAGAGTCTGATGAGCTCCCAAGGACCACAAAATGAATGACTTGGAAAAGCCAAAGCACAGAAAATGGTCTCTGAAAATATTCAGTGCACTTGTTCACACCCATGCTTACCCCATCATTCATTTTGTTCATTTTCTTAGTCAGGATTAAACACTGGACAGTAATAACTGAGCTTGTCAGAGTGCTTCCCTTTCAATCACATGTAAATGTATAGAGGATCTAATAAAACCCCTTGAATTTACATCCAACATTCCCTTCACTCTGAAATCAATTTACCTGATGTTCAGGTAAATTCTGAGGTTTTTGAAACAATCACTTCCACCTTCATTGCTGTATCTGGCTCAAGATCTACATTCTTGTCCTCTTAGTACACATCATTTCTGAACACAGTCATGTGGACAAGAGATTCTCCTGAGCACCCTATCAAACCAAGATAAACTCCCGGACATCTGCTTGCCTGGCTCTTCCTGGATAATCCTTGATCTCACCAGTGATCTAAAATCTTAAGAGGATGGAAAGCAATCTCACAATAGTTTGAACCCTTTTAGCTGAGTATATTTGAAGTTTTAGAGATGGTTAATTTTTCTATTGTGCAGTACTTCCAGAAAGGATTGACACCATTATGTACGTATCATGTAGGAAGAACCTGTAGGCTACAGCTTTTACTATTATTCATTTACAGATGAATAATGAACAAGATCTTCAGTTGTTATTTATTTTTAATATTTCATGAAGATCTGAATAATTTCAAGTTTTTGCTATATGTGCAAAGATGGAACAGTAAACTGCTAAAATATCTAGCTATTTCATTTTCTAGAAGTTTAACAAATAGAATTTATCATAGAGGATATTTCACATAAATAAGAATGAAAATGTGCCTGAGGATTAGACATCACTTAAATCTACTTTGTAGTAGAAAGAACGGAACCCTGGGCCGGGAGTTTGGCCTAGTGGTAGAGTGCTTGCCTAGCATGCACAAAGACCTGGGCTCGATTCCTCGGTACCACATACATAGAAAAATGTCGGAAGTGGTGCTGAGTCTCAAGTGGTAGAGCTCTAGCCTTGAGAAAGACCAAGGACAGTGCTCAGGCCCTGAGTTCAAGCCCAGGACTGGCAAAAAAAAAAAGAGAAGGGAACCCTGTTTCATAGTCATTACAGATAATCTTTAACTTCAACCTGTTTGACTTAACCATATGAAAGCATGTGAAAAACAACATTCAGTAGAAACTGTGCTTTGAATGTTCAAAAATGACATCGACTTAAGCTAGCACCAATGAAGCATGGTACTGTTCCATGATACAGTTTCCATTAGCCAACCAATTGCTGAACATTGTACTGGGTTACAGTGTTTTTAGATACTAATATTTAACATATTATTATACAACATGCTTTGAGTTAGGTGATTTTGCCTAATTGTTGGCTAATGGAAGTATATCGTACATGGAAGACTGACTGGGCTCTCAGGTCAGTTTATTGAATTTATAATTCCCTTTTTTCCTCTCTTTCTTTGCTTCTTTTTTCATCCTTTTATTCTTTTTTTTTCTTCGTTGCTCTCTTTCTGTCTTTTCTCCTTTTTTGTGGTGCTGCAATTTTACCTCAGGGACATATTTCTTCCCTCTACAAACACCTCATGGCTTCAGCTTTGGTTAATTTTGAGATAAAGTCTTACATTTTGCCCAGGCTAGTTGAGTCAGCAATCTTCTGACAGGAGATGGGCATTAGCCACTCTGCCTACCATTTTCTGCTGAGATGGAGAAAGCTCAGGAACTTTTTCCAAGGTTGTCCTCGAACCGTTTATCTCCATTTTCCAATAAGCAGAGGTTACAAGGATGAGCCACCACATCTATACTGAATGTATTTTTGGAGTTACAATATTTTCAATTTATGGCATGTTTATCTGGGTGTAACTGCGTTGTAAGTTAAGGAACCACTGTACTTTTCTTCCCATTAATCTTATTTATTGAATAAATAAATAGAGTCTAGCCTTCTTTCACACTGACATTAAATGTTTATTGTCTTTACCCAAAATTTTCTGCAACTGTTGACAAACCAATCACAAGGGTACTCAGCAGGAGATGAACCATTTCTTCGACTAATCTTCTAAGCAATTTCTCCCACATATCTTGGCAGGAAGCCGGTAACAGTTTGAACAGAATTGTGCACAATATGTGCAACATAGCCAAAACTCATTAAATGTCTTTGTCTCATGCATCTTGTGAAACACAATATTGAACCCCTGATGAGCAATGGCTTCAAATGTTATGTTAACATTAAGATCACCAGAAGCCATTAATTTTACGAGTCAAATTACATCGCTCAGCATCGCTTAAACAATGTTCTAGAGGCCGATCTGCCTATCATCAAGTATAAGTGAAGTTGCAAGGAGAGTTTTCTACGTACTTTAGACACACATAGTAAAATGCTCTAGAATATACTTACCAACTTACTATAGGATAAGACGTTAGTCTAAATTTTATATATTGTATTCACTTTTAGGTGATGAAAATAAGATTTTCACAACACTATGGTTTTGCTCAAAGACCAATGTCTTTCCAAGAATTGAATTTAAATATTTAATATTTGGTTTTATTTTGTATGGTTTTTTTTCTACTACCAGGTTTACATTTTACTTAGTCTCTAGTGCTAGCATTCTGAATCTCTATTTTTCCACATTAATCTGTTCTTATCATGCCCTATTATCTCCAGTGCAGGCTGCTAATAGACATTCACCTCTCTTTCTAACTACCCTTTAAAATACCCCCATCAGCCAGATGTTGGTGGCTCACCCCTGTAATCCTAGCTACTCACAAGGATGATATCTGCTGATCCAGGCAAGACAGTCCACGATAGTCTTAGCTCCAAATTACACATCTCAAACCTGGAAGTGACACTGTGCCTCAAAGTGGTAGATCACTAGACTTCAGCAAAAAGCTCAGGAGCAGCACACCACCAATGAATAATCTCTGACTAAATAGAAGGCAGGATGATCTCAATCTTCTCCTCATCTCCATTTTAAAGACTTTCAAATGATCTTTTATACCACAAAATATAGTTATCACTGTACTTTTACACCTGCAAATACATTCATTATTTAAATCTTCATTTTAAAATTGAGCTTATTTTTCTCTCACAGATTATAAACAAAAAGTCAAATGCTGCCTGAGGTGGCCTAGACTGGCACAGTATTTATCGAGAAAGTTAATCAGTAACATGTAAATCATGATGTACAAATTTGATAATATCTCAGCGTAGGAAAATGAAATGGTAAAAAGTTTAACATTCCTTACTATCAGTGATTCTTTCTACAGTATTATCTAACAATCATATTTTCCACTTTGACTTGTGATACTTCTTTACTGATAAGTGAGCTTTTATTCCCCTTACGTGACAAAATCAAATAAATTACATGACAACCTGGGCAATAAGACAAAAAAATTGATCTCTAAGGCTGACAAAGAAAAACTCAAATCAACAAAAAATAGATCAATTTTGTCATTGAGTATGGACAAGGCCAGCACATGGAGGTCAAAACTCAATTGCATTTGATCTAACAATCAAGAGGTCATTTTTTTCTTTGCCATTTGCTAAGTTTTAAATTCAGTCAGAACCCTTAACTCAATCTTTAAGAATATTTTAAGGCTGTAACAATGATAACTTAGTACTTATTGATTTGGAAAATAATTTCAACTTAGGAAATATGATAACATCACAATTTTTTATTGGTTTTATTCTTAATAGACAAGAGGCTAAGCTACAAAATCCATTTTGCAAGTATAAGGTTCTCTTATTTTGAGCAACAACAGAGAAGAAAATACTGTTCCCTAATTTGGCAATAGACAGTACTGAAGGAGAAGGAAAACGCAATGATTTGCACAAGCAGCTGAGCTCATCTAAATTCAATAAAATCCATGAGAATGATAGGTCATGTCCTACCACGGCTATTTTTGAAGACCTTATTCAGATTCTGTGACTGATGATTCAGATAAAGTCAAGCCAGAAGCAAATGAAAGCTTCTTTTTAGTTAGAAGTCCAAGGAAACTTGGAAGTCTGTAAGAAAACATGATTGAGATTAATGATAGATATAACTAAAGATTGGCATTAAAGTTAGACAGCTCAGAGACTTATTTCAGCTATATTGCCTCTGGTTAGATTATTAAAGGATGTTTATTAACTTTCTTTGTTGTATCTTTCAACTGGCAAATAGTGATAAAAATAATAGCTACTGTGTGTGTGTGTGTGTGTGTGTGTGTGTGTGTGTGTGTGTGTGATATCACAGCACTGGGCTCAATATAATGTGTTTATTGGTATTATTACTGATAAGCTTTTATATCACCAGCGCATTTTTTTTAAGCATCACCAGTTTGGCTTGTGATTGGTTCCTAGCATCATGAGACCTAGTTTAAAAAAAAGCATTTCTTTTTAAGAGAAGCAATTTAAAGTCCTAGGGAGTGACTAGCCTCAATTGGCAGTTAAAGTTACCGAAAGAAATTTTAAGTATTAGAAAATACAATGGTGACAACTTTGAAACCAAGTTGTAAGAGATAGTATATGACAATAAATGCAATATTTGCCTGAAATGAGTTGTCAATCAAAGATCACAAGATCCTACAAAAGGACACTATTTCTGCTATCACCACTATTGCACTGCAATGCTGTATGTTACTAATCTGGGTAAAAAATATTTGTACACAGATTATACAAACAAAACATAC
Organism: Megascapheus bottae; assembly: GCF_031878675.1. Lineage (NCBI taxonomy): Eukaryota > Metazoa > Chordata > Mammalia > Rodentia > Geomyidae > Megascapheus > Megascapheus bottae. Next base: position 87,025,130 of record NC_143509.1, read on the forward strand.
TGTAAATATATTTCTAATATTATCTATTTTACTGCTGGCTCTGTAAAAGAACAAGAGAACACCAGTCTTCAACATGTTAGTTAACATGGCTAGCATTTGCTTTAGAGAGCAATCATAATAAACAACAAAAAAAGAATTTCCAGAAGTTATGCATTCTGTTAATCAGATCATTTACTACTCACACAGGGACTTAAATGATTATCCAATGCATACTCACAAACCTGTAACCAAGTATTTTGAACCTTCCCATGATGGGGTATAAATGGCCAATGTTCTGGCAAGAAAAGTATTTGGAGTAAAAGATGTTTCAGATCATTTTATCCTGTGTTTTAATAGTTCAAGCCTAATACTCTTACATGCAAATAGTTCCATGAGGATGAACCGACCAAGGGTATTTCAGAATATTATTTTAAGAAAAAAAATTTCTCCATTGATCCTTAAGGAAAGAGCTTGGAGAAGATTTTTCCCTCCAAGATGATTGATGACAACAGGTGTCAATAAGATAAGTTTTCTCACAGTTGGCTAAGGTTTATGTATTCTCAACACTGTGTGTTAGAGAAGGAAGTGATGATAAATAGGACATGCTGTCTCGATTATTAATTCCCATTTCTTTTCTGATGAATTTGTTGGCATTAGGGAGCATCAGTTGACAATACACACACACACACACACACACACACACACATTCCTCTGTAACACTATTCCTTTGGTAACTTTCTGGAAAGATCAGCGTCACAGGCCACTTGGGAGGAAAATAACCCCATAATCATAGATTTCTTTGTACTCTTCACTTAACTGTATTCAATGTAACTGAGTCCTTACTGCCTACTGCTGATGCCATTTTATACTGGAAGATTTCTCAGACCAAAATTTATGTTGCTGAAACCCCACAATGATAAGGAAAATGTAATTTGTTTCCATAACACAGTTTTCCATAGCACATTTTCTTCAAAGGACAGGTCAATCCATTTTCCTCGTGGAACAATCTTCTCATTTGAGACATGAGAAAGTGTTATTTTTCTAAATGAATTTCGATAAGATCACTGTGAAGATGATAAATTATTTATATGAACATTATTTCAGAGTCTGCAGGGATTTGGGCTTCCTACCTTGAAGAAAAACTCAATGAAAGGTCTTAAGGTCCAAATCACTCTAGCCAAATGGAAAACTGACATCATTGGTTCCTACAAATATTCTTTGAACCAAAACAAGTTTGCCAAGTTCTCCAGAAAATGTATAAGAAAATATTATTTGGTATTTGATTCCACCGTGAAAAAAAAATGCACTAGCTTATCTGGGCACAGTGGCTCACGCCTGTAATCCTAACTACTCAGGGGACTGAGATCTGAGGATCAAGGTTCAAAGCCAGCCCAGGCACAAAAGGACCTGAGACTCTTATCTCCAATTAACCTCTAGAAAATGGGAAGTGAGGCTTGGTTCAAGGATGGGGTGGCCTCGAGCTGAAAAGTTCAGGAAAAGTGAGCAAGCCCAAGGGTAGAGGGGTAGCCTTGAGCTGAAGAGCTCAGGGATAGTGCCCAGGCTGAGATCAAGCCCATGACACACAATAAACAAACAAACAAATAAAGTACTGGCTTGGAAATGTAGACATAAAGTAAGTAAAAACAAACTATAGGAATATCTAGTGTTTCTATGTCTAGTGATTGGAAATTAGATGGATTTTATTTTTTGCTTTCTTGATAAAAAATTATCAATGGTAGATGAATAAAATAACTGTAAAAATCATATGCCTGACAGCTTAAGGTAAAGATTATGCTCTACAAGTTCAAATTTTACTACCTTTTAAATATTTTATAAATCATGCTAACAGTTTTAAGAAAAATGTCCATATTATCTGAGTCCAAATTTTACTGCTATATTATTTCTATTATGTATTTTGGAAATGGAAATCTTTTGACCTTAAAATAACCAAGTAATAAAATCAAGTACTAAAAGAAATTGAAAAGCCCTGCATCTGACTCTTTACTTCTAACCATTAAGATGAAAGTCAGAAAAGAATTGATGAATTCTACTCATAACCAAAAGCAAGAGGAAGAAGAATTTACCTTTACCTTGAAGTTGTATAACTAGACTGGTGTAAATTAAATGGATAGGCTCTTTTTGACCAATGTAATGCAAAATAAAAACTATACTGAAATTTTTAATGACTTAATCCAAATGGCTCTATCTTTATCTGTTTTTCTATGAAAAAATTACTTGGGTATTCATTAATCCCATCCACCAAAAGGATGCTTAATGTTTTCAGAACATTGCATTTAAAACATTGCAACAGGGCCAGGAGTTTGGCCTACTAGTAGAGTGCTTGCCTCGCATGTATGAAGCCCTGGGTTCAATTCCTTGGAACTACATACATAGATAAAGCCAGAAGTGGTGCTGTGGCTCAAGTGGTAGAGCTCTAGCCATGAGAAAGCCTAAGGACAATGTTCAGGCTCTGAGCTCAAGTTCTAGGACTGGTACACATACAAAAAAATTGTAATACAAAGAAAATAGATAAAAGGTGATATTGTCCACTTTTGAAATTTCCATAGCATTCAGAGATTGCCTATTTCTTATACCAGGAGAAACATAAATATTGAAATATCTTGTTTAAAAAATTCCAACCAATAAGCTGTGGAAAACTGTTTGAAATAAGCACAAACCATTGTTGGTGGAAAACTACAAGAAAAATGTGAAAACTTTTACAAATTCTTTTGTATTTGTAACAGAAGGCTTTGTTAATGACACAATATTTCAGCTCATTCCAGTATCTGCTAAACATTATTCAGTATTATTCCTGGGGACAAAACTCATGCTCATTTCTATAAAAAAAATCTGTTGAAGTATCTAAAATTACAAAACTTTGATTACTATTCTACAGATTATCTTTGATCACTATTTTACAGATTACTTCCAAAAGTAAAATAGAATAGCATTTCTGATAAATAACTATTTTAAACCTGTTTTTGTTTGATCCTTTGTAACTCCAACTTAGTTTCATCTATAAATCCAGTTTATGTTCATTCTTATTTTGACATATCAAATTTCTCAAAGTTTAAGATGAGTGGATCAATCCATTCACATAAGCTTCCTATTTAGCAAAGGTAGCTTCAAGTAACCCCAAAGGCAAGGCCTATTGGGGAAAATTCTCTTCCTACCTTCTTTCATTCTCTCTCCTTTTGTTCTCTGTCTTTCTCTCTCTCTCTCTCTTATTCTGTTTCTTTCTCTGTGTCTTTCTCTTTCTCTGTGTGTCTCTCTATGTGTCATCTTATTTTCTCTCTTCTCTCTCTCCTCCCCTCTTCTCTCTCTCTGGAATGACCAAATATTGCTTCATATTTGTATTAGATAATTGGGAAGTCTTTTTTTATTTTTAATTGTAATATATAGAGGGGTTACAGTTACATTAGCCAGACCATAGGTGCATTACTTCTCACACGTTGATACCCTTCTCATGTTTTTGTCCCCATTTCCCTCTCTCCGCCCCCTCCCAATCATCTTGCTTCTCCCCCTTCCCTTTCCTATTTTCAAACAAACAAATAAACATATATACACGATTGCAGGTACCTTTGCAGAGTTACACTTCAGATTTCTGCAGAGTTGCACTTCAGATTTCTCCCCATATTGTTTCCCATAATAATGTCTGTTACGTGCTATTCTTTTAAACATATGTTTATAGAGAAATAAGAAGTCTTTATTAGTGGAGCAGACAAAATTCCTAAGCTCAATAAACCTATATCTATGATGCACTTACGGTCAAATACGAGCTTTTGGTTGACAAGTAAAAAAAGTCCAATGGGGCAAAGCATTAAAACCGATATTGCAATTCTACTCATGTTTTAACTTAGAAGGACAGAGTAGACTGTCATTTACAAGAGAACCCCAACCTGTTAACAAATCAAAGTGACTGGGCTCTTTTTTTTTTAGTGACTGGGCTCTTAATTAAAGTGAAAATGTAATTTGTATCATTTCTTGAATATTTGAAAGCAACTAGTAAATTCACCCAATCAACCATAAACAGTAAAACAAGCAATTAATATAATTTGTATTAATCATATCTACTGCTGTTATGCAAATTCAGCTATTCCACTTTACTTCACTGTTACTTTTAAAGAACCTCTGATTTTCTAAACACAAAGGCACCAAGAAACAATGTTTGAAAGGTGTTGACAGCCCATGTTCCCAGATGGCTTGGATATTACAGGCTAAAAATCACATCTTGCTTTATCTCACAAATAAAGCTGTAGTTTAATGCAAGCCTAGAGTTTGGGTCACAATTAGATTTTTTAAAGCTATAATGCACGCTTTGCATTGTATTATGCTGAGAGCTAATGAATCCAGGAACACAAGAGGCAAGGAAGTACTGAACTGTCTCTCAAAACATTTGACCCGGAATTCTATTTCTGTAGATCATTCCTTCTAGATGCCTTGAGATTTTAAAGCCATAATGTTGAGTTTATGGTAAAGGAAAAATTATGTGACTGGTCACAAACAAAAATTCTGTGGGTTGAAGGGATGTCTCAGAATGAGAATAACGAAGAACTTTCAGGTATTACAAAAGTATAATGGGAAAAAATCTATCTGCTTTTGGCTCCACAGTTTTAAGATGTAAAAGTATTGATCAGTCAGGTGTTCTCTTCCTACTGCACAGATCTATCTAGTGAAAGAAAAAGATGGCTAAGGAGACTGCTCAAAGTCAAAGGTCTTTCTAAAGTAATAGCTTTAGCCAAATCAAATCTTCCTTGAAGAGTTGAAGAGCTATCTTCAGCCACAGAAGCCAAATGCACAACATGTCTTCCTCCTCTTATACAAACTGGAAAGCAAAAACACTAGGGTATGGGTAAGGGTGGTAGTATAATCAATAATAAGCCTGTTAACATAGTTTAATTATTTCAGCACAAATTGTAAAATGTTATATAATGGCCTCTCAAAATTATACATTCTTATCAAAATGATCCTCTTTGATAATCAATATTGCTATTCAACCCATGGCTTATCTCTAATATAGAAATTGTGGCTCTTAAGCCAGGCATCAGTAGCTCAGGTCTGTAATCCTAGCTACTCAAGAGGCCAAGGATTGGGGTTTGAATGCAGCCTAGGCGGGAAAATCGATGAGCTGCTTATCTACACTTAATCACCACTAAGGTGGAAGTGGAGTTCTGGCTCAAGTGGTAATACCACTAGCTTTATAAAAAGCAGAGAGATAGTACAACACTGGTTCCTCAATGTTACGCATTTTATAGACAGGAGAATCCTCCATGTCAATTCAGGGCATCAAAAATATAACCCACTTGCCAGGTATCAATAGCTCATGTCTTTTTTTTCATTATCTTTATTGTAATTATATTATACATTATATATTATTGTATTACACAATAATATATTATTATTGTATATATATTATTGTATATACATTATTGTATTATACATTATATTCATCAGATAGAAGGTGAATTACTTCACATACATTGATACCCTTTCTCATGTCTTGGTCCCCATTTCCCTACCCCCACCCTCGCCCCTCATCTTGTTTTCCTCCCTTCCCTATCTATTTCAAATAACCAAATACTGACATATCCAATATATCAGATAACCAGGTAAAATACTGTAACAATATGAGATAACCAAGGGATAGCAAAAGAGATGAGAAATAACATAGCACATTAAGGACAACAGTCACTCATTATATGGCTCTTGTTTCTATATCCTGGAGGTCCTTTCATTTAGCATCATTCTATATGGCCTTATGTATCTATGTTTTATTTTATTGTAAATCTGCTAGGAGAGCCCAAGGTTTCTACTGATTATGACAAATGAGGGAAACCATTAAGCCTATGTTCCTTTGAGTCTGGCTTACTTCATTTAATATGATTTTTTCTAAGTCTTTCCATTTCCTTACAAATGGGGCGATGTCGTTCTTTCTGACAGCAGCATAGAATTCCATTGTGTATAAATACCACATCTTGTTGATCCATTCATCAACTGGGGGGCATCTGGGTTGGTTCCATATCTTTGCTATGGTAAATAGTGCTAGTAGCTCATTTGTTTAATCCTAGCACTTCAAAGCTGAGATCTGAGAATTACAGTTGCAAACCATCCTAGGGAAGAAAGTTCATGGGACTCTTATCTCCAATGAATTGTTAAAAAAAAAAAAGCCAGAATTACAGTTGTGGCTCAAGTGTTGTGCTCAAACCTTGAGCAAAGAAACTTGGAAACAGTGTGCAGGCCCTTAGTTCAAACCCTTGGTCCAGTACAAAACTAACTAAACCTCACTTTTTGTACACATTGTGGCAGTATAGATGCTGAATCAGCTAAGAAGCCACTTAGAAGTTCAAAGAGTTTCAGATGATGCGATCAGTAAACTTTCTCTTTCAAAATTAACAAAAAATTCAACTTTTTCAAGATTTGGTAAACTTAGAACTTTGTCCTTTCTATTAGAATACCTAAATAATAAGAACAACCATTGTACCACACAAGAGAGATTATTATGTGGTCAAAAAGTGATATTTTCTGGTAATCATAACTGTTCAACCACCTTCACCTACAGTAGATGGGAAAGAAAGAGGGCAAGTCTTGGACTGAATGACTATCTAAGTCATAGCTATATAAACTGAATTTCAGTTTAGAATTATGTCATTCATTGCACTCAGCAAATTTCCAATGAAAGCCATTCTCTAACATCACATTCTAAATGCTGAAAATGGTTTGGAAGAAACAACAACCAAAAACCGCATTCTTCTATTCAATGATCCAGTTGCTGAGAATTTATCCTACAGCAGTGGTAGTATAAAATTCAAAAGGCATCAATAAAAATCTTGTGCACATACATAAAATGTCCTTCTGGTTCTTTGCATGGCTGGGAAATTTTAGTGGAACAACTGACTCTATGTCATACTACCGAGCTACTGTGACTACGGAAGGTGTGTGATATTATATGAAATGAGTAAAAAACAATATTCATTGCCCTATTGCTCACCTCCTAGTGGTACCTACTGCTTTCTTTCAAGTTCTTGTGAACTGTTTATATGCTGCTCATTGATTTTTAATTTTTCAATTATATACCACTGTTGATTTGTTATTTAAATTGACTTCAACAAAAGGCAACATAATTTTTTTAAAAAATCTTCTTTATCCTTGTCTTTATCCTCATCTTTTTCCTTGTACACTTTTTCTTTCCCCCAACAACGACAATAAAATTAAAATATATACTTTGTTCATCTTCGTATATTATCTGATTAGATATGTGGGAGTCCACACCAGTCTCTCTAAATTCTTAATGAAATGTCTCTTAATAATGCAAACTTTTCTGTCAACTGAGCCCCTACTACATTACTTCAAAATCTTATATTTTGACAATTGTCTCTGCTTATCTCTCTGCTTTCAGTTCCAACCTAACCTAATTTGTCCTTCACCTTCCCATCGTGTAATATTTCAAAAATGCATATAACTGCCACTTTCTCTTCAAAAATCCTTGACTTATTTAAAGTAAGAGAAGCATGCAGATAGTTTATGCAGATTGCAAGAACTTTCTTGCACTCTTCCTTTTCTCAATAGTCTCATTTCTCATTATTATGTATACATAGTACCCTGTGCTCTCACTTACATGAAACTACTGGATTTTGTTCCTATAAAGAGGCAGTATCTTTTCTCTTATCATTTCATTCAGTGCTCAGAAGGATAAAGCAGAAGAAACACAAGGTCAAGGCTAGCCTAGTTAAATCGTGAGACCTCATTTCCAAGAAACAAAAATAAAAATGATCTGAAGGAAATATATCAGAAATTTCTATTGATAAGTATATGTCCATTACTGATATCCTTTTTTGTTTCTTTGTTTTTGTGGGTCATGGAGCTTAAAGTGGGCCTGGGTACTGTCCTTGAGCTCTTCAACTCAAGGTTACTGCCCTACCATTGAGTTAAGCCCCACTTTCTATTTTCTAGAGATTGATTGGAGATAAGAGTCTAAGGTCCTTTTGTTCCAGGGCTAGCTTTGGCCCTTGATCCTCAAATCTCAGCCTCCGGAGTAGCTAGGATTACAGGCATGAGGTTTGGTTTTAGTTTTTTAATTTGTTTAGAAAAACATTGAACCAAATATATGTCCTGTTTAAAGAATGATTGGCTCAAAGCTATGCCGTGCAAAATCATTAGAAGTATTAGAATTTTGTTGAGGATTTTTCCTTTTTCTCATTTTAAATGGTCAGGCAATTTCCAAAAGATGAGCTTAAAGGTTCTCAGACTTTCTCAGTAACAATCTTTACAAGTTCATCTATGCAGCTTGTCTGTATGCAAAATCTGAAATTACAAATGGGAATCAAATGTTCATTAGGCAATATCAAATACTTTGAGAATCCACAAAAGGCTTTGCATTCCAATTATGCTACAGCACTTTATATATCCCAAGATCCAGAGCATATAAAACTTCTTGTGTAAGAGAATAAAATCATTTATAGAAAAATCACCTTTTTTGATTTAATATATATTCACATGTGTGTTTATATAAAGTACAGAATTATAGCAAAACTCTGCTATTGTAAATGCTTTCTTTTTTTTCACTGTGATTAGTCATGTATCTCACTGATACTATCTGTAGAGTATCTTTTCTGTTTCAGTTTGTTATAAACTAAAGTCACAATAGAAAATTTTTCCACTATTATTGAACCATAGAAACAGAATCTAATCTTTTAAATGCTTACTTAGGCTGTATAGTATTGAGTTCCCCTTTATGGTGAGTAAAATTCTCCTATTGTGGTTAAGAAACATAGCACTACAGAAGACTCTAGAGGTCATGTATCTCAGTGCTTCTAACTTTTTGGTACATTCTGTTAGATGGAAAATGGTAATATTCAAGCAGGATACTATATGAAAGGAGTAAGAACAGGATGAATCGCTCTTAAAATCTTAAAGAGTTGACAAAAAGGAGGCATACAAATCTACCAATGTAATTTGAAGTATGTTAAAGTTGTGTACAGTTGTACAGAAGAAAAAAAAGATTAATTATAGGATTCATAAAATTTATAACAAGTTTTCACCCCATAACAATTTAAATAACACATTTTCTTCCAAAGGTGAAGATGAGCATCCTGACCCTATTGTGTTAGAAAATGTGTGTGGCTATGAACTCAAATTGGCAAAAATATCTCTGTGCTTCAAAAGCTCTGGCCCCTATCACTATTTTCCTTTTTCTTCCACCTGTGTCTACTAAAGAGCTGGGCTCAAGACCTAGATTCATCCTCAACTCCCTCTCAAGACCAATCTGTGCTGTGCAGGAATCTGTTGCCTATAGCAACTGTGTTGACAACAAGGATATTTGGTTAGGACTTTACCTCAGTGTGGTATTTATTGTTTATTGGAGCCTCTAGTATCTTTCTCTTTCATAAGCTCTTTGGCTAGAACTGACAGTAGGTGCTCTGTCTGTTTTTCTTTAATTCTTACAATGGTGTTTGTTGGGAGCCGAATGCAGGCTGGCCCATGAATCTGCATCACTGAGTAAGATAACCACACAAAGAAATGAGCTATCATGTATGAACGCCATGCCTAACTGTGAGCTATATCGTTGGTATTGTGAATCACTTTCTGCTGAGACTTGATTACCATTGGGTACAAATGTGTTATTGCTTTATCACTCTCTGCTGAGACCTATAGGGAGGGTAAACACGTGGACCTCCCCCACCCTGCCCACCTTTGTGCTGATAGGCTCCTGTACTCTATATTAGCTGAATGTACTTCCTCAATAAACAAGCTCCTGCCTTGATGGGTCTCCCTGACAGTGTCCTCCAAGGAGGGAGGGCTGGGTGCGGTAGTCAGCTGGTCCTGGTCGGGCCGGGAGGGACCGAGGACTAAAACCCCCCGACAATGTTCACTTTCACTTTACTAATTCCTGGTTCTCCTGATTGCTGCTATTAAAATAGCATTTCATCATCAGCTAAACTAAGGGAGTCGTCCTTCCAGAACACTCTGCTGGTGACATTTAAGGTGGGCAGTAGCTACATCTGTTTGACTTATTTTTTTTCTGCCCCTGATCTTTCTAGCAACAGTCAAAATTGTACTCCTCTAGCCCAGGGCTTCATGTGAAATAGAATTCCATGGGCTTCCTTATCTATCTATTTTGTACAGTGTTCATGTCAACAATATACCTGTCTTTAGAAATTTACAAAGCTTATCACTTTAGATTATTGCATAAGGAAGCCCTCCTAAAAGTATCAGTGACCAGTCTTATACATAGATTTCTAGGATTGTTTAGGCACTACTTTAATATCTGCCTCTTCCATCTAATTTATTGACAGGACTCTTGTTACTCAATCAGTTCATCTGGAGGAATGAAGAAGTACACAGTGTGTACAGTGGCTGATACATGTCCACTGGTGGACAACATAGGGGAACGGGTAGAGGTCTGTGGTACCTTGATCCTTTTATCCCTACCATAGTCCCTACATTCTTCTTTCTCTATACTTTAGCATCGGAGATTTCATGAAATTCAATTCACCATAGAGTAATGTGCTGCTGTTTTTATTAAGTTAGTACAGTTTCACACCAGGATGGCCAAAATGGCATGAAATCTTTTTTGTGAAGTATGTTCAAAGTAGAAATTTAGACTGTGTTTTACTGACTATCTAGCCACTATATTTATCAGGCAGGACTCTCCAGAGAAATGGAACCAACACAACATAAAGCATGTACAGTGAGAGATTTCTCACTGGAAAGTGAAGGGTTGATTTTGGAAACTATGTCTTCAGTCAGAAAGCCAGAAATTCAGGAGAGTCAAAGTGTGCTATCAATGTAAAAGCCAAGAAGCTCCAAACTTAAAGGAAAAAAAAGGACAAAAATCTCAGCTCAAAGCAGAGAAGCAGAAGGGATTCTTTCTTATTCATGAAGACCAACTTTTTAGTCTGCTTTCTGTAGGCTTTCAGTTGATTTGACAAAGACCTATACAGCCTAGAGAAGTCAATTTGCTTACTCAGACAACCAATTGAAATGTCATCCAAATACGCTTGGCTTGTATACCAAGCATGATACCAAAAATCTGGATGTCCTGTGACCAAAATAAATCCACAAAATTAATTACAATACTACAATAATTAATTATAATGCTACAATACTGTATACCTACTTCATTGATGGAGAAGGTGATTCTTCTCCAAGATGGCAGAATACAATTCTCAGAATACAATGCTTAAAATGGTATGGAGAAATAAACGAGCATTAATCTCAGTCATAAGCAACTTCAGTGGTCCCTACCATAGCAATCTTCAGAGTCTAAGTTTCATTTGTTTCCTCACAACAATTCCAACTGCTTGTAAATTTTGGCAACTTTTTTACCCATAAGTTCATATATCTGATGTTTTTCCCTAAAGATGAGAGATAGGAGATATATATATATATATATATATATATATATATATATATATTCCTAGGACAACAGGAAAATAGTTAAGCATTACAAAACATTGTTAAGTAAATACTGCTGAATTCCTGTCCACTTTGACGATAAGCCTTTATTGGAAGTAGCCCTTTCTGTGTTTAATTTTCCTTTAAGTTATCTAAGGCATTGGGAGAGAGAGAAAGAAGATTTTGTAATTGACAGCTGTTACATCATTCCAGAAGCCCTGGTAAAGGACCACTGGAAAAATACCTAGATGGACTGCCTTCACACCAGCACTGGCTATTTTGAACATTCTGTGGCTATCTTAAGGATGCTACACAACAACCACAGCGGTTTACCACCAAAACACACCTGCAGACGCCAAAGATATTGACCAGTCTCAACCACTTTGAACAGCTTTGGCTGCACATTTTGCTTTCAAGCCTTGGGGAACTCTAGATCACCACAACTATACGTTGAAATAAACAGAGAAAATAACTCCATTTAGCAAAGGCTAAATGAATTTATATATGTAATATGCATGGCACAGTAATGACCGGGTCTTGTTATGATATTTCTAAAGCCTGAGCTCAAGCTTTTGCACTAGGGTTTATTTTATTTTATTTTATTATTTTTTTATGAAAGCCATTCTTCTAAGATGGTCACAAAGCAGACTTTAATCGCCTTCTTCAATAGGGCAAAGAAGGTCAGTTTTGCCATAAGGCCAAGTTGCCTGAGTTTAGATCTGCAGGACCCCAGCACATCTTTAATTTCCTCAGCTGTGAGGTAGAGATAATAATGGCACCCACTTCCTAAATTCTTAAAGTGGGTTAGCATCATTAAGTGAGTTAATTCATATAAAGAACTCAGTACATGCTGAGTGTACACTCATGTTACTGCAATCAGTGCTATTAGATGAATTCGACAGGTGGCGATCTCTGACATTAGCCCCATGGCCGTGACAGCATTAGCTCTGAAGTACATGGCTAGATCAGTCCTGTAAATTTCTAAATACTTGAATATAAGTGACTTTATTTTATATTTTTAAAAAAGATACTTGTTTTCTTTCTCTTTATTTATTTTCTTGTTTAAGAAGCGATACTGGAGAAGCAATCTTGAGTTGGCCATTTTAATTGTAACCGAAAAGACATAGCTTCCATATAAAACATTTGTATCTACATGATATGCAAGTAACAATTATTGAACAACTATTCCAAAAGAGAGATTTATCTGTCGTTTTAGAGGAAAAAATAATATTCAAAAATTATTTGATATTTGTAAAATATATAAAATTACTTGAGATTTGTTACTCTCCCTTAAGATAAAGAAATATAATTCTCTTACAAATTAAATTCTATGGGGTAGAAAAATCAACAGAATTTCTGTACATTTCAAAACAAATGTGAGAAACACTTTTTAGAAAATCTTTGCACAAATCATATAAACAAAGCAACAATCACCTGGAAATATTCCATATGAGCTCTCATTTTGTTTCATTTCAGAGCAAGCAAATTACTAATGCAATAGTGTATTTCCAGCACTATAGAACAAGGAAGACATGATATCACATCTCTTTTTTTTTTTTTTTTTTTTTTTGCCAATCCTGGGCTTGAGCTCAGGGCCTGAGCACTGTCCTTGGACTTTCTCAAGGCTAGAGCTCTACCACTTGAGCCTCAGCACCACTTCTGGCTTTTTTCTATGTATGTGGTGCCGAGGAATCGAACCCGGGTCTTCATGCATGCTAGGCAAGCACTTTAACCACTAGGCCAAACTCCCGGCCCCATGATATCACATCTCTGATACACATACACACTCCTTTTCTTGTTAGTTGGAGCGCTGGTCTGCCTCATGACTCTGTCAACAAAATGACCTTGAGTCTTCAGATTTCTGTGCTTCACAAAGTATCCTGTCTGAGGTCCTTCATTATCCCAATAAAAATGGCCTAGTTGTTTTTTTTTCCCATTTCCTGAAATTCATTCCAATAAATGTTATTTTATGTGATCAGAAGCACATAGGCATTGTACATTTGTGTTCTTCCCACAAGAGTACCCTCCTTTGTTTGTCTAATACAGATTCATAATTGAAAGAGTCCAATTCATAGAAGATATACATTCTCCTTAATAATGTTAATCACTACTGTCTCATTAACCTTTAAAACACTGAGCTTAATTCAAACAAAAATAACAGATGGTGTTTCAGAAAAACACATCTTTATATTGCCTTGTTTCTTTTCTTTCATATGTTACTGTTAGAGAAAACTAGGTCAGAAGTTCATGGAGATTTAATTATATGATGTCTTCCTTTCTGTACTCAGTATTATTTTATCCAATAAGCAATAAAAATTAAGTTAATTTTGTTTGGATAACAGATATTCTTTGACTACATGCTGTGTTAGAGTAGAGCTGTGGCTTGAGTGGTAGAGTCAAGAAAACTTATACTAGTTGATAAAATATATCATCTTTTCAAATATGTAAGTCTATATAATATTTTTGATCATTATTTGCCTTACTTTTTTTCTTTGGAAAGTTGGTCATTTCTGAAGCATTTTGACTACAGAAAATGAAAATATAATACTTGTCAGAGCTTTGAAGAAGTGTCATCTTCCAATATCAATTTCTTTTTTTTTTTTTTGCCAGTCCTGGGCTTGAGCTTAGGGCCTGAGCACTGTCCTTGGACTTTCTCAAGGCTAGAGCTCTACCACTTGAGCCTCAGCACCACTTCTGGCTTTTATCTATGTATGTGGTACCGAGGAATCGAACCTGGGTCTTCATGCATGCTAGGCAAGCACTTTAACCACTAGGCCAAACTCCCGGCCCTCCAATATCAATTTCTATCTGTGTCATTTTCTTCTTTTTTTTTTTTTTGTCATGGGACTTGAACTCTGGGCCTGGGTATTGTCCCAACTATTCAGCTCAAGGCTACTGTCCTACCCCTTGAGCCACAGCTCCACTTCCTATTTGTGTCATTTTCTACAAGCAAACAATCTGAGTAAATCTACAAATGTAATTGAGAGACTTGCATGCAGTAACACATACAGAGGATCTCTCAAGGGGTTAGCATCACAACAGCTACAATCTTGATGAACTTAAAGATTATCTTGGGTATAACAACATTCCCTGATATGTTTTGTAAAGTCTGCCCACTCATATTTGTGGCTTTTGGTTCCCTTGTTCATATGCTTGGACAAGTTTTTCAGTGGAAAACATCTAACGTAAATATTATCATCTACAGTGATACTGAGCCGATGATTCTCAGCTAGACAATCTCTATACTCTATAATACTTTGACTACTAAGTCTCAATGTTTTCTCTTCTTGGAATAATTCAATATCCTCCTATCAGAGAGGGACATATGGCAAGACCCTCAGGAGATACTTGAAATCTTCGGTAGTATTGAACTCTCTTGAGTAATTTTTTTGTGTAATTTTTCCTTAAAGCTGAATAATCCCCCTAATAATGTTTCGCTGAGTTGTTTCAGATTTAGTCCTACTTTGATGTGGCTTATCTAGCTTCTTTTCTGGCTTGTTGTTCAAATGCTTTGACAATAGCTATCACATACCTTTTATTTGATCATTGAGTCTAAGCTCAAATTTGAATTAAATAGTTTTCATGCTATTTAATGTGATTTTATAAGAAAATGTGAGTTTATAGTATAAGGCCTCATGCAAATATATATATATGAAGTGTTATACTAGTTGTGACCACTCTTCTTTTATATTATTGCTTATAGTACCAAAAACAAGCTCAGAATATTTCATTCTTCATTTCAGAATAAAGAGCAAGAACTTGATCCAAGTGATTATACTGAAGATGAAATTTTCACTAAACCATGAACTCTACTTGGCAATGGAAATGAGATTTTCTTAACATGAATCACATCATGAAAGCCATTGGTCCACTCATTCCACATCAGTATAAATCCTTTCTGACTCTAGAGATTTATGTTTTCAGTTTGGCCTTTCTTTCAATTACTAGAGAGCTTTAATTTCTTTTCATTGGGATGTTCTCATTTTTTTCCTGCTTTCAATGCTCTGCATATATTACACACCTGTATTTGTCTTTGGTAATGGAAAAAGAGACTCATCACTTTCAATGCTCACTCGACATATCTTCATTATCTTGGGAATATCTTCACCAAAATATATTAAAATGTCACCAGAGAAAAATGAATGTATATAGAATGTATGAATATTGCTGTGCTAGATCTGTATCTCTATCTCATTAGTCAGCATTCAGCCTTCCTGGCTGTTTGTCTATATTTCAAATGCAGCCTAAAAAACAACAAATAGATTTAAGACATTCAAATGAAAAGTAAGGATCCTTTTGCTGATTCTATTCACAATCGACCAGCTATTGTCCAATTCATTTCTTTTACTCTAATGAACTGTTTGCATCAACATCAAGAAAATTTCATTTCTTCTCTCACATTTATTTGGACTTTCTATATGCTAGGAGCTCTTGGAGATACAGGGGTAAAAGAAAGAACAAAGCCAGCAAAATCCTTAGCATCATGATGAGCATATTCTAGCAGAATAGATATACAGCACATCAAACAAGAAGTAAGAAAGAAAGAAGAAAGTTAAAGCTACAAAACAGGTCAAATTGCTATGCAGTCAGGCAGGATCCTATACTATCCAGATGATATCTGAGTAGAGACTTAAAGGAAAGTAATGAAAAAATCCACAAGTATTGTAAAATAACATCTTTGACAGAAAATTGAAATATATAATAACATCACTTATTAATATGAATTAATGAACTAATCCAGACTGCCCAGGGAAGGGAGAATTCTAATAATTCCAGGTAAAGAATGTGTCTGAACTATAAATTCATTAAAATATTACATAATACTACATTTTCTTCGACATTTTACAAAAGTCTTTTGGACATATTCCTACTTTGTGAACTCTTCCAAATTGATTTTATATGCTTGATAACTCTAAACTACAGTGCAATACTTTAAGACTACTTTGTACCTTTTTAAGGAATGATGGGTAAATGAGTGTGGTTTAAGCTATTTGGTTACTTTCTCAGAAAATGTCTGCAAAGGCTTAGACTGTGGAAGTAGAGGGAGTACAAGAAGCATGAGCAGATGTCCTTCTTACTTTACAGCACAGATTTCAAGTGTCACTTGCATGTTTTAAGGATAGACTACTGCTTTGAGTAGCAGCATGAATGTTTTCTATAACAAGATGCTGTGATCTTTGAAAGTGAATGCAAATCCCTTTGCTCACAGGCAGACTCTAAAGGCAATCTGATAAATGCATTTAGATGTTTGAACATAAACAGGAAAAGCTAAAGTACTTACCAAATGGAGTGGATTACCAAGCAAACAGAATACCAGCTATTTTGTTCTTTGAAAGGAACAACATGCGTCCATTTTCTTTTTGAACAGGTTTGAACTCATTGAATTTGTAAAGCTGTGTTTGGCATTTCAAAAATGAATTCTATATTCCTAGCCTAGCTTTAAGGTGAGAGGGATAAACAGACAACAATTCCAGAGGTCCATACATACCCAAGTTCAAATAGAAAGAACACACGGTGAAATCATACTTTCATGGATGGGATTTCAGTTGTCATGAAACCTGAAAGTGTTAACTCTAGTAAATGACTTTTTCCCCCTCTAATATTCTTATTTGGGGGAACAGCACATGCATTTCCATTTTACAGAAATCATTGAGTGTTCTCATACTCTAAAGTTGTCTTTTTGTTTCCTTTTTTGATTTTTAACTGTAACCTCCTACACTGGCAGTTACAGTTACATACATAATGTAGTGAGTACATTTCCTGTTGGACATTGATACCCCCTCCCGTGTTTTTCACCCATTTTCCCTCCCCCCACTACACCCCCCCCCCGTTGTGAAGTTTTACTTACTTTGAAGAAGCCACATTGCAAAGCAACAGGAAACTTCCCACCCTAAACTATAGTAAACAAAAAAAATTATTTTTCTATTTTGCCTTTATTCTCAGAAATTTTTTCTAATGAGCCCAGTTCTCAGAATATCATCCTCTCATTAATAACATCATCCTCTCATAAATAATTACAACAAGGAAGGAAATGGAAAAAAAATCTCATTTTAATGGTTGGGACAAAGAGGATTTAGATAAATTTTCATAGAGCTAAGTGGACAATTGAGACAATTATAAAACTTATGTCAAAATTGACAGGCATAGTTTTGGGGAATTAAAATTATTTTTTAAATTTTATGCCCATCCATTTCAGATAGTCATCTTGATTCCTTTTTTTCCTCTCTTTGTGGAAAGATACAGGCTTAGTAATTTGTATAACATATATTACCTGTAAGCTGCTTTCAATATCATCATCTGTTTAATCAACATTTATGCTTGGTTGACTTTTCTTAATTAAAAAAGGAAGATTAACTTAGCCATTAATTTATGATCTAAAAGTATAAGCTTCCACCTTACTGAATAAATATCTCATGCTTCCAAATGACGGTATGATTCCACTTGGCTGATTTTTAGTGACAACATGGCATAGTGACCTTAAGAGGGATAACAGAGTGCTAATGTAGTGTGAGATATATAAGATAATGTAATCACTGGTATGATTAATCCATGTGAAAGCAACAGAAGGATTAAATGGAAACAATGAGAAATGTATGTGGGTTATTTTGTTGTCGTCAGGAGAAGCTAAGTTCACCGAAATTGAGTTTTGAAATTGAGTTTTGAAATTTACTAAAATCCTGTAGGTCTTCCAAGCTATTTCATATTCTTTATTTCATATCTCTATTGTTTTCCTCATTTTTACATAAGGAAAAAATGTTATCATGGAAGAAACTAAAAAAATCACACATATAGGAAGGAAAATCAGGGTTCTGATTTCTCTCGTTTATTTTCTCAGCATGTAATTATTTAAAAATAGACAAGCATAATGTTTAAAAACCTTAGCTAGGCGCCAGTGTCTCATTCCTTTAATCCTAACTACTCAGGAGGCTGAGATCTGAGGACCTGGCACAAAAAGTCTGTGAGACTCTTATCTTTAATTAACCACCAGAAAAGAAGTGGCTCAAGGCTGGGAGTTTGGCCTAGTGGTTAAAGTGCTTGCCTAGCATGCATGAAGACCCGGGTTCGATTCCTTGGTACCACATACATAGAAAAAAGCCGGAAGTGGTGCTGAGGCTCAAGTGGTAGAGTTCTAGCCTTGAGAAAGCCCAAGGACATTGCTCAGGCCATGAGCTCAAGCCCAGGACTGGCAAAAAAAAAAAAAAAGAAGTGGTTCAAGTGGAAGTAGTTCAAGTGGTAGAGTGCTAGACTTGAACTGAAGAGCTCAGAGACACCACCCAGGCCCAGAATTCAAGCCCCATGACCAATACACACAAACAACAGCAACATAAAAAAAAAAAAAAAAAAAAAAAAACAACTTAGTAATTCACCATGCCTATAGTTGATAAAATGCAACATGCTCTTTTTAATAATATACAAAGTATTACCACCTTCAAATATGAGACTTTAAGGACTTACATATTATTTTACATAGAAGGGTTAACTTAGAAGTTGAGGTAAACAGCAGTCTTAATGGAGTTGTGTGCTGTGTTCCAGAACCATGAAGTCCTTTTCCTCATTCTATCTGCCTAAACATAGAAAGTCCCAAAATAATTTAGCCATGATAATAAATTATCTCACTGGAAGAGTTGTGTGGCCATGAAGAAAATAGAAAAAGTCCACAAATACCAGCATAAACAAACTATCACATTCTTGCCTCCCACTTGCTCCCAGAAGAACCTGTTTCCTAAAGAAAAGGAATATGTTCTTCTCACAGAAACCTCTACTTCTCCATCCTTTTCTCATTTTAAGTTAGTACACAAGCCCCTAAATGTAGCCATTTTGTAAGCCATTTCTTTTATGTGCTTCTACAAGAATATACATACTTTAGTTTCTATTTTCTGTTGATAATCTTTAGGCAGTTTAATCTCTTCATTTCCAACCCCCACATAATTGGGAAGCAAAATATTTTCCCTTTCCTTCAGTTTGGCAATAAAGAGAGGATTTGTTGCTCATCACTCATCTCTCTGGAGGCTGAAGCTGATATCCCAAGATATCTGACCAACGTAACGTTCTTATCAATTAAATACTCAGAACCCTGCTGTCTGTCCAATAGAGTAAAAACAGTATGAGATGCACTTTTTCTATTATTTCCAGGATTTCTATTAACAGGAGCAAACAATTAGGAGAAACAGAATCTTTGGAAATTTCAGCTTTTGTTTGGGGGTATTCAAATTTTGAGATCTTTTCTCTCCCAGTGATAAACATAGAATCCTGTTGGTGATTTATGTCTTGTGGCTTCCCTTGGATTCAGTGGGAATATTTTAATTTTTCTACCGTACCAGGTGGTGTAGATTTTGTAGTCTATACTCAGAAGGCCAACCATCAGGTTTTAGGCCCCAAGAATTTGTAATCAACGGGACAGAAATCTGGGTAGCTTCAACCTATTTGTATCTGGAATCCTATCAATTATTATCAGTTCCTAGACAGGTTCATCTAAGATTTTCCTTATCCATTTTAGAAGGAAGATGTTAAGAGGTGTATCCCTCACCCTTTGGGAAATGTCTCTTTAGTCCTTTTTTAACTCATAAAAAAGGTTATTAGTTTTGATTATATTTTGGAACAGATGTCATTTTGGAGACTTTAAATCATCAATGGCCAGTTGACAGATCATTTGATTTAGAAAACTTTGATATATAAAACAAAGAATTGTTGGATTGGCTTAACCCTAAATCAGTTGTCTGATTGAAAGAAGGAGAAACGTAGATGATTATCAAATAGACATCATTTTTTAAAATTCAAATTCTCATCAACCATAAACCTTCCCATCCACGGTCATTCTCCAGCCATGCAAAAATCCAGATGCTCTCTTGGGGGGTGAGGGAAGGGGAAAGTCCACTTCAAGATAACAAATGGCCAGATCTTCCTCTAAGCACTCCTATAAATAATCTGAACTTGACTCAATTGTAAGCTGATTTTCAGATGCTATTTCAGAAACCTTTCTTCTAAAGTTAAATTAGGCTAATGTGAAGCCATATATTTGTGAGGAAGGAATACATCTGAGTCTCTATCAAATGACTGATGCACCCAGTCTAAAGACACCTAGTTTTCATTCCTAAAACTCCATAACAGAGGAATCTTCTGAAATAGCAAGTTTAAAAAAAGATAACGGTGTACTGACAGATCAACTAAGACTTTTATGGTACTCAAGAACATAAAAGAAAAAAGTCATTAAAATCCATAATACCTGCCTTAAATATCAAGACCAAATATCTTTGAGAAAAAAAAAACAGAATCAGAATTAAAAATAACTCAAAGCTCTTCTCTCTGGTCAACCACAGAACTTTTTTTGACTATCTAAAGGAATGAGGCAGGTAGTCAAGTTCTTACCAAGCAAGAGAGAATTTCTGAATTTAACCTCCAGTACTATCCAAACAACAACAGAACTCTATACATCTTTGCTGTCTACCTCCTAGTGAATACTAAAGTTTCAAAAGAAAGAAATCTGAGAAAGAGAAACTTGATATAAAGAGTTATACAGTTTTACGAGATTTACTACTAGGATGAGTTGCTTTCACTTGATAGGACTTGTTAACTATGACAGCAACAAAGTTTTAGGCACATCTCTTCTGCCTAAAATATGTTTTTACTCTTTATCCCTTTGCATCTTTGTCACCCACACAAAATATAATCTAAGCTGGTAGAAAAGGACTACAAAAAGTAAATTCCTACTAAGCATATATAGATTTATTGTAGTCAGTTGTTAACTCTGTGTTGCATAAAGGCACACATTCAATTAATAAATAAAAGTGGATATTAATCAGTTCTAGTGCTGTATACTGAACAAAACTTGTCCTCAAAGATAAAGGTGTATCTGAGTAAATTAAATGATCTAAAGGAGGATTAATTACTGCCTATCTGCAAGGCAAAAATGTCTTTAAAATGTTATACTCTCAAGAATTTACTATTATAAGGCATTTGAAAGATGGAATCTTTGTCTAAAAATAAGAAATTGCACTAAATAATGGATTTTTGAATGAGAACTCCATTCTGAATCAATACATTTCTCAATGCAATGCTAAAAAAAAGAATAATACTGTAAAAGGGTCTATATCTTAGGCCCAATAGCTTGAATTATAACTGAAAGGATCTCCTGTAATGGTTTTTAGGTAATCCAGAGTAACCTTCTCTTAATAAATTTATGATTTTACTTCCATGGGGCCAGGAGTTTGGCCTAGTAGTAGAGTGCTTGCCTCGCATGCACGAAGACCCAGGTTCGATTCATCAGTACTACATACATAGGAAAAATCTGGAAGTGGTGCTGTGGCTCAAGTGGTAGAGCTCTAGCCTTGAGAAAAAAAGTTCAAGGACATTGCTCAGACCCTGAGTTCAAGCCCCACGAGTGGCAAAAAAAAATAGGATTTTACTTCCAAATAATTTGTCAGAGGTCATGTGATGTCACAATGGAGATGCTATATCTGAAAGAAAACACTTTTGAGGTCCAACCTGAAGGCAATGGGAAATTGGCCTAATCACTAGAGGACACTTGTAATGTTCCACAGACTTAACTCCTTTATACATCAAAAGCAACTACAAATTTAGTGCACAATGAAACTCATTTAATGCATCAGAGAGTAATTTTCTATAAGTAACAATTTCTGCAGTGTAACAAAGCTTTAGAAAAAAAAGTATCTACCTGTTCATGTAACGTTAATGGTAATATCTGAGAAACATTATTTATTACACTGTCATATGAGATTTACTGGTAGTAATTGAGAAATTTGTCAATAATTAAGTCTCTCTTTCATTTGTGTCTTGGCTGAGCAGTTTTGATTCTTTAAGCTATGATGTAAACTTATTTCACGGATGCTGTCACCTGAGTTGTTAGCTATGAATGGGTAAATCACTGCACTGTGCAGTTTTACATTTCACATGAAAGCCAGCAATGGTGACAGAAGTCTATAAAGGGAATAAAAACAACTTTCTAGACTTCTACTTATATGCAATGTGCTACAATCTCATTGGTTAAAGCAAGTCATACAGTCAGTTTAGCTTTAAGAAGGAAAGACATTACCAAAGGATCATGGAGGATCATGGAGAAGTAAGATTCATTAATGCAATCACTTAACCATCATATTTTCAGAATAGGATTTGTGTTTGCCTATGTTCACTTACCAAAGTTTCAAAATATAATTGTTTGAGGATAGGATTTGTTTTCACCTGCCTATCTGTATGTCTATTTATCTGTTTGAAATATTGAGAAATATACTGGAGTAAACAAAATATATTGGAAAAATTCAGCTACATCTTCTTCAATACTAATGTGTTGTATAATTGGATATGAACAGCCTGTAGACATACTTCAGTGACAAGTTGTTGTTATGCAGCTGAATGATCCAACTTTCAATCATTTTGTGAAAATGATTGAAAGGATAACTATACAATTCGTGTTTTCATGGATTAACTTTTACTCATTCCTATTCAAATAAGAAAAGAATAAAAAGAAATGAAAGGAAACATAAATGATACATTTTTTTAAAAAGAAAGACTATCAGGAGACTTATTTTGTGCATTTTCAGTAATACTTATAAGGGATCCATCATAAACACACACAGACATACACAAAAAAAACAAAAAACATGTTTTTCCCCTTGAGATAGACAGCAATAATTTAGGTCAAATAAGTTGCACTACAATGTCATTCACAGGAATTGTCTTATACACCGAGCTAGGTAAAGAAATGCTTCTTTATTGACCTCTTCTTTTAGGACCAAGAGAGAATCTATTAAATTTCAGCCTCAAATTATGCCCATAGACAATCTTAAAATCCAAGGTTATAAGTCATAATCTTGTCCACTGGCTAAATCATCCAGTAATAAAAATGCATTCCTTCCCTATTTTGAAGGATAACCCTGAGAACTAAGATATGGGAAAGGACAAAACTATGCAAGCACATATAAATCACAGTTATGTTTTTACAGTAAGTCATAATATCTCTGCTTTCAGCACCTCTCCCCCCCCTCTCAAGTAGATCCCATGCATTTGAGTAAATATATTTAATGTGCCTGTATTTATACCTTTGCTTATTCAATTTGTGGGATGCAGTATTTAACTCTGTTTTGGCAACTTTCTAATAATGTTTAAATAAGAGTAAACATTGAATCAATTTTTCTAATGCATGAAATGTTAACTGACCAGCCAAATGCCACACCTATCAAGCTGGTTGCCATGATTAAGAAATCTGAGAGTTATCAGCCAAAACATTTTTTTAACCAGTAGAAGTCAAGCTTCCATTTTGCCTATTTAAAAACTTCTTAAGGGGCCACTTTATTATGTTTAACGTAGTTCTTAAAAATAAATAAGAAAAATACCTTCACCTTATATATCTATATCTAGCTAGCTATCTCTATCTGTATCTATGTATCTATCTATCTATATGGGGGGGGTCATGGGGCTTGAACTCGGCATAGGCACTTTCTCTGAGTTCTTCAGCTCAAGGCTACCACCCTACCCCTGGAGCCACAGCCCCAAGTCCCACTTTCTACTAATTAATTGGAGATAAGAGTCGCTGGTCCTCTTCTGCCCGGGCTGGCCTTGAACTTTGATCCTCAGATCTCAGCCTCCTAAGTAGCTAGTATTATAGGCTTGAGCCACTGGGCCCAGCTTACCTTATCTATATTTAAGGCATAATTTACCTTTCTGTCATTGATTGTACTTTCTTTCAGTTCTCTTTTAATTGTACTAACACCATTATAGCAAACATGAATTCCTAAAGACAGTTCTGTAATTGGTCTATTTTTGGTCAGAAGAAAAAAATCAGGTCTTTGAAAAGTATTTTTGCTGTAGAGTTCTGGCTTAGCAGAACTGTACTAGCCTAGCAAGTACAAGGCTCTGAATTCAAATCTCCAGTCACAGTAATACAGATAAATAGTTAAGTAGATGATAGCTATCTAGCTAGATAGACAGATAGATAGATAGGCAGACACTTAGACATATAGATAACTAGATAGATTAAATAGATGAAAGAAAGAAAGAAAGAAAGAAAGAAAGAAAGAAAGAAAGAAAGAAAGAAAGAAGGAAAGAAAGGTGGGCATATAGATAACTAGACAGACAGATGGACATATAGATAACTAGACAGACAGATAGATAGATAGATAGATAGATAGATAGATAGATAGATAGATAGACAGACAGATAGATATCATAGGGATCTTGTTAGATGCACATTTAAAATTAAGTTGCTTACAAAAATATTTTATTTCTATCTTCACCTAATCAAATAAATAACTCTTGTTTTGATTATCTCAAACTGATAAAGATCTTAAAATTAAACAATAAATGGAAAAATCTGTTAAAAGTTATTTATAATAGCTGTCTTTTGTCTTACTCTAGAAAAATAACAATACATGAGTAGTATAAATCCTGAGGCTAAATTTGTTTCATGTTGTAATTTGAATCTATGATGAAGTCATACTGTAGACTTACCATTTAGAAAATAGAACTTCTTAGGGCAGCCTGACCCAAGTTGCATGAGAATGTAAATAAAAATGATTGAATATTTTTCTCTTTATAGAAAACAACTACTTTACTACATTGTATATTGTATAATCATTTTCATGAACCACAAAGATATCTTAGCAGCTACCAAATATGATTACAGAATCCATGCCTATATGGAAAGCAAAAACAACAGTAGTAACACATATCACTTAAATTCAGTCACATTTTCAAAAGAAAGCATAATTAACAAAACAGAACTGTTCTCATAGGTGAGTGTGGCCTGTAATAGTGACATTAATCAAAACAAACAACATACAACATATGTCTCTATTTTACTCCAGTGTCTGCTGAGTGGCATGCTAGGTAGAGAAATTTTTTAAAAAACGGTAGGAAATGCTTGCAGCCATTATGTTATTTACTTAGCCTTTGTGCTGGCTCATGTTGGTTATGTGCTTTCTTAATGTTCCATGTCATTGATGGAGAAAACAAATGTTTTAACCATCTTACATCCTTGCTGTAAGATGAGGGTGTGTCTCCTACACAGAGCTCTTTATATGAATTAATTAATTCATTTATTTATTCATCTCATCTCTTTAAAAAACCCCTGCTAAGGCTGACTGAGTCTGTTTTTGATTCCTATCTCAAAAAGGAGGGGGCGGATCAATAACAACAAGAACAAATTCAACCTCTCATGATAATATATTATTGTATTCTATTACATATAATAGTATAATACATATAATAGTAATTATACAATAATAGTATAAATATAAAAGTTGGCAGGGCACACAAAACTTTTCCTAAAATAGAGGCCACTCAACAAGTTGATGCTCATCCTTTGCCTAATACCTTCCAATTAGTTACTCACAAGACATTCAGTGAATTAGAGATGTGCCATTTGATGGAGTTTTCTCATTTATAACAAGAGGGCAGGTAACTGTGTCATCTAATAGGCTCCAAAGTCCAGGTCTACTCAGGGTTCACTACAGCTTTCTAAGTCCATCCAATGCCTGTTAAGCAAAGTCCATTTGGGAAGAGTTTTCAACTCTTCAATCTAATTATGCTGTACACAACTTAGCTAATAGGTGACCAAAAAAAAAATTAAGGATGCTGAAGAGTCAGGAGATTTTTTTTTTTTTAAATCCCAGTATCTGGTATGTTTGGATTCAGAATGTGCTTTCGAATATACGGAAAGAAGCGCCTAGGTGTGTGTGGGTGAAGGCAGAATCTCCATGCTAAATCAGAAAAGATTTGTTTAAGCCTCTTGTGTAGAGAATAATGGTTACTGCCTCATTTTTGATCATTGAGTTTTTAACTAGATGTTCATTTTCTGGACTGATTACCAATGCTGTGCTTTCAGCTGTTGGGCAGTAAATGAAACGTTGCCTTGCAGTGGTGTTCCAGAGGAGGGCAACCTCGAACCTGCTTAGAGACTGTCTTCCTCTTTCAAGGCTGATGTGACTTCTTCGTCCATGAATTACAGACACCATAACTGACACAGGAAGGACTACATTGACATTGACTTAAAATAAAAAAATGTCTCCACATGCTGAGTTGAACAATCTCTGAGAAGTTCTCTGAGAAGTTTTTTAAAAGAAAAACATCCTTTCTCAGAAAATATTTTATGGGAAGATAGTAAGACTGCATTTGTAGGTATTGCCATCATTCAAATTATCATAGAAATTATTCCTCTAAGTCAAAAAGCTCTAAAGGGATACATTTTAATGTTCTAATGACTTAAATGTTAGTACCTATTGAACTACATTCTATTTCTGTTTTAGAATCTACATACACGACATAACCATAAACATTTGAATAAAGGAACTATGTTTGGCAGCTAAAATTCTTAAAACTTTACATTTGTCTTACCAAGTTTAGGTGGGGAATTCAACTGTGTTTTCCATTGTGGTTCAAAAGCCAGGGTCTTGTATACAATAAGTAGGTAAGCAGGAAATCAACCTTATTCTCAGCGCCCAATTTTAATAAAACAGCTTTTTATTTAATAAAATAAAATAGAATAAATTTCAATACTCTGAAGGAAAAACATTTCTCAGATTATACACTGTAAGTTCTTTTCTCATTTCAGACCTCAATTCTATGATAAACTGACTACCTGTAGTATTTATTTAATATCAGAAATCTAGAGAAATAGTGCAAGGAATGGACATTCTCCTATATTTACATGGATTTGGCTGTATGTATAGGAATATGCTGCTCATGTATACATGACATCCTTACACAAAATTCAATAAATATATCAGTAACAGTATTTTAATACTGTTTGGGATAACTTAGTTTATGTTAATAGGAAGCACCTTGTCATAATAATATATTAATAAATAAATATAATTTTTGCCAGGGAAAGGCAAGTAGTCCGAAGTATAATTTGTGAAAATTAGGGCATTTTGTCAGTGTTACTTTAGTACATTGTTATCCTTAATGACTCAAAACCCTTCCCCTATGTACTAATGACCACCTCTTCATGCCCTCAAAAAGATGTTTTTTGTTTTGTGGGTCCTGGGGCCTGAACTCTGGGCCTTAGTGCTGTTTCTGAGATCTTCAGCTCAAGGCTATCTCTCTACCACTTGAACCACGATGCCACTTCTGCTTTTCTGGAGATTCATTGAACATAAGAGTCTCATGGACTTTGGGGGCCCCTTCTGGCTTTGAACCATGATCCTCAGATCTCAGCCTCAGGATTACAGGGGAGAGCCAGTACACCCGGCCTCAGAAAGGTTTACGCTTTCCATCTTGGGACCCTTTTCTGACGTTTCCCTCTGCCTTCCACAGGGAACTTTCTCTAATTCTCCACACTAATCACAGGTATGAATATAGGTTTCGCCTCAACCTCATCTCTGAAGAAGTCACAAATAGTGCCCTAAGTGCCACATATAATGTGTGTTCAGTATGCTGTGTGTCATACTGGATATTGTTACAAGTTGAATTATGCCCCTCCAAGAAAACACTGTGTTAAGGTCCTAACCATCTGTGCCCCAGAATAGAACCTTATTTGGAAATAATTATTTCAGATGTAATTAGCAACAAGATGAGATCATACTGCAGGAGGCCCTAAATCCAGTGTTACTGGTGTCCTTATAAGATGTTCATCTGAAGACCACACAGAGAGAGATAGAGAAAGAGATAGACAGACAGACAGACAGACAGACACAGACAGACACAGACACAGACAGAGATGGAGAGATAGAAGAGACAGAGAGAGAGGGAAAGAGAGGGGGGGGGACAAAGGACACAATGTGACACTTGAATCACAAATTAAAATTACTTGGCCACAAACCAAGGTACACCAAAGATTGCTGGCAAACCACCAGAGGCTAAGAAATAGAAAGCAAAGATTCTCTTACATATTTAAAAGAGAACCTGTCATGGCCAACACCTTCAGTTCATTCTGGATTTCTTGAATCCAGAATGATGAGAAAACAAATTTCTGTCATTTTAAGCTACCGAGTTCATGGCAGTTTGTTATAGCAGTTTGCAGTCCTAGCAAACAAATGTGTTAATTATTAACAGAATCTTTGTTTGCCAGACTCTCAGAAATTCTTGTCTACAGAATTGAATGGAATGTAGTTTTCCAAAATTTTTGCCACATTCTTTACAAGATGCCTTAGTGTCCCATTATGTTTTTGCTCCTTCAAATATTCCTGAGAACCCTACATCACCACAGAAATGTTGGGCCTCTCAGGATCATATCCATAATTTAAACTGTAAAGCTCCATGGGACAACTTAATAATGTTCAGAAGCCTTATCCACTCTTTCAGAGTTAATAACCATTCTTCAATCCCTATCCCCAAAGTTAACATTTCCCTCGGAACTCTACAGATACATATCTCTTCCTTCAGTTTTATTATATTCCTATAAACAAGAAAACAAGATAGGTACCTGTGAGAATCATTATAGAACAGGGACAGACAAATTGGAAAAGTTTTGCAACCTCACTAAATTGGCATTTTTTCTCTCCCCTCTTCCTCTTTCTCCCCCTCTCCTTCCCTCTGTTCCGAGCCAGTCACCTACCACTCCATAGTTCCACTTCTGGTGTTTTAGTGGTAATTAAAGATATGAAGTCTCTCTGATTTTTCTGCTTAAGCAGCCTTTGAACCACAATCCTGAGATTTCAGCCTCTTGAGTAGCTAGACTTACAGGCAATCTAACTTTTTTTTTAAAGAAAAAAACAATGGATCCTGTATTTTAGTAGTAGAAAAAAATTCATATACAAAGAGAAAAGTTTCATCTGAGCCATGAAATGTAGCAAAATTGATAAGTACAACATGAAATATATTAAAAACTGAAAGATTATGCAGGAATTGAACTAAAAGAGCAGAATATTAAAGCTTATTTTTTGCCATTACCGTTAGAAAACCAGAATGATACCAGCTCAAAATAGTCTCTATCCACCTGTTAGGTATGTATAAAGCTCCACACAAACAGTCCCAGGGCACAGTGGCTCACGCCTCAAAGCCAACCCAGGCACAAAAGGACCTGAGATTTTACCTCCAATTAACCTCTAGAAAATGGTAAGTGGGGATTGGCTTAAGGGTAGGATGGTAGCCTTGAGCTGAAGGGCTCAGGGACAACTGCACAGGACCAGGGGTAGGACAGTAGCCTTGAGCTGAAGAGCTCAGGGACAGGACCCAGGCCCAGAGTTCAAGTCCCATCACACACACACACACACACACACACACACACACACACACAAGCTCCACACAAACATATACATACACACAGACAACTATACAAGTATACTATATATACATATATATAATTTATAGTTTATAATTTAGTACAAGTTCTAGAACTTTGTGTGGATATATAAACATGGCACAAAATCCTAGGAAGTCCATAAATTATAACTCTGCCCTTATTTTGCTAATAATAAAGTCTTTAAATATTATAACTAAATAAAATCTTACTTGTTTTCTTACTATGATACATATACTATTTCATGTGATTCATTAATCAAAACTTGTAGAATTCCTCTGTTTCTAAAATTATCAAAGAATCAGGAAAGTTAAATCTTCTTTTTACCTGGTCATGGGGCTTGAGCTTTTCTGCTCAAGGCTAGAACTCTGCTATTTTACCACCAGTTTTCTGGTGGTAAATTGAAGACAAGAATTTCTCACTGCAGCATTCTTTACCATAGCGAATATATGGAACCAACCCAGATGCCCCTCAGTAGATGACTGGATCAAGAAGATATGGTATTTACACACAATGGAGTTCTATGCTGCCATCAGAAAGAATGACATCACCCCATTTGTAAGGAAATGGAAAGATGTGGGAAAAATCATATTAAGTGAAGTAAGCCAGACCCAAAAGAAGATAGGGTCAATTGTTTTTGTCATTTGTAATAATAAGTATACATCTCAGACTCTCCTAGCAGAGGATTACAATAGCTCAAAACCTAGGTACATAATGTCATGTAGGATGAGACTAAATGAAAAATCTCTAGGATATGGAAACAAGAGCTTTATCTCATGTGATTGTTGTTCTTAATGTACTATGTTATTTCTCTTCTCTTTTTTTGCCCTTTGGCTAATCTCATATTGTTACTGTATCTGACTTTGTTATCTGGTATATTGTATATGTGTTTATTTGTTTATTTGAAATAGGAAAGGGAAGGGGGAAACAAATTGATTGGGAGGGGGGAGGGAAATGGGGACAAAAACATGAGAAGGGGTATCAGTGTGTGAGAAGTAATGCACCCACTAGCTGGCGAATGTAACTGTAACCCCTCTATACACTATCCCAACAATTTAAAAAAAAAAAAAAAAAGAATTTCTCAGGCTTACTTTCCCAGGCTAGCTTTGAACTTCTCTCCCTAGTCTCAGCCTCCTTAATTGTTCAGGATTATAGGCGTGGGCCATCAGCAACCGGCTAAATGTTTATGTAACATTTAAAGCTGGTTCTAATGGCTTATGCCTGTAATACTAGCTACTCAAGAGGCTGAGAGATCTGAGAATCATGATTGGAAGCCATCCTGGGCAGGGAAGTCCTTAACATTTTAAGCATCATCAAACAAGATTAAAAACAAACAAAAAAAACCTGGAAATGGAGCTGTGGCTCAAGTAGTGGAATGATAGCCTTCAGCAAAAATGCTCAGGAACAGCGCCAAGCTCTGACTTCAAGGCCAAAACAGTCACAAGAATAAGTAAGTAAATAGATAAATCAATAAATTAATTAAATTAAAATATTTGTTATATATTTTATAGTAGATTGTGACACAGTTATGTCCACACAGTATAGGATATTATAACTAATGAATTATAGCAGGACTTTATTTTATTTTTAAAGCAATTGTAATCTTTATTTCTATTTTTATTATTATTACTAGAACGATTACAGTAATATTCACCAGCTAGAGGGTGCATTACTTCCCACACATTGATATCCTTTCTCATGTTTTTGTCTCCATTTCTTTCCCCCCATCAATTCCCCTCATTTTAATCTCCCCCCTTCCCTTTTCTATTTCAAATAAACATATATACAATATACCAGATAACAAGGTAAGATGCTATAACAATGTGAGTATAACCAAGGGACAACATAAGTGATAAGAAATGACCTAGTGCATTAAGAACAACAGTCACACATTATATGGCTCTTGTTTCCATATCCTGGAGGTCCTTTCATTCAGCCTCATCCTATATGGTCTTGGTTTTGAGCTATTGTAATCTCTATTAGGAGAGTCCAAGGTTTGTATTATTTATTACACATGAAGGAAACATTGAGCCTATGTTCCTTTGGGTCTGGATTACTTCACTTAATATGATTTTTTTACAGGTCTTTCCATTTCCTTACAAATGGGGTGATGTTATTCTTTCTGATGGCAGCATAGAATTCCATTGTCTATAAATACCACATCTTGATGATCCACTCATCAACCAAAGGGCATCTGGGTTGGTTCCATATCTTTGGTATGGTAAATAGTGCTGCAATGAGCACCGTTGTGCTAGTGGCTTTAGTATGACGCCGTTTCTGGATGATTGAGTAAGTGCCAAGTAGTGAAATTGCTGGGTCATAGGGAAGCTCTATGTTTAGTCTTTTGAGGAATCGCCATCCTTAAGGCAATTGTAATCTTGATAATAAATTTTAATAACATCAAGAGATATGACAGAACCTCTTAAAAACT
Source organism: Megascapheus bottae (assembly GCF_031878675.1). Classification (NCBI taxonomy): domain Eukaryota; kingdom Metazoa; phylum Chordata; class Mammalia; order Rodentia; family Geomyidae; genus Megascapheus; species Megascapheus bottae. The sequence continues at coordinate 87,057,124 of NC_143509.1, forward strand.
CTGATAAATTCTGAATCAACATATTGAAAGAAAATATCACAATCATGTAAGGTTGATTAAAAAATATGTACATCTCTTGCTAATAAATAGTATTTGTACAAAACAAGAAGTCAGACTTTTTTAACATAATGAAAACATGCAATCATATCCATAAATAGAAGGATATTCAGTAGTTCTTGTTAAAATGTAAGAGTAAAGTTAAAGTTGAACAAAATAAATACATTTGTGTACATCATTTATTTTTATCCTAAAAAAGTTCATACCAGTTTAATAAAGCAAGACGATAAAAATACAAGCTTAATAAAAACAAAACAGATATGCGAGAGACAGTAGTTCACATCTGTAAGCCCATCTACTTAGAAGGTGAAGATTAATAGAACAATGGATCAAGATTAGTTCTGAGCAAAAATCAAGTACCTACTCAAAATATAACTGAAGAAAAAATGGATGGGATAGAGCTCAGTGAGCAGAATATCTGCTTAGCAAGCAAGTACCCAAGAACTCCAGTAATAATAATAGTGATGATGATGATGATGATGATGATGATGATGATGATGAAAAGAAAGAAAGGGAAAGATAGCAAATATTTTGTAAAACCTTAAGGAATCCAATTTAGAAATGCTGAGAATACAAGAGTTGAATAATTGCCTTAGAACATGAATCATTTTAAAAAATAGCTTCCCTATTAATTTGAAATTATTCTTTTTAATCACATGAATAAAGATCTTATAATTTATAGGGAAAGATTTAAATATGTACTGTGAAAAATAAACTTACGGCATGTGTAACACCTATATGAAAATTGCAAAATTGTTATGAAATACAAAGAACCTATACATAAATAGATGTGTGTGTTATTTTGATATGGGAAACTACAACACTGAAATAGCTTCTAATATCATATTACAGATTAAGTACAACTCCAGTACAAACAAAATCAATACATTATTTTAGTTTAGCAAACTGATTCTTAAAAACTACACAGAGAGGAACTGACAAAAGATTTTTGAGTACAGGGTAATGCTATGATTCTTAATCCTGGCTATACTCAAATGGTACCACAATAAAAACCGTCTACTAAAAATAGAAGGATAATGAATCAATAAGAAAGACAAACAAGCTTAGAAAATAGACTCATGTTTTTAAAGTTTTAATATGTATTGGGCCAGAAAATTATTGTTAAAATAGTATGTTGCTAATGAGTAAACTGATCTAAGAAAATGATTCTATATTTAAGCATAAAATAGATGATTGATAACGCAAATGAGCAAATTAGAAAAAAAAAGTTGTGTACAATTTATTTGACATTATTCTAAGAAGCTCTTTCTAAGTATTAACCCAAGTAGGAAATCACAAAGAGAAGTCACCCTCAGGATCCATAGGAAAATGGTTACAAGACCTAACAGTTATGAAGATTTGGAATAACCAAGTACTCTAAATAAAAAAAAGTATTTCTGTGGTTGTGTACAACCTATGCTCAAATTTGCATATACTATGTCATCACTGAATGCCTGAAGAAAACCTGGAAACCCAAAAAAGAATAAAGAAGACTGAAATTGTCATATTACAGTCATCCTTTGGTATCCATCAGATGCAGAACCACTGCTCTCATGGATACTAAAGTGTATGTATAAATAAAAAAAAAAGTACTCCTGTACATTTTAAAGTATTTCTAAATTATTTATATTTCAATATAATATAAATGTTTCACAAATACCTGTTAAGTTATATTGTTTACAAAATAATGATGAAGTAAAAAGTCTTATTCAGAAAAAGTGAAATTGGAAAGAATATTTTTTTAAAAAAAGCTTCCAGAACTATGGAAAGTAAATTTGTATTATGTGGGACATCCAGTCCATAGTATTATATATAGTAACTTGAGCTGATATTTTGATCAGCACTAACATTCTGCTTGGTTTTAAACGAAGTTGTTTGCGAGCAAATTTCCTGTTCATTCATCGCAGTGCATAATGTGGATAAAACAGAAATAAAAGTATGTTATGGGACACTAATAGGTTGAGGTCATCATTAATATGAATATGTTCTATTTATTTAAAAATCTTATCACTTTGTATGAAAGGGCCTAAAAGAGTCTGAAAGTCTGTCTCTTAAGCTGTTTTAATGTCTTTATTATGCCAGAGATAAGTCTCTGAATACTGATTATTGAATAAGAATTAATTCCAAATAAGCATCAATGAGCTTATATTTATAGCTACACTTCCTTTGAAGTAAGTAAAAGAAAGCACAATTATCAAAGGGATGAACTTGAGATTCACGTTGACAAGCAATCACCAAAAAGAAATATCTGAGTGCTTGAGATATCTATTTTTTTTTAAATAATGGAAGCACTCGAGTTTGAACTCGGGCCTCACACTTGCAAGACAACTATTCAACCCACTAGATGTGCTCCCCCAGACCCAATTGGCACTGGTTATTTTCAAGATAGATCTTGCTCTAGCTCAGACTAGTTTGGACTCTGATCCTCAGATTTGTCTTTCCCATATCACCATCATTAAGATGACAGGCAAGTAGCACCAAGTCCAACCATGAAAAAGCAATGTTTTCATCTCACAATATCCAACTATTGGTTAAGATGCAGTGCTAGAAACCTTTTCTTTAACCTGAGCTGATCTTGAAATATAATCCTCAAATCTCTACCTCTCAAGTAGCTAAGATTATAGGCTTGAACCATTGTATTAGCTACTATTTCATTTTAACTAAGTTTTAACTTGTTTTTACAAAAAAAGAATATTATTTCTAATTTACTATTTATTTCATCTGGATAAATTTCTCACTAGGCTTGGATCTGTTTTTTGACATGCCTGAGGAAAAGACATTTTATTTTATTTTCCAATCCTGGGGCTTGAACTCAGGACCTGGGCACTGTCCTTGAACTTTCTGAAGGCTAGCACTCTAGCACTTGAGCCATGGCATCACTTCTTGCTTTTTTTGTGTCTGTGGTACCATGGAATTGAACCCAGAGCTTCATGCATGTTAGGCAAGCACTGTACCACTAGGCCACACACTCCCAGCCCCAACAAAGACATTTTAAAACCTGGAAGCCACCAGGAATCATATTCCATGCCTGTAACCAGAGTACTGAGGAGGCAGGGACAGGAGAATCACAGTTAGTGGTGAGCCTGATCTACATATTTTTTATATCAAAAAATTAATTAATAAAAGTTGAATGACTATTCCTACAGTCTACGCCACTAGGTTAAAAAAAAACACTTCTTTTTTTCTTAATCATTTCTTGGTAATGAATGCTAAACCACAGATACACTTATGTGCACATGAATGAACATATTTATTTAAGATATGCATTCATTTATGTATGCAAAGTTTATATAGTAGGTCAATGTAAAATTCTCTGTTAACTTTTCAGAAAACTTTAGGACTTAAGTCTGTTTTAGAAAGACACAGAACATAATATATGGTATATTTCAATTTGGAGTACTCTTTTTTTCTAGTAGCCTATGTAGACGTACATAGCTACTGAGCTCAAATCTACACGAAGGATAAATGGGAACCCTTATTGAGCTACATTTACAGTTTTCCATAGATCTGTAAATCTACTGGCTTGTAAATACTTTGGAGGAAAAGACAGACAAAAATGTTCCCAATCCCCTTTATTCTGCTTCACATCTCTGACTCTTCTTAATCCTGGGCATATTTAACACATCATCAGTAATGAAGAAAAAATATGCATATATACCTTTGCTTTGTAAGCAGTGATATCCCCAAAAGATTATATTATTCTTTCTATTTTTTTTTAATTTATAGACCTTATGAAAAGAAAAAAATGTCACTTGGTCACTTGTAACAAGCTAACCACTAATGGTGACACTAAACTAGGGAAAGTTTCTTGTCATGGCTCAAGAAAGTCATATGTATATAATTTCTAAATCAGGGATGCAATTTGTGGTACAGCAAGGGAGATGGCATCTTGATTTCTCCACAAAAATGCTTCATTCTCATCATGAAACTACAATATAGCTTCTGCCCTCTCTTTCTCAGAGGCTTTCCTATGTGACCCGGTCTTTCTCCTTGTCAGAAGAGTCAGATTTTAGTTTGTCCGAGAAAAGATAACCCTACTGCCCCTTGCTTGTAAGGGCAACGTGCTCTCCTAGGAGGAGTTAGGAAATTTTAATCCCCAACTGTGAGGCGAGACTTCATTTTCATTTAAGCTCCCCTAAGCTTTGCCTTGAGTGATAATGACCCCTGGCTGAATTGCTACTTGCTGACTTTATCCCTTATTTTGACAATAGTCTTTTTCTAGTAATAATAGTAATGGCAATAATAAGTTCCTTCATTCCTGTAACAAAAACATCATTTGTATGTTGAAAGGACTGTCATACAAAATTTTGGGATGTAGGAATAAAGGAAATTTAGAAAAGGGTAGAAAAAGAGCTACACCAATTTGAATGGATCAAAGGTTATACTTGTACATTTTGTTTCTTCAAATGCCTCTCTGGCATGCCTGAGTTCTTACAGGCATGGAGAGTCACTGCAGACAAAAAAAAAAAACAACAAATCTGTAATTGTTTCAGGACATTCTGTACAGGAGTCACTTAAATATGTGATTGTTTCAAACCTTCTGGCCTGGATTAATTTAAACATGAGAGATTCTTGGGAAACAAGACTCTAGATTATGTAAGAGTATCATTTTAAGACAGTTGTTAGGTGAATAGAAAAACGTTTTAAATAAAAAAAATAAAAACTTATGTTAGTATATCATATGATGGAAAAAGAAGAAAGGAAAGACGGAAAGAAAGAAGAAAGGAAGGAAGGACAGAAGGAGGAAGGAAGGAAGGAATGAAGGAACGAAGGAAGGAAGGAAGGAAGGAAGGAAGGAAGGAAGGAAGGAAGGAAGGAAGGAAGGAAGGGAAGAAGGGAGGGAAGGAACTTTCTCCTGGCTCACAAAGTTATTTGAATGTGTTGAAAATTTTACCTTATGAATGGATATACAGTTTCAATTATTAAGTTGATGGAACTTTATTTAAATGCTCTCTGAATATGTAATAGACATATTACATATAATATATTTACACATTGATTTCTATACTTGAAATGTAAAGGAAATCAGTGAATCCTTTCCATTTATATCTCTTAAATTGAGTATAACATATAATGTTTATTCAGATTATTTTCTCGAGTTGAGCCTGCAGTGAACAAAAATATAATTTTCTTCCTCTAGCAGAGATTGCACAATAGCTCTAATAAAATCAATCAACTTCACCACCAGAATATGTCAGCTTCACTAGAATATTTCCCTAAGGGCCCCCTAAAAAAGTTGAAGTTGATTTGTCTTTGTCAAAGCAGAATACTTCCCACTAAGAATAAAGCAGAGGAGTTCAATAGCTTAATATACAAATGCATATATATATATATATATATATATATATCCTTTTCCTCTGTATTGGCAGAAACACTAATACTTGGAACTCTGTTGAGAGAATGAAAAACTTAAAAGGAAAGGAAATATAAAATGCACAACTGTCCTACTATCCTTCAATAGCTTTGCTGATCATTTTAGGATCTTTAGACTCCATTGGTTCCTTCTCTTTTTTTTCTGTTCACATTTTTTGCTTTTAGTGGTAGGCCTTTTTCTCTTGCATGAATATTGATAACTGAGGCAGATTTCTGATTTTAAAGCTATTTCCTCTCCAACTGAGGAGAATAAAAGACTTGAATCTTCTGAAGAAATGGTCATTCGTTAATACTTAAAGCAAATCATTTGGGAGAATGATGTAAATGGCTATGAGAAGCCTCCCAAGGGAAGCAGAGAGAAAGAACAAAAGTATATGCCTTCTTCTATCACTTCCTCCTGCTGGAAACAGATGTGAAGACTGAGGCACTCATAAAAGAAATGCAAACTTTAATAGTTTCACTTTCAAAACTGATCCTAATAAACTCCTAACCTCAGATTTCTATTTAACACGCCATTGTCTAATACCCTACCGTAGATCTTAAGGGAATTTCAGATACATTTTTTCAGGCTAACCTGAAGGGTTAGTAGAGAACTGGCACAACTGGTTCTACTGCCAAGCTATAAAACCTTCATGCCCTATTTACCATAGTAGAAGAAAGCAAGTTGTCCTTTTTTCTCTCTCTCATTTCTGAATACATAATTTTTTCTAAAGTTCTTCCAAATTAAAATCAGATACTATTAGAGCAGAGATGACTGAGCAATTGTGCACACAATCTCGCCTTTTCTCCTGTAAGGCATCTTAAAGTTTCTCTGGTCTGTTAGTATGTGACCATACGTGTGTGAGCACCTCACCAGGATACTAAGCAGCTGTTTCATCAATAGAGTTGGTGATGCTTATCTGTATATTTCTCTGGATTCTAGCATGCAAGCCTTTTGAGATGGCCTACTAAGATAAAGATCTAAGTGACAAGTGCTAACTACAAAAGACACAATTTCATCGAAAAGGTCTTAAGAATGAAATAAAGAGATTATATTCAGTACAGTGTGCATGGCATGACTGTTACCCAGTTTTTTATCCTATACTCTTCGTTCATTTTTGTTTCATTCACTGCAATAAAGAGTTCTTTGCATTGTGGTGCATTAAAGTAAGGAAGAATTTAGACTCTATTACTTGGTAAGATGAATGAGTATATAAGAATAGTCAATAAAAGCTTTTTAAAAGTTTTAAAACAAAAAGGCAGTTCATTACATTGTCATTGGGGAGAAGTGTGCATATCTCTGTTAAGAAATCTTCTCTCCTATCAACCTGCCCTTCCTTTACTTTCCCTCTTATTATCTTAACCATCCTACATTCCATTACATGACTGAAAGAGCAAGATAGGACTTAAAAATCTTCATTCATTCAAGTTGGAAATTCAGATGTGTGTGTGTGTGTGTGTGTGTGTGTGTGTGTGTGTTTCTGTGTCTGTGCTTATTAAAAAGGGAGTTGAGAGGAGGCTGTGTTCCTATTTCACTCAGTACTTGGGAAATCAACCCAGAATGAGGGTAATTATGAAAACAAAGAACTTCAAAATTCCTCTTATTATCACCATGAATCAGTCCATGGCAAGCGAGAGAGATAGAGTGAACATGGAAGCTTTCAAGGCAGGACTTGTAGAATATCCATCACTTTTGTTCATAGTTCACAAAGAAAAGATGAGTCTTATCATCAGTTAGCTGTAGAATGAGCAAGAAAAATATAATCTGTTCTGGATTACTTTGACACTGGTATGATTCCCTCTTCTGGTGAAAGAAGTAGGACACAGATGTTGATGGATAACTTATGATATACACCACATCCTCTAAATCCTTTTATGATCTGAACAATAAACCCTAAGTACGTGGGGATGAGATTTAGGTCCAAGAATCAAGTATCCTGGGTTCCTTGTAGAACAAACTATCCCTGTGGGTTTACATGAGTCATTTGCAATGGAGATGCATTTTAATTGCTTAGTGAAGTGTAAGAGATCCCAGATGAACATTTTATATGCCTACTTATCAGAGTTATCATCAGAATAAAATGGAAAAATAAATACAAAAAAAGTTTTGAAGTACTAAATAATTGCATTATTGTAGCATAAAACATTACATTTCTAACAATATTAGAAATCTTTCTAGAAACCTAGGAAGAGAGGCCTAACATTTTGATGTTCAAATAGAAGATAATGATAAATAGGTAAATTGAGATTACAACCAAACCTTCAACAGATTAAATAGAGAATGGATATCATGTTTAAGTTAGTAGCTCTTTGCTGATAATGAGTCACAAAAATAGAGGCAGATAAAGGAATGTAGACAGCAGACAGCAAATGTCTTCTGATCATTCAAGAGCCACAGCACAAATAACAGCAAAAGTGAATGCCATTCTGGTATTAGCTCTGAAGTTTGAAAGCCATTGAAATTTGGAGGCAAAAATCCAATAGGGAAGCTATCCTCAGTGAATGAACCCTGGATAATGTTGAGAGGTAGACTTAATGTTTTGTGTAGAAGCAGGGGGTCAAACAGCAGAGGATGAACAAGTCAGAATAAGTTTCCTTCATTGAGATCATACAGAAATGCAGGTCAGAGCAAAATGTAATAAGTTTTACAAATGCAATTTTCAAAGTACCTTAAAATAGGGATGGAGAACTTTCTGTGCAATCCTGCATAACAACTTTGATCAATACTCTGATGTGCCATGTAAAGAGGTCAGCTAAGTTAGATAATGGAAGTTTCCTGACCCATTGACCTTGTTTCAGCATTAGAGAGTCAACATTTGCCATTAAATGTCAGATCAATTCCCAATGATTTAAGCATTACCCAGAACTCTTTGGCTTCCTGGAAAGTTAAATAATAATAGAAAAAAAATCTTCAAATGTTATCATTTTTCAAGAGTTTAAGGAATTATTATTATTTGCTATTTTAGCTTAATCCATCTTCTTCAATTTTAACATTGCCACTCAATTATGGTGTTTCTAAAGCAGATATTACAACTTTCAATGTATATTTATATCTTTTTTACACTCATGAAATAACCTTTTTCTCTGGGATTTTTATTAAACAATCTGCCATAAACTATTTTCTGCTACAGTCGTTATAAAAAAAATACCCTTAATATTGTAAGTATATCTAAAAATGATTTTCCTCTCTTTCAGTCAAGAAAGGGGATTTTTTTTTTTGCCAGAGCTGGGGCTTGAATTTGGGGCCTGAGCACTGTCTTTGAGCTTTCTCAACGTTAGGACTCTACCACTTGAGCTAAAGCAAAACTTATGACTTTTTCTGTGTATGTGGTACTGAGGAATTGAACTCAGGACTTTGTGCATGCTAAGCAAGCACTAGCCCTAGGCCGCACTCCCAGCCTCCAGGAAGGGCATATTTATCTTTCATTTCTTATGATGCCCTATATTTGGCAAACAGTCAATAAATAAGTTAGTACCTCTTTCATGTAGACATAGTTAAGTGGAAGTAAAGGAAACTCATCTACACAGACACTAGAAATTTGTAGGGAATTTTACCATTGACCTTCTAGGAGTAAAGTGAAAGTTCCTTTGGCCCTCACAAAGAGAATCAAGTCTCCTTTTTAAGTGAAGGTTTTAGGTTATGCAATAATATTCCACAAAATGTCAGATCTTCTCTGGGTCATGCCCTCTGTCTAGCAGGACTGGATAAAAAGGTATTTAGCAATGATAATTCCTAACTCCCTCTTTTATATCTCACAAATGAACAATAGATGCCTGCGTCCAGAAACAGACACATTTGGTGGGGAAGTGGGGAGGAGTTAGTATGATGCATATTATTTTATTGACTGATTGAATAAATGCTATCCCTAGATATCAACAAATTTCCAGCTGGTACTTGCCTGGCAGCTGGTGTCATTTCTATTTGGTGTGACAAGTTGCAATCCAAACTAAAACCTCATTTATGTACTAGTTCACTTCCAAAACTGCTGGGAAAATAAAGGAGAAGATTACAGCTCCTTACCATGGTTCCTCCTGTACAATTACTGCTGGATCTCCTGCCAAAGTTCCACTAAGTGCACTGGAGCTCCTGGCACATGTGTAGATACTCTCCTTAATTTAATCCTCAAAGTTCACTTACTTCTTGCCAGCTGGGTATATCAAACTGAAGAAATAATGGTAACTCAGTGTAAAGAAATCTATTGTATCCAACTGTATGGAGGAAGGAAGCAGAGAACAGAGATTTTTAATTGGCATGGTTTTGCAAAAATAAAATCTGTTTTACCATAGGTTCAGATATTCATGCCAAAAGAGGTAATATTGCCAGGGACAATAGGTAACTACAGAGAATCTATCAGCCCTTGGCTTCTCCTAGGGGCAAGCTCAGTTGGGGTTGCGGCCCTATCCGAAACTGAAGGATGCATTCAGTTAAGAGTCAGCAAAGCCGATTTATTGCACTTTATTTTTCTACTTACATTAAAGGGACTACGGAAGCTCAGAAATGTGGTGAGATATTGGCTGCCCTTCCCAGACTTTAGAATCTCTCATCTTTAGTTATGATTATTGGATCTAGCTTTAGGAGAATCTTCAGTGTACACGTTCATATATTGAATTATTTGGCTCTGGCTCTCTAGACTGTGATTAAGTGTTCTTCCATTGCCTTAAGGCACCAAGTCCTCAAAAATAAAAGTAAGTAAATATAAACCACTGAATCATTATGATTATCTCAAGTTGAGACACTTGACATTTGCTTTAGTCCATTTCTGAGAATAGTAATCTCACCTTCCTTTTTTCTTATTTCACAAAGTGCAATGTATTTCCATTGTCATGTTTTCCAGTGAAAGGATAGCTGACACACAACTCTGCTTTATTTTCTTTTTAGATTTTAATGAAGCTAAAGGCATTGGAATGTCATTTTGTAAGGATAACCATGCACTAGTTGGTGAACTTCAAGTTAAGGTGATCACAACATAGCTATCTACACCAAAAAGGTATCTAGTCTTGAAAAACTATAAAACATGGAAAGAATCTAGTGAATAAATAGCACTTGCTTGTCAAAGAAAATAACTGGGTAATTTTGCTCACCAAATCCCCCAGTTAGCAGTTCTTTAGAGCCCAATGGTCTGCAACTTTGATAGTCTGTCTGATCAGACAGCCTCATATTTGTGCAGTCCCTTGCTCAAATAGAAATCACCTGCCATGGACTGTCAGTGGAGGTTGTTGGAGCAACAGAGTTCAAGAAATCAGGGCAGACTATTTCAAGATAGCTGAGAAAGATTGTGGAGATAGGTAGGTACACATCTGTAATGTGACAGATGCTAACATAGCTGTTTGCCACTTTCACAGAGTACTGGAGTACTGAGCCAGGGTTACAAATGCTTGCAATACAAACAGGCCTCCAGCCAGGCGGCTACTTTGCTGGGCTTCCTCTCCACGTGTCTCTGCAAAAGTGTCCCATGCAGCTTCTTACAGTCCCAACCACATTTTTTTTTCCTTTGGTACTAAGAAACTCGCAAAAATCTTTACTAATCCCACTCCACACTTGCCTTATTTCAGAGCTGATTATCTTTCCCAACTCCATCACCACACTGAGAGAGTCTATTTTGTATATGACAAAGAGAACAAACTGTTGGAAGGGAACTCTCCTGACAGATGGGAATGAAAGTGGTGTGAGTAACTAACTGGAGGCAATAAAGGTGTTAGGAAATAGAAAAAGAGAAGAGTGGGCCTCATAGAATACTGGCTGTCCTATGTGCTGCCTGTTGTACAAGTGCCAGTGAGAGCTGCCTCTCTAAGCCTTGGTATTAACAGCATGTGGCTTCAGGATGTGAAAGCTGGCTTTGTTAATAGTTCCCAAGCTTTGACTGGGTACCTATCCAACTAAAGAGACTACTACCACTTGGTCACCCTCTTGATATTTCTTCTAGTTAGTACTTTTTTCCTCCTCTCTCTGCCCTTCAAGGCTCTTCATGTTACTTTTTCCTTTGAGATTTTTCTCTTCTAAAATTCAGGACAACTTCATCAGCAATTAAAACTAGCATGATATAACCAGTTCCCTTAACTCACAGCCACCTAACATTATCCTCCATGTTAAGAAAACACAACAAGCATCTGGAATTGCAGCAAGAAGTCTTACAGAGTAATGGAGTAAGTAGCTTCCTGATAGAGCTCTTTGCCTGACATGTATGAAACCCTCGTTTCAATTCCCAGAACTAAAAGAAGGAAAAAAAAAAACTTAAGGCAGAAGTACTATGGACCAAAAAATATTATGAAAAGAGGTCTTCGATGCTTATTACCTCTCCTCAAATTTTGCATTTGATCTCACAATCAAGCAAATCACAGCATGGGAAAGATGAATGCATTCCTAACTGAAATGCCATCAAGAGTGGAATATTGACATAGAACTCAGATCTCCTCACTTACTTTATGGATGTTCATATAAACATTGAAGCCATAGGTCTTCTGCTTGAAGCTCCCTACAGTGAAATAAATACATACAAGCCATAGAGGTACTCCATGTGACTTTAAGGATTAGTTCAACCTTACGGATTTTCTGTAATTTCTTTCCAGCTGAGGAGGCTGGACAGTTGGCTCCCAGCTCTGAAATTCAATGACCCTTGATGCTTAACTTCTTTCACCAGAATACCTGTCATTTCCAGGTAAATAGTGTTCTCAGTCCTCTCTGCTAAAAGAGGTTAAGTAAATAAAAAGGAAAGATCAGGTTATGCTTTCGGCCTAGATTACAATTTGGTGACCAGGGATGAAGGAATTTAATAGCAATAAGAAAGCTTCCAGGGTCTACCATTTACAATTTAAATTCTTTACTGGAGGGGTTAAAAGTTCAAAGTTGAGTCACAGTCTGAGGTGGCTCTGCTCTTCCTTTTTAATTATCTGAGGTCAGGAAGTTAATAATACCAGAAATCCCCAGTGGAGACCTCTTGTGCACTGTGTGAACTTTAAACTTGCTCTTTTTTTTTTTTTTAAGGGTAAAAAGTTCAGTAGAAACACAGTGGACTTTTCCTCTTCTCCTCCACCCATTCATCCCCTTAGGTCAAAAGTTGAACTGTAAAACAGAAACCCTTGTTCTCTGGTCCACATTTAAACAGATCACTTATTAAAAGGTAAACATTCCAAATGTAAGCCAAAGTCCAAAGTGAATCTATTCAATAAAAATGAAAATATTGTAATAAAATGTGTCTTTGATCTTATCACTTGCATGGAATTGAACATCAGAATTTATTTTCTTTTTTTGAATCTCAGAGAAAGAGAACCACATAAACTCTTTCCTTACCTTCTAGGCCCTGAGTTTGGCCTATCTAGAAAAGATAAACTTGAAACTTTTTAAAGTAGTTGATTATACAGCTTTATCTTAAGACAATTTCTACGACAAATTCTATACCATTTATGTTTATTTATAGGCGTTCAAGAACTACAAACATGATTTAAGTCAAAGAAATCTAAAGAGGTGTGGAATTAAGGAATGTTTGTTGAAATGGAGGGGAATACATAGAAAAACAGATGCACAGATCCCATGAGTCTCATAGGAGTAGAGCATATTTGAGATCTTCTAGATGGTAAACCTCAGATACATAGCCAAGAAGGCAGCTACAGAGCTACAAATAGGTATTTAATAGAAACCAGGCTTGCTTTCTTGGAATGAGACTGGAACACTTGCGATATGTGAGAGAATCATCAAAAGAATATTATCCCAGTCCCATTAGCTTGCCAAGGAAAACTTTCCAAGATAACATCCTGTGAAGCTATTATTTTATGCAACCCTTAAGTGTCATCTTCTACTAAAGTAAATATAAATATTCTTTAAATATATAGGATATATAGTATCTATATCTATATAAATGCATAGATATATAAATATATGCTTGCTGGGAATGCTTTCCTACATGAATCAACATATCCCATCTTCATCCAACTGCCTTTTGGGAGACAGGGTCTGGCATATAGTCCAGGCTGATGTATAACATGCAATCCTCGTGTCTCAGCCTCTGGCGTGCTGCGATAACTTATGTGTATACCACAACACTAGCTCAATAACCTTTAAGAAAGCGTCCTTGTTCTGATTTACTGTCCAAAGGAAGTGAGTACCATTTGCCCCCCAACTTAATAAGGATTTTAAAAAATTGTAAGAAGTTACTTATATAATGTAATAGCTATGAAATAAAGATATAAAACAACAAAAAATAGATGATAAATGCATCCCTGTCTATTTTAATGCTGTACGTTTAATTAATTTTCTGGTAAATATTAGCACAAATAAAAGCTAGAACACACAGCTGCAAATAAAATGTGTCCTTGATGCATTACCACTAATAATCATGACATCCTGTGTGACTCCTGGATGCAGCTGGATAACCCAGAGCCAGGAATGACACAGCCAGGAAGGAAGTATGCGGTGAGAATGGGTATACTTCCTCTTGTTAATACTTCCCTCTCAACAGCTGTGGGGAGGGAAGGATGGAAATTCTTTATGAGTCAAAGTATAACTTCCAAGTATGGGATAAAACTTGTGAGATAAGATATTATTGATTAAGATGCTGGCCAAAATGTCAAATCATTGCATTTAGAAAAGTGTTCAGGGAAAACTATGATTAAAATTGATCATTAAAGTTGATGACAAGGATTTGGATGCTACTTGGGCTTGGATTACATGAGAGTAGCTTCTGCTTTCACCTCTTGTTCTGAATGTTTACCAGTGAATATTGATGTTATTTTCTTTTTTTTAATTAATGTTATTTTCATCTTAGCTTTTAAGTCACTACATTATATTTCCACCCTTCTCCAACTGAATTCTTCTATTCTTTTTCTCTCCTGCAAATTGCTTTGGCTAATTAAAGACTTATATGGCAAGGACCAGGTTGTCCTCCCAGAAGAAAAACTGGCCATAATTTGTGCATAATTAAAGACACACTGACATGAATGAAGTCTTGCCACGAATGGGTCCTTGCCCTGTTTTCTGATGCTGCCATGCCTGTATATTCTGACCACTCCTCTAGTAATAACCCTCTTTCCCCTGATCACTAGAATCCTATTTCCAGCCTCTATACTGCTTTTCTTTGGCACTTCATTTCTGTCTCTCTGTCTCTTCTTCCTCTAAGTCTCTCTTATAGCACCTCTGTAGGCAGGAACATCAAAGTAACTCTCACCATCTTGTTATATTTAGTTAATAATAAAAGATGATCAAGTTGAAGGTGAGAATGCTCATATAATACCTTGGAAGGTCATTATTAATACAAAACAAAAGATAGGAAAGGGACACAGTAGCTACTTTAAGACATAGCAAAAGCAAGTTGGAACCCAACAGCATGAAATAGGGAGGTCTCACATGGTCCTAGGGACACAAGGACAGCAGTTTGTAACTTTGATTTTATTTAATATAATCTAGTTGCTTAAAGCATCCTTGATTCCCAGATCTCAGCTCTAGTAAATTTTAATTAACTGGATTGGAGATAGAATGGGATCATTATAGTTTGTGGATACTCCTATGTAATATTGGGATGGTGAAACATAGAGAATAAAAAATAGTGTACAGGAATATGCTGTTTTTAGGAATGATTGTCTTCTAAATTTCACCATTCGCAGCAGTATTAATAAATGAACGGTCATTTATTTAAGGACATATTATTTTCCATAACTCTCTTGAAGACTAATTTATTCTCCCATCTGAACTAATCCAGCAACTTTATAATTCTCAGAGTATAACCAAATCTCTTTACTTATTCTGTGAGCCTGTCTATGAAATGGCCCCATTGTTCTCATCTTTCTCATTAATACTTTGTGTATATTTGTGTTAGGTTACACTGGTTACTGTTGGCAAGGGTGCCATGCAACTCCTTTGCACTTTCCTCTGTGCTTGCTTCCAGGAAATTCTTTCCTCTTATTCTCTCTGGTCATTTATTCTCATTCTTGAAGACCCACTCTTTTTTTTCTCTGGAATAACTGTGTTTGCCCCATTGGTTTCATACAGGAATCATGTTCTGTCATAAATGTAAAACCATTGGTTGAGGCTAGCTCTGTCTGGCATTTACTCTTAGTCCATTTACTATAACAACAAAGATTTCTTTTTTACAGCTTTGGGGTCTGGAAAAGTTCAAGATCAATGTGACAGCAAATTGATCTTCATAGAATAATTATTAATAAAAAAGCATTTTTTCATTCTACCCCACTTTCAATTTCCCTGGAATTTGCAAGTCATTTATGAGTTCATGGTACATTATAACTAAAATACATAAATAAATTCCATCTCTACAGTTTACTGATTGAGAAGAAATTGAGATAGGACAGAAAAATTTTATCTATGAATGTTACCAAGGTAAGCCTCATCACCCAAGACCAGGTAAATGAGCTTATATCAGCATTAAAATCGACATCATTCAGGGTCTCAGGCCTTTCTTAGAGCCTTATCCATCTCCAGGAACACTAAGAAAGAAAGTACTGGTACCCAGAAACACTTGATGCTCTTGTTTTTGACTTTTTCTGCAAGGGCTCACAAGTCCCTTTTCTGAGGACATCCTCAGAGAATAATTCTCTATGTATCCATGATCACCTTTTAATGATAGTTATTTCTTTGAAGATTTGCTTTGGATAGATGCAATTTTTTAGCTGTAGATATATTTTAGATATGAGGCTTTTGTCTGTTGTATGGCTAGTGAACATTTTCTCCCATTCTGTGAGCTTTCTATTTAACGTCCTAGCTATCCTTTGCCATAAAGAAGCTCTACAGTTTAATGCAGTCCCATTTTCCCAAACTTTCTTTTTTCTTAAGGAAATGAGTGAAAGGAGATGATGGAAGTGGAAGGAAAGGTGTTAAAAAGCCCAGGAAGAAAATCCCTCCTCACCATTTTGAGTTGTACTTTGTTGTTTATGAGCTGGAGCAGGTATGATCTGGTTCTTTACAACTGTACTCTAAAATCAGATCTAAATCCCTAAAATCATTTTTTCCTCTGAGCACTTTCTCTGCAACTCTCAGCATTATGCAAACTTTTGTGAAGCTGAATTTCTACTTTTTCCTTTTTTAGCATGATCTTGATAATTCTGACCTCACATAATTATTGTATGGATTTCATGGAAATGTGACTGCCTTCACTGTAGTAAAGGCACTTCATCACTGCTACTCTATACACCTATAAAAAGAGCTCCTTTCACTTCCATGCCCAGGAGACTTTTTTTTAAAACCGTGATCCTCAGATCCCATCCTCCTGAGTAGCTAGGAACACAGGCGTGGGCCACCAGCACCTGGTTTTAAATATATTTTGATGGTAATATTTTTCACCCAAAGTGCTCTTTCTTTCCAAGGTAGTAGAATTCTGTCTAGGCACATGCCTACCTGGCAATGCTATTTCCCACCAATAACCATGCTAATAAGGACAGCACTTCAGATAAGGAAGAAGATAAATGGAACTTCAGATGGTGAATGAACTTGAGATTATTCACCTGGTAACTCAGATATATCTGCTTATTTTAGCAAGTATATTTAGAAATCTGTGTTTTTCCTAAAGCCTGAAATGCTGAGTAGTTGATTTCCCAAACATTACAATGAGAAAATGTGCTGTAACAATGTTTAGATAACAATACAGACCCAAAAAATAAAGTTTATTTCCCTAAAAGGTCCAAAAAAGAAAATATCTTTCATTATCTCAATATAAAAGTCTGAAATTTGGTGCTGCAAATATTTCAAGGTCTTTGTCTTAACCAAACAAAATAATTTTGGATGCTCCAACTGGTAAGATTGAAGCCCTAATTCTCATTCTCAATGTGACAGTATTAGGAGGTGTGTGTGTGTGTGTGTGTGTGTGTGTGTGTGTGTGTGTGTGTGTGTGTGAAAGTGGGATTTGCACTTTGTCTCAGTCTGTTATAATAGAATATCAGAAACAGGTAAACAGAAACAAAATTTATTTAGACTCTCAAGTCTCCAGAGAGAGGAATCAGAATTTGATGAGGGCCTTCTTACTCACTCATATATCACAGAAGTCATTGTAAGGATAGTCTGTAGAGGTAGGGTATATACTAAATTCATGCATTATAAAAACTCCACTCTTGCAATAACAAACATACTCCTGAGGTAAACATTAATCTTTCCATGAGGGAATAACTCTAATGATCTAACCATCTCTGTAGGTCCCAATTTTCAACATTTTTTTTCACTGTGGATTTAATTTCCAGTATCTTAAAACCACAGCAGGAATGGTTACTTTATAGGAGGTCTTATGTCTCACCACTTACATGATGAAAAGAGGCAATTTCTTCTCTCTTTCATATGACGATGAAGCAAGACAGCAGCCTTGGCCAGCAAGGAAGAGGAACTTCACCAAGAATCAGATCTACTTCCCCTTTAGTCTATAGGATTTCATAGCTCGCAGAACCATGAAAAAATCTCATTAAACTAAAATATCTATAATATTTCTTTATAGAAACTCAAGCTAACTAATAAAGTCACCCTCTTGTTATTAATTGAAGAAAAACTAACTCTCTAAGGAGAGAAACTAGAAATAACTTTCACAAGCAGCTATCTCATATTTTTAATGGCAAACAGATACAGTCCACTTTCTTTCTTTCTTTCTTTGTCTTTCTTTTTACTTTTCTCTTTTTTTAACATGATATTGATAATTCTGACCTCATATAATTATTGTATGGATTTCATAGAAAAGTATATCATTGCTTACTTACTTGTTTTATTGCTTTCTTGCTTGTTTGCATGCTGGCTTGCTTGCTTTTTCTGCCAGTCCTGGGGCTTGAACTCAGGGCCTGGGCATGGTCCTTGGGCTAATATTCTACCACTTGACCCACAACACCACTTCTGGCCTGTGTATATGGTACCAAGGACTCAAACCCAGTTCTTTGAGCATGCTAGGCAAACACTCTACCACTAGGCCATACTCCCGGCCCTCTACTTCACTTTTCAAGTAAATATGGATTTTCCTGACAGATGATAACATTCTTCAATGAAAGACTGAAGCACTTGCCCCAATCACAAAGAAGAGTATTTACTAACTCAGTTTTGGGACAAGACTAGACAAGCCTTAGCTAGTATAGGTCATTTCTAATAAGATTGCTCACATTAGGGCCGGGAGTTTGGCCTAGTGGTAGAGTGCTTGCCTAGCATGCATGAAGACCCGGAAGTGGTGCTGAGGCTCAAGTGGTAGAGTTCTAGCCTTGAGAAAGCCCAAGGACAGTGCTCAGGCCCTGAGCTCAAGCCCAGGAAAGGCAACAATCAATCAATCAATCAATCAAAGATTGCTCACATTATGTCAAGAACCTAACCAGAAATCAAAAACATTTTGGCAATTATCCTAGATCTGTACCCCAGAGTCAGGACCTCAACTTCTGTGTTTGATGATGTATTTTCATATTATATATATATATATATATATTTCATTATATATACTTAATTAATTTCAAAAATGTTTTGTTCATCAAAACCCATAGATTCTTCTCATAATGATTGTCCTATCATTCAGGATTCAAATGAAAGTATTTGAACTATCTACAGATTCTCTCAACATACACAGGAATAAGAGTAATCTTCAAGACTGAGGGCATGGACTCCATGTAACCAGAGAGCTCATGTCAGGGAGAGTGGATTAAAAATAGACACAGGTGGCGCTGTATGACTCCTTTCTGTGAGCTTTCAGGCCTCCAAGGGTCAAAATTCTTGATTTGGTGCCAAAATGTTCTATTTGTCTCAGCACAAAAAAACTACTGAGTAGAATCATATACTTAGGGATGCTTGGTTCTCATGGAGAAGAAAATGATTCTCATTATATCCAGATTATTATTTAAGCATATTTAGTTCCAAAGGTGTTTTCAATGATGAAAGTGTTAAGAGGTTGTATGAGATGAGCTATTTCAGAAAAATTTGCTACCTACCGGCTCCATAAAAAATGACTTTTCATTAATTAGTTTTCTCCACTCAGCCTCCACTCATCTCCGAGATCATGATCATTGGATCCTATCCTATGTTGGTAAAATTTGAAGATATATTTAATTGCCTAAGGATAGTTGCCTTTCCTTTTCTCATCATTTCACTGTTGTATCCTCCCCTGAAAACTTGAGCTTTGTGACATTGACTAATCTGCATTTACCAGCTCAAGAGTAAATAACAGTTACTATACACATATAATGTGCCAGGCACCTTCTAAGCATAATTTTATTAGTTGATGGTATATAATGTATATGAAATAGTATCATAACCTTGAAAAACAGACCACGTTATTATTCCCACTGACAAGGAAACTAAAGTTGAACTCAGCCAGGAGCATTATCACTGAGAAACAGCAGCATTGATACCCAAAGTCAAATAATATAGAATTGTGATGCAAAGTATACCAGTGGTAATGCTCTTATTCAACCAAGATTTTTTGGAAAGAAGTAATAGAACAATGCAAATTGAAAAGAGTCTTAGATTTCCAGGCCGAATTGAACTTTAAATGTCTTTTAGTTCTTCACCAAAACATCAGTTCAACCAACTAATTGGCTGTTTATTAAAAGTAGAGTAAGCTGCTAGGGGTAGACCAGCACAGAACCATTCAGTGAAGAAACTACGGTCATTTGTGAATAAACAATAGTTAGAATAGAACTCCAGCTTGGCAGAGAATTGATTCATGAGCATGCAAATTGCTAGATGATGTTGTAGGTAGGCAGAAGACAGTGAGGTTAAGGGAGCAAAAGCTGAGAGAGTTTTTGTTTGGTTCTTTGGCAGCAAGTGACTCGAGGAAGTGATTGGGAAATTCTGAGAACACTTTTCATAAGAAAGACAGAAATTAGACTTTCCAATGAAGAAGTCCTTGCTGAAACTGAAGTAAGTAAAATGCAATAAGGCTCCCGGGCCAGATGGTTTGTATCTGAATGTTTTGAAGGAAATAAGCAGAGACCTATGAGGATATAGACAATGCCTGTAAATCAGCAGGTATTCCTGAACACTGATTTTAACACCATGCTTTTTATTTTATTTTACTTTTATTTGAGTGACAGTTGTAGTTATTGTTTGTTTATTTATTCTTAAATCAAAGCAAGAGAAATGACAAGAATTCAGGCAAACTTTATCTTGGTGATAGAATCCTTCTGCTTGGGAAAGAAGAAAGGAAAATTAAAAAAAGGGAAAGGGTGGTGAGAGTAGGAACAAGTAGAATCTAGGAATTAAAATCTGATAGGCATTCATTACAGAAATGGAGATTTCTTACCAGTTGTAGTGATAATAATAGCAAGTGACTGATACAGTCCTACATTCCTATTTTTAGAACATTTAAGAAGAATAAAGAAATAAATGCTCATTGGAATCTAAAAGTAAGAAATTGAATCATACAGAGTGTATGCATAGGTCAATGAGAGCAGAGACTTGTTATAGTGCACATGGATTCTGGAACCAGAGTAAAAATATAATTTAATCTGCATGTTTAAAGCGATGAGAAGATATTTGTGAGCCATAAGCAATTGACTTTCATGTGACTGACACTCTGCAGGGACAAGCTGTAAAAGAGCAATAGTCATCACACACTCATCACTAATGTTTATGGAGTGCTGACTTCATGGCAGCACTGTGCAGAGTTTGTCTCCATTATCTCCATAATTCTTCTCTTGTCAGTGACTGGGTAACCTACCTTAGAATTACCTGCTATTTTGGAAAGAAAAATGTGCTTTAATGTACAACTCAGAGTATCAGCTGTAATCAGAGTTCATATCTGTTTCAGAGCTTGTCCAAAATATCCTCAATAAAATGTGGTCTCCACTCAGAACTGAGTTGAGAGCCCAGAGAGCCAAAAAAGCATATTCAAAAAATTAATCTATGACTCTATAGACATAATGTTTTATTACATAGATTAATATGGATCTATGACATCAAACCCTCAGACTAATTTTGATTATGTTCTAAAATCTAAGTGCCAGTGATTATATATAGAGATTCCCTTCTTGAATACTAGTTTGTTAAACATGTCATTTGAAATATGATGTAAAAATCAATGTTAATAAATTCTTTAATAAAAAAAATTTTCAAAAATCAATCTGTTTTTTTGCTCTTCTCCCAAACCTCAGAAAAATCATGTCACCTTTGCCTCTGGACTACCAGGTTAACTACCCTGTTTCATCTCATGCTTCTTTGATGCCCACCTAGGATTTTAGATACCTGTGTGTCTTTAAGACAAGCTGTGTGAAACTTTCCCAGCCCCTTTCTGGTGTTGACAGACCATAGATTAGAGCTATTCTAATTAGAGCTAACCAATGACTCTTTCCAATTAAACTATTTAGTTCAGAGTTCTTCACACAATGTTCAAAGTGCTTTCTGTCCAGTAAGTGCTGTTGAGTGAATTTACAATGTGTGATATACCCTGAACAGCTGAACAAAGTCCATTTTCAACACTCCTGTGTCAACAAAGAGTAAAAAAAATCAAATGAAAGAAAAACTTGACTAAATATCAGATGATGTTAAACCCATGGAAAACTCTAGATTAGGGATGGGAAAATGCAAGAGTAGAAGAACACATGTACTGGTGACACAAAAAATCATAATTCTGAGCACAGGATACAATGAGATGTCAGGTATAGGAGGCCACCTTCCCTATCATTGCTTCTGCCACTGGGGAATTAGCAGGAATCTAAGTTTCCTGTTAGCTTTCTTCCTTGGTCAAACACTGACAATAGTCGTGAATGCTACAAAGCCATATTGAAGGAAGTTTAAAGCTTTATCATGCGTATGTCATTTCTAGACAGCAATCATCATTTTGTATCTTGGGTATTTTAAATGATTTATATAGGATTTCTCTCACACTATTTATCTGGTGCTGTCCTTCCTAAGTCTGACTTTAGTTCTTCCACTAGTTTGTTTTTCTTTTCAGTTTCTCTAGGCAACAGTTAATAATTGATAATTGATAATAATTAATAATTGATGTTGTAGGTACTTTCATGTGTCAAATTGACTAGACCTTAGTACACAGTTATTCAAATATTAAACTGGGTGTTGCTAGACAGATGTGGTTAACATGTTATGATTAGTTGCCTTTAAGTAGGAAAGATTATCCACAACCATAGAAATGGGCCTCATTTCCATCAGTTGAGAGGCTTGCTTGAAGACAATACCAAGGTTTTTCTGAGGTAGAAGAAATACTACTTTACAACAGCCAAACCTCCCAAGAACTTCCATTCTACTAGCCTTTCTTGCTTTAAAAATATTAGGTGTACCAACTACTACAATCACACAAGACAATTTTGGACATGTCAATCTCTTCTGTCTCTGTCACTGTCTCTATCTCTGCCACTGTCTGTCTCTATCCATCTGTCTGTATCTATCCATTTGTCTGTCTCTTATCTTCACACACACACACACACACACACACACACACACACACACACACACACACTTTTCACTCGATTTCCAGCCTTCTACAATATCCTGTTTCTTGGTCATAAAAAGGTACCATTACCTCTAGGTATGGAATATTGAGACCGGCAGAGGGCTGGGAAGAAAGCCTCTTATGCATCCCTCTTCTACTTTCTAGTTTTTCATCAGGAAAGTCATCTTCTCATTGATGAATAAATAATAAACAGAAGGTACTCAGGAAGAAAGTCTTGAAGGTGTTATTATCAGGAGTCAGACTCTGACAGCAATGGGCAAAATAGAGAATTGGTTTACAACAAGTACAAATCAAACAGAAAATATCTGGTATAACCTGACTCTCCGAAAACTCAAGCAAGAAATTCATACTGGCTTCCCCTTTTATCTATCAATCTGCCTTGTTCAATTAATCACAATTTTGTCTCATCCATATTATTACTCTATTATTACTATAATTTTAAGCAACACCATTCTAAGTTTACAAAAATAATATGTCCCCAAATTACTTGTTTAATAAACTAGCTTTCTTTTTCTTCTATGTCTTCTGAGTTTTTGTCAAAGGAACAAAAAAAATTGACTTCTCTATCATGTTTATCTTAATGATTAAAAAAGAATAATGATTTTCATTGTACGTAGGCAAGGACTTTACTATAGAAGACACATATAGAATTATCACTACTTATCTGGAGACCACTTGCTTTCTCCGTGACATTTACATGGTTATCATAAAAGGTATTCTGTGCCACAACTGATTGTTCCAATGTCCTGATGACACTTATGTGGTTATCTAGATGATAGTCTATGCTACAACTGATTGTTCCAAAAGTAAAAACTATTGTATGAGTCCAATATGGAATCATCTTAATCTCTACCCCAGATTCTATTCCATAGCCAAAGCATATAGATCCAGATGATGCACAAATGAGAAAATTCAAATGTAGCCTTAATAGTATTACATTTCAAATTGACAGTCATTCTGTAGATATCTCAACTATTATAACAAAACTAGAACATTTAACCTTAAACTTCACACACACACACACACACACATTTCAAAAAACAAAAGAAGTGAGAACCACATACTTGTGCTCATGTGGAATATGTCTAGCATTCAGTGGAGGCAAGCAGTAGAAAAGGATGATCGGCAGGTCTATATTTCCACCTATATCTTTAGCCAAGCTGCATGCTACTCGAGTCTTCTAAATCCTCCATTTTGTTGAAATCAATCTAGTTTATGTAGATCCCATCATGTAAGACCATCAGGGCCAATGGGTCTTGATGAAACAAAAATCCCACCATTCAAAATTACCCAGTGCAAAACAGCCTCAAACAGATCCAGAAACATGTAGAAAATAACATATATAAGAAAACATTGAAGGATCCTAGAATATGGTTCATTAATTTATTTTGTTTCTGTACTGTCGTCTTCAGTGATGGAAGGGTTAAATTAATCATTTCCATTAGACTTTATACTGGTAACGTAATGAACCTTATGTTTTCCTAAATGTGGAATCAAGTACACAGTTATATTGAACCCTTACGTAAATCTATGTATTTCCTAACATGTTTTAAGATGAAATGATTATGTCATGAAATGAAAACAAAAGTAAGTAACTTAAGCCAAACATGACTGTATGACTGGACACTATTACTTTCTCAAATGTTTATATGCATCATCTGGCACACACACACACACACACACACACACACACACACACACACACACATGCAGTGCCAGACTGATTTCTATTCATCCTGGGTTCTGTGACTCACCTGGATTTTCTACAATCAGTTGTCAGTGTATGCTGTTAAAGGAAACACCACTCTACTAAATAGGCAACTATGTAAATTTTGAATGAATATAACTCACCTGGTCTATTCCATGTGTAGCCCCTATAGAAAACAGTCAAAAGATCCAAACACAGAGCATAACAGCCACAGGTAAGCAACACATAGATACATCTCAGGCAGTACAACACAACTGTTTCAAAGATAACTAATAGTAGACCCTTTGTAATGTACGAGCAATGTATTTGGGACCTTAAGTTCTGAAGAGAGACTGCAAGGTTCCCAGTATCCCAATGTATCACTTACCATCTAAGTCAAGTTGGACAAGTTGCATGTCTGAGCCTTAAGTTTCTTCATCAGGAACCCCACAAGTGGTGACAGTGAAGGGTAGATAAGTTAATACACTTAAAGAGCTTGGGATACAATCTAGAAAATAATAAGCACTCAGTAAATATTAGCTCTTAAGATTATGAGGTTGTGCAGTTGCTGAGTGGATCAACAAGATGTAGTATTTATACACAATGGAATTCTATGCTGCTGTCAGAAAGAACAGCATCTCCCCATTTGTAAGGAAATGGAAAGACTTAGAAAAAAATCATATTAAATGAAGTAAGTCAGACTCAAAGGAACATAGGCCCCATAGTCTCCCTCATTTGTCATAATCAGTAGAAACCTTGGGCTCTCCTAGCAGAGATTTACAATAGAACAAAATCTAGAGAAATAAGACCAAATAGTATGACACTAAATGTAAGGACCTCCAGGATAAGGAAACAAAGCCAAATAATGAGTGACTGTTGTTCTTAATGTACTATGTTATCTCTCATCTCTTTTGCCATCCCTTGGTTATCTCATATTGTTACAATATTTCATCTTGTTATATTGTTCATCTTGATATATTTTATATGTGCTTAATTGGTTATTTGAAATTGAATAGGGAAGGGGGAAAATCAAGATGAGTGGGAGAGGATGAGAGGGAAATGGGGACCATGTCATGAGAAAGGGTATCAGTGTTTGTGAAGTTATGCACCTTCTATCTGGTGAATATAATGTAACCCTTCTATTAATCACAATAAAAAAAGATTATGAGGTTGTGCCTAGATACATAAGGCCATATAGTATGAGGCTAAATGAAAGGACCTCCAGGATATAGAAACAAAAGCCATATAATGAGTGATTGTTGTCCTGAATGTACTATGTTACCTCTCATCTCTTTTGCTGTCCATTGGTTATCTCATATTATTACAGTATTTCACCTTGTTATCTGATATATTGTATATATGTGTATTTGGTTATTTGAAATCAGATAGGGAAGGGGAGAAAACAAGATGAGGGGTGGGGGCGGGGGGAGGAAATAAGGACCAAGACATGAGAAAGGGTATCAATGTGAAGTAATGCGTCTTCTATCTAGTGAATATAATGTAACCCTTCTATTAATTACAATAAAATATATGAAAAAAAGATTATGAGGTTGTGAATCACTTAGTTTTGTAGCTTTAAATACACACACACACACACACACACACACACACATACACACACACACACACACTTTTCCTGGCGTTTTTTGTTTTTTCTTTGCCAATCCTGGGGCTTGGACTCAGGGCCTAAGCACTGTCCTTGGGCTTCTCAAGGCTATATAGCTCTACCACTTGAACCACAGCACCTCTTCTGGCTTTCTCTATGTATATGGTACTAAGGAGTCAAATCCAGGGTTTCATGCATGCTAGGTAAGCACCCTACCACTAGGCAATACTCCCAGCCCTTTCCTGGTGATTTAAATAAAAGGAAATCACAAATAAATACAGTAAATTTTCATTAAATAAGCTAATGGCATAGTATAAATGAGTTGGGAAGGAGCCTTTACTTCATATATTATTTCTAAGATGTTGCTCATAAACTATAAGACTGCATTAGACTTACTCAGTTAAAGGGAACATTAAAATATGTACTAGCAAATCATGTAGGTTTTGCTACACAGCTGCTTTTATTGTTAGCATTCAGTATGATCTTTAGTTCGAGGGGATTGCATGAATGATTTTTCTCAAGAAAATCAATAACTCTGCTCGGCCTCTTGAGATCATTGGGTCATAGCAACCATCAGTGCTGAGCCACCAGCAAGGTGCCAGGGGAAGGAATGCAGCTTTGAAGTCTCCTGCAGAACGAGAAGGGCATGTCCAAACAATTAATCATAAACAAGTCATTAAGATTAAAAGTGTATTCTTAAATAGTTTTTTGATTAAGAACAAATGCCTCATTAATCTGGAACATATTGACTTGAGAACACAAGTGAAGTCAGAGAGAATAATGACTGACATGACATGGAACACGGCATGCTGGGTGTTCCCATCTCAATGCTTTGGAAGAACAGACACCGCAGAAGGTCACTGGATACAGTGATTGAGCAGGAAACCTAGAATCACCCAGTAACACAAAAGTAAATTTGTAAAAACACAAGTTACCGAGAATGCTGGGCGGCTCTAGCAACACAGTCACCTTTCTCATCCATAGATTCTGAGTGTCCTTTTGAGGAATGAAAATAAACGCATGCACAAGACATAAAAAGTAAAAAGAAAAAAAAATAAGGGATCAGAAAAAAAACAAGTCATCTAATATTAAAGAATTGCTTCTTTTAAATAAGGTCTCCCTATGAGGCTTAGGCTAGCTTGAGACTCAGAATCTTCCTATCTCAGCCTCTCAAGTTCTGTGATTACAGGCATACAAGATCACATTCATGGAGCAGGTAAGTTTCATTCTTTATAAACCTGAAGAAATTTAACATCCACCCTCTCCACCCCCACTTTCCAGGATTTAGCTGTGCCTATAAATGGAAATTAAAATCCACACAATATAGTATTGAAAAAAGACAATATAATAGTCAGTGGCTCTTCTTTGGGCCATACTAATGTTGTATTTCTTAACAGATGTTCATCTATGAAAGACTGTTAGTCAGTGGAAAAAATTATGTGCATAAAAATCATGTACATGATCTCAAAACAGAGATTCAAAATCCATATGAGAATGAAGGCAATTAAAAAAAACAAATCTTATTCGGAAAGAGCTATCAAATATATATATTTTCTGAAAAATCTTCCAAATTTATCTTCTAGGAGATAACCTCTATGAGAAAGATATATTAGCTCTGTTTTATTTACTATATTAATTAGCAACAATTCTAGATATAATACAGACTATAGTCATTTACTGTACCAACCAGGTAATAATTCTTATTATAATGCAGACTGCCTATTCCATTAATGAATGAATTGCTTCATCCTGCAGTGACTGAAACCTTACCTTGAACTATGTGTTGTGATTGGTTATCTTAATACTCAACCTCCTCATTTTCTTTTTTATATATATTTTATTGTAATTAATAGAGGGGTTACAGTTCACCAGATAGAACATACATTACTTCACACACATGATACCCTTCTCATGTCTTTGTTCCCATTTCCCTCCCACCACCCCTCCCCTCATCTTGTTTTACCTCCTTCCCTTTCCTGTTTCCAAGGGACAACATAAGAGATAAGGAATAACATAGTACATTAAGAACAACAATCACACATTATATGGCTCTTGTTTGTATATCCTGGAGGTCCTTTCATTTAGCCTCATCCTATATGGCCTTATGTATCTAGGTTTTGAGCTATTGTAATCCTCTGCTTGGAGAGTCTAAGATTTGTACTAAGTATTACACATGAGGGAAACCATTGAGCCTTTGGGTCTGGCTGACTTCATGTAATATGATTTTTTCCAAGTCTTTCCATTACCATATAAATGGTCAGCCTCCTCATTTTCAACTTGGCAGTTGACTCCTATCATTCTACCTTCCATGATGACTGTTGATAAGGAATACTAAGGAAATATCCATAAAGGATTTTTAGATTTGGGGAGAAATACTTTGTGCAAATAATTTTTGAAATGCCACTCTCAACAGTATACAAAGGTTTTTTAAAAAAGAAATGAAGAAAAATTAGCATAATATTTGCATGACTGGAACTAGAGCAAATTCTTCTGAAAGAAAACCAAATTTGTCTTAATTTTCAAGGCCAGATTCTTCATAAAATACTATAACATTTTTAGCTTAAGTAATATATTTCATTTCAGATTTGAAGGCAGGAAAGATCATCTTTTTTTTTTTGAGAAAGCAGAAATAAAAGAAGGCACTTTAGTCCTCTAACCAGACTTGACCCTTGAAATTTTAGTCTTCATTTGATAATGACAATGGCCTAACACAAATTCCTCATTTGTTCATTGTAAACTCATCTTGTGCTGTCATACAAATTAAGATAATCTCAGCCAATCAAAAGCAAATAATTGTGCTGAGTATGGTGGTGAATGCCTGTAATCTGAATTACTGAAAGAGTAGTTTGGGAGGATCATATTCCAAAATCAATGTTGGTAGAATATTAGGAAGATCTTCTTCTCAACAAAAAAGACGGCATCAAGGCCAACAAAAGATAAAATAAGTTTACAATTGTGCAGAATAAATTCTAAATGTTATCCATTTTAGTAATGAGAAATAATTCTAGAGCATGTCTCAGTACCCAGCACAAATAAGACAGTCAATAAATACTGGATTAATAACTGAAAGCTTGAATTAAAGAATGAATAAATGAATGCTTACAGAGCAAGCACTGGTTAGAATGCTGAGGGTAAGATTGGCATTTCGGTAAGGTTATCCACAAATGTTATTTCATATTTTCTATGCCTCTATCTTTGTGCCTATGTCAGTGCTTCTACTTGGAGTCACAAAAATGGAAAGTTTAAACATCTAATCTTATTTTTAGTGGCATTGCTGGTCCTGCATTTTTGACCTATAAAAATGATCCTGTAGGATGGGGTTGTTGGCAAGTTTATCATTTATAATTACATCTACTTGTAATGGGAATGCTATATCATAATACAACTAGTAACAATCACATCAGAGTTAAATTCTGGCTAGGGTTCCCATTATAAATCACAATCAGATTAAAAAGGTTTTGTTTTTTTCTTTATATATGATCATAAAGTTTTCATCTTGGGAGATGTATATTACTTTAATGTCTTCAGAATAATGAATTCTGATCTTAGAAATTTCAAAAAGCAAGAACACTTTTTAAGAAAAATGTAATAATTTTAAATATATTAATTTAAAGTAGATATTAAAGAATCCTTGGAAATATCGCTCATTTAAAACTCATACCCTTGTATTTCTTTGTAATAATTCTAGAAACTGAGAACCCTATGAAGCCATCTCAGAGAAGAGCAGTTCATTATTTCTAGAAAACTCTATGAAAGACCCTTGTTACACTGGGGAATGCCGTGGCCTGAAAGTCAGAATTTACATCTAATTCTAACTGGTTAGACATGAACGGAGCTCTTTCACTTTTTCTGGGGTCTTTCTTTTTCATCAGTTAGGGGTTAAAGAGGAAATAAGTCTTTTCTGGCTTTAGCCAATGGCAGGAGTCAAAGAAATAGTGTAGAATAGAGTAGTTAAATCATAGAAGTACTTAGGCTGAGGGTTGGGGCCCTTCCAAGCTCAAGACCTCAGATGTGACCCCTTGTACTGGAAAGGAAAAAAGAGAAAGAAAAGGAACAAAAGGAACTGCAGGGATATAATTAGTTAAAAACAAGACAGATGCTTCTCTAGTTCTTGCTTTTAGATGCATTATTAAATCCCTACATGTTGTTTTCCACATCCATAAAAAAAGAATGATAAAAATATACACCCATGGGCCGGGAGTAGGCATAGTGGTTGAGTGCTTGCTTAGCATACACGGAGACCCAGGTTCGATTCCTCGGCACCACATACATAGAAAAAAGCCAGAAGTGGTGCTGAGGCTCAAGTGGTAGGGCTCTAGCCTTGAGAAAGTCCAAGGACAGTGCTCAGGCCCTGAGCTCAAGACTAGGACTGGCAAAAAAATATAGATAGATAGATAGATAGATAGATAGATAGATAGATAGATAGATAGATAGATAGATAGATATAGATATAGATATATACACACACCCAGGGGCCAGGAGTTTGGCCTAGTGGTAGTGTGCTTGCCTAGCATTCACGAAGACTGGGATTTGATTCCTCCATACGACATACATAGAAAAAAGCCTGAAGTAGTGCTGAGGAAAGTCCAAGGACAGTGCTCAGGCCCTGAGCTCAAGCCCAGGACTGACAAAAAAAAAAAATACACACACACACACACACACGCATATATATATATATATATATATATATATATATATATATATATACACCTATTGAAAGCTCTACAAAAATTTACTGGAATACTACACACAAAGCACAATATATGACACTTTATCAGATAAATGTGTGTTGACAATGTTATCTAGCTACAGTATTGCTTGGTTTTCAGGAAGAACTGGAATAGTAAGATCCTACCATTGGAGATTAAGAATCCCCTCAGGTAGTGGTTAAATTCCTTTACAACTGTCAGCACTGCAATACCTCCCCACACCCATAATCAAAGCATCCTTGCCTAAGTTCTTTGTGATAAAATCTTCTGGACCTTTGATACCATTGGAAAAAGCCCAGTCCTTAAAGTCTATCTTGTGTGTTTGTTGTTGTTGTTAACATGTACTTTTGAGTCAGTGTCTTATCACAATTTAGTTCTGGAATTACAGTGTGCCCCACCTTTGATGTTTCTGAATATCCAGTATTTTTCCTTTTGATTCCAAATAGTTAAACATTAAAAAATGTCTCCTTGAAATTTTGCAAAAATTTTTGCATTGTGTCTCATACCAGAAAGTGCAGAGAAAAAAGAAATATATATGAGCAATACTTCTTGACAATGTATTTGGTCAGGGACAAGTAAGTGCCAAATAAAATTTGAAGATCCATTCCAGTCAACTTTTGGGGGAGTCTCTGCAATTTTTAAAATACTGGCCACTTTTGATAACACTTTATGAATGTCAAAGTGACAGGAGTTCTATCACATTATTGATGACATGATGATGACAGTATTTTAAAAAATGAAAGAAAAGGAGCACCTTGAAAAACACGTTCATTTCATGAAGTGGAGATACCAGTGAATAGCAACACATAGCTAATTTTACACAATGGAAGAGAAGTCAGTACTGTGAAAAACTTGGGTTTGTTTTTTCATGTAACTCCCCAGTATTGACAGTTTCCCCGCATGTATTGAGAACTTGAAAGGTGAAATAGGCTTAATTTCTTTAAAATGCAGACAAACATTTCTATAATATTCTTAGCTATGAGGTGGCAGTGTGGAGGAATGTGAGTTCCCGTGGAAGTGTAAGGTCTTGACAACATACTCAGAATCCTAGAAGAGAAAGCAAAAATCCAGCCTAACGTTAAACTATCACAAAGGATTAAATAATCAGAAGCACCTAGAATCGTGCTCTGTGACATTACATTATTGCAATAGACAGGTGGCTAATGACTAAACAAATAAATGTAGATAGGAACTCACCCTTGTAGTAGAGAAAAGATACTTCAAATGTGAATTATTGTTTAAGGCACCTGTGCCCATAGCCACATCAGTTTAAACTCACATGTTGTATGGAACGTGACCAATCCTACTGCCTGGATCTAGCTAAATGAATGTGAAAAAACAAAATGGCTCATGAATAGACAAGATCAGTTGGTGACTTTTGTAGCCTGTCCAATCAGATGCTTCCTTTAAGAGACACCCCAAAAGATTCAAGAGAGTTTTAGCCCCAATGTACTTTGAATATGAATCCTGAAGCCATGCAAAAGTGAGCAGGGCAACGTTAGCCATTTGGGTCCTGTGCATATGATTAATATGTACAAAGAAGGTAGGTGGAGGGGCCAGGAGTTTGGCCTAGTGGTAGAGTGCTTCCTAGCATGCACGAAGACCCGGGTTGGATTCTTCAGTACCACATACATAGAAAAAAATCTGGAAGTGGTGCTGAGGCTCAAGTTTTAGAGCTCTAGCCTTGAGAAAGTCCAAGGACAGTGCTCAGGCCCTGAGCTCAAGCCCAGGACTGGCAATAAATAAATAAATAAACAAATAAATAAATAAATAAAAGAGAGAAAGAGAAAGAAAACTAGAATATAAATAATTATTAGTAAACAAAGTTCAGAAAAAAATCCTGACTGTTCAAAGAAAGACACCAATGAGAAAAGATGAATAATTCATTTTGAAAGAGGAATGATTCAGTCCTGTCATTTTGGAATTTAGTTTTATCTGGTTCATGTGAGTTTTCTTCCTCTCAGGTAAACTGCTTTGAACAGTATCCAGTCATTGTGACTATAGCACTGAATTCAAACACTCTGCTTTCAGTAAATTATTATTTTATTATATTTTGTTAATATCTCATTCCCTGTCTTTGAAAAGTCTAAATAACAGCTGAATTTTAAAACTTATTTTAGTTATTTGATTCCCTTAAATAGAAGAGTTTACATACTATCATAGAACCAACAGTTTTAAGAGAAAACATCAATTTTCTTCTTGTGTTTCTTCTCGATCCAAATTTTTAAAATTCAAGAATTTTAAATTGTTAGTAATCAAATTAAGTATATAAAATGATATCTAACTAGATTCCATTTTAGGCTAGCAGCTGAAACACTAACTTCAAAGAACAATTTCTCTGGCTTTATGAGAGCTTTTATGTGGATTTAACAACTTCATCATTTGTAGAAAACACAACCACCTTTGGAAACGTTCAGATTTCATTATTCAATTTTTTCATGTCCATGAGGTGGACAACATTGAATGGAAATTTTTTCCACATAATTGATCAAACTATTGGGAAATGTTGTTAGTGCTTTGTCAAAATAGCTTAAGAGCTCCACTGTTTGACCGTGATCCTTCTTAGGCTTTGGGTGTTTTGTGTTTGTTTTGTTTGTGCAAAGATACCATGTAATTTGCATTTGTCAGCCTTGTGAATGATAGAGGTAATCTAAAGTAGTGCTTTGCTATAAGAAAGTCAACCTTTATCCCAGGAGTAACTGGAGCAAGACTAAACAGTATGAGTCATTCAGAAAAGAAGCCACTCTGAAACTGTTGGCCGGGACTTATTCTATTCCTAGAAGGCTTTATGAGCATATACCCTTCAGGGATATATGTTAGGTGAAAAGCTAGGTCCCAGAGTCCTTACATCCCAGAATATGTAAGAACCAAAACCTTTCAGAGCCCTTTCCTAAAAAGAAGTGAGATTTTAAGTGATCCTTTGGTTTCCTTAAGGTCTATTAGAAAAGTCTAGTGATTCTAGTAGTAGCATACGTACTACCTTAAGATGCAAAATATAGAAAGAATGACATTGCCCCATTAGTAAGGAAATGGAAAGACTTAGAAAAAATCATATTAAGTGAAGTAAGCCATACTCAAAGGAACATAGGCTCAATGGTTTCCCTCATTTGTCATAATCAGTAGAAACATTGAGCTCTCTAGCAGAGAATCAACATTTAAGGGTGTTTCTGTTAAGTTGGTCTAGTTACAAAGAAGT
The DNA here is from genome assembly GCF_031878675.1 of Megascapheus bottae. Lineage (NCBI taxonomy): Eukaryota > Metazoa > Chordata > Mammalia > Rodentia > Geomyidae > Megascapheus > Megascapheus bottae. Next base: position 87,091,088 of record NC_143509.1, read on the forward strand.
GACCCTTCTAAATTTCATGTGAGTGTACATGAACATGCTTACAGGAGTATCAAGGAGCCTTCTACTATATGCATGTCCAACAAAGAGATAAATGTTTAACAACCATACAAGGCATAAAGAATGATACTACATGCATCCAAAAGTGTTTTAAAATATCTTTATAATGTCTTTGTTGATGAGGGTGGATACTAATTAGCAGGAACAGGTTGAACTAATAAAAAGTAGCAGTGAGGATGAACATGGTCCAAGGAGATTGCAAGTAAAAAATTAAAGAACAAATTCTGCTTAAATTGTTTTAAGAAGTGGAAGAAGGATAGAGAAAGTGAGACACTGTATCCCAATGATACAGTGAAAAAGTCACAATAAAAACAAACTTACCAAAAAAAACAAAACAAAACAAAACAAAAAACTTACCATAAACTGAGGAATAGAAAGGAAGGAGAAAAAGAAGGAAGGAAGAAAGGAGAAAAGGAAGGAAGGAAAGAAGGAAGGAAGGCGAAAGGAAGAAAGAAAGAGAGAAAGAAAGAAAGAAAGAAAGAAAGAAAGAAAGAAAGAAAGAAAGAAGGAAAAAGAGAAAATAGGCTACATTTTTTTTTTTAAAACTCTGCCAATTCTTTTTTTTTTTTTTTGGCCAGTCCTGGGCATGGGCTCAGGGCCTGAGCACTGTCCCTCGATTTTCTCAAGGCTAGAGCTCTACCACTTGAGCCTCAGCACCACTTCTGGCTTTTTTCTATGTATGTGGTACTGAGGAATCGAACCCGGGTCTTCGTGCATGCTAGGAAGTACTCTACCACTAGCCAAACTCCCGGAACCTAACTTTTTTTTTTTTTTTTTTTTTTTTTTTTTTTGCCAGTCCTGGGCTTGACTCAGGACCTGAGCACTGTCCTTGAACTTTCTCAAGGCTAGAGCTCTACCACTTGAGCCTCAGCTCCATTTCCGGCTTTTTTTTTTTTATGTATGTGGTAGAGGAATCGAACCCCGGTCTTCATGCATGCTAGGCAAGCACTCTATCACTAGGCCAAACTCCCGACCAACTATGCCAATTCTTAAAAAAATATTCAGTTATTTTTTGATGGTGATCTTTATTTTCCAGACACATTTTAAAACTGTCTGAATGGTACCATATCATCACCATTTTGGTGATAATATGATTCTGAAATAATCAAAGGTGTAAATTAAGTCTTAAAGAAATGAAAGTCAATTCCATTGGGAAATTATATGTGTGTGTATGTGTGTTTTTATCTTATCTTTTCAAGTATTTGAGATGATTTTGTTGTTTTACTTTCAAAAGTATACTAAATTGTGTTTCTAATTGAATTTTATTTCTCTCTTTCTTTGTAATTCCATTACAGCATGAAAGTAACTAATTTACAGAATTCAATTATTTATATTTGACAGAAGAAATTTAGAATAGATTTAGTTTAACATACTGAAGAATAATTAAGAAAAACATTTAGTAAAGCACACAAACAAAGTGTATCACATCAAAAAATGAGATTTCTTCCACCCAATCCTCTGTATCCTTTATATAAAAGTCTACCCTGAAGATGCTTTAGAATTAATTATTATACCCTTTATAATGAAGTAAATATTTGGAAAATGTTATAGCTTATTATATTCGATTACAACTCGTAGTTACTAATTGCATGGAAAACTTTCATATTTATTTATATGTTTTGCAATTTTAGGAATTGAATCTAGAGATTCTAGTAATGTCAGCTACATGAAACTTTTTGATATTAAAAGACATGAAAGAATGCTTGGGCTCAAATTTTAGAATTTGAATTTGATATAAAACATTCTAGTAAAATTATATCATCTCGGCCCATCTTATTTATACAAAAATCTTTCCTGCCTATCACTGCACTTACTGAGAAAAACTGCTGACTTGGCACTTCTATAGCTTCTGAAGTGATTATTCAACCCAATATCCGGTTGTTGAATGTAGCCCCAAATTCCTGGAACCTAGAAAGACCCTAGGAATTTCATTCCACTATCTTTCAAATTTATTATGTTCACACTCAAGTATCATGGCTTTCTTAACTTGGCTTGTTTTCTAAAATGCAGAATGTATGTTATGAAAGTCAAACTATATACGAATGCCAAATGTGATGGAAATACTGTAATTATAATTGGGTAAGACTGAAGGAAGGAGTCCAAGTTCAGCATAGCAATAGCCATGGCTTCAATAGTGCACGTAAGGGCCAAGTTTTCTTTCTTTCTTTCAAACTTGTATACAATATGGTCATTTTCTCAATGTAACCAGATTTCTGGGCCAAAGACTCAGCTCCACAGACTCTACATGTGGGGTCCTGAAATATGTCTGAAGATGCCAAATAAAGTGATGCAGCAGCAAAAAGCAGAGAATTTGGAGATTTATTAGACACACTGATACAACATGGAAAAAAAGACACAGTAAAAATACAATCCATCTTTGGAATATGGATGTCACCTTTAATTTAACATAGTGGATGAACTAGAATAAGGAATGAGAAATATGTAAAATTATGGTATTGTCCAGTATGCAGAGGCCATCCAAATTATGGCCCAGTTGATGATTATCTGAGGACTGATCAAGCAAGATTTGGTCACTGGTAGTGGAAGTGCAGTTTAGATTCCTGTCATGAGATGTCATTGATTGTCCCTTCCTTTCTGGAATCCAAGAGGGCTGTAAGAGACAATGGCTCCTTCCAAAGAACATAGATACAAAATGGAGTTAGAGATGACAAGGTTTTATCCTGCCTTTAGTTATACTTTGGAAATTTGCAATCCAGGGTGAAAAGTCATTTCTTTTAGCAAAAGTACCTGATATACCCACAAATATAAAAAGAAGTAATTTCTCTGGGATACAGTGTTTTTAGGTTTTCCCAACAGCCACTTTATTGACATTTAAGCCTAGGTAATTCTTTGCTGGAATAGGAAGTAAGCAGTCTCAGGCTCTACATATGATGATATTTAATAGCAGACCATCGTTTTTTCTTACTTAATACCATGTCATCCTTCTTCCTCCAAATATTTCTAGATACGCCTAAATGTCATTTCTGTTGTCACCACTCTCTGTAGGTTTTAGACCCTCTGCTTTAATGTCAGCCTCAGAAAAGTTCCTGACACTGGTGTTATAAAAGAGAATTCCAACATTTTAATTTATGAGTTTTATTTATTTACTGTTTTACTACCAGTAATTTATAGTCCAGTTAATATGCCTTAATTCATATACTAAAATTCTTGTTTCAAAATTCTTTAAACCCATATTCGTACAGTTTCCCTGAAATGCCAGCTAGATGTGTACTGATTAGAGCCAATAAAAATTTAATATGAACAATTATTGCAGATACTAACTTTATAAAGAACATCTCAAAGAATATTCACATCATATCATGACAACAAAAGTTGCTGTGAAATAAGTAGGTCAGAATTAACATTAGGGAAGTAACACTCAAACTGCTTATGGGTTATTATAAGCCAAGTCAAAGCAAGAAACACTCAATTAGATTTGGAGGCTCTCCTTTCAGGCAGAGAAATATCACTGGTCAAATAGAATTTACAAACAACCCGAGCCAAAGTTGACCTGGTGGACACCTAGGAAATCTTCATATGCTCTTAGAGCTAGACTGCACTTATGGCTAGCAGAATTCTCAGATCTATTCTTGTTTAAGTCTAATAAGCAGAATCGACAAAGCAGATGGACTTCACATTTCACTCTGAGAAGTATTAGACTTTATGAAATATGAGCCTAATTCAGGAACAAGGAAAACCTTGAGTAATAAGAGACTTTGCTAGAAAATGAATAAAGGAGCCCACGGTTGTCTTCCAATTTCCTTGGGAACCAGATAAGCACCCAATTATTTTAAAACTCACACACACACACACACACACACACACACACACACACACACACACATATGCACACACTTGATGATCCCTGTAATAAATGATAAAGCAGATAATCAGGCTGAGTGGCAGTGTGGAGATAAGCTCATTCCAGCTTTACAAGGACAAAACCAGTTATTCTACTCTAACATTTTCATGAAGGCAACTTTCCACATATATACTAAAGAATGGCCTCGGTGAACTGTGTAGAGTTTACAGCATCTACAGGGTGGAAATTGGCGCAATATCAAAACCATCTACACTTGGGACCGCTAGCAAATAGCACGCCCCTAAGAAAAGACAGCAAATACAGACAGTAAGGCAGTAACCTTACTTCAGATTAGAAGTATGGCAATATGGGGAGCCTAGAAGGTCCCGGGTCGGGCAGGCAGGGCGCTCCCAGGCCTGACTGGCCCGCTGGACTGTCTGAGGAACCTTATCACACTGTAAGAACATTTCCCTGACATAGGTGATTTATATTTTCAAAATTCTTAACTCAGGACTTGGCAAGAAATCCTATGTTGTCTTCTCCAGTGGGTAGTCCTGCTTCTTTTATCCAGCCATTTTCCCTGTTGAGTATGGATTTCTTTCTACACATGACCTCCACAGTTTGGAATTGAAGACTGTTTTCTTTGTTCCACCTCTCAGATCCTACACAGGGATACCCCTTGGATGTAATTGCCTTGCTGACTTTCCTGGAAGAAATAAAGCAGCTAATGTGGGTCTTCCAATGCAGTAGGATTAATTGTTAAGAAATGATTTGCAAGCTTGAAAACAGGAGCTTTGGTCATGGTATTTATTAATTCTTTCCCATTTGTTGCAAACAAGAAGACTAACGAGAATAAATGACTTAAGGGTTTTGATTTTTGCTTTTGTTTTTTCAAATATCTTCCAGATTTGGCCAGTTGTTCCACCATATCTGATAAAGTACATTTGAGACTACAGCAGTGAGTTCCAGGTATGTTCTGTAATTTGGAATGAAAAAGATGCTAGAAAGTTACACATTTCTGTATCCTGGCTTTTCCTGCGACATAGGTTTCCTGCACAAGAACAGAGGTCCAATTCTGCAGTTGAATGTTTGAGGTGATTTAAAAGAAAGCAAAGCATAGAGACAAGCTATTGAAGTTGATTTCATGTCTGAATGATCTATCATGTTTCTATACAGATAGACATTTTCATTCCAAAGTTTTGGTTGAAAGGAGGCTTTTTTCCTCAGGAAAAGAAGCTTTTAACTTTTTTTCCTTTTCAGAGGGTTTGGATATTTGGTATTTTTAAATTTTTCTTTTTCATTATTCTGAGAAAGGATAAGATTGTGTAGAAGGACCAGATTATAACCTTGTGAATGCATGTTTGCATTTGTCTAATGGATGTTAAAAAGAAACCACAGACTGGACATGGGGGCCTGAATTTGTAATCCCAGCCTCTAGAGGTAAAGGCAGGGATTGGGGATTTAGGTCAGTGGAAGAGCACTTGCCTGGAAAATGCAAGGTCCTTGAAGGCAGGAGGATGTAAGTTCAAAGCCAGCCTGGACTATATAGATAGACACTGTGTCCAGAAAATAATTTTAAATGAAAAAGAAAATTTAAAAGAAAGCACAGTATCAAATCCAGTGGTAGAAACCTGTTTACCTCCTCAACCTGAGAGGCTGCCATATGACAAAATTCTTCACCAGATTTTGTGGAGTCATATACTACGTGACCTTAATGGCTTAGGCTGGAAGAAAAGTGGCATGTGTGACTTTTCAACTTATGAAGATGCAGACATTATCCTGCCCTCAACTTTGGAAAAGAGAAGGAGAAACATGAGGAAACTCCATGTAGATGATCTATTTGTCTAAGAAAAAGAAGCACAGGTCTTATGCCCTCTTCCTTTGGGCAATTCTTCCTTTTTTTTCTTTTTTATATAAAAGCATGAATAACTTTCCTTTGTCCCAAGCTGCATACTTGGGCATCTGGCTCATTTTTCCAGGTGATAGCTGAAAAGGATGGGAGTCAGGTAACTTTCCCAGTTGGAACTGAACTTTCTCACCAGAGAATGACATCAGAAGAGATACTTCCTATCCTGTGATCAGGTCACTGTAGATTTAGAAGGAATTCATGATTAGAAAAACACCTCACTTCTAACAATATGAATGCATCTGATGAGTCATTAAATGAAAGAAATTCAGCACTGCAAAAACAAAAACAAAACCAAAAATCCCAAAACTTAAAGAACTATAGTTTCAATAAGAAAAAAAGAAGCATGGCAATATGAAGAATGTCCATATAAGAGCAAACCAGCTATTTCTCAAGGTAGCCAAGAGAAGTACCTCAATACTCAGCGTATTTAGACTTCCATATTGTCCTCTGATGCTCAGGTTTTTCCAGCTTTTATTTGAATTACCATGACATTTTATTGACGGTTCAGACCAGAAAAATCTTTTCTCATTGGCCTGATCCTTCCAAACCAATAATTATTTTTAATACTATTTTCTTTTTCTTTCCTTTTCTTTGCTTTACTCTTCAACACTTACTCCAGGGCAGACTATTTTCTAACCACCTAAGAACATCCTGAACCAAAGCTGAACATTTTAAATCATTATAATCACACACATCAAAAAGTTGGAAGAGTAGGCTGAGAAAAAAAGTAGGAGTTAGAAGACAAGAGTAGGAGATTGGATAAAATGAGAAAGTAATAAGGAAAAGAAGTCATTTTAAAGTATAAGGTAGGAGAGAAAAGCTATTTCCTAAGATACTGGAGGAGGTTGATTTCCCACACTGAACGTGGTTGCAGATTAGAAGGTGATACAGATTGCTCTACGAACTTTCTGGAAGGTTTTGGAACTATAGACATTCAATGAGGTCTTGGTGTTGTTAAATATGCATGCACTTTCTATTCCTCTATAAACAATGTGCCTTGTTTAATCACTACAGTGCATGGCTCCATATGTAATCAACCATTAATAACTAAAAATAAATTCATTTCACAAACAAGGGACAATTTTAGACAGTTGGGGAGGAGGGTGAGGGAAGGTGCAAGAAACAGGATAATGTTGTTCAGAGCTTTCCGTAGAATTCACAGCATATCCAGTCCTGCTTTGCCCAACCAGTTCTCTGCTTTTTGTAGTCCCTTTATCCTTACTAACAATACCCTTCAAACCTTTCTTTTTCTAGGTGTTTCCAAAAACCTCCTGGATAAAACAATAGCAAACAGATGCCTGTGGTCAAAAGCACCAAATTTTCCTGGTCAAATCACTTAAAATTACACAAATGTTAGAAGTACATATTTTGTATTCAGCAGCTAATGTCGTTCAGGTTTTGATGAAATCTTGGTCTGACCATAAAAACATCTCAAGATAGATTTCATAGATACAGCTCAACCTTCTACCACAATGCCACTTTCAAATACAGTTTCCTTATTTGAACTTCTTCAAGTACTGATCTGTTCCTTTCCCTGAGAGTTCTGCCACATGTTGCTATTCTTGGACCTTTCACCTATTTTATCCGTAGTTCCTGTCATGTGTCTACTCCATCTTTAAATAGTTTGCACATGAGTTCTTAATCATTTTTCTAAAGCATAGTCATTTAAAGAGACAGTCTGAAAGTCTTCATGATAATTTCAGAAGTAACAGGTCTGGGATAATTAGAGAATCAGCATTCACAAATAAGGTTTCCCTTTGTGCTTCCTTAAAAATGAAATTACAGTCATAGTGGCTTCTTGCATGCATGAAGTTTCTTAGGGGTCACAGACTTCAGAGGCTCAAAGGACAAAAGAAAGAGACAGATGAGAACAGCCACGAAGTAATAGTGAAAACATATGGTGTCCATCTTGTAAGCATAAGGCTCCTTGGTATTATTGCCACGATCCCTATGCTCAGAAAAGCTGGAAGGAGCCACCAGACAATCTGCTGTCTAGTCTGAAGGATGCCAGAAACAGGTGGTGTTGACCTAACCCTTTCCTTCCTTCCACCACACTTATCCTTGGTAGATCCTGTGTTCATCATCACCGTACACATGAGATGAGAACCAAGTGTTAATACCATATATAAGGGGTCAGGATGCCTAAAATTATTGTGATGGTTGTTTTCCTTTTCGTTTACATTCTCGAAGGTTGTGTCATTTTTAAATGACCTGATCACACACAGTTAATGTATTGACAATTACATATCAATGGAAAATGCATAAATAAGTTACAAAATATTTCATACCCCTTCTCATCAAACCCCACTGAAGTGTTAATCTCCATGAATTATTTTGTCTGTCATTCACCATAATATACTGTATTTATTCTTTTATATCTGGCTTTCATTGTTTAATAAATATGATTTGGAGAGTTGTCCCTATGGCATGTATCATTAGCTCATATTTTGTAATTAGAAAGTAATGTTTAATTGTGAGTAATACTTAATATGATTTGATTCTACTATACTTTGGCTCTGCATTTTTCTGGGTATGGATATTTATGTCTCCAGGTTTTCTCTGAACTTTCCTGCATTCATTACTATGTTACTGTATTAATTTCTGAAATAAAATACTGTAAACCCAATGTAAACCCAAGAATTTGCATTTCTTCATCTTTTTATTTTATTATTCAAGAGGCTTTGAATTTTTTTTTTTTTTTTGCCAGTCCTGGGCTTGAGCTCAGGGCTTGAGCACTGTCCTTGGACTTTCTCAAGGCTAGAGCTCTACCACTTGAGCCTCAGCACCACTTCCGGCTTTTTTTTTTTTTTTGCTATGTATGTGGGGTACCGAGGAATTGAACCCGGGTCTTTGTGCATGCTAGGCAAGCACTCTACAACTAGGCCAAACTCCCAGCCCCGAGGCTTTGAATTTTTACACTAACTTCAAAAGTGGCTGCTGAGGGTTTGTTTTTTTTTAAATCGAGATTGCATCAAATGTATAAATAACTTGAAAAAAGGTAGACAATTGTGTTGTTTTTTAATATGTGAGTATGGTATTCATTATCTTAAATTTTCTCTGCTTCAAATGTGCTTTTTATTAGATTTTTCAATTGCTATTTAAAGGCTTTTGATACTATTTCAAATTATTTTGTGATTTTTGTTTTGTTTTTTTATTTTTTTTTTCAGTCCTGGGGTCTTAACTCTGTCCTTGAGTTTTCACAGGATACATTCTCACTTGAGCCACAGTGCCACTTCTGACATTTTCTGTGTCTATGGTACCGAGGAATCAAACTCAGGGCTTTCTGCATACGAGACAATCACTCAACCACTAGGCCACACTCCCAGACGTAAAGAATTTAGCCTTTTCTTTTTTGGCCAGTCCTGGGGCTTGAACTCAGGGGCTGGGTATGGTCCTTGGGCTCTTTTTGCTCAAAACTAGCCCTCTGACACTTGAGGTACAGGGATACTTCTGGCTTTTTCTGTGTGTGTGGTACCAAGGACTTGAACTCAGTGCTTCATGCATGCTAGGCAAGCACTCTACCACTAGGCTATGTTCTCCACCAGTTTTGTTTGTTTTTTGTGTTATTATGTTTTGAGATACTGAGGATGGAAGCTAGAGGATACCTCTATCACTAAGCCAGGCACCAAGTTCATGTAAATAAATTTCTTAATTGTACATTACAATTGTTCACTATACTAATTTTTTTTGTCCGTCATGAGACTTGAACTCTGGGCCCGTGTGCTGTCCCTGAGCTATTCAGGTCAAGGCTACTACCCTGCCCCTTGAGCCACAGTGCCATTTCCGGTTTTCTAGTGGTTAATTGGAGATAAGAATCTCAAGTTCTTTAGTGCCTGGGCTGGCTTTGAACTGGGATCCTCAGATCTCAGCCTCCTGAGTGGCTAGGAATACAGGCATGAGCCACCTCACCTGGCTTGTACTATTTTAAATAAAATTAGAATCTTAATTTTGTCCCTTGAGACTTTAAAAAAATTCATTTATTAATTATTTGATGAGTCACTAAAATGCACTTGTGGATTTTATAGGCAGTTTATACACATAAAAATAGGTCACTCGGGGCCGGAAGTTTGGCCTAGTGGTTAAAGTGCTTGCCTAGCATGCATGAAGACCCGGGTTCGATTCCTCGGTGCCACATACATAGAAAAAAGCCGGAAGTGGTGCTGAGGCTCAAGTGGTAGAGTTCTAGCCTTGAGAAAAGTCCAAGGACAGTGCTCAGGCCCTGAGCTCAAGCCCAGGACTGGCAAAAAAAAAAAAAAAAATAGGTCACTCATGTATATGATACTTGAAGCTTTCTTTTGAATCTTTGTATCTCTTTTTTCCTTTGCTAGCCACATTTTCACTAATAAGGATTTCAATTCAATATTGAATATGTGCAATGACAGTCATATACACCGCTATATACACACATATATGGCTATGTCATTTAAAATTTTAAAGGCTGATCTTTTTTTTTCTTCTTTTAGCACTTCAGAATTATATTCAATTCTTTTCTAGATCCCTGTTTCTAAGAAGAAAGCAACCACTATTCTTATTGTTCCCCTGTTATAATAGTCCTTGGATTGATTTTTAAACGTAATCTTTTAAAAAAAAATTCAGTTAGTAGTACTTTGATAATGACATACTTAGATGAGCTTTTCTAAGATGAATGGGAGGGGACGGGGGAAAGGAAATGGGGACAAAAACATAAGAAGGGGTATCAATGTATGAGAAGTAATGCACTTACTATCTGGTTATTGTAACGTAACCCCTCTATTCATTACCCCCGATAATTTTTTTTTAATTTTAAAACAAGTTAAATTTGAATAAATAACAAAAAAGATGAGTTTTTGTTTTTGATAAACTTCACAGAGGGAGAGCTGGTAATACTTCTTCAGTGGACCTTCTCTAATTTAGAAGGTTTCTTTTAAAAAAACAAAAAAACATTATTTCCTCAATTATTTTTTTCTGCCTCCTTTTTAATATTTCTGGAGATTTCAATTACATACATATTAGGTGATTTTATTTTTGTTCATATGTCTCTAGGTACTCTATGCTATTATTCTTGTTCTTTTTTTTTTTTTTTTTGCTAGTCCTAGGCTTGAGCTCAGCGCCTGAGCACTGTCCTTGGACTTTCTCAAGGCTAGAGCTCTACCACTTGAGCCTCAGCACCACTTCTAGCTTTTCTCTATGTATGTGGTACTGAAGAATCGAACCCAGGTCTTCATACATGCTAGGCAAGCACTCTACCACTAGGCCAAACTCCCAGCCCTCTTGTTGTTTTCTTTTAATAATTTCTTGTGAATCATCTTTATATTTACCAATATTTTTATATTTAATACCAGTGTCAAAGCATTGAGTGAATTCTTTTTCATATATATAATCACTTTTAGAATTTTTTATGACCGTATAGGATATTTGTGCCTGCAATATATTTCCCCATCTACCTTTACCATATATTAATTGTATTGAATTTCCTGTTCAATATTACAAACACACTAAAATTCCTGTATTTGCTTCTAATCCTCTCTTTAACACAGGCTGTATTTTCTTGTATTATTTTTATAACTTTCAATAAATACTGAAAAGAAAACAGAGTAATCATGTTCTTTCTTCTGAGTACAATTTGATGAGTTGTTATTAAGCTATATGATATTCAAGAGCTTTAATTTTTTTCAGCTTCTATATTTCTGAGTCCTGTGGTCTCTGTCCCTCTGTTTCTGTCTTTTTCTTTCTCTCCTCTAATTTATAGCCTTTTCAATAGATTTTTGAGTCATTGGGTAGTTTTATTTCTGTTTCTACCAAATTTCCTGAATTTTAACTTTGGACCTACCAATGATTGAACATACGACTCAACTGAGTTCACTGAGCTTTTCATTCTTATCAATAAAGCAGAATAAAAATCAATACACCTGTTGTTTTTTTATTACAGAGTAACTAATAGCTATCATTAAATAGATGTCATATAAAAAGCATGTGTGGTTAAACTGGATGTAAAAATCCTAGTCAAATTTTGCTGTTGAAAATCAAATATTGCTTGTAGGTTGTTCTCTCTCATCGTTAAATTACTTAATCTATTTAATTCAGTCATATTTACACTTTTCTATCATAGCCTCATCTTGTACAAATGAAGTATTACATCAACAAGAAAGTATTACATCCATCTATTAGAAAAGCTGGTGGAACACTTTACAAATAAAAGTAGGTGAATTCCTCAATTCATCTATAAGAAATATTAAAAAGAGAGGAAGGGGAGAATGTTGAAATTAGCTTGTATCCATTGCCCAAAGTACATGATCCAGTAGCTAACATGTAATGATGTTATTTCTGAAACCTGTGTTGTAATTAAATGTCACAGTCTTGCATATATTTCAGGCAACTCAGCATTGAAGTCAAGTCAGGTCACTGGTAGAAAGTTATTGGTCAATGATCCCATTAAGCATGGGAAGAGATGCTCTATATTCAAAATGACTTCATCTTCTGTAAGGATAAAACTACCACACAATCCCAAAGGATGTATCCTTGTCCTCATGAGAACTCCATTAAAAATTAATATCTAAACCAATTACAATAAACTGGAAGGAGATCTCACTTTTATTGTGGTAAAACTTTATTATAATGAGAACATTGCTAGGGCAAATTCAGCCCAAAATAGCAGGCTACAAGAATAAGAAGTCCCAAAGACAATTTCTCATCACCTACTATCTCCCCAAAAAGATACAAGAAAATGTTTGTGGTTCCGGATTGCTTATAGTATATGATTTATGATGTCCATATTTGTAAAGCATTGCAATGAAGGATAAACCCTTAAAGTATTTCCCCTGAATTTGGGAAACATAAATTTTGTTTTTGTAAATAATTTTGTAGGGGTGAATTTTGCAATAGTATTTTAAAAATCCTGTTCATATATTTACAGCCTCTCCCTTGCTTCAAATCACACCAAAAACAAAATATTGTTATCATCAATAGACATAAGCAGAGATGTGGCTCAGTGGTTCAGTGCTTGCCTGGCATGCATGAAGCCCTGGGTTCAATTCCTCAGTACCTCATACACAGAAAAACCTGGAAGTCGCCAGGCATGGTGGCTCAAGCCAGTAATCCTAGATACTCAGGAGGCTGAGATCTGAGGATCACAGTTCAAAGCCAGCCCAGGCACTAAGGAACAGGAGACTCTCCAATTAATTACTAGAAAATGGGAAGTGGGGCTATGGCTCAGAAGGTAGGATAGTAGCCTTGAGCTGAAGAGCTCAGGGACAATGCCCTGGCCCAGAGTTCAAGCCCCATGTCCCACCGAAAAAAGAAAAAGAACAAGAAAAGAAAAGCTTAAAGTAGTTCTGTGGCTCAGGTGGTAGAGTAATAGCCTTGAGAAAGCCCAAGCCCAAGGACAGTGCCCAGGCTCTGAGTGCAAGCTCCAGGACTGGCAAAAAAAAAAAAAAAAAAAAAAGTCAATGATTCCCAACTTTGTAGAATCTGAGAGAAACACAGCGCATACACTACCCAGTCCTCAGCAAAACAAAACAGTAACAGTGAGAATACACATAGGAGAAACCCTGTTGTTGAAGTGGGTGATCTGAAAGTCTCTCAACTTAAGAGTCAACCATTTTAAGAACTAAGGGCAATCTCCAGAACAGTTACAAGGGAGTGAATTAGAAGTTTCTTTTGGAAAAGTAGTCTTTTCTCTTTGTGGTTAGAGAAGAAGACCAGAGCTATAGACTTGCAATGCCTACTTCCAGGAGGGATGAGAACTCTCACATTTGGAAGAGAACTATTTCCACCAAAATGTCATATAGATGGTGATTTCACATACAATGCCATAGGCAGAAAAATAAAACTCCATTTAAAGAAATTCAAAAATATACAGACCAGACATTGGGAAAGGTAAAAATGAAATCATCCCTAGGAAAGGATTAAAAACCTAACAAAGACTTAAGCTAAATTGCAACTAGAAACATTTGAAAGTAATTCCCCTGTATAGAAAATATCTCTGAGGGGTCTTAGATGAGGAAGAGGAAAAAAAGGAGGAGGTAAAGGAGGAGGAGACCTGAAATATCAATAATAGGACAAAACAGCAGCAATGCATGGTATATAGTAAATGAGTTAAATGATGAAATTCAAACATTCTTACATGGAACAGAATGTGTGGACTAAAGAGTTAAGTGGCAAGCCTACACCAAAAAAATTCCACAGTCTAGATTGTAGGATTTCTAGCATAAGAAAAAAGAGATTATAGAGAAATATATGCAATATTATATATGTGTGCAGAAATATATGCAATGTGTATATACAGTGACAGATATTCAAATAAATGCCAAGAAAAATATTCTCAGATTAAAGTAAGCCTGGCTCTTCAAATTAAAATTACTAAGACAGATTTCAAAAAGGTCAAAATTGATGTGTCTTTGCAAAATTTATTTTTATTTTTTATTTTATTGTTGGAGTAATATATAGAGGGGTTACAGTTACATTTATCAGGTAATGGGTACATTACTTCTCGAACATTGATACCCCTTCTCATGTTTTTGTCCCCGTTTCCCTCCTCCCCTCCCAATCAAATGAACAAATATACCAGGTAACAAAGTCAGATACAGTAACCACATGAGATTAACCATAAGGGAAAAAAGAGAAAAGAAATAGCATAGTATATTAAGGACAACAATCACAAAGATAAACCTCTTATTTCCATATACTAGAATTCATTTTATTTAGTCTCATCCTATATGGCCTTATGAACCTAGGTTCTGAGCCATTGTGATCCTCTACTAGGAAAGTACTAGATGTGTACTAATGATTACAAATGAGGGAAACCATGCTTGCTAACCAGGTATTATTGACTTCTACCTATAATCCTAACTAGTCAGGAGGCTGAAATCTGAAGATCACAATTTGAAGCCAGCTAAAGCAAGAGAAAAAATTCAAAATTACAGCTAACTCAAGTGATAGAATGCTAGCCTTGAGAAAAACATAAAAGCCTTCAGGGGCAATTCTCAGGCCCTGAGTTTAAGCCCTAAGACTAACATAAAATAAATGCAGTATCAAAAAGCTAAGCATGTTAGAATGTGTCTGCCATCCCAGCTCTGGTGAAAAGTGTAAACAAGAGGCCCTGGTCCAGATAGGTGTTGATAACTGTGAAATCCTATCTAAGAAAATAGCCCAAGCAAAAAACAGCTGGCGGGGTGGCTTCAGTGATAGAATGTCTACTTAGCAAGTGTGAAATCCAGTACTGCCAGAAACAAAACAAAACACTCAAAAATCTTATGGTACTATGTGAAATTATTTCTTATATCCTTTTTTCCCCTTATGGCTTATCTTATGCTGTTACTATATCTTACTTTGGTACCTGGTATATTGTATATATGTTAATTTGTTTATTTGAAATAAGGAAAGCAAGGAGAAAAACAAGATGATTGGGAGGGACTCAGGGGAGGAAAAGTGGGAGTACAGCATGTGCAGGGTATTAATGTTCAAGAAGTAAAGTATCTACTACCTGACAAAAGTAACTGTAACCCCTCTATACATCACTTCAACAATAAAATACAATTAGAAACTAAAATTTTGTAAGTAGTGATATTTATTTTTTCTCTACTGCATATTTACCGTCTCCAAATAAAGGACTCTCTGTAACTTCAATTCGAATATATTGAGAGATCTGTGTTCATAAACACACCACAAACATGAGAAAGAGTATCAATGTTTGTGGAGCAATGCACCTTCTATCTGGTGAATATAATGTAACCCTTCTATTAATTACAATAAAAATTATATGAAAAAAGAAAGCAAATATCTTCTACTTACATTTCTGTTGTGCCCATTATCTTTACTAGATTCCCACAGTCATGTCATCTGTTTTTCTCTGCTTCTCCCTTGCTTTTCCCTATGTGCATTTTTAAGAGGGAAAGGCAGTTATTCTTGTCAAAAGTGAAGTCAGACCTTATTGTAATTCTACTTAAAAATTTCAAATCGCTACTCATTTCATAGGGAGAAAAAGCACCAAATTCATTCTCACATTCTCACAATGACCATAGTATTCTGCTTGTACTCTCTCCCTCTCACCTTCCCCATCTCTCTTTTTCCCTCTCCCCCCGCCCACACACACATGCACACATCACCTCTATACTCATCTCACTTTTAGTAATAGTATTCCTTTACAGGCAGCTTAAGCTTATATCCCACCTTGGGTCTTTTCATTGGTCACATCCAATGGATATTCCATCAGACATACAGATAACAAAATATATCATCATTTCAACTCATCTCAAATGTCACTTTCTAAAGCTGTACTATTCTAGTTACTACCATATTTCACCCCAAACCTGAATGTCCTGGTCACTTATAACTGTCTCTTTTTCTTATAGTAAGTACCATTTTCTAATATAATTATAATTTACTTATTTGTTGTGGCTATTTTTAATTTTCGGTCTCATCTGTTTCACTGACTGAATGTAACTTCTGTGAGTATAGGAAACTATATTTTAGTTTTCCAATGTGTTTTATGCACTTTACATAATACATATTTAGATGAATTAATGATCCATCTACATATTAAAAGCCATACCATTATATATATATATATATATATATATATATATATATACTGCAACATACCTCCAGAGTTAAGTTAAAGGCATTGGTTTTATGAGAACTCTTTGGTATCTTCCTCATTTTGGGTGCCTCAGAGTTGCAATATGGCTACTGCTTGTTCCAGGCATCAAGAAAACAAGAATGAAAACTCTACAGGAAGGAATAGGCGATACACTAGGCCTCCTTGGCACAGGTCGAAACTTTCTTAATAAAGACCAAGAATCACAACAAATCAGAGAAAGGCTGGATAAGTGGGACTGCATTAAACTGCAGAGCTTTTGTATGGCAAAGGACATAGCTAGTAAACTAATCAGGAAGCCTACAGAGTGGGAGAAGATCTTCACCAACCAAACAACGGACAAAGGCCTCATATCTAAAATATATCAACAACTCAAAAAATTGAATCACTCCAAAACTAACCTCCAAAGTAACAACCATCCCATTAAAAAATGGGCCAAAGACTTAAAGAGAGTCTTCTCTGAAGAAGAAACAAAAATGGCCTATAGTCACATGAAGAAATGCTCAACATCTCTGGTCATAAAAGAAATGCAAATCAAAACAACTCTAAGATTCCACCTCACTCCAGCTAGAATGGCCAAGATCAGGAAAACGAATGACAACAGATGCTGGAGGGGATGTGGCCAGGAGGGATCACTACTACACTGTTGGTGGGAGTGCAAACTCGTTCAACCACTATGGAAAGCAGTGTGGCAGTGCCTCAAAAGGCTAAACATAGAACTCCCCTATGACCCAGCAATTCCACTACTTGGCATTTACCCAACCACCCAGAAACAAGGACATACTAAACCCACTAGCACAACAATGTTCATTGCAGCACTATTCACCATAGCAAAGATATGGAACCAACCTAGATGTCCCTCAGTTGATGAGTGGATCAACAAGTTGTGGTATTTGTACACAATGGAATTCTATGCTGCTGTCAGAAAGAATGACATCGCCCCATTTGTTAGGAAATGGAAAGACTTCGAAAAAATCTTATTAAGTGAAATAAGCCAGACTCAAAGGAACTTAGGCTCAATGGTTTCCCTCATTCGTCATAATCAGTAGAAACCTTGGGCTCTACTAGCAGAGATTTGCAATAGAGCAAAATCTTGATACATAAGGACATATAATGTGAAGCTAATTGAAAGGACCTCCAGGATAGTGAAACAAAAGCCATATAATGAATAATTGTTGTCCTTAATGTACTATGTTGTCTCTCATCTCCTTTGCTGTCCCTTGGTTATCTCATATTGGTATAGTATCTCACTTTGTTATCTGATATATTGAACTTATTTGTATTTGGATATTTGAAATTTGATAGGGAAGGGGGGAAAACAAAGACGGGTGGGGGGTGTGGGGGGGGAGGGAAACGGGTACCAAGACATGTGAAAGGGTATCAATGTATGTGAATTAATGCACCTTCTATCTGGCAAATATCATGTAACCCTTTTACTAATTACAATAAAAAAAAAAGAAAGTGTGGAACTGAGATATCGATTGATTTCTCTAAGGTCACATGGATAGCTTTAGGGTCAAGACAGGACTGGAATCAAGACCCTGCTATTCCCTCAATATATTTTCCAAGTTTCATTTTAGCATGAATATCCTCCCTTGCCAAACATTCATCACCAAATAAGATCCTATTATTTTCATTCTGACCTGGTTCTGAAAAGTCTCGCTGATTTACTAGTAAGTAAGAAAAACTTACACAAGGTTTGGCTAAGCCAGGATAAAGAAAAGTGCTTAGATATGTGTCAACAAACCCATCACTGAGGAACTGGATAAAAAAAAATCAGTGTCTGGACAACTAAGTGGATATTTCACTATTGATAGCACAGCTCTTAAATAAAAAGCTTTGTTTTCCAGAAAATGTCAATTATGAAAAGGGCACATTCATAGAAGATTTTTCTAATATTTGAAAGTAATAAAGTTTGACATATTTAAAAAGATACTATTGAGCCTTATTGTTCTTCCATAGACATTGATCTTTCACTATTTATTCAACTTTTCATTCAGTGGAACTCACTAAAGAGAATTGCACTGCAAATATTGAAATGGCTCTTGTTGGAATCAGACTAAACCAGTGTGTGTAAGTTGGAGAGCTCCATGGGCAAATATTATATCCACGGCACCAGCCTCAGACATCTCCATTATCAACAAGATTCTAAGTTCACATTGTCTGTGCTTGAGAGACACAGATGTCCCATTTTTACATTTCACAAACAAAGCAACTTAGGAACTCAGAACGTGAGGGTGGGGGGTGGAAGGAGGTAAGCCCTAAGTCTGATGAATTGGGAAATGAAGTCACAACCCAGTTTCACTTCCTGGCCTCAGGCAAATGATTGACTTTGGAGCTGACAATGACCTGCTTAGAGCTGTTGAGTCCTGTCAAGTGCCACCTGGTTCCATGTCATTGAACATGTAACAAAGCACAAGAAAAGAGAGACTAAAGCACCAAGGGAACGGGTATGTATCAAATTACATCTGGAAACCTTTCCTGAAGTCTTTCCCTGAACAAATCTAACTACTTAGATACATCTGAATCATTCCTTTTGGAAACCCAACAGAGCTCTTCCCAGAGAAGTGGGACAGATTAAAGCAACAATAACTTCTGCTTTGCTCAAGTGATTTTCTAGATTAAGCTGACAAAACTACTCTCTTGCAGGAACCTGGCCTTGCTTTCCTCTCAAGTTACAGAATGAAAATGCCCTTCTCTGTTTCAGTTGCAGAAGGGAAGCCCGCAGGAGAACCAAAGAAATCTCAGTAGCGGTGAGACAGTGTAATGGTCTGATTTAGGACCACATATTGATAGGTTTTCTTTGTGGTATTATGAGACTTTACAGGTTTAGGTAACCATGTGCCATGACCATCGTCTCCTGTGACCAAGGCCACCAATCAAGTAGCCTTCCTGTGGCTACATGAATGAAATTAAAGACCTCAAGTTACTTTGAAGTGTACTTGAAAGAGCAAAATAGTGAGGAGCAGGCTTCCTGGACAGCATCTTGGCCCACTAAGTCAAATCAAATGCGGAAGAGACATTATTTTGGATCATCTTGCTTTGCCTCTCTTATGCCCCTACTCAGTTAACTAACTTTCCAATGACTCCGCAGAGAGGATGTGCAAAAGGGATCTGATCAGGAATTAATAACCCATCAACACTGTGGGACCTGACCAGTAGATTGGTATATTCCAAAACATCTAATTATAATAGGAGCAAGTAATCAGAACATTGCTTGAGTTATAAGCGCCCACTAGACTCAGACACACATACACACACACACACACACACACACACACACACACACACACACACACACAGAGTCATCTGAAAGAAAAAAGGATGAACGACTAGCAAAGAGAACATGAAATAGAGCATAGGAGGCAGTGAACTTCAACAAAGATACTTCTCTTCTGAATAATTTCCTTCATACTCACCTTCTGTTGTGCTGGACTTCTTTCATCCATGGACAAGAATCCCAGGAGACTCCAGGCACATTGGTTAACAGAGCTGCAACATTAGGCAGGCTTGCTTGTTACAGGCCTATAGCCCTAGGGGGTCGCTGCTAGTTGCTGAGCCAAAGGGGGCTGTGTGGGCTCTACTTACCATGAGTAACTACAGAAAATTCTGTCTCATATTTACTCAAGTATTTATCTGATCTCTTATTCTCCCTCTCCCCACTTGCTACTGAAAAAAAATAAAAACAGTATAAGTAAAACTGATAGGTGTGGTGATCACTGATGCAGATTTGAAATACCAAACACCTTGCACTTGCTTGTGTGAGATACAACTGGAGCCTCTGGGGCAAACTAGAGGAATTGCACTTTCATCCAGGAGGACAGGTTCACTTTTCTGGGTCTCTGACCTTGAAAACTGGAAGAGGGCCAAAATAGAATGAGCCACCAGGGAGAAACATTTCTAGTGGAAAGAAGGGTAGCTACAAAGTCTCATGAACAGGGAAGGTCCCGATGGAACCTGTGGGAATAGTGGCATAGTTTCAAATGCCTACAGGGTAAAGTGCCCAGGCAGAGATGGGAGGGACACTTAAGGAAGGATCAGGAACTGAAGAAATGGACTCTAGTGAGTTTGGTTGCTTTCCTCTACCTGTTTCTCATCCGTGGGTTACATGGCTTCACCTTTACCATGACTCTGAAACTGTCCTTGTCAAGGTAACTGATGATATTATGAAGTCTATATGGGGGATTTTCAGAATTCATTTTTGCTTATCATCTAGTCCATCACTGTATTAAAGATTAGGTGGTGAGGGGCCGGGAGTTTGGCCTAGTGGTTAAAGTGCTTGCCTAGCATGCATGAAGACCCAGGTTCGATTCCTCGGTACCACATATATAGAAAAAAGCCGGAAGTGGTGCTGAGGCTCAAGTGGTAGAGCTCTAGCCTTGAGAAAGTCCAAGGACAGTGCTCAGGCCCTGAGCTCAAGCCCAGGACTGGCAAAAAAAAAAAAAAAAAAAAAAAAAGATTAGGTGGTGAGTGTAGTCTTCTCAAATAGAGAGGCAGAGAGCAACAGAGAGAAAGAGAGAGAGAGAGCAGACAGACAGACCGACAGACAGAGACAGGCAGACACAGACACACACAGAGAGAGAAACAGAGAGAGAGAGAGACTGTTGCAGAACTTACAAAAATAATTTAAAAAAACTAAAAAAAAAAATTTCTTGGTTAGCCATTTGTGATGCCAATACCCCAGAGATTCTAAATACTATTAATAAAACTAACTCTCCTCCCTGAAACATTGATTTCTCAACCTTACAATTACGATTGCATCTTAATAATATATCATCATTATGTGTATATGGTATCACAGGTCCTATATAGAGATGTGTATATATACAAACTTCAACTACCTACACTGTGGTCAAAAATCCTTTCATAATGTAGGAGAAGCTATTACAATTTCTCTCTGTTAATTTCAGGACTTGGCACTTACGCAGTCCACTGAAGACACCTATGAACTCAGCTACACACAATCATTTCAAAAGTAAATTCACAATGATTCAGTCATTGAAGTCGCCTTTGGGCACAGTTTGTCTCTAACCCTGTACACCCTGTAGTCAGCATCCTATGTGTAATCAGTAGCTTCAAGGTAAACAATAACAGTACAAAGATAGAGAAATTACTTTGTTTCTATCATTTGATATTACCACAGGAGTTTTTATTCGAACTTAACATTTTAAATGACAAAGGACTGCAGACTGGGAGATGTTATTTATTGACTTGGTTGATATCAATTTCTATTTATACTTGAAACTGTTTACCAAATTTGAATAAAATCTTTAAATTGGCATTCATTCCTTTGAAATTGTATCTGTTTATAAAAAAAGACAAATCAGGGGGTGGGGGGGGGGCAAATGGGGACAAAAACATGAGAGCAGTGTCAAAGTAGTGATGTACCCTCTGGTGAATGAGCCCTCTGTACATCACAATAAAAAAAGACAAATCATGGAAATGAAGATGATAACTGATTTAGCCATGATGATTACTGAAAAAATTTCATGATGTGACAGAAAGAATCTACTCTTGGTGTTAAATATATTATATATAATATACATATAGAAATCTCTATATATGTATATACATTTATATATTTTATATGTTATAATCTAAAATGTATATAAATTATATATGTTTATATCATATAACATATAATACTATATTGAGATATAATAATATGCAAATACATGCAAGTTTATGTAAATAGTATATATTACATATACTTTAATCAAGATGATAATGTGGGCCATTCCTCCTTTCTCTTTTATTTTTAAAATTATTTTATTATCACCATTCTTTTTTATTATATTATCTTTAAGTAGCTGCTCTAAAGGATTTAGATATAACAAATCAGAATATAAGTACAATGCATCTTGGTTAATATCATTCTTTCCATCATTTTCTTCCATCCTTCTCAACCTTATACATACTCTTAAGTTACATGATTCCACTTTCACATATGCATTAAGGATAATATTTTCCCATCCTTTCTCTTTCCATTTATCTACCCTCTCTCCCCTTGATCCTCTCCTGTCCCCAGTAAAACACCTTTTACTTTTCTGGTATTTATTAAACTGTTCAAAAATTGTCCAGAGGAACTACCACTGGAATTCTCTGCTTATACCATATTTTACTGACTTTTTTGTCTATGCATATGACCCTGTATAGATTTTCCGGTATGTGTAGAATTCAGATTTACCATTTATTTCATTGTAAATGACATCGTATTATTCCTTCTGAAGGATGAGTAAAATTCTATTTTATATAAGCTACACTTTCTTGATAATCTCCTGTATATTAAATAATGTTCTTTTTTTATACTACTGTTTTAAGTTTCTTGACACTTAAATTAGTTTTGCTTTTCTCTTAGCTCTTTCACAAGATTACCTTCTCAATCATTAAAACACCACACTGTTCAAGATAGTTCTATCATCCTGCTTGTAAAGCTCCTGAGCAATCTCTAAGGCTCTATGGTTTCCATAAACATTGTATATGGACAACTCCCGCATCTATAACTTTGGCTAAATTTTGCTCTCGTGCAGTAACTTGACCATTCAACTCTTTGCTGGATATGTTCCCTGCAACCTAGCTTGGGTGTGCCCTAATTCAATAGTATGAAATTGAGCATTACCTTTACAACTTCATAGCTCAGCCTTTTGGATACTATTTCAGAGGCTTTCAAAGGTTTCTAGTTTTCTTTTGCTTCCTAAGCATTGTTCATTCTATTTTCATTCTGTAAGTTCTGTGCAAAGTATTATGTCCTCAGCAAAGCCTGACTAGCCTTGAGGTTGGATGCAAGGCTTTCCTGTTGTACTTTGTGAGAACACTCATCAGTCTTTGTAATTTTTCTTGCCTGTGAGTCATTCATTGCACTTAAATTCTAAGATAGATACCAGATCTGTCTTATTCAATTTCGCATTTCTAGGACCTTATTCAGGGCTTTTATAGAGGTGATACTAACAAATATTTTGTAAAATGAATGAATACATGTATGAATTGCTTCTACTCTCACTAGAATTTCTCCATACCATACCTCATGGCTGCTTCATCTTACACCATCAATTGTTCCATTTTGACTCATTTCATTCCTAGAGAACTCGTTGTATGTTTTATAATTTATAATCATATTAAAGATTTAGCTCCAAATGTATTGTAGTATAAAAATGTTACACACTAAATGAAATCTGGCAGGTTTTTATGTTCAACCTCAGGAAGGAAATGGAGGTATAAATATATTTAAAATCCACCATGTGGTGATAGAAAACAGGTCTCTTGGCCAAACTGAGGTTATTATTTTTTTTCTATTTTAAATCCACCCACCAGCAGAGATGATCATTTTAAGTCTCTCCTCTCTCTGCATTTCAAGGAAGTTATTGACATAGAAGGGATGATGATCCTTCACTGAAAAGGCACAACTTAAGGCTGAGGCTAAGAGAGGATCTTGTCATATTGTTTAGCCAGCACAACCTTCTCTTCATGTTTATATCAACAACAGTCACGGGCTCCTGGTCAGATGTGTGTAAAAAAGATGAGAAGCCACTGGATGATCCTCTGATTCCATGCTGGCTCAAGGCAGGGCTGACGGCAGCAGGTAACAGGCACCTGCACAGGGTTCCTCATGAACCATCAGGGTTTCTAATCAGCTTCTCCTGGCTGGCAGATTTTGAACAGTGGGTATGTTCCAAATATGTCAGGGCATATTTTTCAAACATCACTGCAGATTCACTCATTCTGTCTTGCCTTTTTTTAGACCTTGACAATAAAGGAACGGTTTTAAACAAAGAAAGAAATGGGAAGCCAGTTCACACGGATATGTATGACATGCTAGGATCCACAGAGAGTTTAGCCTATTTCTTTAGAATCTTTGGAGTTCTGTTATCACAGACTCCTTATTTGCCATTTCACAGCTGCAATTATATCTCCAAGAGCCCAACTTCACTGTCACATCTACGTGCTCTGAATTTCTACCCATTTTAAGTGTATACCTGAAGAAGGATATGGAAGAAACACAGGACTCTGTACGTGCTCAAGCTGTTTATATGAATGAGTGTTCTCATGAATTCCTGAGAATCTCAACTTAAAATACAAATATCTCAAGCACCTGAATCTCATCATGGCTTTATTTTTCTTCACAGGACAGCAAGCACTTGATATTTAACACATTTTCACACACACACACACACACACACACACACATCCTTAAAAAAATTTTCTCCAATCTACTTTGTGCCTATATACTGGAACCTGTACCTATCCAACAAAGATATTATAGGTACAGAATTTGGTGTACTAAAATTGACTCCTCTGCATTTTATTCATTTCCTATGTAGTAGCAATGGTATATTAGATTCTTAGGATTTCTGGAACAAACTAACATAAATAAGAGAAATGAGAATTTTAATGTGGCTTAAAGCAACTGAAATTTATTTTTGCATTCTTCTGGAAACCAGATACACAAAATGAATTTCACTAACCAAAACTGAGATGTAAGCATGACTACACTTGCTCCAAAGGCTCTATAGAAGAATCAATTCTTTGGCCCTATCAGCTTCGTGTGGCCCCTAACACTAATACTTCACCTCTATTTCACATTATCCTCTCCTCTGGCTATGTGAATTTACCCCACCACTCTTCTAGTATAAGAAGACAATTGATTGCAATTATTAACTGCCTATATTTTGACAATAATCACCCAATCTATAAATACTCATCTTAACATTACTATTTCTGGTTGTTGTAGTCACAGAATGATCATTCTACTTCCAGCATGTCTTTTCTTTAAAGACAGGTGTTGGGAAAAGAGGATTAAAAGCTATACTGAGAGAAAGCAAAATGAAAAACACAGAAGTTTGAGACAGAAATTTCTGGCTTAACCAATGTAAGCAAGAACACAGATGAATTAATGACTAGCCATGCTCGCTCTTGACTGAAGTAATCCTGATAGTAGAGATGAGAAAGAAGCAGAGATGACTTTCCTGAAGGTTACCATTCAGGAAAGAAATAGTGAAAGTAAAAGTATCTGTTTGCAGAGCCTGTTAATACATAAATAAAGGTGCTCTCTGGCAGATCAAAAATTGTAAGCAAATCTTGAAAACTAGAGTTATTAGAACTTCTGCTCACCTCCCTTCCTGTAAAGTTGTAGAGCTTATCTCATAAAATAAATCTTTGCCTTTGGATTACTGATTTTTGTTTTGAATCCTTAAGGCTTATTCTTTTAAGCTTCTAACCTACTGAAGAATGAATACAAGCATTTAAGAATAGTTAAATTTAAAAATCAAACATTACAGAAAAGGCATTAACAAATGCTCAGTACTTCAGGTCTCCTTCTCTAGTTTTACTATATAATTATACTTCTTATCTATTTAAAGTGATCAGATAAATGCCTTTTGGTGAAATATGAGAATAAGTTCCCCTCTACCATGATAACCAATGACATTTCTAGATAATGAAAGCTTCATTCTCTTGGTCTGAAGAATGAGATGAGGTGTAACATAGCCCCTGGCAACTCAAGATATGTAATACTCAAAAATATGAAATAACATTTTTTGGTTCTTAGTGAGAATCTTATCAGAGGATTACATGATATTGATATTCCCACTCGGAATGACATATCCAATGATGCTGATGGACCAGCATTGGTGATTAAACATTTCTTAAGCACAGGAATGGTGAGAAACTCAAATTACTGGAAGGCTGTACTTAATGTGAAATTAATAGACAAAGGAAAAAAGACTGAGGGCCATAGAAATGCTCACATTTTAATATTTATAGCAGCTGATGCCTTATTGCCAAACTCTTGGGGGGAAATCCAAGATAAACAAAATAATCTAGAATGAATTACTATCAAACAATAAAAGGCTAATAGCTAGCCAAGTGCCAGTGGTTCATGCTTATAATCCTAGCTCTCAGGACACTGAGATCTGAGGATTTCAGTTCAAAACCCGACAGGGCAGGAAAGTCTCTGAAGTTCTTAGCTCCAATTAAGTAGCACAAATGCCAGAAGTGCAGCTATGGCTCAAGGAATAGAGTGTTAACTTCGAACAAAAAAGCTCAGGTATAGCACCCAGACCTTGAGTTCAAGCCCGATTACCAGAAAGGAAAAAGAAAAAAGAAAAGGAAAACAATAACCACTGAACTATCTAGATATCAAATGAGATGGAAAAAGCTTCAAATATATATCAGTAAGTCAAAGATGCAACTCTAAAAAGGCTACATACTGATGAATTCCAATTACATGCATTTCTGGCTTAAAAAAAAATCCTTCAACAAGAGCAATGATTGCCAGAGCCTTGAAGTAAGAGGCAAAGGAAGCACAGAGTAATTTTAGGGCACTAACCATCCCATATGATACTCTATAGTGGGTGGGTAGATTTCATAAATTGAAATTTCATATACATGAATTCCAGCACAAATTATGAATTGAGTTCTCATAAAAGGGAAAATTGAAGGTATACGAGAAATCTTTTTTCTATTCAGGTTTTCTGGAAGCCAATACACACAGACACACACACACACACGCACGCACGCGCACACACACACACACACACACACACACACACACACACATTTTTTCTAGATTCCAAAGTGGTGCTGAAACCAAATACCTGAGACTATCCGCCCGTAAATAGGAAAGGTTTCTTTTTGTTTCACAGTGTTTGATTTTTCTGTCTATGGTTATTTGATCTCGATGGTTAGGGAATAAGTAGTGAAGAAAACTATTTATCTCAGGGCCATGAAGAGTAGAAGGAAGAGACTAGGGCCTCAAAGGCTTCCATTGGCTTGGAAACCTCTCATCAAGCCCCAG
Source organism: Megascapheus bottae (assembly GCF_031878675.1). NCBI lineage: Eukaryota > Metazoa > Chordata > Mammalia > Rodentia > Geomyidae > Megascapheus > Megascapheus bottae. Next base: position 87,118,221 of record NC_143509.1, read on the forward strand.
CTCTTAAATGTTCTACCACATCCCAGCAGGGCCAAGCTTTGGGTTTTAATACCTAGGCATTTAGGGGGCACTTTCCAGATCCACACTATAGCAATAAAGTCAGTGTCCATTCCATCTGTAATCCATGTTTTATATCACATTACTTTAGGTCTACACATTTTCCTTAAGGTGAAGAGATAATGGAAAGAAATCTGATTTTAAGTCGAGCAAACTCCTGAGATGTGAAAATAAAAGTATGGTTATCCTTTAAATACTTACAACTACAGTCTTTTTTCTAAAGATAGCAAGCAAAGGACTTTAAAAGATTGCACAATGTTTGTTGATCAATACCAGAGTTTTGAGCAAGCTAGGCAAGCACTCATCAGTAAGCTACATTCCTTCTTACAGACAGGGAAAAAAATTAATAAAACAAAATAGGGAGAGTTTGCTCAACATATATGATAGCTAGTGACATTGTACATAAAACTACTTTGTCCTTCTACGTACACTTTCCTGACTTCAGATATTTCTAATTATATAAGTTCTCTATTGGAAATACTCCTTTTATTTGAGTCAGTGTTTTCTTTGTATTTTATTTTTATTTTTAAATACTTGTACAAAGGAGTTTCCATTTAACAGAAATGAAGCCAGAGGTTTCTATTTCTTTGCTAGAAGAAATCATACTGGGTAGAAATCATACTGAGCCATGTTTATTAATACTTCATGCCTAGAGAAAGCTGTCTATTCACTTGTCATTGAAAAATCAATCTCCTCATCCTAGTACTGTAAATTTAAAATCTTCAGTGCCAGCACAAAGATTCCAAATGCATCCAGGGTGATTTCAGCCAAAACCTTATTTCTTCTTTTAGGAGGTAAGGATAATAAACAAGTAATTTTTTTTCTGGGTAAAGAAAGTGTTTCATTTAAAAACTATTTATTGAGCTAATTGAAAGGACCTCCAGGATATTGAAACAAAAGCCATACAATGAATGATTGTCCTTAATGTACTATGTTGTCTCTCATCTCCTTTGCTGTCCCTTGGTTATCTCATATTGGTATAGTATCTCACTTTGTTATCTGATATATTGAATTTATTTGTATTTGGATATTTGAAATTTGATAGGGAAGGGGGGAAAACCAAGACAGGTGGGGGGTGGGGGGGGAGGGAAATGGGTACCAAGACATGTGAAAGGGTATCAATGTATGTGAATTAATGCACCTTCTATCTGGCAAATATCATGTAACCCTTTTACTAATTACAATAAAAAAATTAAAAAAAACTATTTATTATACCACTTTCTTGGAATCAGAAAAAGGAAATCATAAGCAATCAGTTCAATTCCACAGATTAAATAAAGGGATAGTTCTGGACATTTAGTCTTGTTATATACCTTCTGGCATAACACAAGGTGAAATAGATCAAGAATTCTACTCTTGAGCATCTTGGTATCCACCAAGCACACAATTCCAGAATGAACTACAAGAAATCTCATCTTCAGAGGTCTACTTGGCAGGAAAAACTGATCTGACAGGTAGGGCATGTCATTTCCTGGGTTACAAGCAACTCCAGTGGGATCTGAGAGGACACACTTGCTCTACATGTTGAAAAGATTGCCATGATTACCTTTATTAGCAGAAAACTAAGTAAAGTGGGACATTAGTATATTTGATTACAGAGATGATAGTGTGTACAAGATCAAGTAATGATGTCAGAGCACATTAAGCCCTAACTTACTGAATCTTCTTCTTGGACTACCCCTAGAATTTAGTTATGAGTCCCTATTTTTAGACAACTTATGGGATAGAAATCTCTGCGCAGGCTATTGTGAGTAGAGAGTACAAAAAGCTGCTTTCTCCCTTTTGTTGTCAAGCAGAAAAAAGCAAATTGTCCTATTAATAAATGCCCAGATCTGTATGAACGTAAGTAAGACCACTCTATCTTTAGGGAAGAAGCACTTTGTATAGGTGAAGAGGGCTAGGTGATGTGAAGGTAGGTAACAACTCTGAAGCCATAGTCTTACGATAGTGCTTACTAGTAATAGAGAAACAATTAGGGAATAGGAGAAAATGGTCTTAGCTAGAAATCCATAATACATAACCAATCGTACAGCATTCAGCTGGTGTTGTCTGTTTTAGTCTTGTTATTGAGCTTTCTTTTTATCCATATTTGGATCTTAATGCTCTATTTCCTGACAACAGAAAAATCAAAGGTGACTGAAAGGGAAATTCAGTTTAGAACTTGAGAACTTAGCTAAGGTTTGGATTAGCACTGTAATTTCAAATCTTTTGAAGTGTGTGTGCATGTGTATGTGTGTGTATTTTCCAGGTAGAAAGGAGAATTCATCTAAAAAACTCCACAGATTCAAAGGTGCCATAGTATATCCAATGGAAAAATATAAAATTGACAAGGCTAGGGAAGAAATGTGGCAGGTGTGGTGCTCTAAAGATACAGCAAGGCTAGCTGGTATACCCAGTGGGGTGTTAGTATCTTCACAAGATTTCATCTTGCCCATGGAAAGATTCATCTTAATGCCTGCCACAGGAAAAGCAATAGCCCTTAGACAACACTAGTTTTCTAGTTGTAAGGAAATCACCCAATGTTACCTTTGGATCAATTAACGGAGGAAAAGCATAGTCTAAGGCTAAGTTGTGTGCACACTGTGGCTCTGCTCTGGGGTAGAGTTCACACCCTTTCTAAAACATAGGTCTGCCACCCATAAACTGATAGGCCATTTTCTTTTCTACATGCAATCCCCACGGATATGTTTATTAGTAAAAATGAGCAAAATATAAACTGCAAAACACTTAGGTGGAATATTAAAAAAAATATATACTGTGGAAGTACACTGAGTTACTCCAGGAAAGACTTGGACATTTACTTGCAGGCATTCCAAGAGCCAAAAATGTGGCTCCATTTATGAGATTTTTAAGTTCCCTTCCAATTATTTACTACTTGAGAGTACACTAACTTTGGGATTTAGAGCAGGCAGTCTTAAACGTAATGATGATGGCCTGATGAAAATGGCATATTATTTGTATTAACCATATTTTTACAGAACTGGAATATTAAATTAATACTTAATTCTAGTAAATTATCAACTCTGAAAACATTTCACAGCATTGAATTCTCTACCTACATGTTTTACAGACCAAACAAAAAAATACAGGTAGCCTCAATAACAAAACATTTACAACCATTTCCTGTCATCTAACGTGTCAGTTTAGTTATTGTTGTGTAGGAAAATTTTTTAAAGTTATTTCCTCATTGACAAGCTGGAAATTAAACTTTACACAGACAACTAATCCTAAGGAGTTGATTTTAAAGACACATTATATGTAAAATAATAAGCGGTACCTCATACTAAGAATTCTAATGGTTCTCTTCTTTAAAATTCCTCAATTTGTTACTTTACCTATTGGCCATGTTTTTTTTACCATATAATGTAATAAATCATGGCTATACACCTTTCATACTGCTGGTAGCAGAATGTAAGAAAGTGCAGATTTTCTACTCACTAATAATGTAAAAAAGCAGGATGTATTTCCAGTTTCTGAACATTTTTATTTACTTACTTTTGTTATATCTGGGCTGGCCCTATGGATAGACAGAACCTAGGCCCTGCACATGCTAGGCCAGTACTCACTGAGCTACCATTAACCCAGTTTTCTTTTTTTTTTAGTCTACACACTTATTTACAGAACCTAAGATTTTGATATATGCAATCTAGTCTACAAAATGGAGCTCTTTTTAGAAAAATGCATTTTCCCAAGTCAAACTAATGTATTTGTTTACAACACTAGGACCATAGGATCATAATGGTAAAAGATTCTCACTGAAAAAGAAAATGAATATTATTTATATGTATATTATGTTTAACCATTCGCTACCTACAGATACAGAATACAATTGCACATATAAACTGTGTGGCCAGGCACAACATTCACTTTTGAATGATCAAAGAATTTTTTCTTCTTTAAAAAAAATAAACAACACTGATGGAGATTTCATAAAAGCTCTAAAGCAGTCTTTGTATATACAGGAAATCAATTGCATTTAAAAACAGTGCACAGCACAGAGGCTGGGAGTTTTGCCTAGTGGTTGATTGCTTGCTTAGCATGCAGCAAGACTTGGGTTTGATTCCTCAGTACCACATACATTGAAAAAAGTCAGAAGCTGTGCATTCACTCAAGTGGTAGAGTTCTAACTTGAGGAAGTCCAAGGACAATGCACAGGCCCTGAGGTCAAGCTTAGGACTGGAGGAAAAAAAAAAAAAAACAACACCAACAAAAATAAAACACCAAAACAGTGGACAGTACAAATGCTTTTCATTAAAAAAAATTCAGTGCCCACTGAATCACCAATTAACCATGAAAGTGAAATTCTAGACTGATTGCTGCTTTGAGCTACACTTTAATTATCCTGCTTTTAAGTGTAATAACTTGCTAGCTAGCTTTCCTTTTATTTTTTCAAAATATCATTGAAGATTTATTTTCGCAACCTGGACTTGTAGGTTTATGGACAATATAAATACCAGAGGAATCTCACAAAATAAGTCATTTCAAACTAGAGGCAATGCAGTTTTTGAGTGGTTTTTTTTGTTCTCTCATTTATTCAAATTCACTGCAGGAAGTAGACACTAAAAGATTAAAAAACAAAACAAAAATTCACACTGCAGTATGTACAGTTTCAAGACATCACATGAAGAAATTAAATTCCTAATAAAAATGACAAATTATATTACTGAGCAGATCGCATCAAAACTGACTTTGTAAACCCCAGATTTCTTACCATGAATGGTAATGTGCCTGTATTCCAGTGTTTGCTAATGCTAGAATACTCCTGATAGAATATCACGTTTCCAACAGGACTTAAAGAAATCGTGAAAGTGAATTGTCAAAGTGGATAATTTGAAAAAAAAAATTAAGACCCTTGGATTCAAACACATTCTTTCACAAACTTAAGCCACAGAAGTCATATCCAGAAATGGAATACTGTCATGTTGGGATGAACATCTGATCTGACTTGTTAAGACATTTTGCCAAATGCACAGATGCACAGGGGTTCCCCATGCACTTTTCATGCAGCAGGTCATCACAACTTAAATAAAAGGTTTATTCTATACATTTGTCCAGACTTGCAACTGTATACATACATGCACAATTTTTAAACCTGTCTGATTATATTTACACTTATACATGGAATATACAGAAACCAAAAGGATTAAAAGGCTTTTCTGTTGCATTAGAACAATACAAAATATGTATTTCTCATTAAGGAAATCACTATGTACATCACCTTTAAAAACCAATTTTAACATCTTCATGTAACAAGTCAATATATATATACATATTATATATATATATAAAATATATACTCTCACCAGTTTACTCTTCTATATGTAGTAGCAGAGAATAAACAGGTTATGCTACCATACTGATGTCAATGAAAGCTGTAGTACCCTTTCACAAATGACTTTATTAGGAAGAAATTAGCTAGATATCTAAAATAGTCCTTGAAAATGTGTATATGTGCATTCTTGTATCTACATATGTATAAACAAAGTGGATCTGTGGATGTATGCCTTCGCTCAATGCTCTTCTTCAAAATCACTCTACATTTACATTGGGAATATTGTGTAGTAAATCAGAACAGCATTTTCTGCAGTCATATTTATTTTTATATTACATATCCTCATTCCTTTAACTGTTAACAAAAATAACCAACTAAAACAAACCAACAAGTAAACAAAATAGCATTGCTGGCTCTGGTTGCTTGTCTTCTACCTGAACGTCACTCCCTTGTTAAAAAAAAAAAAAATCTCCCGAGAAATAATAGTTTCTGACATACTTCTAAGGCTCTACACCTTTCACAGGGACAAAAAAAAAAAAAAAAAAAAGGATTTACTTCAAAGCTCAAAGCTTGTTTATACTGTGTAGACACTGAGATTGTCACGGTGAAGACATGGAAGATAATAAATTCACTGGCCAGTGGAATTTTCCTGTCAGAACAAGCATGTGGCTTCACTTCCCTATGATGTAGCATCAGATACACTCCTGACTATTATAAGATATCCAATAACTATTTACAAATCATTTTGAGAAAAAAATATTTAGTTTCAGGTCATATTAGGAAATAATGTCCATTTTTAATATAAAAATCTTAGAAACAACTTCAAGAACAACTTTAAATGTCCTACTAATTAATAGTCAATTATACAATAGTTTTTGATAGATCAGTTGCTTACCTGGTTCACAATTGTAAACAAAAATATTGTGTGTGTATCTGGGTGTGTGTGTGTATGAACTATGGATTGTAAAACCTCAACTGAAAAATATTTATTTCTGCATTGAAATCCCATTTGGCTCAATAATGTGTTAAGTTCTTCCACAACACTATCAATGTTTTCTTCTCATCATTGTTTAGAAGGAATAGGTCCAGGGGAGTGACTGTACATTTTGACTGTACATTCTGTCATGGATAAGTGCTCTTTGTTCTTTTGCTTTAGTCAATCTGAATTTTAGTGCCTTTCTTGCGTTTGAACTAAATGTTTCTAATCTTTGTCAGCATTGTTCATAGGACAACGGTTTTGATAGAAGATAAGGATGTATTCAGGAGAAATTTCCAAACCATCCTGGAATCACCTGAGATTGGTAATTGGCCCTGTTATTCCATCCCTAAGGCTAATTAAGTAGATGTTACTCATTAGAATCACAGATTTTCCTGAGATGTTGAGCCAGATATGAAAGTTATCCCCTCCACCCAAAATTTATTTTGTCATAAAAAGTATTCTGAACCAATTTCCAAAGACAAAAACAAACAGGAATATAGGAAGTACAATATTGCAAGTTTTGAATTATGTGTGGCTTTACTGGGGAAAATATTGGTATTAAACAGTTTTACAGTCCCATGTTCTGAGAAACGTCATAAGCAATGGTTTTCAAACATCAGTGTGTAGAAGAAACACCTAGGGAACATGCTAAGATGCAGATAGAAGATTCCCAGGTCCACAGAGAGCAGCCTCCTGCTGTAGCTCTGAGATGCTGCCTATGAATCTGCATTTTAAAGCAAGTGCTCCAGATGATTCTAACACAGATAGATGGTCTGAGTCCAGCTTTAAGAAATCCTGCTCATAAGACTCACAAGGTACCATAGTAATGGTGAGAATTAACTTTTACAAGAGATGGTGCATTGTCCAAAGAAAAGCCATTTTGCTTTTATTAAAAATAATTTCATAAATAGTCAACAATTCAGGAAACCACCTGAAGATAAAGGTTAACTTCCCAAATTCTGTAAAAGAGGACTATTAATTTAGTAAAGTAGTTAAAATACAAAAATGGAAATCTGCCTTTTTATTTTTTTTAAGGATCTATCAAACTGCCTTCTATTGTAATCAATTTTTTACTAAATAGTACAAGGTTTAAAGAAATATATATTGAAAAGTCTGGGGTGGGACAGACACATTGAGAACCACAAAACCACCTCCAAGAGTTAAAAATAAATGTGCTTTTTTTTTGTTTTGTTTTGTTTTTTAGCAAAAGTGAAAAATGTATGTTTTTTTTCTTATTCTTGAGTTGAAAATGAGAGGTGAATCAGAACTCTTTTTTCATAATTTAATAATTATCCTTTAAAGAGTTAACAGTTTGGACATTAAAAATGTATGTAGACTGACTTCTGAGATGCAAATCATAGTACCCTAATAAGGGCAGCAAAATGCATTGATCCACTAGGATGGAGTTTTATATTTCAATTTATGCCTCTTATTCATTATTACAAACGAAAGAATTTCATCCATAGGCTACTCACAGTCGTTCTCTGATGCATACAGAAGTGTTAAACAACCAACTGCTAGTTCAAATAGTTTCCTCATGACATCTAATGGTAAGCAAAAATTAGTATGCATATTTAAACATCACCAGTAACCAGTACTTTTCAAAATGAAAAAAAAAGTTTCAATTATACCATGCTTGTCTCAAATCATGCTCTTATTTATACAGATCTCATGTTCATACTAATTAGTTTAAAGAAGATCCACAGCTGGATGATGGCAGCTACATTTTATTCTGATTCCTTTTTTATTGTTAGCACGTTTCCCAGAAGTCCATAAACTTCTCCATTGGCGCTGTGTGGGCGAGAAGCATTATTTCCCATATGGCTATTGTAAGGGCTTCTTAAATTAAAGAAAGAAGCTTTCGTTTCTGCAGCAGGAAGTAACTCTTCCTTGATTGTAACTTGTGAGACACTTTGAGCAGAAGAAGACTCCCTCCAGATGTCTTTTTCCTGTGTCTCTTGACTGGTAACAGAAGTGCCTCCTTTCTGGAGCATGTAATACAGTATTGGATTTGTTTTGGTCAGTCTTGGAGAGTCTTTTTCATACTCATTCTTTTCCACATCTGTGATAACCCATTTAATGGGCCCCTTCTCACTGGTCATGGAACACCCATTCAAAAGCCCGGGTTCAAGCCTAGACCCTGGACAGCCCAAGTGCTCAGGGAAAGGAGGGCTCACAGGAGTTTTAACCACTCCTGGGTAGGAAAATGTCCTGCTATCCACACAACTGTTGGGCTGAGCAGAGCTGTACATCAGTCCATTTAGAGAAGAAATGCTAAATTCAGGTTTGCTACTGGTCACATGATTTTTGTGCCCCTTTTTTTTGCTGTCCATGACAGAGTTACTCCTGTGTGGGGACAGATCTCGCACACAGTTTTCTGAGAGAAGCAGCTGTTTTAGAACATTGAAGCTTTTGCTCTCTCTTGCCCAACTCCGATGTTCATTTTCGCTGGTGGAAGCATGACCAGAAGAATATTTAAACTCAAGATCATTTCTGCTTAGTTTTAGATCCTCCTGGTTAACCAAGGGCCCATAGAGTACTTCTGCAGCACTGTGATTAGTTCCAGCATCAACCATGTTGTTTTTCATCTTCTTAAAAGGGCTTTCCAATGGCTCAGTATAAAGCTTCCTTTTCTTAGGAACAGTGCAAAGGTTCTTTGATTCTGGAGGTGTCAGGTCACTATTTCTATGACTCTTGTCTGTCTCATCGCCTGCATAACTCTCTTGGTTCTGTCTCAGCAATCGACTCAATAGACCATTCTTGGAGAAAGAAAAGTCCTGAGGTGAACCGGGCTCTGACTTGAAGTCCTCTGACACAGGTAAGGCAGTTGCGCTTTTCTGGATGGTGGAAGTCCTCCCTAACAGTGGGGAGGTCTTGACATCTTGGCTCAAGTGCATGTTGGTGTTATGAATATTTAAGTCATCGTTGGGTTCAGATTTTATCTTCACCATCAGTATTTGTTCATTGAAAGCTCTCTCTCTCTGTTCCTGAGTGCTCTCCTCTCTCAGAGGTAAAGGTTTCTCTTTCTTTTCACTCTTCCCTTTGTTGGGATTTCCCAGAAGCAACTGGAGGACAGTGCGTCTCTCTAGCAGATTTTCTATTTCTGAACCAGCAAGTCCTGCTTCAGGACCAGCTGGTTGGCTAGTGAAAGACTTATTTTCTTCAACTGCATGTGTTTTATTGGAGAGCAGAGGGCTATTTAGTCTGTCAATCATACCTACAGTTTTGTCTGTGTTTACACTTAATATTGGTTTGCTGGGTCGTGGCTCTTCAACTGGCATGGAAGACTGCATTCCACACTGTGCCAAATTCTGTAACAGTTTGCTGGCACTGAAGGTTGCAGAATTCTGTGCACTTTCATTCGGAGCCAGTTTTTCTCCTTGTGACTCTTTGCTTTTTGAGAGGTCTATCAAATGGTTAGATGCAGTATTTGTCAGGTTTTCAGATGGAGTACTACAGACATATGGTGGGGAATTCCACTTGATGACCAGAGAGTGTTGAGAAAGATTGATGGGAGAGTCTGCTTTGGTCAGTGTGTGCAATGGTGGAGTGCTCACTGGAGTAGTCCTGTGTAAACTGGGGCTTTCTATCACCGAAGTCCTTGTATAATTTTGTGTACTGAATTTTGTCACATCGCTGTGTATTCCCTGAGGGCTGGTGGTTTTTTCTACATTTTCTTCATTCTTATGGCCAAGAAGCAACTGAAGCAGTGTTACCTTCTGGTGGGAATTTAGTTTAGAATTCTTTGCGGTATCTTGCTCTTTGATATCCACTTCTGGGACTTTTGGATCCCAAGTGTTTAGCAAGGACTGAGTTAGATTATCAAAAGAAATAGGTTGGTCAGATTCAGGTTTTTCTATCCGGTGTTTACAGGACAAGTCTATGGGAACACAGTTGGAATATGAACTTTCATCACCACTGCTGTCATCTGTGAAACTTGGGTTGTTATCTGAATATTCATCCATAGTTGTAGGTGTACTACTATCCTCAAAAATGCTTCCTCTTTCGTTTTGGCTGTGTCCATTCATTGGCTTGGGTATGGTCTGGCTTTTCAGGAGATGTAAAAGCAAACTATTGTTAGCAGCTTGCTTTATATTGTTTTTTTCCACAGAGTTCTTATACCCTGAATTTTTAGGGGAAGAAGGAACTGTACCCATTGGGTTTTGAAATGGCGCAGCACTGATTTTGCTACCCATCACCTTGCTAGAAGACGTTCTCGCCTGACCATTAAGATGGCTTGACATTCCTTTGGAGATCTGGAAACTGCTGACACCCTTCTGGCCATTTTCTTGCAATCTGGCCATGGCAGCAAGCCTTTCACTTGCTGCTTGATTTGCATTTTGTGTTTTTAAAGCATGTTCACGAGAATACTGCTGCAGATGGGCTTCGCTGGAAAGGAGTAATGCTAGCTGACTACAAGCAACACTAGGCTTAGGTGATGTGGCAGGACTAGCCCTTTTCTCTACCATGCTTGCGACGGCCTGCAGCCGTGCAGCACATGACAAGGGTTCACTCAGGACTTTTGTTCCACTCTGACCTCCTTGGTGAGGCGACTCTACAAACCTGTCTCTGATGAGGTTTTGAGCCACATCAGGAAGACTGGTATCAGGCTTTTGATCCTTCGCTTTACTTTTCTTCAACAAAGTTTTTAAGTGACTGGAGGCAACACCATAGCACCTTAAATCCTTCTCTACTTTTAGAGAATCATGATTGAGGGCATATCCTTGTTCCTTGAGGCTCTGCCTAATTTGTTGTGACAGAGCAACAGTCTGCAGCCTAGAGCTGAATGACTGAAGCAAAGAGGCCAGTAATGTGCTATCCTGTTTGCCTTTAGGCACATTGTCAACCATGTCAGCTAGCAAAGCTTCCTTCTTTACATTTAAATTTACGATGGAATCAGACAGCCTCTTCCGCTTTGCTGCATTCCAGTCCTCTGAAGACTGCAACAATCTGGCTTTTTTGAGATGCAGCATGCCAGATCCCTGGTATGTATGTGTACTGGGAACTGGACTGTTACTTTGAGAGGTGGGAAATGCACCGCCAGAAATGTTAAAGTTCTGATCATCTTCATTGTGTCCAGCAGACTTTTTGTCGATGGTGGTACCTGATCCCCCCGCTGCCTGATGCATTAGTAATCCTTCTAGGTAAGTTAAAACTATAGAATCCTGATGCACATCAGAGCCAAGCTCTTCTCCATGAGTCATGTTCAATAGGAGTGTTCACAGGGGCTTGGCTTCTAGTCACTTCAAAGAATGGTTTTTTTGTTTTGTTGTTTGTTTTGGTTGTTGTTGGTGGTGGTGGTGAACAAGATGTAACTTCAGAAAACAAGAGACAGTTTATCACTTTCCATAGCAGTTAGACAGAACTTTGCTGTTACATTCTGACCAAAAGTTCCTCTAGCAATAGAAAGACACCAAGAAAGTAAACTTGAGCGTACTCTGACCACAATGTTAACCGACTGTGTGACCAGTTAGAAGCAGAGGAATCCTGTAGTATGTAGATATGCAGTACAAGCAGGTGTCTTAGCGAATATACTGGTTTTCTTTCTTCATTCTTAATTCTTCTTCAAATCGCAGTATTCTAAAAATAAAAATGAAAATAGTTAAGGAACTTAAGAAGAATGATCATGCTGTATCAGTGAGCAAAAGAATGCAGATTTACTAATTTATATACATATATGCAATACACATGTATACACATCAATCACCACTTAAGTAATTTACTATGGAATTCCTATTACCATGGAAGTCCTATGAGTTAACTCATACTCTAAAAGATCAACTAATTCAGAGAAGAGAAAATAATGAAATCCTTTCTGTGAAGTAATATGACTGTCAACTTTGCTTTACAGTTATCTGCCTTTATAAAGGAACTAAAATTTGTTTCTTCACATTACTGGGTGCTTAAGAAGAAAGAGAAGAAAATGTGCTGAAAAAAGGACAATAAAAAGATATAGCATAATGTAAGAAGATGTAACAGAACACATTCACCTCAGACATAACTATACACAAAATATTTAATAATATTGCATTAAATAAATGGAAGAACTAAGAGTAGAGTAAGATTAACATGGGGACCTATGTAAAGTATAACAGTCTTTGTCTATTGGTATGTTTTTGAGAGTAGGGCCACATATCCTAACTCTTGCTTATAATTCCAGCAACTCAGAAAATGTAATTCAGGAGGTTTACAGTTCAAGTCAAAGCTGGGTAAAGAGTGGGATCACATTTGAATAAGTCACACTTAAAATTCCAATTATTTGGGATGTAAAAAAAGGACTGTGGTCCTAGGCAAAAAAAGCATGAGAATCTAGTTAAAAAATAACAAAAGTCAAAAAGGCCTGGGAGTATGGCTCAAGTAGTGAAGCACCTGACTAATACATACCAGGCCTGGAGTTTAAACTCTATTGTGACAAAACAAGACAAAATTTAAATTGAAACAAAAGAATAAAATCACTGGAGCACTTTTGGGTTAAACATATTAATATATCTTAAAATATCTCTATTACTCACAATAATTTAATCCCCAAGCTTCAATATAATGCTTATTTATTTTTAAAAAAATGAGTATTTTTTTAATTTACAAAGAATACCTGGAGATTTAATTTTAATAGGGACTTAGCATAGCTTTTTGCAATGAGGCCCCCAGTGTAGCACTTTACCACTTATTCATCTATCTTACCATTTATTTACTGCATTAATGGGAAAAAAAAAACACAAGGCAGATGAATAAAATTCTTCTCAGGAACAAAAAATGTCTTTCTTTTCTCAGTGGTGGGTGCTGCATTGTAGCTCTTCAGTTCAAGACTAGTGCTGAACTACTTGAGCCACAGCACTGATGGTTAATGAGAGACTTTCCTGCCCAAGAACTGCCATCCTCAGATCTCAACCTCCTGAATAGCTAGGGTTACAGATGTGAGCCACCTGTACCCAGCACACAAAACAACTTTTAAGAACATTAGGTATCTTGGATGTATGGCCTTGATAATCATCTGTACAGTGTAACACATTCAAATTGTAACAGAAGGTAATATTACATTTTTATACTTGGATACATAATGAGCTCCTCTTCTGAAAATACGGCTGAGTATGAACCTAAAGTAAGTAACATCAGCACATCAAGGTTAGCCAAAGGAATGGGAGGACAACGGCCATACTAAATATTTAATTTCCTAATCTTATGTAAATCAATACAAGAGAAGCCACTGGATTCCCAATCTTCTTGGCAATCTCTTTCAAGGACTAGAGAACTATGTCAGTTTAAGAACTAGGGGAGATGTTATGAAGAAAATGGAGATGATTTAGTAGGCAAATCTATTTCCAAAGTTTCTAGACTATTCCTAATATAAATGATTTCTTTCCCCCAACCATGTTATTTCTTTTCAGATGGCATTTTTATTTTAATAAATACAAATAAATTTTAAAAGTCAATGTGATTACATACTATAATGGTAACTGTACATATACACTAAATTTGTATAGTTTTTAGAAAAATGGACAGGAAAGAAAATTTTGAACAAATCTGATGAGAAAAAGAATAATAAAATTTGCTAAAGTCAAAGTTATTAGTTTTCATGATTACTTTGAATATAAATCCTATAAAAAGCATTGGCTTTATGAAGCAGTAGAGGTAAATGGATTTGTCATGAGAACTATTTTTTTAATAACATGAATTAATAAACCAAAGGCTGTGGTTATTTGGAGAGGCTGCTTGAAGTTATACCCAGGGCCAATAGACACTACCACCCTTCCAGAAAATGAAATGTTCAAGGTATCATCAGGTGGTTTGAAATTAAGTAAGGTCTGGATTCAATGAGATTATAAATTGCAAGTTTTTTCAGGAGTAGAATGAACCAACTTTCTTCATATAACTTCTTATTTGTTTTAACACCTTACACAATTAAAGAAGTCATGATCAATCTTGTTCACATTTACATATCATGGTTTTTCACTTTTAAGGTACAAAATAAAACTGAAAAACACTAAAAAGAGGTATGATAGTTGGATATAGTGCAGATCACTTATAACTATTATCACCTAATAGACATCTTAAATGTAAAAATGTTAATGTTTTTCAGTATAATCCTGTTGATGCTGTTTTCAAGAACTAGGAAAGCACATCCGAGGTATGTCTGTGAGAGATCTGTAAACAGGACTAGGAAAGATCAGCCCTGAATGTGGACGAATGTCACCAGTGCATGAGCTGGGGACCAGGATGGAATGAAGACAAGCAAAAAGAAGGTCAAGTATAAGAGAATGCCTGCCTTCTGTGACCCTGCTAACTGGCTGTCAAAATGCAAGTTCTGTCCTACATCTTCCCAAAGTGATGGACCCCAGAAGCTATGAGACAAAATATCTAATGACTTCCAACAGTTTCCATGAAATCTGTCCCCAACATCATCTGAATTACCAAGTAAAACCAGCTGTTAAATATAAAGGAATTTCTGAAATGAAGCTGTTAAAAGCACTTGAATTATTAAGTAGCTCCTAAACACATAAAAGTAACTGAAATAAATCTTAATTTTGTCATTTAAAAAGTCTTCCTGGAAAACAATATATAAAGTTCCATTTGGGTGGTTTCATGGGTGCTTTTTCTATAAAAGGCTAAGAAAGACACTCAGATGTTTTGTCATGTATATTGGTAGAAAGATATCTAAGCATTAAGATTATGTCAAAGTCATTTGTATTGAATCATTTGTATTGAAACATAGTCGCAAAAGAAGAGAGAGAGCCAACTGGGAAAAGATATTCACCAACAATACATCTGACAAATGCTTAATATCCAGTATCTACAGGGAACTCAACAAACTAATCCCCGCCCCCCCCAACCCAATAAACCATTCACTAAATGGGCAAGGGAACTAAAGAGAGACTTATCAGAAGAAGAGATTAAAATGGCAGAAAAGCATATGAGAAAATGTTCAACATCTATGGTCATAAAGGAAATGCAAATAAAAACAACCCTAAGATACTACCTTACCCCAACAAGAATGGCCAAGATTTTGAACTCAGACAATGACAGTTGCTGGCGGGGTTGTGGAGAAAAAGGAACCCTACACAACATTGCTGGTGGGAATGTACACTAGTTCAGCCACTCTGGAAAGCAGTGTGAGGTTTCTTAAAGAACTTAAAGTAGACCTTCCCTCTGATCCCGCCATACCACTTCTGGGCATCTTTCCTGAACATCATGACCCAAGATATTATAAGGACACCTGCTCAGCTATGTTCATCTATTCACAATAGCCAGGCAATGGAAACCATCCAGATGCCCTACTGCAGACGATTGGATACAGAAAATGTGGTATATATACACAATGTAATTCTACATAGCCAACAGACAAGATAAAATAATGGCATTCATAGAGAAGTGGGTGAATCTAGAGCAAATCATGTTGAGTGAGACAAGTCAAGACCTAAGGAACAAAAGGCGCATGGTGTCCTTAATATGTGGCTATTCAATCCAAAGAGTACAAGAGCGAGGACTCAATAACTGCATACCCAAAGCTATGGACATGGTAATGGAAATATAAACATAACTATATAGACATAAAAACCTATGACTCTATAGACATAATGTTTTACTTCATAAATTAATAAGTTTCTATGACATACAAACCCTTAGCCTTAGTTCTAAAAACTAAGTCCCAGTGATTATAGATTCCTCCTTGAACTTGTTATGATGTAAAAATCAACGTTAATAAATTCTTTAATTAAATAAAAAGAAAAAAATTAAATAGGAAGCACAAACCCAAGAATAATTTAAAAATCGGGACGTAATAACAAGTATTCCATCCAAATGTATGACACAGCATTCCAAGACAAGAGCCAATTGTAAATTAAGAGCAATAAAATCCAATGCTTCATCTCATAGAACAAAAAAGAAAAGGTATCATTTTAGAGAAGGATCCTAAAGCTTCAATAAAATGTGAAGACTTTGTGTTTAGTGAAGAAAACAAAAATGAAGACTACATTCTTCCTTTATTACAAATCAAATGTTAGAAAGCTGCTGGGAGTAAAACAAGACAAATAAGGAAAATACTGAAGTGTTGTTAGGGTACAACAGAAAATAAAAACCAACTAAAAGAGTAAGTTTGAAATTTTATATATTAGCATCCATTTCTAATTTCTTGCAAAATGAACCAAAATCAGCATGTATCTTTTTGAGAACGTTTATATCTCAAGATAGCAACTTTCTTTTGAAGAAATCTTTATCAAAAGACATTTGTATAGTTATACAATTTAACAGGCACAACACTAAAGAATTGAATCTATTTTAAAACATTTTTGCTCAACTGAGAGTTCTACCATTTACAATTACCTTTTTATAGATTCTCTCATTTTAGATATGAATATGCTTCAGAGACAGGTAGCACACAGAAAGCACTGACACTGTACCAAGTGGAAGAGCTGCCCAAAATGTTCTCTATTGCAACCTGAGGGACTTAACATATTTTTGCCCAAGGCCAAATTTACTCCAAACTTCCAGGTCCATCATCCTTAACTTGTCAGCTGCTTCACAGTACTAAAATCGTGTCACTTATATTCCCTCTTATAAAAAAGACTGGAAACATTACCTCATGACTAACTCTAGTGTTCAACCAAAGAGTGTATGAGATCTTCCTTTCTGATTCCAAACAATCTGTCAAACTGTAGTTGATAAAAATGGCAAGCATTTTAAACAGAAATATGATATGCTATTACAGACTGGTACAAATTGCCCTGTTAAATATGTTTTGTGCCCTTGTTAGTGAATTCTAGTGGAAATTAAAGGTTTTGAAATGGCCATACACCTCACCCAACCTACCAAACTCCAGATTATTTACCATGCACTATCTTTTTTTCAGCAGGATCACAAAATTTCAAGCACATTCTTATTTAAATACGAATTGATTTTTAAACAAGAAATTTGCTCATTTCATAGTCTTTATAGTAAATAAAATATAAACGTATTAATAGGATCCATGAGGACACAATTGAATGTTACAGATGACATAATTGTCCTGGTGACAGAAATAAATGACTCTATAACTAATACAGCAAAATAATAGAGGGTTTTTTTTTTGGGGGGGGTTCCAAATTACCCTCAGAACAGTTGCATATCTGACTCAGATTCAACAAAACTATGCTGGCCATATAGTAAAAGTTAACTATTAACTTTACTCTGACTGTATAATTTATCTAAACAAAAAAGTAAAACGAGGCCGGGAGTTTGGCCTAGTGGTTAAAGTGCTTGCCTGGCATGCACGAAGACCCAGGTTCGATTCCTCGGTACCACATACATAGCAAAAAGCCGGAAGTGGTGCTGAGGCTCAAGTGGTAGAGCTGTAGCCTTGAGAAAATCCAAGGACAGGACTCAGGCCCTGAGCTCAAGCCCAGGACTGGCAAAAAAAAAAAAAAAGTAAAACGAAAAGTTAAGGGATTTTAATTAAAAATAAAAGCAGAGAATTCAAAGGACATATAGGAAAGCCTAAACAATTTTTATTGTAAAATGCTATTATCTTGAAAATACAAAAACTGTAATTTTTTTCTATTTTTAAATTTTTTTATTAAAAAATTTATTAACATTGATTTTTACATCATATTTCAAATGACATGCTTAACAAACAAGTGTTCAAGAAGGGAATCTATATACAATCACTGACACTTAGTTTTTAGAACAATCAAAATTAGGCTAAGGGTTTGTATATCATAGATACATATTAATTTATGAAATAAAACATTATATCTATAGAATCATAGGTTTTTATGTCTATGTAGTTGTGTTTATATTTCCAATACCATGTCCTTAGCATTGGGTATGCAAATATTGAGTCCTCGCTCTTGTAAAAAGTGTAATTTTTAAATCTAGGAAAAAAACTAATGATTATGCAATATTTCTATACACACAAAATATATACACAAAAGTTATTATTAGTACTAGGTCTATTCATTAGCTGGTATTTTTTTCTTTTCTTTTTTATTTTGGACAGAGTCTCCTTGTGTACTTGAGCTAGCCTTGCACATATGGCTTCTTTTCTACTTTCCTTTAAAAAGAAATTTTTAGAACACAACCCAATACTTCATTGCTACAAGAAAAAAAAAAAAAAAGAAGAAGAACTAAGGAGAGAATCTAAAACTAACCAAAAGACAAGAGTTTCTTCACCTATCCTGACAGCTCTTCAAAGTTGCAAGAGCTTTCTACCACTTATCAAAAAGAACAGTATTTTCCATACTGTCAAAATAAGAAGTATAATGGAAAGTCGACTTTTTTTCTGGAATTGTTCGAATGTTGGTAGTGAATATACAAGAGCATCCTTTAAGGTTGGTGCATAAATCTTATTAAACTCAACTATGGTTTCCCCATCCCTAAAATAGACTTGACACACAGACAGAATGACAAGGTCGAGGTCACAGATCAGCAAGAACGATTACCAACAGAACTGATGTAATAGCTGGCACTTGATCAAAGCGCCTAGGGTTTTTAGTACACTTAGCAGACATTCTGCATTTACTCATGGGGTACACTCTATTTTAAAAATGTTCCTCCCATCTTGAGGAAAAGATCTTCCTATAGTTTTTATTATATAGCACAGTCTAAAGCATATATTGCATTAGATCATACTGTTTGTGTTACAGAAACGTGCATTTTTAACATATGTATATGTGTATATTTATGGATCTATGCCCAAATTTCTGTTAAAACTGGTCTTTGTCATGAAACTTTTGTAACTAACTTAACATGTAAATTGAATTGGACTACACTCTGATAAATCTCCCTATCAGAGGCTGAAAAGAATACTAACCCATATATAGATTTTTAAAGTATTAGTAAACCTTATATTTGTTTATTTTTGTCCAAGACCGGGATTTGAACTCGGTATTTGACACTTTTGCTCATTAGCAGGTTTCAAACTACTTGAGCTTTGCCTCAATCCTAGTAAATCTTTGTTAAGTATTGGATCAGCCAGGAATGTACAATAATGTAGCCACAGTTTTCCTTGACAATTTTTGAGTCATAATATAGGTAGAGGGAGAGAATGGAAGACAGTATGAAAAAGGAAATGTACTTATTACCTAACTCATATAATTATAACCCATCTGTTCATCACCTTTCGAAAATAATAAAGCAATTTTTTTAAAAAATTAAAAGGCCAAAGAAACCCCTATCCAACAAAACCAGTGTTTCATTGTTCAAACAAGATAATGAATTTTTTAAAAAATGTATTTATGAAAGCATGAGTTACATGATAATAGTTCCTACTAAAGTATTTAATCAAGAAGTCTGCCTGCCTGCCTGCCTGCCTGCCTGCCTGTCTTCCTTCCTTCCTTCCTTCCTTCCTTCCTTCCTTCCTTCCTTCCTTCCTTCCTTCCTTGTACTGATTAAATCCAGGGCCTCATATATGTTAGACAAGCATCCTCCTCCAACTCCATTCTTAAGAAATTCTTTTTAAGGGCATATAATGCTATTGAGACAAATTTACAGTATAAATTTTTCCTTATTAAATCAAGTACTACCTGCTATAGCTTCATATAATCTCTAAGTTATTTATGGTACATGAAAATGTTCTTGAAAAACGTAAGGGGGAAAATGTTATTAACTTACCAAATTACATATCATTAAAAATGAAACTTCCTTTATTTGGCAGACATAAACTGTCAGTATAACAAAGTTACAGTTAATGGATGAATCTCACATACTTTGTCCCAAAACTCTATAGATATATTCTTTTTAAAAAATGATTTCCTTAAAGTATACAGTATCAAGGTTTTTTTAGATGAATCATTTCTCTGTTAATAAATACTTATGTGATATCTGAGCAAAAGTGCTGACTTGATGGGGATGGACCATGAACTTTGATTTCTATGTGACATCAGTTTTGCTAGTATTGGCCCAGAATAAGAATCATTTCATGTTTATTTCCCTATGTACCTTTCCTTGATCACTCTTTGGTTCATGTGTGCATATGACCCAGTGTTTGCAGAAATGATCTCAGTAACTGCAACTGATCACTGCTAAGCTCAGACCCAGCTTCACCGCTATGAGGTCTAAACACTTTTAACCTGCACATGTTCCCTGTCTTGGCCCTCCACCACTGGGTGATAGAGATGGATTGAGGCAGGAGCAATAGGGAGGTGTTACAAACGACTCCCATGAGCTGGAGGAGAATTGGGGAGAGCAATATCCTAGGCAACGATGGATCAGGCTTTTCCTGCACTACAGATTGAACAGTATTTCATAATTTTCCCTTAGCACTAACATCATCAAAAATAACTATTTATTGTCTACTATTGGCATAGTTTAAGGAAATCAAAGAGCACTTCAACTTGGTAGAAATCACCCATTATTTTTCTGTTTGTTTGTTTCTTGAGATAGACTGATATGTGCAACCATACATACATATATGGCATGTGCATATTCTATGCCAACATGTCTAGCTATTCATGCTTTCTTTTTATGTTCTGATCTCTATTGTGCTTTCAATTATGACATTTGAGTAAAATAAAAAATCAGGAAATGACAGTAGGATAGAGGAGAAAGAATATGGTTTCTGCTTAGTGCCTTTTCCCTCATTTGTCCATCTGATCCCTATCATTATCATCATCTGATGACCTTTATCATTTTAAAAACAAAGAGATAATCATATAGACAGCCTTTCCTGAACTCTAGAACTCATCCCTGTAACTCTGAAGCACTCAGAGAAATGTTCAATCACTTTACTTACAAAAGTGTATTTTGTTAATGTATGTCCAGCTCCTCAGCCGAGTGTGAACTGTGCACGAGTAGGAGTTATCTTATCCTTGTCATCCTTATGTCCCAGGGCTGGGCAGGTGTAGCCTTCCAAGGAGCATATACACCAAGCCTACCTCCTCGAGACTCAGTCTGAAAAAAGAAAGATGTGTTATCATGGTTGTAAGGTGTTTTAAAATGGGATGTTATTGCCAATGTCTAGCTTCAAAATGAGAACATCTTCTAAATATAAGCTATCAAAATGACAATTAAAAACCAATGAAGTTTTATTTATTATTATTCTACATAGAATTTCAGCGGGCTTGAAAAATATGAGTAACTAGTATTCTGGTGGCATACATACACTCATTCATCCATTAGAAAGAATGTATTATATCTTTTGTAAAGAAATGGAAACACCTGGAAAAAAAATATGCTAAATGAAGTAACTCAGGTCCTGAGAGACAAAGGGTGCACAGTTTACTTTTTATGTAAAAACCAGAATTCGTTTATTAGCCTATAAGTAAATATGTTGAATGGTATCCAAGTGTATATAGGTGTATTAACTAAAATATGGTAGATTCAAGAGAGAATTCAGATAGTGTCATTCCTTAGAAAAGCAAGGTCAAAGTTCAACAAAATAAACACCAGGAAACTGGGACTTACAAGTAGTGGAGTGGGATCAAGAAGGAAGGAGTAAAGAACTGGAGAGGAGAGGAGAAAGGGGGCAAAATCCAGTCAAGAGTTCAATGTATATTCTATAAAAATCCGAAGATCAAAGTGGGTAAGGGAGGGGTAAGTAAGGATATTTAAGGGGGTGACATTATTCACGATGCACTGTATTCATAAACTGCATTGTTAAATTGGAACTCCCTTTGTGCAACTGCTGAAGGACAATTTTAAAAAATTAAAGCATTTGAGTAGGGCATGGTGACTCATGCCTATAATCCTAGCTACTCAGGAGGCTAAGATCTGAGGATCATGGTTCAAAGCACTAAAGTCCATGAGACTGGTATCATCTAACCACCAGAAAACCGGAAATGGTGCTGTTGCTCAAGGGGTAGGAGGGTAGACTTGAGCTGAAGAACTCATGGATAGCACCCAGACCCAGAGTTTAAGACCCACAACCCACCCCCGCCCAAAAAAATAATAATAATAAGCATTTGAAAACCACACACTTAGCTGGGTGCTGATGGCTCATTCCTGTAATGCAAGCTACTCCAAAGATGGTGGTTCAAAGCGAGTCCAGAACAAAGCCAGTCCAGGAAGAAAGTCCATGAGACAGTTATCTCCAATTAACTACCCAAAATCCAAAATCCAGAAATGGAGCTGTGGCTCAAGTGGTAGAGCTCTAGCTTGAGCACAAAAAAGCTAAGGGACAGTATTCTGGCCCTGAGTTCAAGTCCTGACACTGTCACATGCATATGTGTGCACATGTGCGCGCGCACACACACACACACACACACACACTTTAGAAAACTATGAAGTCGACCTTTAACATTTCTTTATAACAACAGATCATTTAGTTACTTTAATCATTATTTTCTCCAGATAGGATTAAAAGACTCAATGTAAAATCAATCACATCAAGGCTGAACTTATGTTTCAACATGCTGATATCATTACATTCCTCATCATTTTCCCTTCTCTAATTACTCCCCTTATAGAAAGATGAATGAAACTCATTAAACATTGAAATACAACTTTTTCACTGGGCACTAGCAGCTCATATTTTAATTCTAGTTACTCTGAAGGATGGTGGTTGGAGGCCAACAGATACAGAAAAAATTAGCTTGGGTCTGTCTCCAAAATAACCAGCAAACAAAGAAATAAGCATTACTCTAGTCAATCCTAGAAGCCAAACATACCAAAATATATTCTACTATAGTGAAACATGTAAATTAATTTTTAATTTTACTGTAACAAGCACAATTGAGAAACTATTTCTCTACATTCATTTTAGATATTATGTTTAATAATCAGTGACTTTAATTTTTTAAAACTGTGCTAAATATTAAATCAAATTGGTCAAAGCTATTCTTGGGGTATCCTCTTTCTCATCTGAACCCATGCTGGCTAGAGTTCATTAAGAGCAAACATTAGTTTGTTCAATAAAAAATATTATCTTAAAACTGAAGTAGGAATATATAAAAGTAATCAAATTATCCTGTAAAGATAATTCAATAAACTAAAAGCCAGTTCAACAAAGAAGTTATCTCAGTAAGTCTGACTTGGATACTGATAAAGATGTGATTCAAAATACCACTGTAATGTGTATCCTAGTTCTTACTAAACTATTAAGACACTACTAGTAGAAATATTACATCAAGACCCTACATGTTAAAGAGATGTAGTTCGGGTAGTTTTGCTTTCTGGAATGGCATTAAACCTTAAAATTTCCTCCGATGTAAGAAAGCTAATAAAATATAATTTAATTTGTACTAGAAACAAAATAACACACATCTTATTGTATCTTAAAAGCCAATGACTCCTTTTTAAAGCTAACGATACAAATGCTCTATTTTATGCAGTGCTACGTATTCAGATTCATGGAATTTGTAGGAAATTACAAGAACAGTTAATAGTTAGATCTGTTTTTTTCCCTCTAATAATTCTATCACCAGATTTATTTTTGGTAGTATGATTACCAAAGCAATCCTCTAAACATGACAGACTCACAGAATATCTAGGTTAGAAGATAGTTAAACGCCTAATTCAATTCAGAACTTACCTGTTAAACAACTGTGTGCTCAGTTTCTTTCTATAAACCTCTAGTGACCACTGCCTGTCTTCTATGATGGTACAATTTTTTTAAATCATTTATTTCCTAAATTTGTTTACCTTTTTGAATTTGTATACATATATTTTTTTTCTATGTATGTGGTACTGAGGGTCTTCATGCATGCTAGGTAAGCACTTAAACCACTAGTCCAAACTCCCAGCCCCAATGGTACAATTTTTGGAGCTGCCATTTACCAACTGTTTTATCACTCTTGAAACTAATTTATGAAGGCAAAAAACTAATGCACAACCATCATGAGGAATGAATGTGACCAACCTCACATTGCCTGGGCAAATTTTCTGAGTTGGTACAAATGTAATAGTACAAATTTCTTCCTCATTGTGAGCTATCACCTATCTTTGTAGTCTGATCGTTGCTTCTCTGGAGCATCAGAACACAAGGCTAATCCTTCAATGTTGCAAAGGAACAATTCTTTACAAAACTTTAACTGGCCAAAATAGTACAAAAAACCTCCAGGGAGCTCTGCCATAGACCGTTGACTGCTACTAAATATACTACACATTTTCAAAGCTCTGGTTTTTCAAAACTTTAAAAAGCTATTCTCCCCTTATCAAATGAAATATCACAGTATATTTTCTTTCATTTTCTTCATGTGGTCATCGGTCATCATCCACATTTTACCAAACAAAGACACAATAACTCAGATAAACTAAGTGTTTGGTTGTCTGAAAGTGGTTGACCCAAAACCAAAACAAGGTATTCTGGATTTCTAGCCTTTTCTATGAAATTCACAAACAACAGTGAAAATGAATCTGGAAACATTTGATAAAGGAAACACTTCTGCAGCATTAAGAGAACTGGGGGTTATTTTTCTTACCCTAAAATCTTGTCTCTGCTACTTTAAGTCTTGTTTTGATGAGAAAACGCAAAGTCCAATAATTAAGAAATTAGTTTCTAGGTTCCTGACTATGTGATTCAGTACTGGGTGATTTGGGTGAATCTACTTACTTCTCCATTATTAGATTCTGTTTCTTTAGCTGAAGAAATGTAGTAATTGTGTCTATCACATAAAGCTGATATAGTAAGTGAATTAAATGTATTCTAATTTTCTAAGCATTTGACAAATCCTTTCGGTTATTGGTAACTAGAAAAACAGACCAGAGAACTTTCTCACTTTTTCTCCACTTGTTTGTTACTTGCTATGTATAAAGTTCCTTAATGCCAATGGATTTCTGGAACTTCACAGGTACTGGAAATTATGTTTGAGCACATTCTGTGTGTTGAAAATCTAAAAGTATTTAAACATATGCAATAATTTACCCAACCTAGCTAATTTTTAAATTTCTTAATCAGATAACACTGATCCACTAATGAAAAAGACCAATTCCGTGGATCCACTCTACTTTGCTACAGCTTTCATATTCTCTCTCTCTCTCTCTCTCTCTCTCTCTCTCTCTCTCTCTCTCTCTCTCTCTCATTTTGTAGGTCATGGGGCTTGAACTCTGGGCCTGGGTGCTGTCTCTGAGCTCTGCAGCTCAAGACTACTTACTACCCTACCCCTTGAGCCACAGCCCCACTTCCTGTTTCCTAGTGGTTAATTGGAGATAAGAGTCTCTGGGTCTTTAGTTCCTGGGCTGGCTTTGATCCGAGATCCTCAGATCTCAGCCCCCTGAGTAGTTAGGATTACTGGTATGAGCCATCACACCAGGCTTACAGATTTTTTCGTTTGTTTTTTTTTTTTTTAATAAAATCTTGTTCCTGACACAAACCTTGTAGGGATGAGTAAACCTTTAGTGCTTAACTGAAAAGCATCGATTGATCTCTCCTTGTATCTAGAATTTATAGAGAGCAAGTTTCATTAAGGGTAGGTAACTTTTTTTCTTTTTTTGCCAGTCCCAGGCCTTGAACTCAGAGTCTGAGCACTGTCCTTGGGCTTTCTCAAGGCTAGAGCTCTATCACTTGAGCCACAGCACGACTTACAGCTTTTTCTACATATGTAATACCAAGGAATCATTCCTGGGTCTTTGTGCATGCTAAGCAAGCACTCTACCACTACGCCAAACTCCTGGCCCCAGGGGTAGGTAACTTTAACAAGGCCACATTTCAGATACATTACCGGGTTAGTATGCTGACACATGACACAATGAGAAAGAGATGAAAAGGGCAAAACCGAAGAAAGACAAGATCAGCAAGGAGCTGGTGGTCAACTGCCTTTCCTGTTTCGAAGGTGGTACACAACACTCCTGCAAGGAGTTCCTGAAGATCCAGCTTCATATCTCCAATAAATTCTCCTGTACTTAGCTTTGTGGAGAAGACACATGTTCTATCACTATGACACTGCACCAGTATGGTCTAAGACAAATGGCACTTTTTGTCCATGACCCTTAAAAACTCCACAAATAAATATAAATGTTCTTGTTCCCTCCTTACTCTTCTTAGGGCAACTTCACCATTAGTACGGTGAAGAGAGTAATAGCTAGTTCTGATCTTCAAATGAGAAAAGCTAATGACACAAAGAGGTAAAGAAGGTAACCAAGGTCACATTTAGAATTTGTAGGGGCAGAGATGATAACAGAACTCCTTCTATTTCTTATTCCCAGGGGCCTGCACTAACCAATAAACCAGCTGTTTCTCTTGACAGATCTAAACTATGCCAATTAGCCAAACAGTATAGGAAACATTGACCAAAACAGGGGTTAATTGGACATTGGTTACTTTAATTCCATAATCAGTTCTTTCCCTTAGCTACCCTGGGAGTGAATAACATATCTTTTGCAGGAATGGGAAGGAGGCCAGCACAGGCCATCTGGCTGAACATATCCTTTCCTCAAGTCATCCCTGCAGCTGTGTAAAACTTAACTGATGTTGAAGAACTTTACAGTTTAAATTACTTCGCTTTTTCCCATCTACTCTATTAGATTTAAAAGTAGAATGATTGTTTTGTTTTGTTTTTTCTTAATGGGAGCTAGGTAGTTTCATTGATTGTAAAGTTATTGTAGCTACAGAAACATTAACATTGTGTGTGTGTGTGTGCGCGCACGCGTGCGTGCCTGTGCAGGCAAGGGTGAGATGAAGTCTGAATTTTTTTTAATGTTAAAAATGACTTCTTATAAAAATATAAGCTAAAAAAAAGACTTCTATCCAAAATGATGGCAAAGCAGACTTTGGCTAGTAATGAAGTCTGTTTCATACTTACAACCCAAGCTACTAAAGAGTCTGAGATTCAGAGAATCACAGTTCAGAGCTGTTCTAGGCACTACAATCTACAAGACTTCATTTCCAAAATTACGAGCAAAGTAAGGGATGGAGGCATGACTCAAATGGTAGAACATCGGGTGTATGAGCATAAAGATTTGTGTTCCACCCAACTCCCCCTCCCAGAGTAAAATGGTCTTCCCATTGATCTAAGTAAAATGGAGCCACGAGAGGACATATACCCTGCTACCTCAGCCATTTCTGTTACCCTTCCTGCTGTGTACATTTGCTAAATGACAAAAAAGCTGGTTTCTTGAATTAAAGAATACAGCCTAAAACACACAAACGAAATAACCCCAACAATACTGCCGAATACCTTAGAAATAGATGTACATACATCAAGTGTTTTTTTTTTCCCCCAGTGTACTAGCCTCAGAGCCAGGCTTCCAGTAAGCACAAACTTTTTTCCTCTTATCCGTCCTGGCTCCCTGCCCTCACCTACCTCTTATATGGTTTACTCCTTTTTTTTCCCCCTTTTTTCCCCACTTTTAATTTCCCAAGTCTTACATTCCTGGAATTCATCACCATAAAGGATCCTCATAGTGCCATAAAAGTCAGATTCTTTTTCTTAGGAATGCTATACTACGGTGGGGTGGGGTTAGTTTCTCTTAAATAATCCAAGTATTAATGCCCAACTGTGTGTAAGAAGACTGTCTAAGTCCCAAAGGTGAGTACTGAGTCCTTAAAAAAAAAACTGGAAAATAAATGGGTGAAAGAAAGGCAATTACAGAGAGAATGTGTTTTTTTGTTTGTTTGTTTTTTGAGGATCATGGGGCTTGAATTTGGCCTGGGCCCTGTCCCTGAGATCTTCAGCTCAAGGCTACCACCCTACCCTTGAGCCAAGCCCCACTTCCCATTTTCTAGAGGTTAATTGGAGATAAGAGTCTCAGGTCTCTCTGTGCCAGGGCTGGCTTTGAATCTAATCCTCAGATCTCAGCCTCCTAAGTAGCTAGGATTACAGGCATGAGCCACCACACCCGGCTCAGAGAAAATGTCTTTACCAAACGAGAGCAGTCAGTTACTATGTCTACGAATTGTAAGAGAGTAAGGTAGCATGTCAGGAAGTAAATATAAAAACCAGAGAGGAGGTGATTAAATTTTGAGATGACTAGTACTCAAGCTGTATATGTGGGCAAAAAGGAAAATCAAATGTGAAACCCAAATAGAAACCGAATGAATGTTTATGCTGACATAAAATGAAGATGAAGATAAGAAGGTCCTTCCTCGGAAGCATAAATTGCAGCATTTTATGTAAGTTGGTCTTTGATTCATCCAACATATCTCAAACAAAATAAACCCCTATTTCCAATGAAAAGTGGGGTATCTAATAGTAAACAGCCTTCATACTGTGGTTATAGTAAAAGTTCATCCAAAAAGCTACATAGAAAGAAGTTTTACCCTAGGTCAGATAAGGATAGCTCCAGCTTAGTTCTAGCTGCTTCTCTTGTTTCTTTGCTGCTATAAACTAGTCAGTTTGAACATATGAGTCTCCATTCTTTTTAATCGTTGGTAGTGTGGGCCAAGCTTATAGCCTTAGCCCAAACATTTTGATTATGTTTTTCTTTTAAAAGGAGTCAGAAATTATAATTATCCCAAAGTGAAATAACCATGAAAAAAGAGGCAGGTAGGTTCCACTGCTGTAGTTCTCCAAATATTCCTTTGTCTATGACTTCCTATCATGTAACCTTCTCTTATTATTAACAGGCAGGAACGATCAACAGCAAGGAGACAGAATTTGCCATGAGGACCAACTCTGGGCTCTAAGAGGTACTGAAGAAAATACCAAATATAAGATGCTTCACTTTCTCCATTTAAAAGTGGGAAGTTAGCAAGCTCTTCATTAAGATTGTGTTACCTGTCCCTGTGCTCTGCATGTTCTCTGGATGTTCCCCTTATTTTAAAGGCCACATATACCTAAACCTGACCTCCACTTCTCTGTTCTACCTTTTAGGACTGATGTTCCTTCCAGTCCCAAGTAGACACAAGTGCTCTAAATGAAATGAAATATCTACTTCATCTTCTTACCCATAAATAGGAGACTTTCTTTGGAAATGAAGCTGGACAGGCTAGGGGAAAATGAAGTATGGTCAGCTTACAGCAAATACAGGTGATATTTCTTCATGTGCTTCCATTAAAATGAAAGAACCAAAGTACTGTAGGGGAAAATGAAATGGGATAACTTAAGGAAACTGAGTCCTGGTTGAAAATATGGTATTTATAAACACAGAAGTCCCATCTTTGCTTCCAAGAGGGACAATCGGATGTATTCCTTCCTGAAGGAGGCATAGCTTACCCCAAGTACACTAGTCTGACAAGATGTATGCATTCCTGAGAAAAAAAGCTTCCCGCCCCCAACAAACTCAGAAAGTAACACCAGCTGATTAGAGCAAAAACAAAACACTTATCTTTGTATAACTTTGAAGCCATACCCCTACCTTTACCTTATAAATACCTCAGCCAAAGGAGCTCCGTGTGCCTATATCTCCTTGGGAGGACACCCTCACTGTGTTAGTGATCCTCTGC
Source organism: Megascapheus bottae (assembly GCF_031878675.1). Lineage (NCBI taxonomy): Eukaryota > Metazoa > Chordata > Mammalia > Rodentia > Geomyidae > Megascapheus > Megascapheus bottae. Next base: position 87,147,756 of record NC_143509.1, read on the forward strand.
CCATCAGTTTGTCTGTTTGTATACTTACTGAATAAAAAGCCCTGCCAAGTTTTCTTACATGGTGACTTGTCCAGAAATCCTTACGCTGTGATCAAAGTCAAGGATCTTAAGTGAAGAGTTCCTATCACTAATCTTCACCTTCCTTTCCAGAATCTTAACTGCTCAGGAGGCTGAGAACTGAGAGTTGCTGTTTGGAGTGATTAATTAGCAAAGAAAAAAAAAAAAAAAAGCTGGAATTTATGGTGTGGCTCAAATGGTACAGAGCCAGTCATGTGGGAGGCCCTGAGTTCAAGCCCTAATACTGGTGGAAGTTGGGGATGTCACTCCTGGTAGTTAATCTTTAAACAGACTAGCCAAGAATACCAAAAGAAAATAAACATGTGTATAAACGACAGGATGGTTACAAAAAGTAAACAATAACACAAATATATTCTCTTAGAAAAAAGAACACAGGTAGTGACTGCTCCATTTGTTTCCTTACAACCATGCTGGAGGCCGAGCATTTGACAAGATACTCATAGCATGAAATTAAAAGATGAATAAAGCCGGGCCCTGGTGGTTTACACCTGTAATCCTAGCTACTCAGGAGGCTGAGATCTGAGGATCAGTTTGTAACCAACCTGGACAAGAAACTCTGCAACACTCTTATCTCCAATTAACTACAATATATATATACATATATATAATATATATATAGAGAGAGAGAGAGCGAGAGAAAGAGAGCAAGAGCGAGAGAGAGCGAGAGAGCGAGAGAGCGAGAGAGCGAGAGAGCGAGAGAGCGAGAGAGCGAGAGAGCGAGAGAGCGAGAGAGCGAGAGAGCGAGAGAGCGAGAGAGCGAGAGAGCGAGAGAGCGAGAGAGCGAGAGAGCGAGAGAGCGAGAGAGCGAGAGAGCGAGAGAGAGAGAGAGAGAGAGAGAGAGAGAGAGAGAGAGAGAGAAATACAGAAGTGTGGAGCTGTGGCTCACGTAGTCAGGGACACCCCCCATTCCGGGATTCAAGCCTTTCTTTTACTTCTGTAAAAGATCAGTGTTTGGAATAGCTCAGAGAGCTTTAAGAAACTGTCTAGAGATAGGAATATCACTTAAACATATTATTTAATGCAGAATAAAGAAAATTACTATTATAGTAAGGCATGAGTGCTCCCACCTGTAATCATAGCTACTTAGAAGGCTAAGATCTGAGGATTGGAAGCCAACCTTGACAAGCAAAAGTCCATGAGACTCTTCTCTCCAATTAACCACCAAAAAGCCAGAAGCAGAGCCTGTGGCTCCAGTGAGAGCACTGGCCTTCAGCAAAAAAGCTCAGGGACAGTGTTCAGGGCCTAGGTTCAAGCCCTGCAGAACTGGCACACATGAAAAAATTCACAATTGTTCTCAAAAGTCTAGTTGCAAATGTGGATTACACCAGAGATTATTTAGGAAAGTTATTTATCAAGTAAGATGATGCTCCTCTCATTGCAGGAATCCTAACTTAACTGGCAGAACAAAACATGTTAATAAAAACTCCCTACATTTTGCAGTATTTTTCTTCTAAATATATTATTTAGTAACAAAAACATGAAGGTAAACTTCTTAGACCACAGGTTCAGAATAAAAAGGATAAGTGGAATTCTGCATAATTAGCAAAAAGAAACAACAAACATAGAAGATTAAAACAATGAAATATTAAAATTATAAGATCAAACACAAAAAATTTACATGCTGAGGATAAGGAATGCACAGAGGTCATCAGAAGACTGTGGTGAGACACAAGAATCCTACTGTGTTAACACCAGTGTTTCATTTGTAAATTTTGTGTATAAATGCAGCTTTGAGGGAGCAATAATTCATTGACAATGTTAGTGCCAAGTATTATATAATATAATATACTAAAATCTGCTTATTGCTAAAAATTTTCTACTTTTAACTATGGAGCTAAAAGAGGGCAGACACCTGATAGTTATTGAACCTTATAATTATGACAGAGGGGGAAAAAAGGAATGGCTAAAACTTAAAGTATCTGTTAAATAATCTGTTTTTCATTATGAGGATATCAACAAGAAAAATATTTCTACCAAAACTACAGAAGACAATCCTTGTGTTTCACCACTTTGTTTATCTTTGTATGTTATTGATGAGTCTAAAGATAAAACACTGGAAATAATAAAAAGTAACCAAGACCAATACCAAAAAACTAAGACTGGATGGGATCGATTGTTTGGTCTAGTGGTAGAGTGCTTGCCTAGCATGCACAAAGACCAGGGTTTGATTCCTTGATACCACATATACATAGAAAAAGCCAGCAATGGTTCTGTGGCTCAAGTGATAGAGCTTCTTCTAGCCTTGAGAAAGTCCAAGGACAGTGCTCAGGCCCTGAGCTCAAGCCCAGGACTGGCAAAAATAACAACAACAACAAAACAAAACAACAACAACAAAACTCCTACACTTGATTTCACAAACTATTTCACAGCATTAATTATGTAGGCTTGATACACAGGTATCAGTCTTAATAATTTAACTGATTCATTACATTAGCCCTGACAATTTAAAGTAAATAATATAAGAACTATTTTTACAACTATTTTTCATTTTGTAACTGTTTTTTGCCTTGCTTTCTTTGCTTTTTTTACCACCTATCTTTCGCCACTAAACTGTACTTACTGTTCCACAAAGACAAGGACTACTTTTATTCTTTTAACCATGGGCAACTTTGAGAAACTAATTATGCAGAATAAATGCATGTCCCTCATGTTCTAAAGTCTGACCGACCTCTTATATAAATATACAATCCTAGGAAGCAACTGGCAATATAATTTACATGCAGAGAGAAAAAATATAAATAAATATACACAATTATTTAAATTATCATGTAAACCAAAGATGTGTTTAGGGCACAGCATAAAGACTTTTCTTATTTTCAAGTTGTATGCTTTTATGAGGATCAAAAGGAATAATCATTTCATTTAGAGACATAAGGGCTATCTAATGAAAAAGTAAAACACATTATTTAAATTCACCTCAACTTACAAGGTATATGTAATTCATTCTTTCTCTTGCCTTTCAGAGAGGAATACGTTGTTATTACTTACTGTATTTGGCATTTGATCTTGTAAAGACAGATCACTCCAGTTCCCTAAAACTTGATAAGCAATAGCAACAACAATTGCTAAGAAATTTCCACAAATAGGGATGGGAATGTGGCTTAGTGGTAAGAGTGCTTGCCTAGTATGCATGAAGCCTTGGGTTGATTGCTCAGTACCACACAGAAAAAGCTAGATGTGGTACTGTGGCTCAATTGGTAGAGTGCCAGTATTGAGCAAAAGAAGCTCAGGGACAGTGCACAAGGCCTGAGTTCAAATCCCAGGACTGGAAACAAACAAAAATCCACACAAAAAAAAATAAAAGAGAAAATCTGAAAACTATGTATAGCATTTGATAGAAGACAGAATTTAGTTAAATTTAAAAAAAAATAAACATTTTATCTTCCGGATCTCGTTTCTCATTTTTCAAAGCTGTTCACTTTAGGTTTAAAAATTCATTTAGGTACTTTATACTTCCAGGTGGAAAAAATAATCACTGAAAGTACAATTTTAATGCATATTTTAATAAATCAAATCGAAAGTAATGCAGTTAAATCAAATAAAATCACATCATTAAACAAGGATCACATTAAGAATTACATTAAAGTAACATCATTTTTTAGGTTAAAATAAAAAAAAAACAATTATCGAAGAGAAGAGTTTAAATGCAGCTTCATTACACTGTAAACAGTATCTGGAAAGTTTATAACCATTTTTTTTTCCTGGTGGTTAATTGGAGATAAAAGTCCTACAGACTTTTGTGCCCAGGCTGGCTTTGAAACGCAATCCTTAGATCTCAGCCTTCTGAGTAGCTAAGATTACAGGCGTGAGCCACTGGTGCCTAGCTAGTGACAATTTAAAAATATCCAAAGAGGTATCTACATCCTATGAGGGTATCATAATCAAATCCTCTACTATTAATTAGAAAGAGAAACACAAAAAAAACAAAAAACCCACTTCACACCGGTATAGAACATTACTGTCTTATATTCACAAATGTGAACACACAAAAACATCCTGTGTGTGTGTGTGTGTGTGTGTGTCCTCTAATTTAATCCTCATAACTTACAGAAGTAGAAACTATAACAATCCTCATTTCACAGGTGGAAAATAATAGTTCGAGAGGTTAATTTGCTTATAAAGAGGACAAACTGTTGAACTAAAAGGACATTTCTAGAAATTACTTTTCTACAAAAGGGTTTGAGAGTATTAAAAGCACTTAAATCATTCCTATTCCATTTCCCTTGATTTATATGCTTATAAACTTAATTGTGAACATGAAACAAGTCAAGCCCTCAAACTACACCTCTACTGCGGACTCATTTCCTCATTGCCTCCATGTTTGGTCAGTATGACTAAATGTGTCTCTAGTTCTTTGTCTGCTTCTTCGCTGGATATAAACTCACGAATAATGGACGGGGGCCTTACCTAGGTTTGTCAGCCTCGTGAACTAGGCACCTGATTTTTGGATGAATTTTCCTGGATACTTTGCTGTTTATCCTGTGTGACTTAGCTACAATCCCTTCACTCTTCCTTGGAGGTCTAACCTGTTCATAAGCAATCTGAATGAGAATCTTTCTTGAATTGAACAATTCAGCATTTACTTATCCTTGAAAGATTCCACACTCTGTAGCTCCCCTTAAGGAACAATCTACTGGCTTCTTCATTTCTTAGCTTAGTCATGACTACAGTATTAAAGAAAACATTGCCCCCAAATGCCAGGGCCAGCCGGCAGCAAACCAGGGTTCACAGATTGGGATTCCTGAAATAGGGGCAAGGACTAGGAAAAATTAAAAGAGAAACAAACAGAGTTCGGGAGGAGATGTTGGGGACCGACTGTGGGGTCAATGACCTTGGACCTGACCTTGGACCTACACAACTGTATATACAAGGAAGTAACTCTTATCAGGATAACTTGAAGCAATGTCAATCAGTTCTTATCAGGATGACTTTAAGCAATGTTAATCCTTTCTCATTTATCCTATATGTGACTTGTTTACTATTTTGTATGAATGTAGCCTCTGGCAGTTCCCTAGTTTTAAGAAGAGTATTTAAGGTCGGAACTTAAACAGGACAGTCTTAGGCGGCAGTCTGGAGCTCACAGCCTTCTTGGACTGCTGACTTGGGCTGTAGTCCTCCCGAACTCCATCCGTTTGTTTCTCTTTTCAAGATCTCACTTAGACTCTCTTGGGCTGCGGCATATGGCTCAGCCTCAGGTTTTTCAGAAGGGTCTTTTAATTCATAAATTTCCCTTAATTCAAGATTAAGTTCAGCACTCTCATGTTGAGGATCTATGCATTCACTTACTAAATTCCATACAGTAATAGCCTCTACTGAGGTCTTTTCGGGGCCATATACATTATAATAATCTTGAATTCCTTTTCCTATCCACGGCCAGGTTTTTAGGAATTCCTCCTCTATAGACCTCAGGCATGCCTCTTTGACAAACTGTAGGAAGCTCTGACGCACCCCTTTTTCCACCCACGTTCCGTGGGCTTCAAGTAGACCTGTTAAGATCGGTACATATAACCTATGGCTATGAGTTTGACCCATAATTTTTACTCCTGACTATACACTCTCTTAGAATCCTGTCTTAATAGTCCTACGACGTTACTCACCACAGGGAGGGTCCTTCACCTTCATCCCAGATTTTCAGAGTCCCTGTTCGGGCGCCAGTTGCCGGGGCCAGCCGGCAGCAAACCAGGGTTCGCAGATTGAGATTCCTGAAATAGGGGCAAGGACTAGGAAAAATTAAAAGAGAAACAAACAGATGGAGTTCGGGAGGACTACAGCCCAAGTCAGCAGTCCAAGAAGGCTGTGAGCTCCAGACTGCCGCCTAAGACTGTCCTGTTTATTTTAAGTTCCGACCTTAAATACTCTTCTTAAAACTAGGGAACTGCCAGAGGCTACATTCATACAAAATAGTAAACAAGTCACATATAGGATAAATGAGAAAGGATTAACATTGCTTAAAGTCATCCTGATAAGAACTGATTGACATTGCTTAAAGTTATCCTGATAAGAACTGATTGACATTGCTTAAAGTTATCCTGATAAGAGTTACTTCCTTGTGTATACAGTTGTGTAGGTCCAAGGTCGGGTCCAAGGTCAGGTCCAAGGTCATTGACCCCACAGTCGGTCCCCAACACCCAAACTTTAAATATTAGACAATATGCATTTATTTTTTATTATATTATTCTAAATGTATTAAGTACTATGGAAGTTAGGCAAACTTTCTACCACTAGAGGCATATCCTCAGATCTGTGATAATCTAACTGTATATATAATTTTCTTTAAAATTTTCATTTTTCTTTGTAATACCCAATATTCTGACAGCTGTTCTTAGCATAAATGTATACTGGGTCTATACCCATAGAAAGCAGACCACAATTCTGTGTATGTGTTTGTGTGCACATGCACATGTATGTAACATGCATTAATGTCTATTTGCTTTATGTTCTGTTTGGTTGTAAATTAAAATTTATTTTGGATACAGGTATAAAATTTGGCTAATAGTAACATTATTTTAAAGACAAAGGAAATTAAACAGACATGATATGTTAAAAATATAACTTCTTAAAAAGCTACGCAAGTTATATTTAGCCCTAAATACTAAGGCATTTTTTCATATATTTTTTATTGTAATTAACAGAAGGGTTACATTAAATTCGCCAGATAGAAGGTGCATTAATTCACATACATTGATACCCTTTCTCATGTCTTGGTACTAAGGAATTTTATAATGATGACTAAGAGACAATTTGTACAAAGGTCTGTGTTCTCATCAATTACACAAACTCTTCATACTATTTTCTAAAGTTCTTCTTTTTATCTCCTGGCAAAGTGTAGATAAAAATGGACACTAAACAATAAAAATATTTGCTTCTGTAGCGGGTTCAGAAATGTCACCCATATACAGTTGCTCTTATAACAATTGTCCTTTCATGGCTTTACTTAATAGCTATAATCGGATGTCCATTTTTTTTGTTTTGTCTATAACTTAATGCTCCTAGACAGCCATGACCAAAATGAACAGATTTTGTTTAGAAATAACTTGTTGGTATTGGTAATAAACATAATGCTGCCAAATTCACAGAACACTGTAAGAAATCGTTTCACAGCTTTAAGAAAACAGCTTTAAAAATTTAACATCACAGTAGGGTATTATAAGAACAAAAAGAGTAGAGGTAATGTGAGGTGACAAATGCTTCAGAACACTTCAGCACATATTTGGAGGAAGAAAATGAAGTTATTGGATTGGTTTAAAAAGAATTGAACATTGTTCCTTTAATCAGAATACATTCAGAAGACAAACAAATATTAACATTTTACTTCTGTGGATATAGTAGAATTAAAATTATAAGCAGACAAGAGAGAAGTGGAGGTTGCTACTTGAGTATTCTTTGTCATTTTTTCCACCAAATATTTACTGAGCATCTATAGTATGCCAGGCAAATAATTACACACTATGGACAGTTTGGTAAACAAAATATAGTCCTTCCCTATTAACTAACAGTAAGAGTAAGGACAATAAAACATAAACATCAATTTTCTCTTTGGTTAGTATTTCACTCTTCCATTTTTTTATCTTCTACAACTAATTACAGTATGTGTTTATAGGTACATAACATTCATAATTATTTTTGGTTATATTATATATACAAACATATATAAACACACACATATATGCATAGTAAGTATTTCCTGCCATACATGCTATGTATGTAAAGCGAAAATTCCAATTTCTTTTATGTAACTAGAAAATTAAAATGAGTAAGAGCTTTGAAGGACAGTTTTTCATCCTGAAAAATAAAATATGATTCTTGTTTTGTGGTTCATTTTCCTTCCAATTTGCTGATATATGTGTGTGTGTGTGTGTGTGTGTGTGTGTGTGTGTGTGTGTGTGTGGCCAGTAAGTAAAACTCCCAACAAAACTAGGTGTTTAAAAAGTTTGATGATTGCATTCAAATGAAAACAATTTGATACTTTTACTTTTGCCATGGAGCTCAGAAGTTCTTTGACAATATTCCATTTCACTTATAGATAACATGACCTGAAATAGTTCATATCTGTCATTGTTTATGTCATAATTTATATACTTGTATCTGGGTTTAATGAATGAATTCCTATTCACACTAATGCATCTACTCTAATGCAAATACATTTCTAGTTGCCCATTTAAAAAAAAATCTGTAAGCAGGTCTACATCCATGTCCACCACATACATAGCAGTGTCTCTTTAATCAATGACATGTAAGGCTACATATCAATTTCAAGACTACAAAGGTGAATAATGAAAAAAATGACTGAGCATCTGTGCTTCCTTTCTCTTCAATCAAGTGCTGTGAGTGCAATGAGAGCGTTAGGAAGGGGGCAGAGGCAAAGGGCGCCTGCAGTTCACATGTGGCCGGCAGCTTGGACTGGAGAAATACCTTCCTCCCTTTCACTGCACAGATCTATACACAACCTAAAATGTAACACTACAGCCACATTTCAAAAATCCTAGTAATGGCAAGAGATCCAACTTGAATCACAGGTAATTTAATCATTGGAGTAAAATGTTAAAACAGTTACTCAGTTCAGAGTAGGCAATCCCAAATTGTACTGCATAAGTCTATATCTGGAAAACACTGACATTAAAAAAAAAATTCTGAGAAAGAAAATGATGAAATTTCCTTACCTCCAAAATAATCAGTTAATGTTAATATAAATAAATGAACACAAAACTAAATAACGTATTTCTTAGTAATAGTTTAAGGAAGTGCAGAAGCCATCACATCTTTTTTTTTTTTAATGAAAGTCTCTCCCATTCTTTCTACCACATACGACAACTGAGAATATGATGTACCGAAATGAACTTAAAATAATTTCCTAAACTAATTATGTCAGTAACAGCCTCCATGTTATCTCCCAATTTGTAGTCAAAATCTTATAACATCAGCTTGACTTGCATCTTCCCCTGACATATTTCCAACAGGAAAACACATTCGTGTCTCAGAACACTTTCCAGGGTTTCGATATCAATCAGTTTATGTTCCCAGTGACGCTTTTAGCAAAAACGATCTTATTTGAATGAACTCATGGACTGACTGAAGTAAACAAAGCTGCAGCCTACTGCTCTCATATACTTTTCATTCATTTCTTTCCTTTTTCTTTACTTAGACTTACAGCACGTGTCACAGGAAAAGTGCATGTTAAATATTCCTGGAGTGTCACAATATGTAATACAATAAAACAGATTACAGCCCTACCTTTCTTTCATAGCAGTGGTGCCAAGCACAGGTACACCGAAGCAATCAATTTGTTCTGCAGACAGTAAGGCTTTCATGGAATACTAATGCAAAGCCTCTTTTCTTTCTCCTTTGCCTTGACTCCCCAATGCCCTGGTCCCGACCAATACAAGGAGGAGGGCGGTATGTCTTCTGCTGAGATAACCACAACTACTAATCAAGCATACGTGTACAAGGGCACAGGATTAAACCTCCACCAAGCTTGAGTCAGGGTTTGAGAGCAGCTAAGCACATACACAGCACAGTCAAAATTACACACACACACACACACACACTCATGCATACACATTCACATTCTCTCTTCCAAACCCCCGGCTCTCCTATGAGCATGCTTTAAACATACAAATGCATATACTTTCATAAACTAATTCATCATGCTTTATCATTCCTCATTCTTCTTTTATATACGTGTGTGTGTGTGTGTGTGTGTGTGTGTGTGACATGAAATTACCTTCTGTTGAAGTAAAGGCTTATGTCCAACAACAACTGTTTTCTCAGAAATAAGAATCATGGTCGGTATTCTCTACATTCAATGGTTCACTGTTTTTTTAAAACAATATGTTTTATTTTTTTAGAAGTTGTACTGGTCAATACATTTCTTCTGGACTTTTACTTTTAAGTATTGACATAGAGTTCACAGACTCAGCTTGGAATCTTACAATTTTACACTTCGTCAAACATACTGTTAAAACTTGAGCAATAGCTTGTTAGCCAAAGAAAGTGCACTACTAATAACAAAAAGGGATCCAAAAGCATTCCATTTACCTTGAAGTTTCAAGATAATCCAAAACTACTTCAATAATATTTTCAGGTGTCAGCTACAATTTAAAGAATTACCTTTCACACTTTTATAATCATGGTAGCACAGTGGCATAGTGGATATAATAAATCTAGAGTTGTAACATTTATTTTTAATTAGGTTCTTTCATTTGGCTTATTTTTGCTTTATTCAGAATATAAAAGGGCATGTCAATCATTGACAGACATTAATCATTAAACTAAGTACTTCACTTTGCTATAATTTTCAAATAACTCTTGTAAAGATAGTCAAGGGGCTGAAAACTAAGCAGTAACTTAGGACCAAGTACTCTAAATAAGAAACTTATTAGAAGACTTTCTAAATCAACTCAAAGATTTTGTAAAGAACTGCATTGCCACTGTTAAAATACACTATCATATTCTAAATTCTTATTTTCTTAAAACAAAAACCGGTAGAGCTGATTAAAGAATGCTAGGGAATCCAATAAGGTATGGCAATCATGCTTAATCGATGCTGATGCATTTGTCCTTGACATGGTGACCATGTCATCAGGCTACTGTCATGTGATATCATGTCATTTCTCCACCTGGCTCATGACCTTGTCCTCTAAATGACCTAAAGCTTCCCTCAAGTAGCAGGAGGCCCCTCCCCGCTGTCTCAGCAAGGTCGAATGGGTCGGCGTGTCCTCATCTATAATCCACCACCATTTGTCAGCAGGGAGGCTAGAGGAGGCAGGCTTGCTACAAGGGGAGAATGCCCAATTAGGCAGCTGTCACACAAAGCATAGGCTGCAAAATTATCCCCTGTCAAAAGAAAGAGCAGCTGCGGGTGCCAATTACAGCAACCTTTCAACCCTTTAGGTACTGGAAACTACACAGAAGTAAATGAAGAACAATTAGCGATAACAAATCGATGAATTAGGACAGTAAATTAGAAATTACTTGCAGGTGAGCTTGGGTCATACATGACGTTTAGGGCATAGCAGACTCCAGGCAAGGACAAGATGCCAGCCACACTAACCAATTCTTTACATACAGATCTGCCCTCCAATGTTTTCTTTCTGCAAATCTGAACTCCTTTTAAAATAGCCATACCTAAAAATATGTATTGTTATATTGTTGATCTTTCTTTTCTTTTTAGAGGCCCAAAGAAAGTGTTTCTTGACAGGAGGAAATTCTTCAGAATAATAAATGTAATCAATTCTAAATTGTTCTTATACAATCCATCATGTTACCCCCTCAAAGTTAAATTTTTGAATAGGGCCACTACACACACACACACACACACACACACACAGAATCAGTTCCAATAAACTTACTAATATAAGCACTATGTATCTTCACTAAGTAGCCTTAATTCTACTTAATTCACACTTAAAAGAAAAGCATGGATTGGAGAAAGCAAACAGTATGAATTCTGAAAAATATTTTTTTTCTGCTGTGATTTTAAGGTTGAAGTAAAATTTCTCTACAGGAATATGATCTTATATATGCCAAGAACTGAAAGATGTACTTTTATATATAAAATATCAACCATAAAATTACTATCTTGGATTACTTGGTTCCCAACCTATGAAGGTGATATGCATTATGTCGAAAGCATAGTAAAGCAATATACATGGAGTCTATTTTGCTAACATACTTGGCATTACCATTAGCTGGCAAGGGAAGAGGAAGGAAGAGGAGCCCCACAGGAGAGAAGGAATTCAATGTGGCTACTGAGTGTTTATGAGCATGGTGCCATCATGCCCTAAAGATTCAAGTATGTTCAGAAACAACTGTTGTAAAGTCCATTTGAAACTAAAATTAAGTGTTATCCCCTCAGGAAAAAAGTCTGCATCCCTACACTCATCCAATGAAAGGAGAAACTGAAAGATAGGGGCTGTGATTTCTAAAGAGACAGGTCAATGCTCCATGAAGTGTGCAAGGCTCAGATGCATAAAAAGAAGAGGTGTCTGGATAAAGTACACATGCACGCGCACACACACACACACACACACACACACACACGCACACGCACACATACGCACACATACACCACAGTACAATTGAACCAAATCTGCCAAAGAGTCAAGTCAGTCTCTAATTCCTAGTTCCTAAGTCAAGCCATTTCCAACTAGAAGCAGATGAATGTCATGGCGGAGAAAAACAAACTTCTGCACTAAAAGTTAATCAGAATGTGAGTTAAAAATTACATGTAATCCTATAAAACAGAGCTTTCTTCCTTCCCCTTACATATTATATATATATATAATTTTCATATATATATATATGTATTTAATTTTGGAACACAGACCTTTAAAGTTAAACATACAGAATTCAAAGAAAGGACCAAGAGAGAGCAATGAAGGAGTTAAAGCCTTTAGAATTCCATTTCCATCATACATGGGTGACTATCTCTTTAAATAATTTAAATCCTTTCCATCAACTACAAAGCTGTTTTGAAGCCATTTAGCTTTGTTCTTTACATGTGTTCTAATTAAGAAATGACCTTGTCATCACACATACCAGAAATCCGGGATTATTTCCTACAGCAAAAAAAAAAAAAAAAAAAAAAAAAAAAAAAAAATCACAGAGCGTCCCTCCCCCCCCCCCAAAAAAAAGAAGAGAGAAGAAAAACAGATTTCTTCCTCAGTTCCACACTAAAGGAAGTTGTTGGATGGCTGCACGCTTAAGCAGTTTCACCGCATAATTTTTTGTTGTTGTTGTTGAATGTCACAGGGCGGGTTAGTGTGACCTTGAGCTGCATCAGCAGCACAGCAAGGGTCGAGATGCCTGCAGGCGCCCTTGTACTGGATTTGCAAGACAAAAACCTTCAAACTGGCTGAAGGACATCTTAAATCTCTTCAAAGGTTTTCCGAACTAATCTGGGCTGCTCTTAGCAGGATCTGAGCCAGTGTGAGAAGCAAAATTAAAAACAAGGTCTCTGACAGGATGTTGTCTCCTCTTAACCCTTCCTAAGCAGAAAAGAACAAATCACCAGCATTCCAGAAAAGGGTTTACCTAGAAGCTTTCATAACAAATTATGTAAGCAAGCCATCACAAAAGATGGGACAGCTAATAGTACTTAAAAAAGAGTAAACAACCCTTGCATTGTGTTTACTAATAAACTCTCCTTGGATTTTTTTTCTTGTACATATTTTAGTGTAATAACTAAAAGCCCTTTGTGTACTTTTAGATTTATAGCACACACACAAATTAGCAGAGCAGAAATATTTCCACTGACATTAATCTCTAGAATTTTCATATTTAAAAGAGTAAGCTTTTAATTGGTTAAACCACAAACTTCATGCATATTGCATATGGGTTACTAAAATTACGAAGAATAAAACTACACTATACAGTTAATAGATTTCTTATTCCTAATTTGATGTATATGAAGAAAGAGGGAGAAAATCAGAATATCCAAAATGCACATAGGTAAAGCAATGTCAGTCTTGTAAGAAAGATTGGCTTTTTGCTCTTAATTGCTTTTAACCTTTATAGTACATATGGTGAAAGTATTTGTCATAGTAGTGAGTTGACTCAGAATGGGTCCCTCCAAAATTCATGCTTTATACACTTCATCTCCAAATTCAGGAGCCAATGTCAATGGTATTTGCACATGAGGCCTTTGGGAGATAACTGGGATTAGATAAGGTCATAGAGGGGAGGAAGAACTACTTAGCTTAGAAGGTTTGAATCCTGCCACAAGTCAACCTCTGCCAAGTTGTGCTGCAGCAAGAAGACCTCACCAATGCCAAGCAGAGATAAGTACTATATTCTCAGTCTCTACAATCATGAGTAAATAATTCCATATTCTTTATTAATTAGTCTCAGGTATTTTGTATAGCAACAGAAAACAGATCAAGACAAGTGTGTTTGATTTTCCCCTGGCAATGCCCCCAGACATCAAAAAACATGAAAGTCCTAGCTCTCAAAAATCAAAAGTCCAATGAAACAAATGACTCTGATTCTAGTACTTAAGATGCATTAACCTATAATCCTCATAGTAACATTTACCATGTTAACTCACCATTGTCTGGTTCAGGTACAAGATACATCATGATTCTTTTCTTTCTTTCTCTTTCTTTTCCTTCCTTCCTTCCTTCCTTCCTTCCTTCCTTCCTTCCTTCCTTCCTTCCTTCCTTCCTTCCTTCCTTCCTTTCTCTTCTTTATGTGGGTCACTGGGCTTGAACTCGGCCTGGGCACTGTCCCTGAGCTCTTCAGCTCAAGACTACCACCCTGTCCCTGGGCCTGCTCATTTGTCCCTGAGCTCTTCAGCTCAAGGCTACCACCCTACCCTTGAGCCAAGCCCCACTTCCCATTTTCTAGAGGTTAACTGGAGATAAGAGTCTCAGGTTCTTTTGTGTGTGGGCTGGCCTTGAACCTTGATCCTCAGATCTCAGCCTCCTGAGTAGCTAGGATTACAAGTGTGAGTCACCACCAGGGCCCCAGGGATTGTGATTAGTTCTAATGAGGGATTAATGTAAGGAGTTTCTCACTGTTTAAGAAGATGCAGTTTATTCTCTTTGAAAACAAACAAACAAACAAACAATAAATCCAAGATTGTGTTGAATAACAGCTGCACTCCAATTCATTCAGAGACACCTTCTCAAAGTTATAGAAGGGCAGCGTGACCTGAGTACACAACACTGCACTTACACAGGGACTGCACTTACACAGGAATCCCTCCTTAGTCACTATGCAGAGTAGACATTGACTGCACTAACTGCTATGACTGAAGTATGTAAAAGTAATCTAGGAACACAAGGTATGCTACAAACACACCAGGTTTTTTATTCCTATCTGTATGTGCAAATGATGATGGTTAAAGAAATAAGGGCTAGTCTGACAGAGAATGGCAGCTTTTCTAGGCAGCATAAATAAATACACTTGAAAAGTCAAGGAAGAACTGATTGTGACAGGAAAGAGGACTGCCCATTGTGACTGGAGATTAGGTTGGAAATGCTACTATACCAAGGACTAGATTCAAGGACTAGATTCAAGGCCATGCCAAGGAACTGCTGGCCTTTATCTGCTGGGCAAGTGGAAGGTTTATAGGCAGTGATATGATTAAATATGTATTTTAAAACAAAAACAGAAGCTGTGGGATTGTTGATAGGTTAGAGAGGAGAAAAGAAATATTTGTAGAGCAGCTAGTGCAGAGAAATCATAGTCAAAATGAGGAAAACAATAAGAAAAAAAGTAAAAAAAAAAAAGCTCAGAAAACAATGACGGATGGTTTAAGTATTTAGAAGGCACTTTCTATCATATAAAATAGGAGATAGTTAACAGCAAAAGATAAAAATATAAATAACTGGCCGGGAGTTTGGCCTAGTGGTTAAAGTGCTTACCTAGCATGCATGAAGACCCGGGTTCAATTCCTCGGTACCACATATAGAAAAAAGCCGGAAGTGGTGCTGAGGCTCAAGTGGTAGACCTCTAGCCTTGAGAAAGTCCAAGGACAGTGCTCAAGCCCAGGACTGGCAAAAAAAAAAAAAAAAAATACATACACACATATATATATATATATATATAAATAACTACAATATTTCAAACCCAACGTATCTAGAAAATTGTGTTCATGTGATTTATGTAAAGTTTCAAGGAACAAAATTTCCTTGAGTTTTTGTTTTTGTTTTTTATAGTCAGCAATGGCTCTTGTTTGGAATCTGAATTTTATACATTTTGAATACCAATCTTCTCTAAGTATTAGGTAAGGGCTCTTGTTAAGAGATATATATGTACCTTTTCAAAATAATCTGAAGACATATTTCCTTTGGCTCTGATGGGGAGTGAGAGATTGTTTGGATTAAATTATTTGGTCAAGTTATTGTTGGAGCTAGTAGTTTCATCTAACACTAATAAGAAAAAAATTAACTGGACAAAGTATTTACTATTTACACCTACTATGTTTAGGACATAAAATTGATAGACAAAAACTCCCAACATTATGTGGACTGTGGCTTCCAGATTATCACTCATAATGGTATTAAGTCCCCAAATTCCAGTCAAATCATGACATCATCATATAGTAAAAAGACCATGAGTTAAAAGAGGTGTTAAGAAATCAAGAGTCTGACTAGCAACCATTTTGTATTGCCATCCAAATGAAAGGTACATAGTGCATTCCCAGAACTCTCAGGGAAGACCCTGTACCTATGTAATTTGAAGAGTCGTTAAAATACTCTGGAGACTGACTGTCCTGCTAAGACCTCAGAAAGAATTTAACAGTGTATCAGCCAAAGTAAGAGAGTAGAGAGGGAAAAAGAACAGGAACCAGTAGAGCCAAGTAAATATCTGCCAGAGAGCAGACTGTACTCTCAGAAAAGGAGTTTCCAGCATCAGGGATCAGGTTAAGGCAAGTGGAGGAGAAGGTCAAACAGAGGAGAGATGAAGGAAAGACTTAAAAAGAAGTTTATCACTGCCACCAAAGAAGACATCAACTGCATTCAGTGATCTCATTAAGAAAATTACCAAAACCCCAAAACTTCAGAAGTAAGAAAAATCATTTTAAGGAGAATCATTTTGAGAAGTACTTGAAAGTTCACAACTCACTTAAAAGCCAGGGTTAATGACAGGGCATAACTAGAAACGACCTTAACAGTATCCACAAATAAAATGACTTCTCCTTGAGTAAGCATCTCTTGTCTTATGACTGCCAAGCTAACACTGGTAATCAGTTCCAGAACATTCTATGTCTAGACATTAATAGAAGAGAGGGTAATATGAGAGGTCTTGAAGATACTAAAAAAAAACAAAAAACAAAAAACAAAAACCTAACCTACAAACATGAAAGTTAGGTTATAGTACTAGAATAAAATATAGTATTGAAAAGAAAGATAGCAGTTTTCAAAGTGTGATCCAGGACTCGAGAGAATACTGCTGACCTGAGTATTTAGTAGGCACAGGAGGCCAAGTATAAGACTAAAATACTAGCTGCTTTTTTGGTAATATTCTCTTAAGTATACAGTGGCATTGTCTGGAGGCTAAGTCACTGCTCTATTGACTAATGAAGGGTATTGATGAATATTTTTGTGTTTTTAATCAATTTTGAATATGGCAGGTATCATGACATATGCCTCCCACCATTTGGATCCTGAATGGTTTTCAGAATCTAAAGGGATCCTAAGAACACAAAGTTGGAGGACTACTTATGTGCTACTGAAGTAAAAGAATGACAATCTTGACTGTCTTCAAACAAAATACCTACTTTCTAATTCCAAGAATGTCTCCAGTAAGAATCCAGATAAATAATGGTTTAAAGAATGCATACATGGGCCTAGATCTTTTCATAAAGAAGAACAGTAGACTAAGGATGACTTGAAACATCTCAATATCATTCTTAATTTATTATGCAAAAGTAACAAACCCAAAAACTCACTAATGTTTGTAAAGAGGCTGCCATGTGTTAACAGCTGAATGGCAGCCACCAACAAGAAAGCTGAATGAGGATGTAAGGACCTGAGTTTAAGCACCAATATCATAAAGGATAAGGGGAAGGGGGGACTTGAAGGAGGGAGAGAAAGACAGAAATAAATGTCCTCAAAGAACAGAAATTGCTAATAACTGGGTAACTTTTGTAGAATACAACCCCATGCCCACTGAGACTAAAGATGAAGATCTGGACTTGTTTTCTATCTTTTCAAGTTGACATGGGCCTAAGCCTTTTACAGATATACTAAAACTGAGTTACTCAAAAATTAAAATAAAATGAAAACACACAAACAAGAACTGGACCATCACCAAAGATACTCTGCAAAGTTCCAGCTTAGAGGTCAGTCTACAATAGGCAGGAAGGGCGCAGAGAGGACTGGCAACAGCTGGAGATCAGCTTCACAACAGAAGCATAGCAGATCAGCAATAAAAACTGTCTTGCATATTACAAAAAAATCAATATAGTTTGAAAATTACTAGTTTATCACTTATCTAGAAATGGAAGGTTCTAGTTGGATAAAATGTATAATAAAAAACTCTTAGAAATGACACCAAATTCAGATGTGCAAACCACAGACCACAAGGTTGAAGGGCAAATGTGTAGAGAATCAAGGAGAATATCAGGTTCACCACAGTTAACTCAAGTGAAAAAGACCAAGTGAAATGGCAGTGCCCTCAACAGATTTTTAAATTATTTTATTTTTATTTATTTCAACTACTTAAAAATAATTTAAAAATTTTTCAAAAAAATACTTCACAGAGGAAAGAATTCATATAGGGGTTTAGTACAGTAAGGATGTCCCTCTATCCATGAAAGGACTAAATAAGAGACATAAGACATGCCCTATTTTAAAGATATTGTTTAGAAACTGTGTTAATTATAACATTTTCTACTGTAATAGCAAATTAAGGTTGATCATTATGCTAAAGGAATCACTAAGCTATTTTTTCATAGAGAAGTGACATAAATTGGCATATTTTAGGAAGCTCTGGCAGCTGAGAAAATGAGACAGGACATTGGTAAAGAGGAAATGATAAGACTGAAATGAGATGTTTGGCTGTGAGAAAGGAAATTAGAGTGAATGGAAGCAATGTTGAAAAGTAACAACACTTCATCTGAGCCAAGCAATCAGATTTTCTTACCAGAGTTGTCCATGAAGCCAAGGAAATGCCAATGAGACAGCCAAATTGGTTAATGGCAACTACAGCCATATTGTTATATGGCAATTAATTGTTCATAAAATAACTTAACTCAGACTATATATTGATCCTGTTTTGCCAGTAACATATTTGCTTGGGGGAGATGTTTTAATACTTTTTGCAAACTATTATTTTTTCTTATCTGTGGTTTTGTTTTCTACAGTTTTAATCACCTGGGATTCATTTTCATCAGTACAATACAATAAGATATATTTGAGAAAGAGAAAGCAACTTCCTTCTCATGTTATTATAGTGTTACAATTGCTGTATTTTATTACTAGTTATTATTCTTCTGTTGTGCCTAATTCCTAAGTTCAACTATTCCAGGTAAGTATGTATAGAAAAAATTGTGGTACTGTACAGACAGAAGACTCTAAGTACCTGTGGCTTCAGACATCTAACTGAAGACTATGGATAAGGCGGGGAAGCTGCTGTTCTTACTGATATTACATCAACAAGGCATTTTTAACAATCTGGCAACTCAACCTGTCATAACTAGCTGAATCAGTGGCTATTTTTGTATCATTATACAGATGGCTCCACACGTAACATAAAAGTAACACAGAAACTCAATGCATTTATGGCAAGTCATCAACAATTCAGTCACACATTAATAAAAAAGCACAATAAAGAATTGTTCCAATGAAAAATAACACATAACAATAAAAAATCCCATTACATGATAGAATAGTACATTCAAATATGTAACCTAAACTGGTTCAATCAATTATCTAATTCTATTCAGGAGATTCAATACTTTGTCTGACCAACATTTCTATAAAAATTAGAAGATAAATATTAAACACTGAAATGAGAAAAGGCACAAACAATATATGGAGTCCCACAAACTACAAGGGAGCTTTTCCCAGTGTACATGTCTTGTACCTGCCCAGAAATAAATAGCATAGGTCTAAAAACTTAAGACATGGAAAATGCATTTATGTGATAGATAAACTAAAAAACATTAGGGTTAATTCAACTACAATGAACTACTCAACCATCTGTTTTGTTCACTGCTCACCTACTTATGTTAATATAATCCAATTAGTCTACCATTTCTGAGAAATGCCTTGAAAATGGTAACAATTTTGCAGAATTCCGAAAGTAATCAGTGACCTATACCATAATTAAACCACAATAACAATATATGTTGCTATTTTTCTTCAAAATAATAATTAACTTTTTATTTGAAGTCACATTGCCATTTCAGATTTTATATTAACTTTTTATTTCCTGTGTCTCTTTGTTGTTTTGTTAAAAACTAATAAAGTAACATCAGCACAAATACTATTATGGGAAGCTTCCTAATACCTCTACAGAAGTAGCCTGTTCATTATACTCTCAAGAATGTTTGTTTTTCTATTTAACCTTTTTATTGTGTTTAATTTACTTATAAATTCCTTCAAGGTAGGAGGTACTCTCCTTTATTTTTTTAACCACATTACGTAGTGAAAAAATTCACACAGGTAAAGCACAGAATATATATTTGGGATTATAAGATAATTTACAACTGAGAAAGAATTGTCTGAAATATATTAAAGCTACAATGATTAAGCCCAAAGAACTCAGGAAAAATATTCTCACCCTCTGTTTCCAAGGTTTGAGCCTCTTGCTTTCTGAGAAGGGAACTTGAGAAGGCTGCTGAAAAGTAGCTCTGGTGTCATCTGCAGTCTTCAGATTCTCTCCTCCTCTCTCAGTCAGCTGTGCATCGTAACAAGAGGGAAAAGATAGTTTGGTAACAAGTCCATGCAAGTTGCAAGCTTATCTTTAGTGAAATTCAATAGATGTGGTATCTTTTCTTCTTCAAGTGCAATGCAGAAGGAATCCTTTGACAGGGAATTATAAAGTGTGTGTGTGTGTGTTTGTGCGTGTGTGTGTGCACTCGCGCGTGCGTGTGTTGTATGTCACGTGTGTGTGTGTGTGTGTGTGTGTGTGTGTGTATGAGACACATGTCTAATTTTCTTAGAGGTAGCAGTTCCAAGCCTAGAATTTATTCTGATTAGAAAATAAAATAGCTGTGGAGGACATGTACATATATTTATCTATAAGGTTATTCACATTATACATTATTTCAAATACCAGAACGTTAGAAATGTCTACTAAACGGGAAAAAAAAATAGTATGGTGTAGTATATTATTATGCCTCTGGGATCTATGTAGTCTCTAAAATATTATGTATGAATATTATTAGATATAATGAATGCTATAAAGTGAAAAAACAAGCTTTTGTCCAAACTGAAAATTTTACAAAAATAAATATAGCAATTATTCTAGCATTTGAGAGCATTATTTTCTCTTTCTTCTAATTTATTTTAATTCTCTATATTTACAAATATAGCTTTGGGCCTAGTGGTAGAGTGCTTGCCTAGCATACACAAAGACCCAGGTTCGATTCCTTGGTACCACATACATAGAAAAGCTGGAAGTAGTGTTGTGACTTAAGTGGCAGGGCACTAGCCTTGAGGAAAAAGCCAAGGGCAGTGCTCAGTCCCTGAGTTCATGTACCAGGACTGGAAAAAACAAACAAACATATATATATATATATATATATATATATATATATTTTGCAATGAAGATTAAAAGAAAAATAGGCACAATTTAAAACTACACATTCCATAGTAGAAGTATAAAATAACAATTCTAAGAGGGACTACCCATTTCAGGTTTTTCATCTCCACTAAATAAAAGGACAGAAGAAGGAAAAATGGAAGATAGTCATTAGGACAGTCACATGCTTCACCAATTGGCTACAAATCTCCTACACAGGCAAGATGTTATTGGATCTTCTACTTCAGAGAAATGTTTAGATTTGAGAGTGGTATCAGATATCCCATAGAACTGCAAAAATATATGGTGGAATCAATTCAGGCCTTGATTTTAATTCTAATAAAAGTTTTCAGAGGAGCAAAAAACAATAATGTTCCTTGATCATATACCAACTATAGATAAGAGTAATACTAGACATTGTAGAGGAATGTTATTAAAGGATAGACCTGAATCTTATTCACAATAAGATTCTCTAAAAGAAACAAGATCCTGTAGTAGATGTTCACTAACCATATAACAAAGATCTCATATCTAAAATATATCAATAGCTCAAAAAATTGAATCACTCCAAAACTAATCTCCAAAGTAACAACCATCCCATTAAAAGATGGGCCAAAGACTTAAAGAGAGAGTCTTCTCTGAAGAAGAAATAAGAATGGCCTATAGACACATGAAGAAATGCTGGACATATCTGGCCATAAAAGAAATGCAAATCAAAACAACTCTAAGATTCCACCTCACTCCAGTTAGAATGGCCATGATCAAGAAATCTAACAACAGATGCTGGCGGGGATATGGCCAGGAGGGATCACTACTATACTGTTGGTGGGAGTGCAAACTCGTTCAATCACTATGGAAAGCAGTATGGCAGTTCCTCAAAAGACTAAACCCAGCAAGTCCACTACTTGGCATATACCCAACCGTCCAGAAACAAGGACATACTAAATCCACTAGCACAACAATGTTCATTGCAGCACTATTTACTATAGCAAAGATATGGAACCAACCTAGATGTCCCTCAGTTGATGAGTGGATCAACAAAATGTGGTATTCATACACAATGCAATTATATGCTGCCATCAGAAAGAACAACAATGCCCCATTTGTATAGCAATGGAAAGACTTAGAAAAAAATCATATTAAGTGAAGTAAGCCAGACTGAAAGGAACATAGGCCCAATGGTTTCCCTCATTTGTCATAACCAGTAGAAACCTCGGGCTCTCCTAGCAGAGATTTACAATAGAACAAAACCTAGATACATGAGGCTAAATGAAAGGACCTCCAGGATATAGAAACAAAAGCCATATAATGAGTGATCGTTGTCATTAATGTACTATGTTATATCTCATCTCTTTTGTTGTCCCTTGGTTATCTCATATTGTTACAGTATTTTACCTTGTTATCTGATATACTGTATACACACTTATTTGGTTATTTGAAATAGGATAGGGAAGGGGGAAAAACAAGAAGAGGGGTAGGGGTGGGGGGAGGGAAATGGGGACCAAGACATGAGAAAGGGTATCAATGTTTGTGAAGTAATGTACATTCTATCTGGTGAATATATGTAACCCTTCTAATAATTACAATAAAAATAAATAAATAAATAAAAAGAAACAAGATCCTATTCATTTATAGCTAGAAAAAAAAGGTACTTGCACATGTCTTTTTTATTAAAGAATTTATTAACATTGATTTTTACATCATATTTCAAATGACATTTTTAACAAACAAGTATTCAAGAAGGGAATATCTACATACAATCACTGGCACTTAGATTTTAGAACATAATTAAAATTAGGCTGAGAGTTCGATGTCATAGATACATATTAATCTGTGTAATAAATCATTATGTCTATAGTGATAAATTTTTGTGTATATAGTTGTGTTTATATTTCCAATACAATGTCCATAGCATTGGGTATACGAATATTGCATCATTGCTCTGCACATGTATTTTAAAACACCAAAACTTACTGTAATAATTATTACAGTGTTGAGAATTTCAGGAATTTTCTAACATTAAAATCTCCAGTCTTGTATAATATACCCAAGGCACACTTTGTCAACATTAGGTAGCAAATCAATGAAATTCTAGCAGAATTTAATTGTTCCACTCTCAGTTCCTCTTCTTCTTGAAACATATTATTACCTTCTATTTTAAAGTTAGAACAAGAAATTAACCATGACTATACTTAAGAATTCTGTCAGTGGTAATCTACAAATTGATGTCAAATGATTCAACTTGATGGGATTTTGAAATTCTATCTTTTTACCTTACTCTTTTTTTTTTAGTAGACGTACCCACAAGAGAAGCAGTATCCAGACTTACTCTATAAAGAAAAACTATGAACTATAGATAAAGGTAATAGTAAATACTTTGCAGGAATGTTATTAAAGGGTGGATCAAATCATCACAATACAATATTCTGAAAAAGCAAGATCCTATTCATTTGATATACACAAACTGTCACATAACTTAGCCCAACACTCTGTGGTAGAAGTACTACTTGAGTAAGACAAATATGGAATCAAAACAAAATAACTGAAGTACTCAAACTGAGGAAAGAGAGAAAGCTGCTTTAAGAAAAGCTATAAGGAGCTGCTTCTTTGAGGAAACAATGCTATGATATGCAAATATCCTGAAGCCCTAATCATTACAAAAAAGAAATATAAATAACCAAGAGATTTTCCATAAGCCAAAAAGGAAACAGGACTTATTTACTTCAACTTGAAGATGACAGGAGGGATAAGAGAAATGAGAGCTGAGTAAGAAGCACAAAATAAACAAGGTTAAGTGTAAGTGTAGAAAGTGAGACTTTATTTCTAGTCTCAGTTTTGGTTCATGCTTTCTACTTGCTCAACAATTAGTTGTATAAACATTACAGCAGGAAAAAAAAAAAAAGAAAAAACTATGTCTAGAATTTACACTCCAATGTGGAACTAAAGTAGGACTCTGCTCCCAACTTTTTTTTCTCATATATTTGTTATTGTAATTAATAGAAGGGTTACATTATATTCACCAGATAGAAGGTGCATTACTTCACAAAAATTGTTACCTTTTCTCATGTCTTGGTCCCCATTTTCCTCCTCCCACCCCCGCCCCTCATCTTGTTTTCCCCCCTTCCCTATTCTATTTCAAATAACCAAATATCTGCTCCCAATTTTTAAGGGAGAAAAGTCAGCTTTTCTCTACAAATGAACATTAGCTGTAGGATTTTTGTTGTTGTTGTTGCCTTCTCTACTTATAGTTTGAGTTGAATCATTTGCAGGATGTTATCAAAAGCTTTTTCTGCATCTACTAAGACAATCAAGAGATTTGGGCCTTTTATCTATTCATAATGCATATTATATTAATTGTCTCAATGTTAAAAACAACTCTTCTAGTCTGAGTGGGAATTACACAACAAGCATCATGCAAGTATAAAAGACCCAATGAATTTTTCTGTAAGGTCATGAAAAAGGCAAGGACATGTAAACAATGATAACTACACAGTGCAATAAAGAAAGAAATATGAAGATAAATGAATTGACAAAAAAAGTTCAAAAATGAGTTCTTATGATTTTGTGTGTTGGTAACTGCAAGAAATCTGCTCAAAAGAAACCCTTATTAAAATTAATAATAATGTTTAGAAATGTAAACAAGATCCCCCAAACCAAAATCCATCTGCATTTCATTTATATGCTAGGAATGCCATTATCTATTCTAAAAATGAATTCATTCATTCACAGCATAGCTAAAAAGATGACTTATTAATAAGTTTAACTAAAGGACAAATCCTGCATATTCAAAACTACAAAACACTGGAGATAGAAATTAAAGATCTAAACATATAATGATAAACCTCCATGTTCCTCTTGATGAGACAAGAAGATTTAACTGATTGACTGTAAGACAAGCAACTTGATTATTCAACTGCCCAAACTGATTTTTTCTAATGTTAAAGTTACAGATTTTAGGTTACCTAGCATCAAAGCTCAATAGGAAAACAGAGTAAGTGTCCAGAAGAATAAATGCACATTTGTGTCATTTATTTTTCATAAGTATTAGAGGCATTTAATGAAAACAAGTTTGTCCTTTTAATAGATGGTGTTGAGATACTTGCATAGCTATGTGTAAAAGTGAATAGCTAAGTTAGTAAGTGTAAATCTTCATAACAGAAACAATTTGGGTCATATTTGAATCAAGCAAGGCAATAAGACCTCCAGAAAGAAGGAACAGGGAGAAAGCTTGCAAACTTAAGCTAGGATGATTGCTTAAATAGAACATGTGAAGCACAATGCATTTTTCAAAAACTGAAATACAGCAAAAATCTTGAAAGGACTTAAGTTAGGTAAAAAGCAAATCCGATAGAGGGAGAAAACGCTTGCAACTCACAAGCAGAAAAAGAATTAATAATTATAATTTACTCAGAGAACTCACAAATAAAATACATTAATCATTTAGCCAGTATTTTGCCATATATTTTTATTATAATTAATAGAAGGGTTATATTATATGCACCAGATAGAAGGTGTATCACTTCACATACTTTGATACACTTTCTCATGTCTAGCCAGTATTTTTTTAAATGGGGAAAAGACATAAAGGCACTTCACCCAAAACAAAAAGAACATATGAATATTCGGTTAACACAGAATGAGATGCTCGATACCATTCATTTCTCAATAGAGAAAGGCATGTAAAACCACAAAATCCTACTAATAGTGCTATAATTTTAAAAAACTGATCAAATAAATGTAATCATTGAGGAAAATAGAGAGAAACTGCTTCCTCTTACAATGCTAGTAAGAATATAAAACAGGCTAGCTGCTTTGGAAAACAGTTTGGCAGTTTCTTAGAGTTGCACATATCACATACACACATTTTTCAATGGCCAACAATTTAAAACTCAGACATTAAACAAATAATGATAAGTGTCAATCATAAAAGCCAAAATTGTAAACCAATTTAAATCATGCACCAATTAGTAGAAAGATTTAATACAATGGCAAATGCAATGAACTGACAATTCACCAGAAAAGCACAAATTGCAGCACCTAATGCTTAGTGGGAAATGCTAGATGCAAAGAATATTTATATTATTGATTTTATGTCTGAAATGTCCAGCACTACTAAATCTATATTTAAAAAAAATTTACCTCTTGAAGAGGACAAAGAGGCGGGAGACATGGATGAATATTAAGAAATTATTAGTGGCAATCAAAATGTTCTAAAACTGGCCTGTAGTAATGATTTCACATCTAAATAAACTCACTAAAATTTATCAGATAGAATATTTACAATTATACACCCAGCTATAATTTCAATAAGTGTACAATGCCAGGTGCCAGTGTCTTACACCTGTACTCCTAGCTACTCAGGAGGCTGAGATCTTAATCTCAGAGCCCAGAATTCTCTTATCTGAGCACAGAGAGATTCTGAGCCAGAATCTCATATTTCCAGTTAACCACTCAAAAATCAGAAATGGAACTGTGCTTCAAAGTGGTAGAATGCTAGCCTTGGGCAGAAATACAAAGGGACAGCACCCAGGCCCTGAGTTGAAGCCCAATGATCACCAACAACAACAAAAAATGGTTTACTCCCAGAAGGTATGGTCATACATGCCTATAATTCCAAGTACTTGGGAAGAAGGGGTAGGCAGGTCATAGTTAAGGTAGCCAGGTCAAAAGTATAAGATGCCGAGAAAACAAAAACCAGAAAAAAAAACAAAACAAAAAAACCCTAAAAGTAAAAAGACCAGGGTATTACTCAAGTGGTACAGTGCTTGACAAGCACATACTAGGTCAAGTTCACTTACCTACAAGAACCTGCAAAAAGCAAGTTCCTTTTTCTTTTTAAATCATTTTTAAAAAATTATCTTTAAGTAGTTGTAAAAAGGAGTTGCAATCTATGAAAATATCTTGATTAATGTCACCCCTTCCAACTTTCTCACCATCCTTCTGGATTCCTGTCTACATTTTCCCCTTTTCCTCTTCATTTGTCTCTCCTTTCCCCCTTGATCCAACCACACCCCTTTCAAGTACAGGCTTCCAGGTGTTTTCTTTTCCTGAATTTTGATTTTGGCTAAGGAATAATACTACTTGAAATCTCCTTTAATCTACCATAGTGCAGTTAATACATTTGGATACACTTGCTACAGCTAGCTTCCACCTTTAAAGGAAAACAAGCATCCTTAAGTCTCTCTGGGCCTGAGTTAATTCACTCAACATAATTTTTCCAAGTCTTTCCATTTCTTTACAAATGGCACTATATCATTCTTTCTAATGGATGAGTTAAATTTCAATGTACACATATACCACAGTTTCTTGATCCTCTCATCCCTTGAGGGGTATCTGGTCTGATTCCATGGCTGATACCAGGGCTGTGAATAGTGGTACAATAAACAAGGTTGTACTAGTAGCTTTGCTGTATTCTGGTTTGTAATCTTTTGGGCAAATGCCCAGAAGTTGAACTACTGGATCATTTTCTGAAGAACCTCTACATTGCTTTCCAAAGTTGTTAAACAAGTTATAGTCCCACCAATAGTGTATTAGGGTTCTCTAAAGCTGCATCCTTGCCAGCATCTGTTATTGATAGGAATATTCATTCCAAAATTAATGTTAGCCTGCTATCACAGTCTTTACAGAAATAATCATCTAAGTGAGGACTTGAAAGACATAATCTAAAAGGTCATATTCCTTCTCTCAGATCTGACATTCTACCTTCTTTGCTTCTACTTTATTTAGCATGTACTACACTCTAAGGGCCTCTGGGGTTGTATACATGTAAACTAAGCTGCTTGGGAGGCTGAAACAAGAAGACTGCTTTTCAAGACCAACTAAACAAAATATTAGAGTTCCTGTCTCAAAAAACAGACCAGATGTGGTGGCTCATATGTGTAATCCCAGCTACTTGAGTAGTGCAAATAGGAGGAGACCAGCTGGAAGAAGGAGGAGGGGAACAGGAAGCAAAACCTATCTGAAAAAAAAACAGAAGCAAAACACTGGCAGAATGGCTCACTGAGAGTGACTGCCTAGCAAGTACAAGGTCTTAAATTCAAGCCACAGTAATGCAAAGAGTGGGGTGGGGGGTGGGGGACATCAACAAGAAAAATCACCAGAAAATGGAATGGCTTTGTCTATTTACCAACAATGTTCATGAGGACAAAAAGGGGCTTTTTTTCCCCTTAGTTGTGTGCTAAGGCTCAGCACCTAGAATAATTAATTCATTAAGTAGGCACTCAATAGGCCTCACTGCACTTTGTGATCTCAGAGGAAAGTTGAGGGGGAGGGAACCTAAAATCTTCACTAGATTTGAAAACACTATGGCCTCAAATGTACATGGTTGCTTCCTTACTTGCTGGCAGAGCTCACCCTTTTTCCCTTAGGAGATAAATCCTAATTAGGCCAACCTACTTGTGACAAGTAATGTTTACTCCAATAATAAGGGGCACAGGCTTAAGCATATGATGCAAATTTGCCCAGTGGAACTTAGGGGAGATGTCTTTTGCACTTCAAACAACAGAGGAAAATGTCAACTGCAGCTATGAACACTGCCACTGTGGATGCTGAAGATGACAGGGCAGAGAAGAAGCACTGGATGGAATGGTCATTGATAACATCTTTAGATCAACTACCTATTGGTACTTTGATCATTCTGGTGAGTGAGCGGAGATGCTACTGTCTGTGTAAGTTATCTTCTATCACTTACTCATGTTAAAAATATTTTTCCAACTATTCACACAATTTCGTGCAACATGCTACACTAAATTAAGATTTAAGTGGTTTATTTACCTGAGGGAAAAAGACATTTCAATTTGAGTCACATTTTCTCTTGGGAACCTTATAAACATCGGCATAATATCTGGCTGTTCCTGATTAAATTGAAAATAAATATACGTCAAAGCAAAGGCTTTCCAAGTATATTATTTAAAATAACTAAAATGGTAGAATCATGCTCCACACATCACTATCTGCCTAATGATATTCTGCAGAACTGTAAGTGCTTGTCCAAAGGAAAGAAAATGGGAAGGAGAGGCAATGTAATCATTGGAAGGAGGAGGAAAGTCCCAAGGCCAAATACACTCAGGAGATGAATTCAACAAAGGATGCAAAGATACACTGGAAACAAAGGGAAATAACACTGTTTATATGCTTTGTAGGAGTAAAGTGGAGAAGCTTTCAGGTGAGATGTTCTCAGGTCATCCATCCTTCAAGCAGTCCTGCATTAGAGGTGGGCTCAGGAGAAGGTCAATAATGGATTGAATCACAGGGCTAATTTTGAGTTAAAGAGCTTTTATTTCTAATCCCAAAGCTAAACTTGTAGCAGGATACTCGTGGTTCACACCTGTAACCCTAGCTACTCATGAAACCAGACTAGAAAGTCTGGTGAAATCTGGTTAAAGTCTGTGAACGCTCTTATCTCCATGTAACCAACAAAAAGCTAGAAGTGGAGTTGTGGCTCCAATGGCAGAGAGCTAGCCTTGAGCAAATAAAGCTCACGTATAGAGCCCACGCACTGAATTCAAGCCCCAGAATCCCACAAGAAACAAACAAATAAACAGCAACAACAAAAGCTCTAAAATATTAGTAGCCATTCTAAAACTTTAGTTAAACCTAGAAATCATCAAGTTTTACAATGTAACATGTCACAATGTCTGTTCATACAATATTAGATGGAACTCAAATAGAAGATTTTAAAAATTTACTATGGAAACCAAGCACGGTGGCTCATGCCTGTAATCTGAAGATCAAGGCTGAGATCTGAAGATGGAGGATCAAAGCTAGCCCAGACACTAAAGTCTGTGAGATTCTTATCTCCAATTAACCACTAGAAGACAGGAAGTGGTGCTAAGTCTCAAGGGGTAGGGCAGTAGTCTTGAGCTGAAGAGCTCAGGGACAGTACCCAGGCCCAGAGTTCAAGCCCCATGACTAAAAAGAAATATATATATATATAAAACGGAATAAATCTAAAAAAAAGAAACATATATATATATATCGGAATAAATCTAAACTGTATAAATACCATCTATAATTGGCTGTCAGTTTTGAAATATTTAGATAAATCATGTCTCAGAAAAAAATACACATAAAACCACTAAAAGTAAGAGATTTCCTTTAAAAGTTTAAACTATATTCTCTAGACCTACGAAATTATCGGTTTGGTAGATTACAACAAACACAGTGACTAAGCGGGGTATTGGTATTTCACACCTATTATCCTAGTAGTCAGGAGGCTAAAACCTGAGGATGGAAGTTCAAAGCCAACTGGGCAGACAAATCCCAGTGACTCTTATCGCCAACAAATCAGCAAAAAGCGGAAGAAAAAAAGCTAAGCATTACTGCAAGTCTCTGTATTCATGCCCAAGTATCAGCACAAAAATACTGAAAACCAACCAAATAATCTAACAATCAAACAAAAGAAATGCAACTTATCTTCACTGAACTAATTCAACTGAGGACTTTAGAGAGGATAGATATATATTTATCGTAAGATTAATAACATATTGACCTTAGCTACAGTCTTTTCTCCCATTCTCATTTGTTCTTTCTTTGGGCACAAAATATAAAGGAAATTAAGCAGAAGGAACAGCAGGATTAAAAGTCAAGTGAAAAAAACAATGTATGTGATATTAAAAAAAATCTTTGTAAAATAGTTTGAGACGACAGAGAATCAGAATATGGTTCAGATAATGAGACAAAGGAAGCTGAAAATAATCCTCTTTGAAGTACCTTATATCAACATAAATCAAAGAGATAAGCAGTATTCAAATGAAATAAGAAAACATTTAATCGTCAAACTTTAACATGAATGGCTGCATCAAAGAAATCAGAACTATATTCCCCATAAGTAGAGAAACTCACACAGCCATAAAAATAAATAAATATATTAGAACTTTCTCTACAACTCTGTGCCAATAACAACAGCATTATGCATAAGGCTTTCATTTTCGTATTTCCCAAAACAACACTATCAAGTTATCCCTATTTCATAGAACAGAACGTCAACACAAACAGCAGGGTTGCAATTCCTCTGTGAAACCATTATAGTGTTCACTTCAATCTCAAGCAGATTTGAACACCTTTTTCTGAACCTAGATATCTGGGAAGAAATTAGTCCTACACTCTCCTCTCATCATGGAATATAAATTTTTAAGCAACTGTCTAACGAGTTATTCATGGTTATTATGTTTAGCTTTTGCAAAGCAGATGCAAGGAAATACCAACTATCTTTACTACTACTGAAGTCAAATACTAGCTCACGTAATCATCAGTAAAGATGAATTGTTTGCAGGTAAGAGACAGAATGAGCATTCAAACCCAAGCCAGTCTGTTTTGTAATGTTTCACAAATGCCATCTAATAAAGTTCTAAAGAATTATAAATGCCTTAGTCAGCCATGTCTTGATCATTTCCTGAGAGACTGACACTGTTTATAAATTACTGGTCAAACATTCCATGTCTAGAACTCTGCAAAAGGCACAAATATTACTACAATCATTGCAGACCCTGCTACACAGAATAAAACAACATTCCGAAGTCTAGCTTCTGGCAAACTCACCAACTCTACTTCTCCTATTACCAGTGCATAAACACTGGATTTTCCTTAGTAGGAGAAATTCTATTAAATTTGTTTCTTTCCTCCAGAACTTTTTAAGTATCAAAAGCTGAGGAAATATTGGCATTTTTTTTTATTTTCTAGAAGTTATCTTTAATGTTTATGTGAAATGAATAACATTTACACACAAGATAAAACTATCAGTTTTTTTATCCAAGTAAAATGTAGAGACATTTATTAAATATATTCGGATTTTAAAATCAAGCATCTTCATGGGGAATGTTTGTATTTTAAAATAAATCTTGACCCAGTAAGACTGGTACTGGCCTTTTATTTTCTTATACTCAGCAAAATACAAACCTATAAAAATTCAAATAGTAGTGAGTCACTACCAAACACAGACCTTATATTGAAAACTTTTTTTTAACCTGCATATTTGAGAAGAAAACTTGTAACTCCAATATAATGGGAGAAAAACCAAGTCTATGTAGGATTTTACTAATTGTTTCTTTTTTTTGGAAATTATTTGCCTTTGGGGAAAAATAATAAATATTATTATACTGACTCTGATGTACCACCATGTTTTATAATGGAAATTCAGAAAATGTTATTTCTAATGTCTGGAATAGATTTTTGCCCCCCATCCAAAGCTTCACTTCGCACTCATTATTATTCTGAGATCAACTATGAGCCAAACATATTAAATAGAAAATTTCAGAAATAAATAATGCACCAGTCTTTACACGTTATGAGCCGTGATGGAATTTCATTCTACATCCACAAAGAGAATCACCTCTTGGTCCAGGGTATCCATTCTGTTCTTCATTACTTCCCATCAGTTACGTAGTAACCCTCCTCTCACAGTACAGGTCTTCAAGTAACATTTATTTTACTTACTAGGAGTACAAAGCCCAAGAGTGAAACTCTTTGAATACGCAAAAAAATAAAAAATAAAAAACATACTTTTAAATGAAAAAGTTTCCCACTTAATAAACTGCTGAGATAAGGACAATCTATCCATAAAATGATTAAGAAGAAAAAATAAATATGTTACCTTTGCTGCCATATATCAAGCTACAGTTGGGAACTACACAGCACTGTATGTTTATGCTTAGGAATGAACACACTGTCCATATGAAAATCATCAGTGTGATTGCCTTAGGGATCCATTGAGGGTCTTAGAATGTACCTTTCATGGATTAAGGAAGATCAGCTCTATTCATTTCATACAAGTTTGGCACATAAACAAAGACCAGTTGGGTCACTCTCCTAATCCTTGTTATTCAGGAGATTGATATATAGAGGATTAAGCTTTAAGGTCAGATTTGAGCAAAAAATTTGCCAGAACCTAACTGAATGAACAAAAAATTGGAAATGTAATAGAAAGATAAAGATTCAATCTAACCTAGGCATATAAGCGACTGATAAGCAGAAGAAAAAAAATGCTTCTTTGCCAGTAGTGAATATGCTTGAACACACTTTTTCAAATGTTCATTTCCATAAAAAAAACTACCTTGACCTTCTCCCCACCCCGCCATGAGGATGGATACCCGCTTGGGTGGGGGTGGGCCTGCTTTGTGTGGAGACCTTCCCAATTTGTGCGCCAACTCCAACTAAGGTGATAGGTAAATTCAAACCCTGTGCTATAACCCTATTGGCTACCTGTGTGTGGCTGGAGCTGACTATGGTCCCTCTGTGTATGTAACTATCCCACTGGTCACCTGTGTGGTCAGGTTCGACCACATGGGTTTTACCCTTAAAAACCCAGCATGAGAGCCACTCAGGGTCACAGTGTCAGCTCCCGAGTCTGCACTGTGTCCCTGGCCAGTCAGTTCACCATCTACTTCCCCAAAAATTCACCTTTTTACATGAAAAAAAAAAAAAAAAAACTACTTCCATCAAATCGCAAAAAATGCATAGTGACAAGTGCTTCAGAAAAATGTGTAAAAGTGGTTTGTGTTATTTCATGTGAATGGAAATCATGAATACCCAGCTAGTGTAACATAAATATTATTTTATTGAATGTATTTATATACCCTTCCTTCATCTGTGTCTATTCCAAGAGAGATCTACCAAAAGTTTTTTTTGTTTTTTTACAATTTACAAAAAATATTCATTTACTTATCAAAGTTTCTGGAAGCTGGTAAATCCAAGGTTGGGAGGCTGAATCTGATGAGTCTTTATTTTTTCCCTATATTTTTTATTGTAATTAATAGAAGGGTTACATTATATTCACCAGATAGAATGTGCATTACTTCACAAACATTGATACCCTTTCTTATGTCTTGGTTCCCATTTCCCTCCCCCCACCCCCACTCCTCATCTTGTTTTCCCCCCTTCCTTATTCTATTTCAAATAAACAAATATGCATATATACAATATATCAAGAGATTGTTGTCCTTAATGTTATCTCTCATCTCTTTTGCTGTCCCTTGGTTATCTCATATTGTTACAGTATTTCACCAAACTTTTTTTTTTTTTTTACAGAAAAGATGCAAGTCAACAGGGCAAATAAAAAGGTAGAAGGAAGCCAGGGTGCTATGATCTGAATATAAAGTATTCCTGAAAAAGGCTCCTGTGTGAGTGGTTTGGTTTGCAACAGGGTTATTTATTAGGATGAAGGTGTAACCTGTATCAACTGACGAGTTCCTAAGTGAATGGGCTACTACTACTAGGTGTGAGGCCTGCTTGGAGCATGTATGTCTCTGGTGGTGTAGCCTTGAAGGTTGTATCTTTCTCTCCTTGTCTTTCTCTGCTTCCTGTCCACCATGAGGTGAACATTTTTGCAAAATCATGTCCTACTGCCACCATGATCTATGGCTTCTTTGCAGGCACAGAAACAATGCAGCCAGCCAGTCAAAACCAAAACCAATAAAGGAACCAAATATTTCCTCCTGGTTGTAAGCACACGGGAGTAATCTACTTTGGAGGTAGAAACTGCAGTCTGAGGCCAGCCAGAAGATAAAGCCATACCTCAACCAACAATCTGAACATGGAGGTTTAGACCTATAATCTCAGCATCACAGGAGAACAAGTTGGAAGATCACAAAGGAGACCAGGCTGTAGGAAAAATAAAATCTAACCTGAAACGTAGCAAAAAGGGTTTGGAGGATGACTCAAGAAGAGCACTTGCCTAGCAAGTGGGAGGCCTTGAGTGCAAGCTCTATTACTACCAAAGAGAAATCTGAGGTTGTTTTGCCACAGCGATGAAAAGGTATCTAAAGCACTTGGATGCATACCAGTAGGAGTTTGTTTACCACAGATTTTATCCAGATCATCTGAACTATACACATGGAATCTTTGGGGTATACTAGAGTAAATGTTTGTATCGCTCAGAATCATACACTGAAACTGATTTATAGATGAAAATACATAGGAATGGGTATTTAAGAAGCGAGTAAGTCCTGGATGCAGTGACACCATGAAAAGGAATTAATACCCTGAAAAAGAGGCTTGGGCGATTCCCTGCCTACTTCTGGTCTGAAAAATT
The DNA here is from genome assembly GCF_031878675.1 of Megascapheus bottae. Classification (NCBI taxonomy): domain Eukaryota; kingdom Metazoa; phylum Chordata; class Mammalia; order Rodentia; family Geomyidae; genus Megascapheus; species Megascapheus bottae. Next base: position 87,183,055 of record NC_143509.1, read on the forward strand.
ACAGTGAGAAGATGGTCATCTATGAAGATAAAAAGTCTTCACCAAACAAGGAATGCTAGCCTCCACAACTGAGAAATAAACTTGTTCTTTAAAAGCTATCCATTGTATACCATTTTGTTATAACTACCCACATGGTTTGGGAGAAAAAAATTAAAAAGAGAAGCAAAGAAAATGCAGGTACGTTTCCCAATTAATGATCTTAATATCCTTTTTTCTCATTAACACATCACATATTACTGGGTCTACAAGCAGATCAATTACAAATCTACATCAATGAAAGAAAGGTGAAAATGCTAAGTGGGAAGCTCAGAGGCAGAGCCAGGTGGCCTGGTAGAAAAGGCCATGGACCCTGCCAACAGGCTGACAGAAATACAGATGGCAGATGATCTCTACGCTGGAGGGGAGAGCTGTTGTGGACAGGGATGACTGGAAGACTGAGATTACCTGCCTGAATGTTCAGTGTAGATGTCATGTTGTCTTGAATAAACAGAGACTTTATATGTCTCATTTTCTAATCAAGGCAGTCTTTATATGAATTCTCTACTGCCTAGTAGCAACCACTAAACTTATTCCTGATCTATTCTGCTAAGCTCTAATAACCACAAATTTTCGGTAAAGGAAATAAATGTTTCGGGTGATTAAAATAGGCAGAATGGTAAGATGAAATACAATACCTTCTGTGTCTCCCAAATGCAAAAATAACGCGACCTGATAACAGTTTTGAAAGGTCTCAATCCAAATACTTCCTGAAAATTAAAAGAAATATGTGTTACTCTAAGTGCAACTCAGTACTCTAAGCTACTCTCAGTATATTTCAGTGGTGTTTTAAAATGGTATTTCCACTACTGACTAAAATCTGTCATCTCAAAAACTAGCTAAAAAGATGTTAAGATTGTAACTTCTCATACATGCTTCCCTAGAGGACTACTGCGGATGACAATTTATGCTTCAAAATTATTTACAAAACAACTACATAGACAGAAAAATTTATGACTCTAGACATGTTTTATTACATAGATTAATATGTATCTATGACATACAAACCCTCAGCCTAATTTTAATTATATTCTAAAATCTAAGTGCCAGTGAATGTATAGATTTCCCTTCTTGAATTCTTGTTTATTAAACACGTCATTTGAAATATGATGTAAAAATCAATGTTAATAAATTCTTTAATAAAATTTTTAATTATTTACAAAAATTACACTACAATATATTACCCAACAATAAAATTTTTTTTACAAAAAGAGAAGAAAAAATGTAAAATATCACACTACATATCTTGTCTTTACATTAGCTTAAAAACTGTCTCCTCTTCTTGGGGATGTGAGAAGTTTAGTGCCAAGATAAAAAGGACTCATTTTTCCCCAGGATCAGAAGGAACAGAAATTATTAACCTTACCCTGCTACCGACAAAAACACATGAGCAAGTTTATATTTTCAGAAGAAAAAAAAAAAGAATCAATAATATCTTTGGCCTGCAAGAGACAGGCTCACTTTAGTTCTGTGATGGCGATGGCACAAATAAACTTTTAAGTTGGTCAGCATGCTAATGAATAGTGAAGCTAGTAGGTAGTAAGTAAAGGAAGTTACGAAAGCTGCTCTGCTTCCGCTACAGTAGGGTCCCATTGAAAGCAGCCATTTACATCTGTCTGACACAGCTAGCCTCTTCAATTTCTAGCCTATGGTCAATTCTCAACATCATAGCCTTGAATATAATTAAATCTACACACACACACACACACACACACACACACACACACACACACGAAATCTAGCCTCACCAAACTAGCTACCTGTCCCCATTACTTCATTTCATTCTCCTTGAAAGCATATAGACACCAAATTTCTTAATCAAGCATCAACCACTATTTTTCTCACGGTTGCTTTTCCTTAATGCTTTCCTCACTGTCACTGATGAATTAATCACAAATCTTAAAACCTGATCGATTAATACATTAAGGAAAGGGAGTGGCTATATGGACCAACTTCAATGAAAAGCCATTGCCTATCTGTTTATTACTATATACTTCCACAGTCATTTACTCAGTTCTTCGATTCATCCATTTTTTCATGAGTAAAATTTCTAATGTCTATGTTGGTGCAATACCAACCCTTATGGTTGGTCATATTGTGTTATAGATTCTCCCATTTGCCCAGGTTATTTGATACTTCAAATTCTACTGTTTGAAATCCTGCAACAATTGGCTTAGTAAAAGTACATGCATTAGTCACACTAATGCTTCCTTCTACCAGTAGCAAGCAATATTGCCTACATGTATACAGAAACTACAGATGGAATTGTATCTAAGTCAAGAATGTCTCTAAGATCTTAGAAATAGACCATATCTCCTAAAAAGTTTGTAATCAGGTAGAAATTTTAAAAAATAAATAAATAAACCCTAAAAAAATCTCCAAGTGATAGGAGAAATAAAGACAAAGGGAGAGAGGAGGAGGTAAGAGGGAGAAAGAAAGGTAGTACACATTACCATTTTCTATTAGGACACTTTTTCAGCAGCTAAATGAAAAACATAACCAAATCATTTTATGTAATAAAATTTAACCTTATATTGACCTTCCTCATAAAGCAAACAGATCTCTCTATCCAATAAGGTTCCATCTGAACTATGTAAGATGATAAGCAGTACCTTAATTGCCTTCATTTACATGACTTTGAAACTATTCTGGGCTGAAGTCATTGCAAGGTCACAGAATACAAAAAAAGCAGAATATATACATTCTACTGAGGAACAGCAATCCTTTTCAGTGTAGAAGCACCTTCTTTAGATCTCATTAGGAATTATTAGCTGCTTAATACAATCAACAAGTGTTGCCATCTCTTCTTGAAATAAATCACATGCATACATACACATGCATTGATTTTATAAGTGCATATAACATATTAAGAATATATATTTAAAAAAGTGCATCACATATTATGGCTTTCTTATTAAAATTAATCTAGAGCCTATCAGCACTTAAATTAAGGCACAAAATAGGACTGTTCTTTATTTCTTTTTCCTTATTTTTTCAGTAAGCATTTCAGAAACATAAAACCCAAGGTAAGAAACTATACCTTTAGAAGCTGGGCATGGTGGCTCATGCCTGTAATCCTAGCTACTCAGGAGGCTGAGATGTGAAGATCAAGGTTCAAAGCCAGCCCTAGACAAAGTCTATAAGACTCATCTCCAATTAACCACTAAAAAACTGGAAGTAGGGCTGTGGCTCAAGGGGTAGGGCAGTAGTCTTGAGCTGAAGAGCTCAGGGACAGCACCCAGGCCCAGAGTTCAAGCCCCACAACCGACAAAAACAAAAACAAAACAAAACAAAACCCATACCTTTAGGAATATATTGGCAAACAATGCATGTTAACTATACTCACAGTTGCTAGTTTCATTATTTAAAACTTAATTCAGCTAATTTGTTAATTTGTTTAAGAGTATGAGGTACATATTTCATATCCAATGATATCACATTAAAAACTAAACAAATTACAAAAGACTGACAAAAAACAGCTATCATAAACTTACAGGGGACAATATGTATTCTGTCAAATAAATTTGAATATATCAAAACACATCAAAAACAACTCGATTGAAAGGGCTACCTTTAGTGAAATCCTAACACAAGCTACATATAATTGGTATTTTATTAGGAAAGGAGACTGAAAGAATTAGGACAAAGCACTTTTATTTGTCAGTGGTAGGGCTTGGACTCTAGGCCTGCACGCTGACCCTGAGCTCTTCAGCTCAAGGCTATCACCCTTCCTCTTGAGCAACTGTGCCACTTCTGGTTTTCTGTTGATTAATTGGAGATAAGAGTCTCAAGGTCTTTAGTGCCCAGACTGGCTTTGAACCCGGATCCTCAGATCTCAGCCTCCTGAGTAGCTAGAATTACAGGGATGAGCCACCACCCGCAGCTCCAAAGCACTTTTAAAATATATATATAATATTAGCACAAAGGTGGAGCCTCAAGTGTTTGTATTAGGTTTAATGTAAAGTCACCAGAACATTAATTTAAAAGGCTTCTATTATCAAACGAGGTAAATCTTTCATATTTAATTTGTGACCCAAGCACTTTCCTATGATTGAAGCTGAATTTTTTTTAATTTAAAAAAGACTTAGGGAAAGAGATGCAATGATATTGGAAAGTTTATATTTCTGTACATTCTCTCCCTACAAAGAAGTACAAAACTGTTCCATGAAATTACATAATAATACATCCAAGTCATCCCAGCTTATCCTACTATACAAAGAACACAGGATGAATACATGTTTACTTTGAGATTTCTCCTAAATAAACCCCCATACCATGGTCATTACTTTGTCTTTTTAAGAAACAAAATAATACTTCAATTTCTACCTATGAATTGAGCCACTTCACTGTGGATAAGCTGTTTTTATATAAATACATACATAACCAGAAAATCTTAATTGTTATCATTATGTACATGTAACTTGAAATTACCACATCTTTAGGTGTTTTTGTTTCCTTCTGTAAGAAAAGCAATTCAAGGTCAAAGGGGCAACTTCCTATCTATGCAAAAAGAAATTGTTAGTTCCCACTTGTTGGTAAATGTAAGTGTACCTGAGGTTAATTAGAAGCTAGGAACCTAGTTAACAATGCCCTGTTCCTGTTTACTTTTCAGTTTTTTTCCCCAAAATGAAATCTCATCTCTGACTGAAGATTATCCTCTGATACAGTGCAATACTTTTTCTGCCCACTCAAAAAGACTGATTTACTTTATGCTGTTAGCAGACTGTGTATGAGGACAATAGCTGAAACCTGTTTTTATAACCACAACTTAATTTCTGTGTAGTTTTTAATGAGCGACAATTTTGAACTGAAAATAAATTATATGAATGCCAACATCACTCTCATAGCTTCCAATGAAGAAAAAAGTTAAAAATTCAAGTTTTGGATAAGATACAATCTTGGGTAACTACAGCAAAACCCTGGAAAAATGCATGTACCATCCATATATTGATAAGTTTTGCTTGCAGTAAAGAATGATGTAACAACAATTGAATGGCCTTTATCACTGCCCTTTAGGGGGCTAGCCTGCTTTTTTTTTTTTTTTCAGTATGTCATCATTTTTATTGCCATGTGGCCATATTTGTGAGGACGATGAGCTGGATCTCAAAACAATTTCCATTTACGGTTCTTTTCTACAGAAATTGTCATCATGACTGATACTCAAAATATCTGCTCTGTTGTGAGACTCATTAGCCATTAGACAGCACAGGAGACTGGTGCCTGTGGATCATGCTTATAAACATGTAGCTATTCAGGAGTCTGAGATCTGAGGACAGTAGGGTTAAAATCAGCTAGGAAAGAAAAGTCTAAGAGATGCTTATCTAAAAGTAACTAGCAAAAATGCCTGACTGGAGATGTGGTTTGGGTGGCACAAGCCATGAAGGAAAAAGAAAAGGGAAAGCACAGGTCCTGAGTATACACAAAAACACAAACAGGTACAACTCCTAAAGGTTACTCTGTTCTGCCTTGCTTTTCCACTAAGCCTTACAATCGAACTTTTTACTGGCTCTTCTACCCACTGCACTAATCAATGCTGCCATTCTCTCATTTTGCCTGTATAGCATGCCATATCTCCAATGACCCATAAGTCTAGTCAGAGCCACTTTCAGGAACTTCTCTGGTGTCTCCTCCTCTGAGACTGCACCTGACTAACCACATCAAAGAACAGAACTCTGGGTGTGTATGGGGGGGGAGGGGAATGTGTACATACACCTATCTCCATTTCCTCTTTACTTTTCTCCCTCACCAGGATGTCAAAATAAACAAACTGATCACTTCTTAAAATACAGATAATGATATAGAAATATAAGATCCAACTGAAGGTAACTTAAAGAAAAAAACCCAAACACTAGCAATTCAATTCTGTATATCAAGTTAAATCCTGGACTGTGTAACTCAAACTGCAAGGGACAGGTCAAAAACACTTCATAAACCTTGAAACACCTGCTATGGAATATGTTAATACTCAATTTAATCTAGGAAATATTTCTCTTCTTCCCTCACCTGTTCCCCCACCCATCCTGCATTCAACTCCATAAACTGCAGTTATCCCCCATTATAAAACAGTTGACGGTTAAAACAATGAGCCAACCAAGAAAGTACAATATTCTATAACTGACATTTACTGCCATTGGCCTTGGACTTCTAATCTTTACCAGACGGGCACACAAATCAATCCATCAGCTCATAAAGGTGTGCTTTTTTAACCTCTAAAACAGATGGGATTGGCCAGAAGTGTCTGGCATGTCAAACTGCTAATCACGGCTGCCCTTTGCACAAAATAACCCACTTAAGTTGAGGCATGGTTGCACTGTAACCGACATTAGTCTGTGGGAAACCCATTTAACTGTCACACACTCCTGCCACTCCTGCTCTCCCTTAATTAAGCCTAATGCCTTATGCTTTGACCTTTTGTTCTAGCCTATTAACCCTATCTAGTACAAGTTCAATTATGTTAAACTAAAAACTTTGCTGTAAAATATTAAATGTCAAGTTCAAAAATCAAAAGGAACATCCTCCTAGCCTTAAGTTCTATGCACCCTGATACTCCAGGCATTCAAAAAATAAAACCTCATGTTCCTTCGAGGTAATTCTGACACTTGCAGAGTTAGGACTACACTGCTGTTCTTCTAGTACAACTCCTCCAACACCCCTCCACCCCCCCCCCTTTTTTTTTACAAAAGAAGCCACAACCAGAAAATTTTAAATAGGGTACAATGACAATGATGCTAATCATGATGATGACATATGTAATCAATACGTAAACCATTCAGCACTCTAACGGTATTAGTATTTTTCACCATACTTCGTTATCTCTCAGTATCTTCCAGAACATGTTAAAGACAAATCTAAAACAAAATGAGTAATGACTTCAATACAGTCTAGCAATATTTTTCCTATCTCCTCTCACACACCATGGTCACTGAGAATTGCTAAGTCCTGCAACACTCATTGAAGTACTAGCCACAAGTGATCACAAGGATTGGGCAAATTCACAGGTTTAAGGACAAGTACTTTTCACACTTCCACACTAAAGATGCTGTTCACATAGCAATCCTAAAAAAACAAAACCCCTTAAAATTCACAGTAAAGCACTGTAACTTCACGTGTATTCTCCACCAGCATAATGGTTCTATCACTCTGTGATATGTGCTACTATTTTCCCCCCACTCATTTCATATAACTAGACAAAACTGTTTCCCACCTTCCTTGTAACATAAACCGAAGATCAGTGACTTAAAATTTAAAATTCTATGGTAAACACGAAAAACAATATTTAATACATTAAAATTCTGGGAAGATTTTAACGTTTTGTCTTTTGTGAGGATGGCCCAAGGGCCCATTTTTGCAAACTAGTCTCAATATTAACGGTTGCAGTCATCTTTTTGCCTTTACAACCCTAAGTTGTACACATGTAAAGAAACTTTATTAAATGAAACATGTATAATACAACACTGTTTAAGATGTAAAATATGCAAATAAGTAAGTGGTCAAATCGAAAGAAACACTTGCTGAGAGACATCCATTGCCAAGCATAGATAAAAGTTAGTTCTGGTGAAAAAACTTGGTCTTCCAGAAGCAGAAAACTAGGTTAAAGTTATTTTGAAAGCACTTGTTAAAAACAATGCCATAAATACTTATCCAGGCAATGCATTTTATTTAAGATTTGAGGGAAAAAAATTCTCATCTAGAATTTCTGAGCTCAATTTAAATTTAATTTTATTTTCTGCCTTTCATCAGCAATAATTAATCATTAAAGAGCATGATAATATCACTATAGTCAGAATATCCAAGATTCTGTGTCTATTGTTCTGATTATTATTCTGTTTAATAGTCCATATTTTCATAGTTATAAAATCCTATATTTTTAAACCTAATAAAAGGGTTTCATCTATTACTTAATTCCCACAACTTTATCAGGCACTGGACCATCAGTCACTCTTGACAGCCTCTAATTTTCAAGGTTATTGAATACAAAAATTAATTGCAGGCAGGAAATTTTAAGATGATTTCATGTTGTTACCAATAACATAATTAAATGTGTTAAGCTGGTGGGTTCTCTGGACTCCTAACAGTGACCTAAGGATATTACCTAATAGTCTTTAAAATACTCTGCTTCACTCCTTTAACAATGAAAAGGACACAGAAATTAAATGTTGCCTCTAAAATTTTGCTGAACATGTTTTCTAATGTATTACAAGGTTGCTATTTTGAATAGATTCAAGATTATTGTAGCAAATTGCTTCAAGTGGCAACTGCACTGTCACCAGCAGTTTCATTTTTCCTCTTTAAAATTAATATGACTGGAAAGATGATCATTTTTTGCCAGTCCTGGGGCTTGAACTCAGAGCCTGAGTACTGTCCTTGGACTTTCTCACTTAAGCCACAGCACCACTTCCAGCAATTTTGTATGTGTATAGAACCAAAGAATCAAACCAGAGTCTTCACGCATACTAGGCAAGCACTCTGCCACTAGGCCAAACTCCTAACCTAGATGATCATTTTTTTAAACTATAATGTTATTCTTGAAAGAGGACTAAATCAAACAGCCCCAAAAAATATAGTGAAACTATTGTTTGCAAGCTGTACATAATAAAGAGCTGTTTCTTGGAAATATATAGATTCCACCCCCTGACCTAAATGAGCCAGATTTTACCATTAGTTGAGATGGGCACCGCTCAAATCACCAATGCTTCCAGACAGCCTTGTAGGTTGGCAACACATAGGGGAATGGGCAACACAACAATGAGTAAGCTGGTATTGCTTAGAGTCTACTGAGAAAGCAGACACTGACAAATCTGACTGTGGTACACACAATAGTGTGCACAGAGGAAAATATTGACTCAGACTTGGGAAATGCAATAATCCTTTAAATATTCTTGCCTAGTGTCCCCTGAGCAATTTGCATGTGGCCATATGAAGAAAGTGCTATTGGTTGGGTTACTCTCTTCTTTCTTCCAAGAAGTGTGATCATCTATGTGCAAGGTACATTATCACTGCTTGTTTGCATGTTCCTTTATAATTTTCTTATAACAGAAAGCAAGAATGTGGTCATAACCTTCATGTTATGTGCCCAGTTAAACTAAAGACTCAAAACACCTCCACTGATAGTTGTAGGTAATAAATAAGACCAGTGTTCTGATTACATCAGACAACTAAAGGTGCCTGACTGCTGGTCTACTAAAAGAAAGCTGCCCTACTGTGTGTTTGTGTGCTGAGTCGGGGTACTATCCTTGGTTTCTTTGTGCTCAAGGCTAGGGTTCTATCACTTGTGCTCTACTTCTGGTTTTCTGTGGTTATTGGAGTTAAGAGTCAGCTTTTTCTTGCTCAGGCTGGCTTCAAACTGTGATCCTCAGATCCCAGCCTCCTGAGTAGCTAGGATTACAGGTGTGATTCACCAGCATCCAGTCCCATTTCCCCCGGATTGCTTTAAAAACAGAACTCAAAATGCCTATGAGCTCATACACAGATGTACTATGCAACTTCTCTCTTCAAAATTCTCAGCTTACAAATTATATTGAAGTAGCAAAATCATCAAATAGACTCAGGACTTCTTCTGAAGATCACAAGGACTGGAAGTACTAGATCCAAGGTAATGACTGACCCTTTCACATCCCCCTTTTCAGGACCCCTACAGATTACTATAGATTCTATCTTGGTCTTAGTTTGGGCTTTATTCTTGGGTCCACTGACAAAGATGGGTTAACTCTTGACTTCACCCTGGCTCCAAACTTTTCTTCCTGAGACTGCTTAAATAAAAATCAATTGTGTCAAGTAAGCCAAAACTGACTTCTCACTCTGGGTCAGTCTAATTGACACCTGAAAAACATTCCAAAGCCATTTAAATCCTCAGGGGTTCAATTTCTTGATCTGTAAAATGCATATGATAATTTGTTAGAAACTGTAAATTAATAAGAACAGAAACCACTAAAAGATTAAATATTTACCCACATGTATCATATGGATCCTGGTCAATTAAACAAACAAACAAAACAATTTGCAAAATTAAGGGAAATATAAAAGGAAGCAAAAAAAAAGAGAGAGAAAAGAGGTTCAAAAAAGAAAATGACACATATGTGCTGAGTATTCTTTAGTACTTTAACACTATTTGGTTTATAAATTCTATCGCATGCCCTTCTACAGAAAAGATGCCTCCATAAACTGGTTGTGTAATAATGGAGAAGATAGGAAAAGTGCCTCTAAGGCAAGAGTGCTGAAGTTTATAAGCATCCATAACTTTTGGTCACAGTACTCTACGAAATTACTTCAACTTGTTAAAGTCCAGGCAAAAGAAATATAACACTGAAAAAAATGTTTTGAATAAAACATAACACTGATCCGTATCAGTCAAGTATTGCCAGGAGAGGTGAAAGATTTTTTTTCAGCCCTAGGGCCTAGCATTACCTTGGGTTTTACTCATATAATACCAAATATCCAGCCATTGGGAAAGAGCTGGATGATAAATTAAAGACTCTTATTTCAACCCCATATTTGGCATTAGCTACACTCAGTCTATTTCAATCAGAGATTTTTTTTTTTTTTCTTTCTTCTCAAAGAGGCATGGATGCTTTAGAGGAATAATACAAGTATATAATGCTGAATAAAACATGTCTCTCAGGTACCTCACACTGACAGTTTCTCTTGGTTGGCCAAAATATATTCTCCTCATAAAAAAGAGAAACAAAGCATTCCTTTCAGCTTTATATAAATCCTTTGTTTTCCCAACATTTACTCAGAAATTCAACATCCAAAGCACACTAGAAAATATTACAAGTATGGGCCTTATTACTCATCCTACGTCTCCATTATAGTTTCAATTTGTACCTTTCAACGTATAGAGAACTACTCAGCTAGAGTAGTTTGGGGTTCAAAATTCCATAAATTTTAAATGAGGAAAGAAAAAGAGGTAGAGAGGTATGGAGCTCCATTTCTCACCGCTCAACACTAAATACACAAGCATGGTGTGTGCTGAAAAATACAGAACTTACCACAAATCTGACTAATGCAGACAGAAATCTTTTCCTCCAAAGTTCTAATCTCACCATGAAACCAACCATCTGTATCTCTACTTCCAATCAACTCACAAACTCTAGTTTGTATTGCAGAGATTATCAACATTAGCAGCATCTTTAGCACAATTATTATGGGGGAAGCCAAGATAATAATAATAATTTTTTATAAAACTAACAGAACCTTGGTAGTCAAGCCAGGAAAAACTACCACTTTGAATTTGTTACAACTGCTCCTTGAAGTGGACAAACATAATTAGCCTTGGGAACAATGAGATTAAGACCATGACAAGCTACTTTAATGAATTATATCAAGAAACATAGTTGCTTTCACTGCCTCAAAGAGCAAGGCAGTAATTCTGTAGTACACTTCAAGAGCTAGCTCAGGAGAGCAAGGTGCCACTGCCCTTGGGTACCCTGGTTCTCTGTGCTCTCACATGCGTGGTACAGGCAGCAGGACATGAGCTCTGAGAGAACGAAGGTGTGGGATCAACAGACATGTGCCTTTCCAAGAGGCCAGCCTGAATTTTACTGTCACAAGTTAGGTAGGGAGCCTGACTGCCTGAAAATTCTGCTCAAAAGATGGTAAATTAGGGCCAGGAGTTTGGCCTAGTGGTAGAGTGCTTGCCTAGCATCCACGAAGATTTGGGTTTGAGTCCTCAGTACCACATACACAGAAAAAAGCCAGAAGTGGTGCTGAGGCTCAAGTGGTAGAGCTCGAGCCTTGAGAAAGTCCAAGGACAGTGCTCAGGCCCTGAGCTTTGGCCCAGGACTGGCCAAAAAAAAAAAAAAAAAAAAAAAAAAAAGATGGTAAATTATCAGTGAAATTAGCTGTATGGCCTCAGGCAAGTTACTAACACCACTCACATTATTTCTTAAACCAGAAAAAATGGCAAAGGTAGTTCAGGGAGTTTGTAGGGATTGAGAACATGTATATAAAGGAGCCATACAATGGCAGGCCCAAAATATTTGCCCTCAAAGGAACAGTTCTCTTCCTTTTCTGACTCTCCCCAAAGCAAAAAAAAAAAAAAAGAAAAAAGAAAGAAAAGAAAAAGAAAAAAAAGAAAAAAAGAAAAACCAAGCATTTGGACAACTTTCTACTCCACATCTCTTTCTTTGAAAAACCATACATTTGAAATCATTACTTTTTAGAGTCAACAGTAGCATATATTGACATGAGTCCAAACTTCAGACTCTACACGTCATTATTATCTACGGAGATAACAAGAACTTACTATCTTTTGTACCATTTATTGAGTTAGTAGAGAAACCTAAAAGAAAAAGTGAATTTGACTAAAAAGAGAATTTTTTTTCTAGATTGTATTCAAAAATCAAACCTGAGCTTACATGACCCACTGTGTAAATAAATAGTGCATTCAGGGCAAACATGGCAAAGGTGATTAATTCATATAGATACTATTTTCCCATTTGGGGTTTTTCATATACCTCCAAATACTTTGTTGATTCACCTTACCTTCTATCCTTCTTCCCCATTATAATTCTACTCCTCTACTATACATGATTATAAATTCTTAATTAAGGGGCCAAACCATTCAAGAAAGGGTACTTTCAGAAGCCAAGTAGCATCCTTTATGCATTTCTTCTTTGTGAATTGTTGATTCATCAAGAGAGCAGTCACATTTGATTCTGGACCTCTAATTCTCAGACATGTGCTGTTACATGTGTCATTAAGCACTGAAAGACTGTATATCAACATAGTCCCCTCTCTCACTAATACAACAATAAATGACCTTTTGACTTTTAATGCAGTCACATATTTAACATATTCATACATTACCTATAGACAAACTTCACAATTAAAAGCACCTAAGTATAAGAAGTTAGCTTAGTCCCTCCATGTGACTTAATCATCAGATCTTTATCTAGAACTTTCACTTAGCTGGTAAACAATAGAAAGTAAACCAATCAAACCAGACCACTAACTACACAAGCTCCCAACTCCATTGAGTTGTCATCAATACCTTGCACTTTTGAAATAAGCAGTGGCCGAGACTAACTCTGACCAAGTGGCTGAGAAATGACCTTCTTCATTAAGAGTCTAAGAGTGAATGAGAGACTCCTTACCAGCAAAGCTCTGAATAAACACCTACATCAGGTCAATCAGAGTTGCCCTGTCCCAGTGGTATCTTAAGTTGATGACTCAAATTCCTCACAGGCTTCAAGTTTAATATTTTTTGAAACCCTGGGCTTAGTCACAGAGAATTCAGGGCAAATAAGGATTTCTTCCTTTCATTGTCAAAGTTAAAGAGGCAAGGTGGATTTTAACTTCGAGCTTCAGGTGCAAGAAGTTAAAATTTTTCTAAAGAGATTGAGCCATGATAGCTTATAGTTTCAAACACAGCTATTAACTCTGTCAGAGGCAAGTTTACTTCCAAGTTCCTGAACAAAATCCTTTTGCCTCAGCCCTAGTAACTCAAAGTGAGGAAGGAAAGGACGAAAAGAGAGAATGGGTGAATAATAGATAGATGTCACAATCACCTTTCTAGATTAAATTTCAACATATGATGGTGTTTTAATTATTTCTACCAAAAAATAGATTATATTTTAAAAGATAACTATTCATACCATTATCTTAAAAACTGGTATAACTTAAAAAAATTAAAACTACTAAGTATACCCACTGAGGATCTTTTTTTCTAATGTTACTCAATAGAGTGATATTAGTCTCTTTTTTTCTCCACATTTTTAAATTGCCAACCTTCTTACATTCTTCATCTTTGCTTTTCTTCTATTCCTCCCAGAGCTCTAGGCTAACTTTTCATCTCCAGCATAATTCAAAGGTTAAATTTAAACAAATTCTTAATACCATGGTAAACCTACCCCATTTTAAAATTATATTACTGTTCTCTACTTCATGAATTTAAGGAAAACTACAGTAAGTTTCTGGCGCAATGATTTTCTGAAGTATCACAAATTCTGTAGTGTTTTATTAATATTTTCAGGGAAATGTGGGGTCAATTTGAATTTCAAGATTCATGATACAAAGCATTTAGTATAAGTCATACACATTACTGTCCTATCCTACTCATCTCTAAATCTATATTCATTATGGCAACATATAACAACCTTTTCTACCTGTAGCAAAACATGAGGCAATTAGTGAGAAATTGGTTCTAATCTTCACAATGGTGCACATTCAACATCTATCAAATTGAACATTAAATCTCAAGGAAGAAAAAAAATAGGCAACTATTTAACAGTTTGCAAGGAAATTCCGGTAAGACTTCAGCTCTCTTTGGTATCCATTTCTCCTCTCCATGAACAGTAAGAAAGCATTCTTCTATAAATATTTATATCAAGTCATCACTATCAAAGATCCTATAAAAGATTTCTTCATTTCAACACCCAAACTTCAACATGGAACCTTGTCTGACAAAGAATACGTGTGAAACTCCAAACTCCAAATCTTCAAAGAATAAAGAAGAAAAGAAACTTAATGGTGTTTTTTTTTTCTCCAAAGCAACGTTGACTCCTGGTTTCATGCTGGTCCTTAATTTTGAACATCTACTTCAGATATATTTAAGAGGTATTCAAAAGCAAAGTGTGCATATGCACAAATGAGGAACTTGTTTTGTTTTTTTTTCCTCTGCCTCAGACAACCACTATTTATATAATATTGCTGGCCTCATAAAAGGGAATCCATTCCCATCAGCAATTCATGTCTCTGCTTCAGCATCAGATGCAAACAGGATACAGAAACAAGATCTCTCTCCTCCATTTACTTTTTGTTCTTCATTTCACCCTCTGGATAAAATCCTTTCCAGTGCTCTGCTTCACTATCTGAGACTCCTAGCTTTTACCTTTCCTCAAACCTTATTGATGTATTTCTGATTGTTGTGTTACCTAAATACTACTGAATGAGTTTGCTCATCCCTTACTCCCACAATCTCAAAAAACAAAAAACAAAAATACTACTTAAGGAAATGAATCTTATTTAACAGATCTAAATAACCACACCCTGAAAATCACCCAACCCCTTAGGCCTGTTAAAAATATTTGACTTTTCACAAGTCACCAACTTTTTTTATTTTTAATACTTATTTTTTCTAGTTGGAAGAACTGAGCATATAAGGCATCAAGACAGCAAATGCTTTTTCCTCAGTCATCATGCATGTAAATAGTAAGACATTATTTTAAAAAAAAAATCCATACCTGGTTGTGTATCAGTCACCTAAAATAGTACTGAAGAAACTTGACCTGACCTCCTCAGATAAAATTTGAGAAGCTACAAATTTAAGGCAGGGAAAAGAAGAAAACATCAAAACTTACAGAATCTTTTTATTTTAGAAAAGAAAAATAACGGTAGAAAGAGAAATTAAATCTTCTCCAAGAACCCACACTTTAAAAACTTAAGTCAGGCCATCTAAACTTTGAAAAGTACAAGTGAGCCTTTTCACAATTCAAAGTGAATGGAGTTTTGTTTTGTTTTATTTCTTGATTAAGAATTATATTTTATAAATATGTTTTTAATCAGAATTGCCTTTTTAACATTATACACTAAATACTATTACTTTTATGGACCTCTTAAAAACAAGAGCCTCACAATCTTTCGTTTAAAAAAAAAATAAAGACTGTATTTCTTTAACCTCATATAGCCTAAGTCACTCTGATTTCAAATTACTTCTACATCATAATCTCCTAAATGCTGGTTTGCAAAGGAATCTGTGCAATTAATAATAGCCTTCCTCAGTCTCGTCTTTCTATAAAGCTGAGGATGGCATCTCTTTATCTTCCTATTTGTTCCATTAGATTGACATATTTTGCCTCATCTGTCACCTCCCATAAAACTCAGCTTTCAGATGAGTTAATTCATTTTTAGTTGTCCTCAATGTTCTAAAATAGTGATGTTTGACAGAATTAATACAGTGCTCTAGTTCTCTCTGTTCAACTGATATTTAATTAACAACCTTGGAGGCCATCTTTCTCTTGGGCTACACCATTTAAAGGCAGAACAACACTTCCTCCTTGGACAAAGTAGTAAGCCACATGGCAGCAAATCTCCCTCCCTCAAGTCTCCAGTAACAGACTCTGCTTTAGTACATATAAAGTACAAACAAAATGGATTATTACTTTATCTCACATTGACCTGACTCCCATCTCTGAACCACACCTCTGCTCTTCCCTACATTCCTCTTAACCTTTTGAGTTCCAGAAATTTGTATAATTCTCAGGAACTCATGGTTTTTGCTTCTGCTGGACTGAACAAGCCCTAATAGCATTTTATTTGTAAGGTTTCTTGAGCAGCCAGTATCACAGAAAATCTTCAAACACTCACAGACAGCTACCTTGGAGCACACACAGAAAATTCCCTCTTTTAAATTCTTTTGAAGTAGTATCTTTTGGAGAATAGCCCACTCAACTTGATATGTCATAATAATTTTCTACTCAAAAGGTGGCACAGATAATTCAAATTGGCAGTTGCTATTTATTACTTAAATAACTGTTCCTTGGATGGCCTTGAAAGCCTGAACTTCTTAATCATTTTTGGTTTTTTACTATGTTGGAACCACAAGAGGCATGTCAATTTCAGCAAACTTCAGGAGCAATAAACTAACAAACAGACTCTAGGTGGTGGTATAAGTTATTTTTTATCACAATGTTTTGCTCTTAAAACTGCAGGAATCAGAAGGCCCTTTGCCTCCTATATACACATTTATATTTTCTTTTTCTTTTCTTTTTTTTTATTTACAATACTTCAGGGTGTTTAAATTAGGGAAGATCTAAGTTTTAGCATTTCAGGGTACAAGTAAGACATGATTCTAAGTTAGGTCTTCTTATGTGCACTCAACTGATTTCTACTACTTTCAAGGCCTTTTATAAGTAAAATTCAGTGTGGGATGTTCCCCTTTTCTATTTTAAATGTAACGTCTTTCCTTTCTAAAGGACTTTTAAGCGTAAGTTTGGAAAGAAGTTTTTCCACACCAGAGCTATGGAAAGCCTAGAGTAGTGCTTGCTCCATCGACTGGCTCCTTCCTTTGTCTCTAGGAACATAGGCAGAGAAAGTTACCATGAGTGATGGAGACACTGTTCCATTGAACAGTCAAAAACCAGAGAATTCACTTGGGAAAAACTGGAGCAACTCACTTGGAAGTTGAAAAACATTTCAACATACTGCAGACAGCAAACCTACACTTAGGGGCCAGGCAGATGAAGCACCATTTGTTTAAAAAGTCAACTGATTTCACTGTCTCTTCAACAAAGGTAACTAACTGATGATTAAACACTGCATAATCACATCTGGAAGATGCCACCCACTTGCTAAGCCTGTGATTCACTAATAAGCAGGTTCCATTCAATTCATAACTTTAAAAGAATGAATTACTTAAACCCTCTGCTTTACGAATTCCCCTGAGAAGCAAAGAAAAAAATATTTACCACATATACATATAGATTACCTAAATATATGTGTACTTTGGCCATCAGTAGACATGGCCTCACTATATCACACTTAATCCATTTATTTACTTTACCAAAGCCGAACTTAAGTTCCACCAGCTGAATTAAAAGTTCCTGCACCTAAAATCACCTCAAGTTTTCCTCAAATAAAATGTCTTATTTTTAAAAAAGCATTTTTTTGTAAAGTACCTATCATTGCGCCCTTCTTCAGCATCGGACGATATTCCTGCCAGCAGGGAGGAACTCCCAGACCGCTCCCGAGATCAACATGTGTCACAGACTCCCGACGCGTCCGCCTCTCCAACCCCGGCCATTCCCTTTGTTCTTTTAGCCCCAACACCAAACTCGGTGGGGGTTAAAATTGGGGAAACTAACTTTGGGTTAGGGCGGGAAGGGTCTCCGGCCCGAGGTAACCCACAGAAACCCTTCCTGGAACTAACCAATCATTGGATCGCAGGAGTCAGGAGCAGACCGTCAGAAAAGTGGGCGACGCAGCCTGCCAGGGCTAAACTGCGAGCCCGACCCCCCCCCAACCCCCGTCCCAGGGGTGAAACCCCCGACCGGCCTAGGAGAGGGTGGGTAAGGTGGGGGTGGGCTCCCAGGGACCCGGCCCTAGGGGGGCCAGGCGCGGACAGGCCCGGTCAGAGTCTGAGATCCGACTCTTCCAGGCCGGGGAATCGCGCGAGCCCAGGGCAGGGAGGCGCCCGGGCGGAAGGCGGCGGGGGGAGCGATGCCCAGCGCCACCCAGGACGCGCGCGGCAGGGTAGCCCGGGACTCGAGGTGCTCGAAAGGCCGGCGGGACATGGGGAGGGGGGCGAAGTGGGGGGGGAAAGACCCGACCCCAGCCCCGCTTGTTGGTCCTCCCCACCACCACCACCATCTCCAACCCCCGGTGGCTCAGGGCGCCACGGCAGCCGCGCCACGACCCAGGGCTGGGCACCGAAGGACGGACGGACGGACAGAGGTGGAACTCCACAACTTGCCAGCCCCGCTGCCTTCCCCGGGTACCGCTCACCTACCCCGAGTTCCGAGAAGGAGCTTCGGAAGCCGGTGGAGAAGCACGATTCTTCCCCCCCGCTCCTCCTCGGCTCCCCCCCCCCACGCCTACCCTGCTCCGATACGCCGTCCCTGCCCGCGGCCAAGCTCCTCAGCCGCCGCCCGCGATCGCCGCGCCCGGGCCGCCCCGACGCCCCCGCGGCCCTGCCGGCCACCGCCGCCTCCGCCGCGGGCCGCGCTCCCGGCTCGTTTCCGGCGCAGCCGCCGCCGGCGGAGGCTCCACGGAGCTTCCCCACCCCCGGGGGAGACCGCGATCGCCACTCACCCGAGGCCCGCCGGGCTCCGAGGCTCTCGGTCTCTCCGGGCTCCAGTCAGACTCGCTCCACCGAGGCGTCCCCCACCGCGCCCCGCCGCCCCGTCCGGTCCTTCCCGGCCGCTCCGGTCGCCGGTGCCTCCCGAGCCGCAGCGCCGCCGAGCGCGCAGCCACACGGAGGACCCGCGAGGCCCCGGGCCGGGTGCGCGCGGCTGGGTCTTGTGCCTCCGCCTGGGCCGCCGCCTCCGCCTGGGCCGCCGCCTTCCTTCCCCGCCGCCTTCCTTCCCCGCCGCCTCGGCCGCCGGCGCTGCCTCCGCCGCCTCCCGAGTTCGGGGCTCTGCTGCAATGTCTGCGAGGCTGACTTTGAGCGCCTCGCTCGCCGCCCGCCCGCCCGCGGCCGCGCTCCTCCCTCCGCCCGCCCGCGACTCCGCCGCCGCCGCCGCCGCCGCCGCCGCCGCCGCCGCGGCCCGGTCCCTCCCCTCGCCGCCCCACGCCATTCAGCTCCTCAGCCAAGTTTCTTAACCCTTTTCCTCCCCCTCCGCCCATTGTCACCCGGGCGGGAGGGCGCGCTCGGGTCCAGAGCCTGGCTGGTGGGGGTGGGGTGGGGGACAGGGGGAGGGCTTTTTATCTTTTAATTGTTTTCTGGTCCCCGTCATCCAGGTCACCTGGCTGGGACCTCAGGGCCTCCCCCACCCCTCCCCGGGAATGGGGGGTTTGGGGGTACAAACTAGGAAATGTGAGTACTCAAGATTCCCGAGGAAGGGGGGGTGTCTCTCATCCCCCCTCCCCTGCCTGGACAGATCCTCCCGGTGGGGGGGGGGGAAATGTGGCGGAGGAGGGGGGGATGGGGGGACAGGAGACACTTTTAGTGACCAGGCTTAAAGGCGCCCCGCTGGGTGGAGCGGAAGGGTTGGGGGAGTGTCACAGTAAGGGATCGGGGTGTCCTGTCCTCCCCAGGGGACCCTGCCTGGATGCTGGCGCCTGAAATGTGTCCCCTCCTCCCATACCTACCCTCCCCCCGCGCGCGCACACACACACTCACACACACATACACACGCGTCTCCTTGGCTTCTCTCTCCAGCCACCCTCAGTGTCCACCTTGTCATCTGTGTCCTGCTGTCATCTGGGGTGGATGGGAATGACCCAGGGGGACCCCTAGCACCCCACGTCCAGCCGCAGCACCTGAGAGGCCGCAGCGGGTAATCGATGTTCAGACACTCTCCCCACCCCACCCCCGGGAAAGGAGACCTGAGGAGTGGGGGTGTCCCCCCACCCCGCCCCTCACTCCACTCTCCACCACCCCCCCTCCCCAGGCTGGATTTCAAGTCCAGCTGCTTTGTCCCTAGGAAGTCTCTAGGCCCATCTCCTCTCTGCCCAGTGGAGGGAAATCTGACCCCCAAGACCAGGCACGGGGGAGCCGGGGCTGTGACTTCTTGGACAGTTCTGCTGGGCTCCGTTTCTGAATAAATAACAATTACATCACGAGGCCCCGGGAGGCAGTACTGTGAAACCTTCTTAATTCTCTTTCAGCTGAGTCGAGCTGCTGAACCCCGCCTCTGAATGGTGTGGGGGGGGGGGGATGAAGAAGAAAGGGGTACAGATTGGTGAAGGAAGAAAGTAGAAGGAGGAAGAGTGGTAGGAAACCGTAGCCCCAGCTACCCCGCTTCTTGTATGTGCTGCTTTTCAAAATCGTCATATTCTCCACGGGCCCCAAACATCCCTCTAGAACCATGAACGCCCCCTCAACACCTCCCCAGACGCCAGCTTTCTTTCTGACTTTTGCATCTAGCATTTGGTAACTCGCCGTGAAAAAAAAAAAAATAGAAAATACAAGTGCCAGGGGGAAAATGAGAGCTTGTTGTTGCAGAAATGGTTTCAGCTTGACACAGAAACGCTGAAGTGTAAGGCTCCGTCTCACCCTGTGCTCTGAGATGGCATGCCTATGTGAAAACATTTACTAGAGAGATGAATGAGCGCATGAAGCGTGCATGAAGCGCTCGCTCCTCCTCCGTAGGTTTTCATATCCTAAAGAATTTGATCGCATTCAGAAACAAAAAAAGTTGTTAGTTCACTTTGAAACACAGCAAAACACCCGACTTCTAAAACTGTATTCTATGCCTGTTATGCAATCACTGTGTTGTGCATTCAAAATTGAACCTTTGAAAATGTGAATGAATTCTGGAACACCTTCTCAATCTGGGAAGTGTAATTGATTCTTAGTAAATCTAAGTCCTAGAATAGTTCTGGACACCGATTAGCAACGTTTTTGCCTAATGCAATGGTCAATTTTAAAACATTCAATTATGGAATCCATTGCCATGTAATATAGTGTAGTCCCCATATATTAAACAATGTACTGTTTACATTTGTTACAGTTCAGAATCCTCAAAAGGTAAGATAGTAAAGATTCTTTTTCTATGTTGTATCATTTATCCAAAATTGATACGAAGTAAATATTCCAATTAAATAATAATCAGCAAGAATACTGAGTGGACCAATATAATATTAAAGTATGTATTATATAAAGATATCTATATCTCTATATAAATAATCAGTAAGATCAGAGCTTGGCCGTCTAAGGGGGTCAAATTTCTTTAAACTATTGTAATACAAAGACTTTCTAAAATATATGTCTGCTTTCTCAAGTATTTCTTGGGCTTCATTTTGCTCTTTTTATTTAGGAAGTCCAGTGCCAATGGTATTGAAAGTAATGAGTATAATGGTAGTGAATTCAAGAAATGCTTTCCAGATAGGAGCCCAGTGATATTAAGTAGTCACTGGAGGCCAAGGTTTAAAAAAATTACATTCAAAGCTAACCTGAACAGAATAGCCTGTGAGTTTACATCTCTAAAATAGACATCGAAAATCAGAGGTGGAGGTATGGCACCAGGGGTAGAAAACCAACGGAGTAAGCAAGCCAAGCAAGGGAAAAGACCCTAGGTTTAAACTTCAGTACTGCCAACAAAGAAACAAAAAGAAATATATAAATATATATACCTATATCTGTCTATTAGCTATATATAGAGAGAGTCAGGCATCATATTTTCAGCACTCAAGTGATGAGAAAGCAAGTTAGAGGCCTAGGTTATATAGCAAGTTTATGGCTAGTGCGAGTTACATATCAAGACCTGTTATAAAAAGGCAAGAGATAGATATATAGGGAAATGGGGAAATGTTAAAATATTTACTTCTATTTTCTGTCTGTGACTATGCTATGTTCTGACTGCTTGATTATCTCCACACTTGGTAATATCTCTCCATAGGCTGATAATGTATTTTCTTGTCCCTGTTTCTAGCATTGGTACATCTAACATTGATTCCTCTTCTGATTGGCATCTTTGAGTCGGGGATCTTTGAGAGCTTAGCTTGTTACAAGTCTGTCTAAAGTATAACTGAATAGGGTCTAGGTAAAAAAGTGATATGTTTACCAAAGAGTAAGGCAGATGCATATTTGAATTGTTTAAATGTTATTTCAAAATGAGATTGTACAGCAAGCCAGACATTGGCATTGCATTCCTAAATGTTCAAAATCTATTGACATATGTTAAATGACTTCCTGAAGAAGCTACTCAATTCTTACTAATTTATCTTTTCAACCCCACAGAAATAGAGTCCTTGAAATCCTGTACTCCATTTGATGGTGGATTAGTGTTAAATGAATTGCACACCTCTTGTAGAATTCATTTTAACCTAATCGTGCTAATTATGTAGAGATTATTTTGTTGTTGTTCTTTGTTTATTAAAAAAATCAATAAACATGTTGCCAGGCTAAGAGTGTCACTGCAATATTAGGGCATAGAATTAAAACAAAAATGTCTGTACAGTAACTTATAGTTTGCAGGCAACTTTCACTGAATGATTTGTGACAGGGAAATATGCCATTCCATATCGTATTACCCTAGGGTCATCATTCTTGTGGAATCTGATGCTATAGTTTAGGCTACACATATATGCCTGCTACTAAGACTCTACAAAGATAGGTTTTTGATCTGTTCGCTAAATCTCTCATGGACAGCATTTTCCAAAATATTTCATGTCTGAGTATGTACTCATTGATGTCCTACTTGCATATAGTACAGATACACGGTACCTTCCTTGATGATTTTATGCCCCTGTCCCTATGCTCAATGCACAGAAGCCACTCAGTAGTTGTCAACCAAGATAATGTCATCCTCCAGCATAGTGTTTATTTTCTGCTTGACGTATGGATGGTGTATAGTTGGAGGAGTCCAAAGAATATTTTTACAGTGAGAAACATGACTCTCATGGCTATTAAAAGTTTGCCTAATGAGCAAAATAAAAAAGGGATTCTCAGGCAGGCGGTTGAACACCAAAGAGGTATAAGAAAAGAAACATATGTCCTGAAAAGCGTGCCCCATTAACACACCAGATTGAATGAGGACATATGGGAGGGAGTAGAGAATTGATCATATACAAATAGAACCCTGGGACAATAAGGCTACTCTCCTTTTAATTCATATTTTTTATGAGATCACAGGCACACAGTAACATGAAGTGATCGAATGTAAGGTAAATGCATAATTTAAAAATTCTTTGTCACCACATTCAAAGAGAACAGAGAAACAGGTAGTGTTAATTTGAATAATTTTTCTGTATCAAGATATTTCAGTGTGTGTACCACATAAAGATAGTTAAATATGTTATATTTTATTCGTTTGAAGATGAAGCCTTCAAATTCCAGTGCCTTTCACAGCCACACAGTCACACACACACACACACACACACACACACACACACACACACCCCAAATCTCATTTTAAACTGTATTTCAAGTGTTTGGCAGATAATGAGTAGCTACTGTCTGCAGTACTGTGTAACATAACTTCAGACAATCTGGAAACTGTATAAAATATTTAGTGGTATAGTTAAGGAAGGCTCTTTTTTCTTACAATGAAAATCTGAATCTTGTAAAGTTTAAGATTTTATTTGTATTGATCACTGGTTTTTAATAATACTATCTCATAAAGCCCACTTTTGTACATCTAGACTTTTACACCAATTAGACAATCAGCAAACTTTCCATTTTATGCACTGTGTCTTCATTAACCATACTGTGGTTACAATCACGCCAATGTCTATTAACTCTGGTGGGTGGAATGTAAACTGCTTTATGGCAGAAATAAAATGCTATAAATTGTGGGCTGAATAAGCTTTAGAAAATTCTTCCTTAGAACAAGAAACTGCCTCTATTCCATTTACTGTCAAGTATCTTCCAGCTGTACATCAGGGAGTTGCGTTTTAATTCTTCCATGCCCACTTACTCGTGGCCTTCAGATTCCAGCCCTGTCTTTATTTTGGGCAGTCATCTATCTCAGTTGCAGCAGTAAGAATATTTGGTTCCTTGAATACTGAGGAAAATCCTAAGAATTAAAATGAAGATATTTAGACATCTTGGCTTCAGCTTTCTGTGCCGTTTTCCCTAATGGGATTGGAGTACTTTTACTTGAGTGCCAACAACTGGCAAAACCAGAAAAGGACACATGGTTCAGTAAAATGCGTTTTCCCTAATGGGATTGGAGTACTTTTACTTGAGTGCCAACAACTGGCAAAACCAGAAAAGGACACATGGTTCAGTAAAATGCAAATGTTTAGGATGCCTTGTCATTTCTTCCAAAATAAGAGAATATGTAAGATAGCTCATTGGACCAGAAAGCTAAGTCATTCCAGAGAAGCAAGAAGACTCTATCAGGTGGGATGATGTATCAGTTCAATTTGTATAAACAAGGGAAAGTATTACTCAACTCTTTGCCTTCTGTGTAGAAATGGATCCTAGAACTCTTATTAACAGCCTTGTCACCCATGAATGGAAAATTTTATTTACAGGATTTTACAATCATATGTGACCATATATTACAAAACACATGATAAATCTTAATTACTGTAAAAAGATCCAAAGTTTTAGAAATTTACTCAGCATTCAACTAAAACAAAGTATGTTTTCACAATTACTCAGGATTCTGTAGGAAAGAAAGCTAGAAAGAAAGCATGTCTATCTCTATCTATCTATCTGTCTATCCGTTTGCTATTTATGCAGTTGTTTGACTCACTAAAGAAACTGAAGTAGACCTGTTTCTAACTTGTTTAGGTTGAAAATGTAAAATATCTTATATATAGTTTACTTTTCATAAGGCCAAGTCAAAATTATCATTACCTTCAAGATATTAAAATTTTAAATGTTTACTTTCAAGCATGCATTGTCTTTGTCTCTTTAGCTCTGTCTGTCTCTCTGTCTCTCACACATACAGATACATACTCATGCACATATACACACACACATAAACGCTTTTAAGATTTCACATACTTCAATGGGCGAAGAATAATTACTGAGGGACTAAGAGAACTGTGTATACAAAAAAAAAAAAAAGAAAGAGGGGCCGAGAGTTTGGCCTAGTGGTAGAGTGCTTGCCTAGCATGCACGAAGACCCAGGTTCGATTCCTTGGTACCACATACATAGAAAAAAGCTGGAAGTGGTGCTGAGGCTCAAATGGTAGAGCTCTAGCCTTGAGAAAGTCCAAGGACAGTGCTCAGGCCCTGAGTTGAAGCCCAGGACTGGCAAAAAAAAAAAAAAGTTAGAATCCATCTTCCCATCATATACAAAAAACTAACTCTCCCCAAATAAGATGTACATTGATCACATGAGAAGCTGTTCCACATATTTATTTAACCATCAGGAAAATATAAATCAAAACTATAGTGTGATACAACTTTACATTCAGTACAAATGGCTATAATAGTAATGGTGATCATAATGATGCAATAAGTAAACAAGCCACTGGTGAGAATGTAGAGTAATTGGAACCTTCAACTATTCTTTGTTGAAGAATAACAAATCTCCTCAAAATTTAGTGGATTAAAGACTAAACACTTTACTACCATAAAGATTCTAGTGTGAAAAAAATGCTCCAGAACAGTCTCCACAGATTGCTTGAACAACATCACAGATAAAGCAGAGATCCAAGAGAAAAAATAATAAAGTCATACTGTGCTGTGACCTGACCAGGTTCTAATTCATGCCTGATTATTTTCATTGTATTCTAATTAGAAGTGAGTCACACATTCCACATTCAAGGGGAAAGTCATCTTGAAAGTAAGGTTATCAAATAATTTTTGAACATGTGTTTAAAACCACTGCAGTACGCTGTTGGCAAGGTTTTATTTTTGTCATGGCTGATCTCTTTGATGTTTCCAAATGAACATTCACAACCTTGTTTCCATACGTGTAACAGGTTCCCTGTTTCCTTAGGAGAAAACGATCTAAGTATTTTCCTGGTAGAGTATCAAATCCACTGCCCAAGATTTTTGAAGGATGTATAACATTCTCTTGGATCAGGGCCTCTTGAAGGAGACCAACTAATAAACTAAAGACATATTAGGCTACCAGTCCATTTAAGTTTCCAATGGCAAGAAAGGAACAGAATCACTCTATTGTGTATTAGGAAAAGGGAGCACAAGTCACCATTCCACAATAATTTTCAAAATCTACCGAGCAAGAATAGCCAATAGCCTTGTTCTACAACAGCAGAAACTTTCACAGTTTACCAGCCTGTTCACACCAGATTATCTCAAATGTTCTGTTGCCTTCTCTTCTCTTATTCCTGGAAACTGCCCTTGGGATGTTCATATGTGTAAACACCCCCCTCAATCAATATACATGAGTTAGGCACAGAGTAGCACAATCTTCTTGAAGATGGCATGGGTTTTCTAATATTGTGACCCAAGTTTAAATTTTAATCATCTCAGAGTTATGGCAAAAGTTTGGGATCTCTTTGGGAAGTCAATTCTTTTAAATGTGTAGTAAGTTTGGTTTGTTTCCATTCCACTCGGTGTACAAGCTATCACAGCCCAACATCTTGCCAGGCATGGTTTTTCAACACCACAGATTCTCAGCTTTTATTTAGGCTCTGCCTTTCCTTTTAAATTAATGGTGGCTACCTTGAGAGTACCTGAAATAATAGGCTTAGGTGGGGAGAAAATACAATTTATCACCCCTTGCCAGCAATATCACAGCAAGCCTCTTACCTCCTGCTAAGCCTGCAGTTTCGTGGTCACAGCTGAAAGTTTCTTCAATTTTAGGTACAGAACAGATAACTTTTAACACGGCAAGGTCCAAATCGCTTGATTTGGACCTCCAGAATAGTTAGCTATAAGCTTAGTTTATCTCATTCAACTGCAAATGACAAATATGAATCATTATCTGACAATACTGTAAAGTTTTCATACCATCTTCTTTCATGTTAAAGCCTCTATCAGCAAACAGCCTACTTTTCAAAGATAAGCAAGTAAAAACCAGCCAATCATTTCACTCCTTGCCATGTTGTAGGTGGACTTTCATTGTATATTGCCAAACTGTTCCCCTTAAATCAGTGATACTTCTAAGTCTACCAAGTAGAAGCTCTGCCCAACCATATCATAAGTCACTTAGAATTATATATCATTCAGCTTTCTACTACAGTGACAAAACACATAGGGTAACCTTCATAAGGAATGAAAGACATATTTTGGCTAATGGTTTTCGAGATTGAAATCCATGGTTACTTGGCCCTGTTATTCAGAGTCTACAATGAGGAAGAACAACGTGACAGAATCACAGGGTAGAGCAAAGATGCTCACCAATCTGAAAGTAGAGAGACAGAGAGGATGGACCTGGGACCCAATATACCTCTCAAGGGCCACTCCCCGACTTTCATCAAATAAGCCTCATTTCCACCATTTCTCCCACCTTCAATTACACTATCAGCCTCAACGCCAGAGCCTTGGAAGAACATTCCAGATCTAGCTATATACTAGTACCTCTACTTCAGCATATAGAACCAAGCACTTGGCTTTACCCACCTCACCTGCCAAATAGCACTTTACATCCTGCCTTGTAACATGTATTTCCATCTTCCATGTATTATCTTGTTTATACCTTCAGTTGATGGAAATCAGGAAGGATATAAAACCTTATTTTCGTTTAAGTTTGTGAACTGCATGTAATGGGAATCAGAGAGTACTCTAGCAAGCTATTAGAATATTTCTCAGTGTATTTTTCTGCAGTGTCAATCCATGACCTCATGTTTATTTCTGAATTTTAATTATAATTTAACATTGTCAAGGTTGAGGATCATCATAAGGCCCTGTATAGTAAAATTAATAAACACATTATACTGACTCACTAGTTCCCCCTTTTTACCAGCTTTATTTTTCTTCTAACTGGTAAAACTAGAAGAGTAAAATGGGTATAAAAGATCAATAAACTAATTTTTCTCAGAGAGTCATTATCTTTTACACCACATAAATCAAGACCTGTGTGGTTGCTGTTGTAGCTTTTCTGTTTCTGTTTTAAAGCCACTAATAATATTCTAAAAATTACTTATATATGTATGTGTGTGTATGTGTTTCCTTGTGCAGATGAATCAATACCTGCATCGCTCACTCCCACAGTTTTCTATACTAAAAAGGGATTTCCCTTTGCCCCTAACTCTTCCCAGTAAAAACACAGGAGTGGAACATGGTGTGAGACCCCATAGTGGAGCTGGTAATAGTAATATTGAGTATAGAGTGGAGCTGAGACCAAGGATCATATTTGCATGGTGGTCAATATACAGTCTCATTCAGGAGTGAACACAAGTCACAATTAAGGGAGAATGAAAATTCATCTCTTTGGTAGAAAGATCAAGACAAAGTTTCTGAAGTGTGTGAGTATTTTAGATCATAAAATGAATAATAACTCATCCAACACTCATTAAGTTTAGGTACATTTTGCATTTATAGTTCATTACATTCTAGGTCTCAGAAAGTTGGATGACTACTGTTGATCAATACATTTTATAATGCTCTTATGGGGATACAAATATGTATACTTACTCTTCAATAGGATTCCTTTGATTATAAGTGATACCTATGCAAATTAACTTATCAAGAAGAAATTAATTTTACTATTATTAGTAGTGGTGCATACCAATTGTGCAAAATAATGGGCTTCATTGAGAAAATTTCATGGACGAATATAAAGTACTTTGATCATATTCATTTATGAATTACCCCTCTTGCTTCAGAAAAGAAAAATTTAAGACAAGTTGTGAAATGTATAGAAAGCTGAAATCAGGTGCAGGAGCTCATGCATGCAAACCTAGCTACTCAGGAGTCTGGGATTTGAGGATTTTGGTTCAAAGCCAGCTCTGGCACTAAAGAGTCTGTGAGACTCTTATCTCCAATTAATTACAGAAACCAGAAGTGGCACTGTGACTCAAGGTGTAGGGTGGTAGCCTTGAGCTGAAGAGCTCAGGGACAACTCCCAAGCCCAGAATTCAAGTTCCAAAAAGGAGTCGATAAAAAAGGAAGAAAAAAGAAGAAAGGCAGAAAGAAAGAAGGCAAGAAAGAAAGAAAGAAAAAGAAAAAAGCTGTATCACCACTTTTCAAGATTCTCAGTTATTAATGTTCCCCCATTATTCACCAGCCTTGCACATTGGTCCAATTCTCCAAAAAGAAAATTTGATTAATTTTTTTTAAATTTTAGACTGTTTTTATTTTATTTGCTTTAATTTTATTTCATTGTCAGGGTGATATATAGAGGGATTACAGTAGACTTTTGTAAATGGTAACAATATATATTTAGAATGTATTTATTCTTTTGCATGGATTGGTAGTTAGCTACTTTTACTGATAAGTAACCTCATTATAGTAACATACACAAAGTTTTTACGCTCAACTGGGAAAATCATCTTATTTGATTGCAATGATTACCAATGATAAATAAATTTATTGGGCTGGGAACATAGCTCAGTGGTAGAGTGCTTGCCTAGCATGCATGAAACCCTAGGTTTGATACCACAGTATCACATACACAGAAAAAGTTGGAAGGAGCCCTATGACTCAAGTGGTAGAGTGATATTCTTGAGCAAAAGAAGCTCACGGACAGTTCCCAGACCCTGAAAATCTCCAAGACTGGCAAAAAATATTTTTATTATTAAATTTATTAATAATAAATTACTAAATGTATTAAAATAGACACCTGCCTACTTTTATTGTTACCTAGTACTTTTTAAGTTTACATTGATGATACATGGTAAGAGGTTCAAATGTGATGTTTCTGTATGTGCATACAATATATCACATTGATTAATTATTGCACAGTAATGCACTACTTCTTTTACAGACAGGTACACACCCTGGTCTAAATAGCCATAGGCAACAGAGATGAAGGAGAATTCACTTTGTTCAAAGGATTAATATTCCCATGCCTGATCACAGAGCTGATAAAGCTAGAAGAGTGAAATACGCATGGTAGATCAATAAGTTGTCTTTAACAATCATTATCTTTTATATCACATAAATTAAAACTTATAGCATTCTAAAAAGCAATCTTACATAAAGTCTGCTTATAATTAATGCATGTGTCTTATGTAAAAATAAGTTTCATGTTTTTATTATTTTACCAGTTCTTTACATCCTGTGTACTAAGTACCCTGCTGTATATTATTTCAAGTTTCTTGATAACAAATAAACAAATCATGGTGACTTCATTTGTGGTTCCCAGAGGAGGAGGAAATATTTAGCTAGATGAACTTTAAAAAAATAAAGGCATAATTTAGTTAGCTATTACAAGGAATATACCAGTTCATATTTTAAGAATTCAATGAATATTTTTACCCTTTGAAGAAGTGATTTTGGAAGAAAATCATAAATGATGATTTGCAAACAGGCTTTATTCTGTGGCCATTTTATTTTATATACTCATCATAACACATTGTTATCTAGTCATGTTTTTCAGGGGCTTCTCCTCTACCAGGATCTTTATTGATTCACGATGTGCCAATCTATTTGTCTTAATAATATTTTATTATATAACAGCAGATTTAGAAACCTCCCATTACATTTTTTTTCCTTTTTGGTAATAATCCTATGTGTTACACACATCTCAAAACTTTCCAGGTTCCCTTACTAGTTGTGGTTATTTTCTTGATCTTTTCCTTGATGTCAAGGCTAGCCTTAAAGTTGTGGAGTATTTGAACTTACATTTAATATCAATATATGTTCTTTTGAAAATGACTTTTAATATGACATTGTTTTGATGTCCAATAACTCCATAGCAACATTGCATTTTTATAGGCCACATATTCTTGGCCCTGACATATTATCATCATTTTATAGACTCCTAAAAAAGAAGATTTAACCAATTAAACAATGGCAAAGTGCTTTCTTGTCATATAGAAGCATAATTTTATACCTGCTGGAATAGCTTTCTTAAATTTATTTTATATAGATTTTTAGTCTAATATCACTTTACATACAAATAAGAAGGCAATATAAGTAAAATATATTATCTTTTATTGTTTTTATGACCTTTAAGTGATTGTACTAAAGGATTTCAATTCAACATGTCAGTTTATGAGTAGAATGTATCTTGGTCAATGTCGTTGCTTTCATCATTCTCCTCCATCTGTCCTAACCCCACACATGCCCTTTACTCATCCAGTCCCATTATCATATATGTACATTGAATACTATCATTCTATTTGCCCACCCTTCCTCCCTATTTCAAATATACTCTTAAAGGTAACTAAAACATTATCATATCAAGAATCAATTTTTGATGTAGTCATCAATGTTTGGATTTTCTTAAGCATAGTGAAGTTCTTTTTACCGTCAAATAATGCTTGGGTTGATACAATATTTCTTAACAGTGCTGTACCGTAGTTTCTGGAGTTGATTTTTCCTAAGTTCCTGAACAAGATGACAATGATGACCAGTGTATATCATAGTTTGGGATATAGTTTGATGTAGATATATGCCAAATAACCCCACAATCAAATGAATATGGCATGTCCCATTTCAGAGATGTCAAAATATCCAAATATCTATTTGTCATGACATAGAATCAAACATGAACAAGTGGCATCATTTGATCACTTCCAGAGGATTAATGTATTGTATCTCTTTAGTCATAATAATATTATGTCAGGTAGATGTAGATTCTAATGTTCATAAATGAAGTACTGCATGCCTCAAAATGAAAGGAACTTGGTCCAAAGACACAAAACTATGGAACTATCCTTAGTAATACTGGAGAATTTCATTCATAATTCAATGGCTTTTCCTGCCATATTGGAAATTTCTCATTATATTTCTTAGCTATACAGAGATCCATAGTCTAATTCTCAATGTCTCAAATAATAAAAACAATTTCATTATATTCCAGAAAGCACTGATGTCTAATTTTTTTCTTCTTATTAAAAATCAAATAATAGTCATCATCTCCCAATTTGCAGAAGATTAAAATTGACTAACAGGTAATTTTTCTAAGTTAAACTTTTATCTAATTTCCTTTAAACATTCTTATTGCTTCTAACATTTGATGAAACTAGCACCTTGTTTCATAAAGTACCACACTTAGAGAAAACATTTTTAATTCAATATAGCAACATTTTGCTTGAGTTTCATTTATTAAACAAATATAAAATCACTTTGATTTTATAGGTATGGCAGTGGCTCAGACACATTAACTCTTATTAGTAAGTTGGCAAGTTACTCTATTAGAGTACTAACTAGAGTCCATTGAAAATTCATAACAAATAAATTAAGAAGTAGAAATTTCATGCACTCTAAAGACAATGAAGTGTTTTTTTTTTCCTGAGCCCAAATTTTAAAATAGTTTCTTCAACAATTTAGTATGAACAGGATATTCTGATTTGAAGATAACCCTACTTTTGAGTAGTACTTTTCCAAGCCCATTCTGGAGAATGTTTCTCAAACCTATGTCAAAAGAACAAATTTATAGCTCTTTCTACCCAGGAAAGAGCTGATGCACTTAATTAATCTATCCAGGAAGCCAGGCAGATTTTCATTTCTTGAACACATTGTATGTTTAAAGCATGTATAATTCAATCCTATTTGAATGATGTGTGAAAAAGAATTCACATAAAATAGCAAGAACGCTCTGAAGTGAACTGAGTTATATAATTTGAGCATAAGAATTCTTAATATCACCTTTAAGGGAATGTATTTGCTGGTGGGAGAAATTTTAGTATAGATTTGAAAACTATCAAACTGCATCTGTTGCCTTCTCCATTTTGATTTGTTCACAGGGAAAACAGCGGCTTATCTGCTAAGTCAAATGCAAATGAAACATTTGCTAAAATAATATCTTTCATTTGGACAACATTGGGCAATAAAGTGCACTCCTTGGATCATTTGCTTGTTTTTTGAGCCTTCAGAGTTAACTGAGCACAGCTAAGTCTAATATGGTAATGAGATCTTGGTTGAAACCTGGGCATATGCATTCCTCATGCTCTGTTGTGTCTTACTCTGGTGAAGAGAGATAAGAAATGTTATTGTGATCGTATTAGAGTTTTCTCATTGCCACATCTAAATGCCATGAGCCTGAACTGTCGTACTCCATCATGTCCTATCTCTATATATCTTCTGGATCAAATGAATGTGGTCATAAAGCTCAGGTGAAAAATGAGGATATGGAATAATAATAATAATCGAGTCATCAATAGTAATCAAGCCATCAAAATAAAAGTTGGTAATTAGTGTTCAAACACTGTGTAAATCTCTTTGAATTAGCCTATGGTAGTTCATGTGAAAATACCGTTTTCTGGCATGGAAAACTAAGTCAATCCAGTAGATACTAACAGTGTATGACAGAAATGACTTCAAGTTTATCAACAATATTCTACTATTTTATTTAAAATTTACAGTTTTCAAATTAGTAAATTACTGTTTAAACTTTGCTTTGTGTTAGCATCTACCACTCACATCAAATTAGCCAAGTAACTAGTGGACATAAAGAAAATTTTAAAAAGCTATACTTTGATCTTCTTGTACTCTGTAAAACAGATTCACTCTCACATGTATAGTTGAAACAACTGCCCTATATATGCCCTTCCAGTTAACATAACCAGGCAGAATATTGTGTTGAAAGCCTTTGTTGCTTTCAGGTTTTTGTACTATTAGAACAATAGAAGAATGATGACCTTTTGGCAGCAATTGCCATTATCCTAGTCTGAAATGGTCTTCTATTTTTCCTTGCCTCTAAAAATCTCTTTCTACTTAGAATGTAAGTTCACATAACCCTCTTTTTGTAAGATACTTTCCTTCCTGAATTGTATGTCCCGTATACTTCTTCTTTTATGCTTACTTTATTTCCATATTCTCTTTGTTCTGTTAGGTTGGAAGCTCTTGGAAGGCAGTGATAGTGACTGATCTGGAAGCAGCTAAAGAAACAACAGTTGAGATGGCAAAGTGGGAGAAGCTGTCCTAAAACGCATCACTGCCAGAGGCCCCACCAGTGACAGAACATGAACAAACAGACAAGATGCAAGAGAAGATGAGTCAGAGCAGCAGTCCCTCCACTAGAAATAGATTCAGATGTATTTGCTGGCATGTGGGGCTGGGGGTTGGGGTCAGTCGGGGGAAGCATGGGGCTTGATCAAAACTAGGGCCTGAGAGCTGTCCTTGAGATCTTTTCCTCAATGCTACTGCTCTAACATAGTGAGTTGAAGTGCCACTTCCGGTTTTCCGGTCGTTAAATGGAGATGAGAGTTTCACAGACTTTCCTGCCCTGGTTAGCTTTCAACAGCCATCCTCGGATTTCAGACTCTTGAATAGCTAGGATTATAGGTATGAGCCACTGCACCCAGCTAGACTAAATTCAACCATTATTTTTCTGGTTGAATTTCCTCCATTCTTACCACTAGGAAAATAGTTTCTTAAGAATCTACTTAGTTGGGGATCAGGAGCAGCTTGGTATCAAACAAGGATGTCAGAGAATGTCCTTTATACTAGGTCATTGTTGAGAGGCTGTTTCTCTCTCCTTAGTCAAGTATTGTCAGGGATTAATTAGCATAGTACCCAGGATACTTATAAGCTTCAGTAAATATTGGTTAACTGAAGGACTAATACTAAATCATATTTACTTAGGGTTTGTATATGTCAGACTTGGTGCAAACTATAAATATCGTGTTATTTAATACTAGTTACTACTCTTTCTATTTAATGAGTAGGTAAATCAGAACTTGAGAGTAAATAACTCACTTAATGTTACTAACTTGGTAGCTAGTAGAACTGGGATTTGACCAAAATGCCAGAGTTCTTAACCTATATATATACTGCCTCCTTCTATTGAGAAAATGTAAGAATGAATGAAAGAATGTTCTATTCTAGGAGACAGTCATTCTGTAGTTCAATGTTTCTTCAGACGTACAAACCTAGTTAATGACAGTACAAGAATTCAGGCTACTCCCTATCCTTGTATTTTGTTTATGAAACAGTAACTGATTTTTGCTTATTTTCATTTGAAATTGGATGACATGTTCCATCGGATTTTTTCAATATTATTTTTAAATGTAACGCATCTACATGATAAAAGACACTTAAAATGAAGACTATTTCAGCAAAGAATGATAAGAAAGTGCCAGATGCCACATATTTCCAGTTGCAAAAATATCATGGAGAGCCAGCTGTATCTTCTAAAATTTCATGATATCATCATATGGTCTCAGGATCTATTTAGTTCTCTCATAATCTTATTAGCTTATCACTGCTTCCAGTCACGGCCTAGGCCTTAATTGCATAGGTTTGTTTATAATATTGTTAGAATCAGAAGTCTCATATTTCATGTAAGAAGCATCTTACAGGACAGTGCACAAAAACTTGCCACCCTGAGCAATATTTAGTGACCCTATGCAAACTGATGTCACTGTCCCGGTTTTTCAAAGAGGTCATTGCTTCCTGGCATTGAGCTATCACACTAGTGACTCAGAATTTTTGATCTTGTTCAACTTTGCCTAAGAGTTCAAGTCTGGGATGATGATTTCAAAGTGTGATCGAAGCAAAGTGTTACAGATCAGCAACTTTCAATGCCACAGTAGAATTTATCATGTTTTCCAAGCATCCCTTATCCTGCCAGGTTCAAAGAGATTTCTATTCTGTTGGGGATGGGAGAACTGTTTCTATTTCTCCCATTTCCTTTTATGAATTTCATTGCTCCATCTCTTTGAATGGCCACTAACTTTAATTTGGTTCACATTTTGTTCACTCACTCTCATATCTACACTCTTTCACATCAATATTTTCCCTTTATTAAAATTTAGGGAAGCCAGTGGCAGCTATTTTCTTAGGGATGGTAAAGAAATAGGTGGAATCTACCACTTGGCCAAGTTTTGAAAATAAAGACACTAACAATTATTTACCACCAGAGTTAAGGTGAGGTCTTCCAAAGAAATGACTAGAAAACCATCTTTGTAACATATTATCCCAGCCCCTTGTCTATTGTTATGATGGTTAAAAACAAAACAAAACTGAGGTCATGTTTCTATCACTCATGATCAAATCCTACTTATTAGGACATTTCTCTGTTCAATGAAAACTCAGTCTAAATTGACTAAAGGAGTTTAAAAAATGGATTATATCAGGTACTTCAGAAATGCAATAGTACAGTCACAAGTCCATGCATGTCTGCTTTAAGCAAGAGCTGATGTACTTCTATGCAGGTCACATTTGCTTTCAGATCAGTGGTTCCACCCTTGTCAAGTTTGTTATAATCACAGAGGAAATAAAAGTAGAACTCTCTCCTGATTTTAGTTCCCCAAATTCCTAGCCCAATACAATATATATAAACATATATACAGACATATGTACATATATATACATATACATAGTTATATATATGTCTGTGTGTATAATTTATTTCTCTATTTTTCTCAAGTAATAAATTTTCCCAAATCATTGTTATTGGCTCTGAATGGCCTGACTTCTACTATGAGGTCACTAGGAACTGAATCTTGTTGCCAGGAATATATGATGTAGATTTGTCTGAGTCATATACCACCTTGGGAGTCAGAGTAGAATTTTCTCCAGAGACTCCAAGAACTGAGATGGGAAAAAAGCATAGATATTCCACATAGGTAAATGGAGAAAAAATTACAAAATAGGGTGATCAAATATTAGGTACCTACTAACAAACAGATGTGCACTGTAGCGCCATTTTATATTATCCATTCTGTGTATTCATATTAAGGATAATTTTTTGTTCCCTGTTTCTTTCAATAATAGTTTAAATGTGGAAGAAACAGGGAAGGCCCTCACTGGGTGTGGATCCAACTGTAATCATAGCCCCCAAGCAGGTTGAGATCGGAGGATTAAGGTTCAAAGTCATCCTGGGCGGATAAATCTTATCTTCAATTAACCAGCAAAAGGTAGAATTGGAGTTATGGCTCATGTGGTAGGGAATGAATCATGAGGCAAAAACCCAAATGAAAAAGAACACCAGGACCTGAGTTCAGTTCTGGCATACCACACACACACACACACACACACACACACACACACACACACACACACACAAAACTAGAAAGGGAATCAGGAATCAGAAATAATTTTAGGTTTTGGGCTTAAGCTATTGATTATAAGCATTATAGATGTTATTATTATTTACTTCTGATAGGTAATAATTCTTGCTTAGTTTGAAATTTAAATTTCTTTTAATGTGTTTATCGATCAAATGGCCTTTTGGTTTAATTATTTTATGATTTTTTGTGTTGTTGTTGGTTGTAATGCTTGAACTCAGGGCCTGGGGTTTGGCCCTGAGCCTCTTTGTGCTCAAGGCTAACACTCTACCACAGTGCCAGTTAGTTTTTGAGTGGTTGAATGGACATAAGAGTCTCATAGAGATTTTTCGGCTTTCAGCTGTGATCCTTAGCTCTCAGCCTCCTGGTAGCTAGGATTATAGGCATGGGTCACCAGTGCCGAGCTATTTTATGTTGACTATCATAGTAAGTGCAGTTTTTTTCTAAAGATTAAAATTGGATAAATTAGATATTAACTACTTTGTTAGTAACTAAACCATTGGAAATTATTAGTATGCATTAATAAGTTTTAATAATATTAATAAATGTTAATAAGTATTCATAAGTGTTAATATATATTAGTAAGATATTTCTAGGTACAAATATAATAACACATGTATATTTCTAGATTACTTGTATTTGCAAATTCTTTGTCTATAATAGGATACTTAAAATAACTGAGAAGCTGGGAGATAAAGATTTATTTCCCTGTATATCTCATCTATCTTTTGAGTTTAATATCATATGCAGATATAAGTTTCAAAATTATATTATACTTATAATAGGTATATCTTACGGTTTTGCTTAAATAAATATATGAGAGATTTTACAATTTAATGCTCTTGTTATCTGCTGGCTATTTTATCAACTGGATATGATAAGTATACCAAAAGGCCTCTAGTAGAATTCATTTTAGTGTATGCTTTCTCAAACATATACTGTTGCAGCAATATTAAAACAATCATTATTAGTAAATGATTTCTGACAACCTGAAACCTTTCTGTGTATTAATATATTCTACTTGTGTACTATATACATCCATGTAACAATTATTTACTACTTGCTATTGAGCTTGTACTGTATCTATACCCTTTGATTCATAACGCTGGCTCCTCTGCCACCTGCCACTTAATCATTTCCTACTCATTAACAGCTCCAATGAGCATGGTCATAAAAGGAAAGCAAAACTCAAATTTATTTGTTATTGTTAATTGCACATATGAAAATGGCTTTATGAAAAAACATTTAGTGTGGTGATTAAAATGAGTAGTTTCCATAAGTTTAATTTATTATTTTTCACTTCACTTCTAGTGCTCTCACATTGATGCACTCTAACTACTAACAAGCATGAGCTTTTCTTTTTTGTGACCCACTCAAAAATATTATCTGCCCCTATGTAGAATTATTTCAGCATAAGATTTTTAAGTATTGTCTAAATAAAGAACACTAAGGAGCTCATTCAACTTTCTGCCATTTATACCCAAGCATGGGCAATTCAAAAAACAAAAATGGTAATAGGTGTGGAAGTAACTTCCAGGAGTTAGAATAGCTATCATATGCAAAAGAATATGTGAAAAATTTCAAAACACACTAAAACAAACAAAAAACCCACCAAGTAAAGTGACAAGAGCATAACCTACACTAAAGGCTACCATGGTGTTGACTCCCAAATTGTTCTTTAAATAGGTATGTTAAATCTTTCCAAAACACATGGATAAATTGTACCTTGTTTCTGACTCATTCAAAAGACAGGATGTTATTGTAGCTTTAAGTTATTATGCTTTTGGGTAATACTAATATATATAATCAGTACATATCTAATAGCTTATTTTATAGTCATGACATTTTGTAATTAATCATGGTGATATTTAATGCGTTTATTCTTTTTCCTTTTGAAATGCATATCCAGAGAGAAAGAATCTTATACATTTGATCTCCCAAATACCTCTAGCACTTATAATTCTGAAAAAAAAAATGATATGTAAGTGACATGCTATTATGGATGTATGGGAAGGTATCAACAAGTATAAAATTATCTATAAATGAGTTTATCACCTTTATTTCAAAAATATAAATTATGCAAATTCTTTGAACCAGAAATTCCTCATCAGGAATTTATCTGAGAAAATAAAATTTTAGCTATAATAGTGGTTATTATAGCTGTGTTTATAACAAAATAATGTAAACAACCTATGTTTAACAAAAGTATTAAAATATAGTAGGACATATGTATCAACTAACAATTACGATAAAGATTTTTTTGTTTTAGCAATATAGAGCAAACATATTTAACATATGTAGCCAAGTGATGAAATCAAGTTACAAATCAAAAGTACAATAACAGATCATGTTCACTGAAAATTTTCTGTGTTCAAGTCACTGATACATGTGCCTTTCCTGTGTTATCTCATATGCATATACTTTTACATAAGTACATAAATGGAAAGTCATATGTGGTGCAGATAGTAACAGATTATCTCTTAAAAGACAACTGGGATTATTTTTGCTTTTGATTTCTTTCCTTCATTTTTCTACAGTAGGAATGAACCTAAGGCCCAAAATGCCAAAAGGAAAGCTGCCAAATGATAAGGGTTACAGATACTAAAGCTAGAAAATGGAGCCAGAGAGACAAAGAGCAGAGCAATAGATCAGGGCTTGGGCAGGAATCCAGGACATGCCTAGAATAAGGAGCTATTGTTAATGGTTCTGCTGGGATATGCTGCCGCTTTTCTGAGATAATAGGGATCCTGTGAAGTATGAGAAAGATCCTGGGTAATGTCTTGGTTAGGTACTGATCAGGCATTTCTATGTGTGGTCTTGGTTAGTTGATACAGGGTCTAGTTGAGTAGGTCTGAAGGTCCCCAAGTTCCAGGAGTGTTTAGGAAAATGGCTTCTCTACTAAGATTTGCTAGTTTGTGAGAGCTTGTATCTGCTTGGTGTTGAAGGATTTGAAGAATATTACCATCTTATACTATGTTTTGACTATCTCGACTCTCCTAACCAACAGTATTAAGGAATCTTCTTATTACTTCTTTAGGGATTTGACTGGAACCTCAAATGGACTGTCAAGATTTCCTATTCTATAAACCATGATGATTTTAGATGGGAATTAGTTTCTAGAGAGGCAAGCATGGACACTTCCTCAGTCATGATGCAACAGTGGTATGAGCCCCAGTCTTGGTGGAAGGTCAGGAAACACTGGCATAAAAGAGTTAGTTACCTACTTGTTCTAATGCTAAACGATCATGCATGAACTAGATTATTCACATCATAACAATTAAGGTATAAAGGCAGAAAATGAGGTGTTATGTATGAGGTCTATGTATGTAGGGACATCAAAAGTTAATGCTACAGATAGGGCAAATAGAGTATTCTCTTATTTTCAAAAGGGCTGCTATGGGATTGAATACGTTTTCACTAACTAGCCTTATTCATGTAACTTTGATATTCCTGCTAAGAGGGACTTATAAATAACAATATTTTTATAGACCCATCGTGATGCACATCATTTGTGCTTTCAGAGTTCCCTACCTGTAGTCTTTAAAGCATTATCTAAACACTAGGTCCACATGACTAAGTCAACGCAGGTCAAATGTAGACATAGCTTCCTTCTAGCTTTTCTCCATAACATGTACATCCTTTGGTTTTCTTCTCCACTTGGGGTGTAATGAAGTATGAAACAGGACCTGACTTAATTCTCATTCTCTCATGCCCTTAGATTGGACATATGCATATAAAGGATTCTAATTTAGCTACTTCTATTCAAAGCAGTTCGTGCAGTTTGA
The DNA here is from genome assembly GCF_031878675.1 of Megascapheus bottae. Lineage (NCBI taxonomy): Eukaryota > Metazoa > Chordata > Mammalia > Rodentia > Geomyidae > Megascapheus > Megascapheus bottae. Next base: position 87,223,965 of record NC_143509.1, read on the forward strand.
AATTTCCAAATTTTAAACTGGTACTCTAGTGCCACAGTTCCTAGCTGCCAGGCATGAATGTTGGCTACATCTTCACAGATTGTTCTTGGAGAATGGGAAAAAGTAAGGACAAAGCAGGCCAGCAAGGTTCACTGGGTCATAGGCACAGTGGGTAATGATGCTCTAACAAGTTTGTAAGAGATGGTTAAACAAGTAGTTCATTTAGGTATTGTCTATGTCAACAAAGGGATGTAAATCTTTCAACCTTTTCAAGAGAAAACACTGCTAGGGAAAATTGCATGTGTAGACTAAGGAACAGGTCTACAGACTTGATAAATTATTTAATTTAAGCACAAACAGAAAGTAAAAAGTTAATGATCTATGAAGTTAACTATTTCCTTTAGCAAACCTGTACATTTCATAAATGCAAATGTAAGTTAGAAAAATCTTTTTCTTGCGATGAGACTAAAGTTAAAATTGTTTCTCAGTATTGTTCCTCAATACATAAGAATTTGACCTGAAACGAAATTCCCAAATACTCAATACTGAGTCTTTACCTGGCAAGATAATTGACCACGCTCTAGCTTAAAATTATCCTATTGTTCCAGTAAGATAAAAGAGATGAAATTTCCTGGAAAAAGAATGCCCATTTTTTCAATGTCAGTATTATTATTGACATCTGTCAGGTTATCTCCAAATTTCTTTGTAGTCTTTGTTATTAGAAACTATTGCTGTATATTATCATTTCAGAATGCAAAATCATCCACCTTTCTGGAAAAAATGAAAGCATGTTTGATCACTTTTCCCCATGATCAAACTTTCTCCATCTCAGTAGGGAGGAAAAAAACCCCTAGAAGCAATGAGTCATTATTTTTGAAAAAAATCTTTCTTCAAAGCTTCATTGATTGCTACTATTACTGTGAAAAGAGAAACTTTTAACTACCTCTAAAATAATAGATTGCATATATGCTATATGTGACCCAATGACACACAAAAAAGTCCTTCAGCAATCAGCAAAATAGATCTTTCACATAAGAGGTTGCCTGCTATAATGACATACAATAATCACCAATTTTATGGTAGACTCCAATACTAAAGAAGTCTTTTTGAAAGCAATTGAAATTGAAGAGCTCTCTCTCTCTCAACACGATAATATTCACCTGTCTCACAAACTAATTTGTACTGGTCAGTTATAATGTAGATTAGACAGCCAAGATATATTCTTATTCGAAAAGCATTTGGACAGATTTCAGCACTATTAGAACCAGATGTGATGCAGTGTCCACTTGACATTAATGTCCACTTGGCTTGTCTTGGATTTTGTACACAAACTGAGAAGAAGGATCTTCTAAAGAATTCTTTAGGAGAATCATGTTTTGTTGTTTGCTTGGTGTGTATGGGGGTGGTGGTGTGAAAGGAGTAGATTGAGATTTAGGAAATTCTGGCCATAATCTGGGCAAGTCACATGATGATAATATCTTTATATATGTAATATATAAATATAAATATTATATACAATTCTTTGATTGAGACATTTCATTCTTACCCAAGGGTGACATAAGTTTTATTATGACTTGCAACCAGAATTTCATTATAGGATAATTACCTAGTCAGTTTGAATTAACCCAAATTTCACCTTAATGCGGACAGAAATTAAAATTTTGTGAAAAAAAATTCCTGCAGTAGCCATAAAAGCAAAAGAATATAGACCAATAGCTTCCCTTCCCCCACTCTCACAGGAAATTCTTTGCAAACATCGCATTTTGGACTCCACTGTGCACGCGCTACTGTTATAGGGTGAAAGAAAGGAGAAAGGAAGGAAAGATGTTAAGTACTCATAAGGGAGAACAATCTTTAACAGTTCAAAGCTGAAGACATGAAATTAAAAAAACTGGTCAAAATTATATTATAGTTCCTCTTTTGACTGGTTTTGTGGCTTTATTTCACTAGCAATTCAAATAATTGCTGTTCTGAAAAGCTAGAACAATCTATGTTTGGTCTTAGGCATATTTGAATAAATTCTATAAAACAAGTATTTGCTCTGACTTTCTCATTAGCTTGATATTAAAATTGATTCTGTCTGCAGGTTGACACTGGATCAATTACTTTTATCTGAATCTCGCTCTTCCTCTGACATCTTGATCATTTAGGTGTCTTCAGTTGATCATATTAATAACTTATCCAACCTGATTCAATGAAAAGACCATTGAAATTTCAAAATTAGCTGTTTTGCCTACACTGGAGTCTTCTTTCTTCATGCAAATTCAGTACAAAGGTTCACTTTGCCTCCATTCATTTATGTTTTCCAGATTTTGTGGCTTCAAAGTATGTATTTCGGATCTCATATAAGCTGCTTTCTTCTCAAACTGCTAAAGGAATGCAAAATTGCAAAATTACATTCAAATAGTCAACCTGTCTGTATTATTTTCTTACACACACACACATGTTTAGATACTTAGAGAATGGTCTATATTTCTACATAAAAATCAGAGAGAAACTGGAGACTTATGCACAAAAGGCAAGTGCTCCACTATTAAGTTATATATCTTGACCTTGTGTTGGTGGCCTAGTGTGGGGTCAGAGTGACCTTTGACTCGCACAGCTGAGTACACAAGGAAATGAGCTATTAGCATGACTTTGGGCTATGTTAATCTCTTCTTGTTTAACATATTTGAGACTTGATTGCTGTTTTGTACAAATGCAACACCTGGCAGTTTCTTGGTTTTAAGAAAAGTAAGATTGGAACAAAGAAATACATGGGGCTACAGTCTTAAGCTCACAGCCTTCTTGGGCAGCTGATTTGAGCTGTAGACCTCCCGACCCAATCTTTTTCTTGTCTTCTGCTTTTGCAAGTCCTTACCCCCTAAATCAGGAATCCCCATTCGCTGCCGGCTGGCCCCGGCAACCTTGGTGTTTTATCCTGTTTTCTCATAGATAAATGTATACACACAAGTACATGCACATATCTGTATTTCCATCCTATTTTAAAGATTTTCATATTTGAATATGCATGTATATTTTCATATTACATATGTAATTTGTTAGTTTCCTTTTTTATTAAAAGATTTTATTAACACTGATTTTTACATCCCTTAAAAAAACTCAGCATGTAGACATGTGACATGCATGTATGTATATTTATAATTTTTTTGCCTAAGCAAAAAAAAGCCTTGGGCTTTCTCGAGATCTAGTGCTCTACCACTTGAACCACAGCACATCTTCTGGCTTTTCCTATGTATGCGGTACCAAGGAATCAAACCCAGGTCTTTGTGCATGCTAGGCAAATATTCTTACCCTAGGCCAAACTCCAGGCCCCTGTAATGTAATGTAGGGTTTTGTTATACAAATCTGGGAGGAAACACAAAAAGAGGACATTTTTTAAACACCACAGGACAACAATAAATTAGTACCTGTGCTTTGAACATCAGTCTACAAATATTCACTTGAGTGAGTGAGAGAGAGAGAGAGAGAGGAGGATAGATTGTTTTTCAGTATATTGTTTATATTTACATGGTATGTAAATATATTGTTTATATACCTTATTTATAAGGTGCTATCTTTTATAATAAAATGATTACTAAAGATATCTCCTTCAGGACAGCAGCTGTAACTAAGGAGCAAATGAATAAGTGAATGAGTGGGAAAAGGATGAGAAAAGAATCAGAAATGATATGAAGGGCAATAGTATCTCTTAACATTTAAGAAGTAAAATATCTTTGGTAAAGTATTATTATTTGTTATATTTGAGTGGTGACCAGAAGAGTACAGGTAGCCCACTCGATTCATGGGCTCTACATCTGCAGATCCACCCAAGGCAAGTATATGTGTAATATGCTACATACACAAATGTGTAATATATATATATTTACATAATGTTATATATCTGTACTTATATGGTATGGCAATGATTGTGAAACTGGGCAATTTGCTAATAACTTTCATGAGCCTATAAAGCACTGTATTTTTTAATGCAATGTTTCCTTCTGGTAAAGAACACAACAGAGAAAATGTTAACAGCAGGGGCCGGGAGTTTGGCCTAGTGGTTAAAGTGCTTGCCTAGCATGCATGAAGACCCGGGTTCGATTCCTCGGTATCACATACATAGAAAAAAGCCAGAAGTGGTGCTGAGGCTCAAGTGGTAGAGCTCTAGCCTTGAGAAAGTCCAAGGACAGTGCTCAGACCCTGAGCTCAAGCCCAGGACTGGCAAAAAAAAAAAAAAAAAAAGAAAATGTTAACAGCAGTGTTAGTCACAAAATAAACTACTAGAAACAGCTTAAATCTCTAACTATGATGATATAGACAAATCGTCATTGTATCCCTACAATGGAATATTCTACAACCATTTAAAAATAGAATATGTTGCAGCCATTGACATTCATACCGGTGGAGTACGTTTATTAACATGCATAAGGAAAATATTCACAATACATTTTGTTCAAGAGCAGGCTATAAAGTGGTAGATATATAATAGTGCCAATTTTATAAAATATGTATGCAAGTTTATATATACAAATGACAGAGTGAATAGTTTAAAATGTTATTACCTTATGATTTTTATTTGTTCTTCACTCATTTCTATTTTGTAAATGTCCTACAATAAACATGTTTTAATTTCCATAATAAAAAAGTTCAGGAAAAAAATTGGACGCTAGAATTGTAAACAGTTTTGCAGTCTTCCATTTACTTTTACAACAGAGATTTCATGCAGAAAGCAAACTGCTGAATAAGTCAAAAGATTCAAATTGGCTTTCTTCTAACTTATTTTTTGTGGTTTCCAAGTTCCCAGATTTGTCATCTGTAAAACTGAGTGATAATACACTATCTCCCTAATGAGTTAGTGCATCGGATTAACACCTGGAATATGAAGTCATTTAAAATCTGTGCCCACTGTATGTTTTAAACTTTCTTTTCTTCTACCCCTTTCTTTCTCCAGCATATTGAATAATCTCTTCTGTGATCCCCATTTACTTTCTATTTTTTCTACAAACTGTCAAACCAACCCATGTAAACGCTTGGGCCCTGTGTCAGGGCACTTACCACGTGGTGTTTCAATCACTTTTTATCATTTACTCTCCTAGACTTTAAGACTCTTGGGGTCAGTTATAATGTTTTATTTTTCTTTATCCCACTAGTACCCAGCCAAACTTCTGAGTTATTATCAATATTTGTCCAGGGAATGGATAAATTAGAATGTATACCATGAACCAATTTGCCAACTGCAAAGTGCTATAAAGCATTATTTATGTGTGCAAAGCTTTATGCATTAAGGGTGTATTAGCAGAACAATGTAATAGATAGGAGCTGAACATGACATTAGGCTATTTTGTAGATTCTAAAATGAACAAATTTTCTTAGCCTTGAGCACCGAGAAATGTCAAAGCAGGGAGTATCTGAGATACCTTAAAAAAGAAATCCTGTAAAATCCAATAAGAATAGCATACAATATCAAACAAAGCAATAGAAAAGTGAGCAATATCAACCCTTCTTATTAAGAAATACATAGCTGCAGCCACAATCTCAACACCATGGCTATTAATTATCCACACAGAGCAGTTGGTTCAACTTAATAGTCAGCCACAGTGAGGGGTGTGGTGTGAGTACATGGTTATGAAAAGCTGATATACCATGAGGATGAACTTGCATCTACCAAAAAGCATAAAATACTGCAATAGCCAACAAACCATCTAGAAGCTCAAATGAAGCCAGGCACATAGAAGGCTTTGTCCCATTTGGGGCTCTATATTTTTTTAAGTGATTTGGAAACTTGGATATGAACCAGGGAAGAGCAACAAAAATAATTAGTGTTGGCAAATAGACCTGTGGGGAACAAAAGGGAAAAGAACTTGGAATTATTTGAGCTGGAGAAGAAATTGCTGCAGGGTGACCTCATAATCATTTTCAACTGATGAAGGGGTATCATAAGGATAATAGGTACTGGGGATTGAGCAAGCCAATTAATTATTTTCCTTCCTCACTTCCGGCTCTAAAAATTCCAGAACCAAAATGAGAACAGATAAAAGCGACCAAGTGAGAATTTCAGGATAGAATCCACTTTCACTTGTGTTGGTCAGTATAGTCTGAGACCCAAGTGAAGTTTTGTATCCCTGCTTTTTCTTCCACTCACAACCCTACAGTCAGTATTTAAAGCTATCTATCCTATCCCAAGGCTCACATATCACAGGTGAGTGTACAAAGTAATATATCCACTACCCATGGATACTGATCTCTTACTGAAAGGAAGATTTCACTTAAACCCAGGAAGAACTAACATAGCTCTCTGATGGACTGCTTAAATTTTCTTTGACATCCTTCTAGTCATTAAAATCATTTGATTAACATGGCTCAATTTGATCTATGTAACTAATTCCATGGGAATCTCAGCAGGGCTCTTATTTTCAACAAGGTTCTGTAGTTTATTTTTTTTTTGTAAAACACTAGATTGTACTGTAATAAATAATTTCTTCTTCTGGCTAAGTATATTACTTAGCTTGGGCTTTAGGAGATATACTTTCAAAAATATAGCTTTTAGATGGTTTCATTAACCTGAGGGTAGACAGAAAAACAGGAGTTTGTCTACAAGCTTCTTGAAGTTCTATTATTTCATGAGTAAGTTTGATGCAATGACTCATCTTATTACACACGGATCATAACCTTTTACCTAGCCTCAATCTCTGTATGGAGATATGAAGCTTGAATCCAGTAGACTGTATCTCATTGTTTGGTGATAGCGTTTTGTGTTAAAAATGTCTCCTACAAAACTATGGACAGGGCCAGGAGTTTGGCCTAGTGGTAGAGTGCTTGCCTAGCATGCACGAAGACCCAGGTTCAATTCCTCGGTACCACATACATAGCAAAAAGCTGGAAGTGGTGCTGAGGCTCAAGTGGTAGAGTGCTAGCCTTGAGAAAGTCCAAGGACAGTGCTCAGGCCCTGAGCCCAAGCCCAGGACTGGCAAAAAAAAAAAAAAAAAAAAAAAAAAAAACTATGGACAAAAATAATCCTCACAATTCAAACTCATTTACAGTTTTTTTGTCTACATTCAGCAGCAATGTAATTGTAGCTCAGATGATAAGAGAAAAGTGCTAATAAACACAAGTTTAATAATAGATAGTATTACTGTCTTTCACTGTCTTTTATGATGGTGTTACATCTTTACATTGGAGAATCACACAGCAAAAAAAAGTATTATAAGAGGGCAAATTCATGGTTGTTTCTGCAGAGTAAGTCACATTGTGGCTTTTCCTATAGTAACATCACACCACACTAGAGAAAAATATTAACAGTTTTCCTCTTTCAAGAGAAAGTGATATTATTATTAACCCCAAAAGGCCTCTGGTATCTTTTGTTTAGTTTTAAATAAAAGCCTTATGTCCATTTTCACATTCTGATAATACTCCTTTTAAAGTTTTTTGTTCTTCTCGATAATGAAGTGGCATCTGAAACAACTCACTTCATTCAGTTCCGTGCTTTGGCAGGAAGTGGCTGATAGAAATTGCTTCCATAGGCAGGGAAACCTGCTGAGGCTGCATGACAGCGGTGGAAGGAGGACTTTCAGCTGCTTTAAGGCTTTTGCAGCTTGGGTGGTTAGTTCAGAGGATGGTAATTAAAAGATCCCTTCAAGGGAAAGAATGGCTTCAAGAAAGTGCAAGATTTATGAGTAAATTAGAAAAGCTTCACAATTCCGGTGCCGTGCAGCACATATCTGGGAATGCATACCTGAATGCCTTTGAGAAAAGAGTCTCATTTTGTTTCTTGTGCAGGGCTCTGAGTTCCTTAAAAAGTTGCTCTGCTGTCAGCATCTGTGTGTACTACCTTTTAGAAGAGAGTACTGAGAATGAGGGAACATATTATGTTTCCAGTTCTGACGTACTTGCTTTGGCTATATTGTTTGGAAGCTGGCATCTCCTCTGGAGGTTTAGCCAGCCACTAAATGGGTACTGTCACTTATGAACTGGGTAGTATAAGACCCATCTTGCATGAAGTAGATGAAAATGAAACAGCTGCTACATAGTGAAAAGTCAAATATGATCAGAGACATAGGAAAAGTCCAGCCACACAATGCTAGGAGCTGAGATGACCCAGTCAGATCTCTGAAGTTTGCCAGAACAAACAGAGCTAAATATACACATATTTCTGTTGCCCACAAACTCTCAAACCTTTATCTACTTTGTTAAAATACTTAATGCTTTCAAAGCTTCAGACTTGATACAGAACCCATGCCTACACAAAAACTAAACCTTCTACACAACTTGTGTTTATCTGGTTAGCAATGACCTGGAATAGATTTTTAAAAAAACTGGGTCAAGTAATATCCTCTATGAAGCCTATTTGCAACGAACAGCACAGAGGACCACTAGCTCAGACTGGGGATGGATCGAGTAAATACTGTTAATTCTAGGACAGTGAGAAAATACATTAATTTCTTATTGTACAGTAAATAAATAACTGGACATCTAAGAGATAGAGTGACAAATAGAGCACATAATCCTATTTGTTCACAAAATAATTGTTATAATCTATTGAGAATAATTGCCGCAAAGCAGAATTCTCCAAAGCCAAGGACAGAACAAACAATTTTTCCAAATAAGTTGCCTCAAAGATAGGGTATTCAGATGCTGCACAATCAAGTAAATATGATGAAAGAGAGAGCAGTTTTGGGTGATACCAAGTCTTGGATCACCAAGTCTTGATGATACCAAAAAGGAAAGATGAGAACACGAAGCAATGCCAGGAAAGACAAATGTGGAGATCTTTTAAATACCCATCACTATGAGTTTTAATGGCTATGTGAAATAGGGAAATGAGTGATCACATAACAGGGTCACCAGTGAGGACAGTGAAGTTGTTCTTCCTCAACCTAACTAGAAGTAAGAGAAGTGGAAAGCAAAGTGACAATTAGATAGGGTTCCTGACTCATCAGAGTGTATACACACACCACACACACACACACACACACACACACAATCCAGGTTCTCTTCAACTGCTGTTTGGGGTTGTGGGATTGCGCATTACTAAAGACATGTGAATCCAGGTACCCATGGCGCATTTCTGTAGTCTTAGCTACTTAGGAAGCTGAGATCTGAGGATCATGCTTCAAAGCCAGCAGGGGCAGAAAAGTCCATGAGACTCTTATCTCCAATTAAACACCAGAAAATGAAAGTGGTGTTGTGGCTTAAAGCAGTAGATCAGTAGCCTTTAATGAAAAAGTTCAGGGGCAGCATCCAGACCCTGAGTTCATGACTCAAGAACAACCGAAAAAATAAATATGACACGTGAACTGTCTAAACTACCTTGTGAAGTACTTAGGCATTATACAACATCAAATATATATGTGCTTATAAATACACATGTACTTCTGGCTGAACATCCTACATGAAGATATTTTTGTTTATTAACAGAGTAAACTAACCAGAGGTATTTACAGAATCATTGCTTGTGATAGCAATAAAGTTGAAAAAAAATCTTAAATATTTGTAAGTAGGAAATTATTGAATACACTGTGGAACATTTGAATTAGGGTTGTTCTCAACCCGAATAAATTAATGTTGTCCCTCGAATGTTTTTAGCAACAGGTAGTTAGATAGGAAATCAATATACAGGCAACTATTAGACAAGTCAAGTTCTTTACATGCATTTACAAATATTTGTTTAAAGATGTCAACGGAAGAAGGAAAGGGAAAGAAGGTAAATAATGTAGGAAAATAGCATTTTCATTCAACAAAATATGTCATGTTGGAATTATTTTATTTAAATAATAGCACATAGATAGATGTACAAAGGTATAGATGTCGAGAGATGATTAGTTAGATAGTAGAGAGTTTCTGAAAGGTAAAACTTGAAATAAATATTACTCCTTTTTCTGATATATTTCTGTATTTTTTAAACCCAAAATTCAATTATTTGGGGGGAGATTTTTTAAAATTTCAATGTATAGAGGGGTTACAGTTATATTCACCAGATAGAGGGTGCATTACTTCTCACACATTGATATCCCTTCTTATGTTTTGTCCCCATTTCCCTCTCTCACCCTCTCCCCTCATTTTTTTCTCAATTATTTTTAATGGAAGAAAAAAAGATTTTTTATTAACTTAAAACTCCAATATCATATCTCTAAAATATCGATTAGTATAATATCCTTAGTAAAAATTGTGCAGATCCCCAGGGAAGGAGGTGGAAAAGAGCCTGGGAACAGGAACATTTTAGGCTGGTGTGCAGGCTTTTTATTTCCTGTGCTTTGGATCTATTCAAATCTTGTCTCCCACTGAGGGATTCAGTGCAGAACTAAAATATGATGACTTACTTGGCAACACAAAAAAAGAGCATTTACTTAAATGCAATAAAGATAAGCAATAAGTTTCCGTGATGCATATAGTATGGTCTCTGCTCGCCTGTGTGTTCTTTCTTCCTTCAGCAGAAGTTCAGATAAAAATAAGCTCAAACAGCAATTTGCCAAATTAGCTAATCACCTCACTTATGATCAAATCACACCCAGCAGAGAGTGCTGAACCCCGAAGCTTTTGCTCCCTGAAATATAGGTAAATTAAAAAGACTTCCATTGAACATCAAAAGTGTAGGCTAAGTACTTTCAGAATAATATTTGTGCATAATAGCCACATATAATTCCCAAGTAATTTTCTCTAAACTTCTACTATCTCCAAAATGGATATGAAACAAGACCTATTTTTCCTTTCCAAATTCTCCCAAACTGAGAAGAAAGTAAAAGAATAAATCATTATTAAAATATCATAATCACTTGGGAGGAAGGAAAGTGGGAGAAAAATAGGGGAAATGGGTAAGCAATGTTCAAGAAGTAATGTACTCACTATCTTATAACTATAACTGTAACCCCTCTATACATCACTCTGATAATAAAATAAAATAAAAACATACTGAAAAGAAAATTGTAGAAAGGGAAGAAAACAAAAAAAATAGATAAAACAATGGCTATGTAATATATTATGGTGTGATTTGATGGTTGATACATTCAACTTTTTCACACAGGATATTTCTTTTTATACACTAAGACTATTTCTTTTTTAAATGTGTTTCTTGCTCTTTCTTTGTAATTGGTAGTGTTCGCTAAGATAAACAATGCTAAACCAATCCCTATACATAGAGTCTTTGCAAACAGAGTGGAGTTTGAGATGTTCTGATTGACCAACATGAATCAAGAAAACATCAAAAGAGCCACGTAAACTGAGCTAAGCATGATTGATTAGCTGTGTTGGATGGTTGCAGGTGTGTTACTAAAGATCTCAACTGTGACTGGTGCACAGACTCTTAGAAGAAAGGAGAATCGCCTGGTTGGATGAAGTAGAGAAAGACATCTGGTCTTGTGGGTTGACATTTGAGTAATGAAATGTGGACGAGCTTTCACCACTATTCACACCCTTGGCAGGTTCCCTTAGGCATGTGCTGACCTGACAGCCATAGGCTAAGGACTGTTTGGGCTCCACAAATCTGTGGAGCTCTATCATGCAAGCAGCAGCACTCATTTATAACACTTAGACACGTGATGAAATCTCTTGCTTCAGGCCTATGTGACTGGCTTTGTCAGGATCAAATGTCTGCCTGGTGACTTATATTAGAGGAGATTGGTCCAAAATGTCAGTGGAAATGGTTTAGATATAACACTGTAGTATAAAAAATTTTACAAGTAAATTTCAGCATAAAACAATTAGTAAGATGCGTTTTACAAAAACCAATTTAAGGAGACTTTTGTGTTCTATCTTAATCAGACTTCACATTCATCTTCTCCATTTTATGATTCAAGAGTAGAAACATGGAATTCAAGGAGAAATGAATCAGAAAAAGAATATGTTTGATACTTCTAAATTGTCCAAAGTTATAATCAGGTCTAAGAATTAAAACCCAGCAGAGAGAAGTAGAGATTTATTATGTGTATATATCAACAATTATAAACATTGTCAAGGCAAAGTCAGCTGACTTTTAACTTTAAAATAATTTATATGATTGGAAATTTAACTAAGGGAGGGCATCACTCTTATCACTTGGCATGTACTCTACCATTTGAACTAGGCCTGCAACCCCTTTTTATGTTGGTTATGTTAGAGGTAGGGGACTATTGCTTTATGCTTGGGCTGGCTTGAACTGCAGTCTTCTTTCTTATGTTTCTCTGTATAGCATCTCCACACCAGCTACTAGTTTGAGATGCAATCTCATAAAATGTTATTATCAGCCTGACTGAATTCATAGCCTTCAGACCTCTGGTTTAATTTTTAGCATTTAATGTGGAATTTATGAATTCTTGTAACTTTTTGTTATGATTTAGTGAGCATTCATTGACACTAAAACATTTGTTTTAAAGCAGCATGTTGACAGGTTCAGAATTAGCAAAGGAAGAGGCTAAATTTATTTTCTGTCTTAAGAGAAAAGAGTATTTGTTTTCACTCTTATGACATAAGACAGCAATGAGAGAAAAAAATGTAACTTTAGAAATTCATCAGAAGTACAACTCTAGATAATGGTGGAGGGGGGAAATGCCTCTTTTGTTTAATGCTCAATGTTTCTTACTTGCATGTGAAATGTTTTGCTTTTAATCTTGAACTTTAAGAGTCCTGCATTGAGTCTCCAGGGGACTGGGTCAAAGTCCAAGCCAACAGCTTAGGACTGTTACCCACGTGGTTACAATAAAAACACAGTACCTTGTTATAACATCCAGAATTTACACCCAGTTAAAGATCTGACATCTTTATTTGAGTTCCAGCTCTTTCCAAAATAATCCTTTAGTGACAGAATTTCCAATTTGGTTTAAAAATTCTGTTTATTTTGGAATCACTTTTTAGAAACAGATAGGTCATGCATTTTGGCTTTACTGCAAAGTTTAAATGCTAGAATAATTACCATACATGTCACTCTGTTATCACTCTATCTTGAGGCAGGCCCAACAGTGAATGGTGCCAACGAATCATGCACTGAAACCAGATACCAGTGGCTCACCCCTGTAATCCTAAGAACTTTGGAGGCTCAGAATTGGAGAATTATAGTTTGAGGCCAACTTGGGAAGAAAGTTTGCAAGTCCCCTTCTCAGCCCATAGCAGAAGATGATGTCATCTTGTGCTACAAGAGAAGCTGAGAATTGGAGCCTCTCTATTTCAGGTCACCCTGGTCAGAAAAGTCTGTAACAATCTACCTCAGCAGAAAGAAGCTGGCATGGTCTCCCAAGATTGTCAACCATCTGTAATAGGAAGCCTAAAATAAGTGAGTCATATTCCAGGCACTTGCTTGGGCAAGAAGAAAGACCCTACCACAAAAACAATCAAAGCAAAAAGAAGAGCTTGGAGGTATGGCTCAGTAGTGGACAGCTTAGCAAGGTTCTGAGCTCAGACCCTAGTATCACAAGAAAAGAAAAGAAAGAAAGAGAAGAAAGGAGACAAAAGTAAAAAGAGAGGTACCTTGCACTTTCACTTGTCTAGTCAAACAGTTATCAATTGTTCATTGGTAAACTCTTCCTTAGATGCCTCATATTGTGTTCAGTCCACATGTGGATTAATCTACAGCCCCACGCATTGTTGTAGCTATTCAATAAATGACGATTCTCAGAATACTAATGGGAAAAAACTGCTGTCTGCTAAGAACCACCCAAGAAAGGCTCAAAAATCCATGAGTCTGTAGAATAAGGTAGAAAAACCCATTATGTGAACCTCCCACTTATTGAGGGGTTGAATTCTTTAATGGCTTCTTCATAAGATGGAAATTGTGAAAATATCTAGAGATAAATATCCTTGCCAAGAGCCAATAAATTCATATGGGTTCTGTATCTAAACTAATTCAATGAGTCATCTAAAATATTGCATATCTATATTGTACTATATTCAGTTGTAGGCTTAGACTTTAATGTTGAAAATAAATTCTTTATTATCCCTTGCCTTTAAGAAGCAGAAAATAATGGATGTAGGGTATGAGAAACTTTTTCTTTTCCTTATCTTAGCATGTGCTTCCCTTTCTTGTTTGTGTTCTAGAAGATGTTTATGACAGCCTTTGATTTTCATATTAGACTAACAAGAAGGAATGATAAATATGAACTGCATGGCCCAAATGAAATATTCTACTAGTGTCTGAATAACTCGCATATAAATAAGAGGCATCCTGTGGTTCAGAATCCAGTAAGAACTTATGCAATCAGTTACAGTTTTCAGGTCTGTGAATCTGGGTTCAAAATTTATGAACAGATATTATTGCTCTTATGAATGTAGGATTCTTTAAAGGTCCAAAAGATGACTTATTTCATAATATATATTAAAATATTCTCTAGAAAATAAAATCAGAAGACTGGTACAGGCCGGGAGTCTGGCCTAGTGGTTAAAGTGCTTGCCTAGCATGCATGAAGACCCGGGTTCGATTCCTCGGTACCACATGTAGAAAAAAGCCGGAAGTGGTGCTGAGGCTCAAGTGGTAGAGCTCTAGCCTTGAGAAAGTCCAAGGACAGTGCTCAGGCCCTGAGCTCAAGCCCAGGACTGGCAAAAAAAAAAAAAGAAGACTGGTACAAATCACTCCGGAGAGAATGAAACATATAAAGTTAGGTTGTGGTTTTTAAAAATATCAATGAACAAACACTAAAGCGAAGTGTTAGACTAATAGATTAAATCTTCAAATGAAAGACTAGTAACTTTTTTAAGTAGCAAAAAATGTATTTTTATTCCTGTGTAGTGACTCAAGCCTGTAATCCTAGCTACTTGAGTAGAGTGGGAGATCATGGTTCAAAGCAAGTCTAGGCACAAGCAGGTTTACTTGTTGTTAGAAGACTTCATCTCAACCACTGGGTTGGGTGAAGTGTTAGATGCCTGTTATCTACAAACACAGTGGTGTGAGTATCAACTACGCTGACATGGAGAAACACAGTAGGAGAACTGAAACCTTAGAATGCTTAGACATAAATTAAAACAGCTGAAAAATTATGCTAAAAAACACATGGAAATTTTACCTAAGAGTTTAGCTTTGATTTTGACTACTGAGTCCAAAGTTAACCAATGATCTCAATGTTAGTCCTAGAATGGAGATTGAAGTAGAACAGGAAAATACTCATGTAAAGCTGCCTGCCTTCTTTGATGACAGAAATAAGTAATAGTAAAAATATCATTTAAAAAGAACACATTCCTATTTCCTGACCTAGTGTCAATTTTTTTTTCAGGAGAGTTTATTGGAGATAAGAGTCTCATGGACTTTCCCTACCTGGACTGGCTTCAATCCTCAATCCTCTGCTGTCAGTCTTCTGAGTAGCTAGGGTTACAGGCATGAGCCAGCCAGCATCTGGCTCAATTGTCAACTTCTAAAGGAAAAAAATTGTTAATTCTTCCTAATGTTTAGAATACTGCTGAGAAATCTGAAGAGCCCTCTGAATCCTTTTTGCACATGATTGCTGTCTTTTCTTTTTTTAGGATGAATTGACCTGGAGTGGAGACTTCTTCACTACACACCATTGTCCCAGATAGATTTGTATGAATGATCCTTCTCATTAAGAAACTTTTACATGAAGATCGAAAGGTTGTAAATAGAAAAAACAGATCTCCATAAGGCAGCAAATGAATGTAGCTGATAGATATGCTGTGTGACATTCTCAATGTCATTAATACTCTGCTTCCACTTGCTTATGTCTAAAATGGGAATGCTATTGACACATACCTCTAGGTTTGAAGAGATGGTTAAAGGAGCTAAAAAAATAATAATACTGTACATGTTCTTATTTACTGTACCTGTAACTATTATTATGAATATATTCAAGAAAACTACTCGGTTATACAACTTCCCTACAGTTCAGTAAGATCAAAATGAATTCTGGATGAATTAAACCAAGCTAAGACCTCCAAACCAAAACAAATATGGGTTTTCTGAAATTGAAAAATTCCTCTTGTACTTGGGGTTCCTAGCAGATATAGTTTATTTATTAGGTCAACAGATATTTATGGAGAAACTAATGTAAGACAAGCATTTTTCTACATGCACGGGATATGGCAGTGAGTAGATGTTACCTGAAAGAGATAACAAATGATATTTTTAATTCATTTTTTTTACCATGGAACACATGGTTCATGAAAAAATATAGTTTCTATGATGTAGTATTAAGGAATGATAAAGGTGAAGTATTAACTGGAAAGTAAAGGTACCAAATGCAGACAAGGAATACCACAGGGGAGGTGAGAGAATGCCATGGTTCTAAGATGTCTTATTTTAATAATGAGTTTAGGCTTGCAACACAGTTGATAATACATTTATCCTTTAACTGTCCTTTCTTCTCTTCTTTGGGGACCAAGAATACATTTATGCAATATAATTCTCATAGTTTGTTCTAGGAAGACTAAACAGGCATATATAGAATGCCTGAGGGCCATAATGATGCTATAGAATATCATTCTATTATAGGTGTCAGTGTTCTAAACAACTTGCTTACAAATAACATGTGGGAGCACAATTCATTTTCCTGATGGAGTTTACAGTCTTATTATTTTTATAATAATTTTCTGTTTCTGACAATAAGTGTATGAATATAATAGAATAAATGACAATATGTTCTTTATATTTGTTGGACTCATTTCTTTTCTGGACAGTTTTTATATAGGTTAAAGCTAATAATATTATTTTCAAAAATGTGTTACAAAAATGTCTTAAAAGAGAACAAAGAGGACAGGCAGGTGATTTATGATTGAATATCAATGAATTCTCTAGCTATAGTACAAGACCTGAAATTGGAGTAAATAAGTTTGCATGTGATCAAAACTGATGAGTAAAAGAAAAAATTATGGTCATTGTTTTATGAAACAGAAAAACGCCAAATACAGAGGTGAAAAAACAAAAGACTTAATAGGCAAAGGATATGCATAGAAAACTGGACTAGAGGTGAATGGAAAAATGACATGCATTGTTATCAGAGAAATGTAAATTAAAACAATATTAGATATCTCACTTCAATTAGGATGCCTATAATTAAAAAGACAAAAGGTGAACACCTGTTGAAGAGGATGTGGGCATATGGAAACTACGGGAACTATTGCAAGTGGCAGGTGGGAATGTAAACCAGCACAAGCATTATACTAAAAACTATGGATTGTCCTTAAAACAATGAAATTTAGATAAAAATAAAGACTTGTTATTCCAGATAAAAACAAATTGTCTGAAAATTCTGCTTAACAAATTAATTTGATTTTGTTTCTTTCCTATTGATTAACAGGGTTGTTACTCCAAAGTTAGATTTGACCTGTATTGATCACTACCTGACATGATGATTCAGTATTGGAAAATGAAAATATTGTATGCTTTGCAGATGCAAACCGAAAAAAATCAAAGCACTCCACTTATGATATTTAAAAATAATATCCGAGAAAAGAAAAGGAAAAAATGTCCACAGACATCTAGCTTCTTCACTAGACTGCCAATATAGTAAAATCAAGTTTACTTATGTAAGAACTAGTTTTTAGAAATATTGGAGTGTCATCTATGGCTTTCTATAAAATTTTTTGTAGAGCTGCTTGGCATCTGGGTTTTGCTACTAGACATCCTCATTTTATATCTCTGAACTAATTTTGTGAAAGAGACTGGGATCTTATCCTATCTCTATGTACTTACTTCCAGAACATACACATTAGCACTGCAAAGTTTTAGGTGTCCAGATGTTTCCTACACGTTTCCTTTGATTTAGACTTTGGGCATTGGAAACATTTCAGAAATGAGCTTCTTATGCTTGCAGAGTCTGATGAGGAAATGGGAACCGTGATCAGGATGAAATGCCTGCTTGCTACCACTGCTCTAAAAACTCTCTGCACTATTGAAGGGATTGTGTTTCCTCCTTACTTTAATCTGTATAGTGCAATTCTCTCCTCTTATGGGTATACCAGAACTGGAGATTTGTTGGAGATACCAGAAAAGGAAGATGAAGCTCTGAGAGAGATAGAATGAGAGAAGGAGAGAGGGAGAGAGAGAGAGAGAGAGAGGAGAGAGAGAGAGAGAGAGAGAGAGAGAGAGAGAGAGAGAGAGAGAGAGAGACAGAGAGAGAGAGAGACAGAGAGAGAGAGACAGAGACAGAGAGACAGAGAGAGAGACAGAGAGAGAGACAGAGAGAGAGAGACAGAGAGAGAGAGACAGAGAGAGAGAGACAGAGAGAGAGAGACAGAGAGAGAGACAGAGAGAGAGACAGAGAGACCGAGACAGACATCTGACTTATAACTATACATGAGGGTTGAAATGAAAGGTCTCAATAGTGTTGATATCATCAATAGTATTTTCAGTGTTTTATTCAAGCTTCAGGAGCAGCAAGATCTTTGAAAGTCATGGAACAGCAAAGTTCTTTGTACTTTTATCTATTACGTTCTCATAACCAGGAGTTACCCTAATTCATTTTGTTGAGGAAATATCTTACTGAATAGATAAAATGGATAGATATTGATTGATTTTTTTTTTTCTTTCTTTCTTTCTTTCTTTCTTTTTTTTTTTTTTTTGGAGCTGGTGCTGTGGTTGGACTTAGGGCCTGGGCACTGGGCACTGTCACTTTGCTTTTTCCATCTTAGGCTGTAAATCTACCACTTGAGCCACAGCTCCACTTTCCATGGTTTGATGATTAACTGGAGATAGGAGTCTCACAAACTTTCCTTCCTGGGCTGTCTTTGAACTGTGACCCTCAGATCTCAACCTCCTGAGTGATAGGATTATAGGCATGAACCACTGGTGTCTGTCTGGATTTTCTTCCCACCCAATAAAATAGTCAAAATATACTTCCTTACAAGATGGAAATGATCAAATGACCCAAACTGCTGAAGTTTAAATGAACTTTCTTGCATGATGTGAATGACTACTAATACTTTCTATGGTTATAGACATCCATAAAAAATGTGATGTATAACTTCTCAGCTGTAGACTGACATTCCCCGTGATCTCATCTTTTTAGTCGGACTAAATTTGGCTAGTTATGATTTACAAAAATTCATTTTTATGTGTTGCGTCATTCTGCATTCTAATTTCAACAAATACTGACAAGGGACCTATGTGTTTTAAGAAGTTTTTCAAGTGCTAGAATGCAGTCATGAATGAAAATCAGTGCCTTTACAAACTACTTCAATAGAGTTACCTAATAATCCTTTTGGTTAGCCTAAACAATGAAAAATATGTAACAGTGGGAAGCAAAGTTAATCTTATAACAGTGGAAGGATGGTCTCAATAGAAAAAAGAATATGGGTGAGGATTCTGATACACCTTTAAATTTAACTCTGAAATAAAACAGAACTGCTGATTAGTTTGTACCCTGGTGGCCCCCTCCTCTATTGCCTACAAAAGTAAAATGGGGGAAAAATATAACTTGTTAGAAGACTATGGTCCTTGTTCATTTTCCACCATTTTTATATGCAACCAAATGTATGTGTGCACATATGTATGTGCATATGTATGTGTATATCATATATAAAGTTTGACTTTAAGCAAATATTCATGTAAACTACACCACCACTGTGGGGTAGAGAACCAGCCCATCACAAAAGATTTTCTTTAGATTTATTTATTTGTTTGCTTGTTTGTTTATTTTCTGTCAGTCATGGGGCTTGAAATCAGGGCTGTGGCACTGTCCCTGAGCCTTTTCACTGAAGATTAGAGCTCTACCATGTTGGGTCACAGCTCCACTTCCAGTTCCTGATGATTAATTGGTGGTAAAAGTCTCATGGATTTTCATGCCCCAGATGGCTTTGAACCCTAATCCTCAGTTCTCAGCTTCCTGAGTAGCATGAGCAATCAGCATCTGGCTTCAGGTTAATTCTTGATAGCCAGTCCCCCATCCTTATTTCTATTCATTAGTAGCATTATGTAATCTCTTAAGACTGAATATTTTTCACTAATCATGAGACCCCCTAACACACATCCAAGTTGTGTGTTATCAGGAATTCTCCCTCACTCTCCTTTCCAGGTAGTATTCCATCCTAGATTCATTAGAGTTGAACCTCTTAGCAGTTGAAGGACATTTGTCTTAAGTGTAAGTATATTACAAACAAAGCTTGGATGAACATTTGTATAAGCCATTGTATTTTAAGGAATGAGATAAAGGTAATTCTGGTTTGCAAAATGAGTCATTTTTTGGTGGTGCCAAAATTATGCAAAATCACAACTTTTTCTGGATACAAAGGTACAAAAATGAATAAATAAGAAGAAACTGAACGCAAACATTGTATCATAAAAACTGTTTTTTGGTGTTATCTCAGATATCCAGATGGTTCTCTTTTATTTTTGAAATTTTAGTCTAACTGTTTGCACATAATGTGATGGTCAAATTTGAATACAAGTTTGCAGATGGATGGGTGGTAGTCTTTAATTGAGATGGCTCATTAAAACATAATTCTAAAATCAGGCTTACAAAAACTTTTCTTTCCTCTGCTCACTTAGAAAAGAACTTATACTTCTGTATATGAAAATTAATGGGAAGCACTAAATTGAAAGCTATCAGGTCTAGCACCTACATCGTAAGAGAGGTTTTTGCTTAGCAATATATTGATAAAGAATGCCGAATAGGGCTGGGAGTTTGGCCTAGTGGTAGAGTGCTTGCCTAGCATGCACGAAGACCCGGGTTCAATACCTCGGTACCCCACATACATAGCAAAAAGCCGGAAGTGGTGCTGAGGCTCAAGTGGTAGAGCTCTAGCCTTGAGAAAGCCCAAGGACAGTGCTCAAGCCCTGAGCCCAAGCCCAGGACTGGCAAAAAAAAAAAAAAAAAGAATGCCGAATAACAAACTGAGAAAGCAAAGCTGTTCAGTTCTAGGCCAACCTATGCTACATAGTAATTCAAACAACAAGATTATCAGAGATTAAAACAACAAAACGTGAAATAGTAATTTAGTGCCTCATTTAATAAATTAATCAATTTCTTAAATATTTAGAGAATAGTTAATGAGAGAAATATACTAAATGTACTAAATGTACTAAAATATAGGAATAAGAAGATATACAACCATGGATACTCTGTTCAAGTTAGAGAGAATCCCGGAATCTAATCCTCCTTCTCTCTGTTGTTTATCTCTTCTTGGCTTATCAGTATTTTCATAACAGGCATCTACCGAAGTTGCGGATTGATTTAGAAATTTATACTCTATTATACACCTAGTATTGATTTCATACAATTAGAACAAACTAGTATTTAATGCTAAACACATGAAAATCTGAAACTAGAAGGACAGAAGTGAAAGCTTTGCCAGCAATTTATCATAAATCAGTTTGAGTTAGGAAAGATTGTCAACAAAAGGCTGACAAATTGTGCCAACATATATAATTTTATTTTATAGAAAGTTATATTACTATTGCCTGTTGCCTTTAGAAATCATGTCTTGTACTTTTCATAACTCTTGGCCTGTCTTGGTATAGTTATGTGACAATGTAAGTCTTTTATCTTTCAGAATCTCAGTTTCTTTGTCTATGAAATGAACATAAGCGGTTCATCGTTCCCCAAGGATTATTTATGTATGTGTATTTGTATAAAGTTTATAAGTTTTTCATAATTGATAAGACATTTGAAGAACATCACCACTAATGATTCTCCTAGATACAAAAACTTTTGACTATGTGATTTTGTGACATCTATTTCATCTCTTGTTATATTGCTCATCTCTTTATAACTGATGGCCTGTCTTCTGCTGAATTCCCTCCAAGTTACCTTAATGAACACAAATGCTTTTAGATAAAATGAGGCCCTATCAGACTGCCAAAGGTACATTCCATGCCAAAGCATGCAGAAAACGTGAAAGTCCATGTCAAAACCAAAACTGTGATGTTATGAATATGTTTCCCTTAATAGTGCCACCATATTTGGGAAGTTAGAGTTTAAGTGTCCCTACTCAGTTGATGGGAGATTGAAAACACAATTCTTTTTCCTCTGAAAAAAGCCATGAATGGGGGCCGGGAGTTTGGCCTAGTGGTTAAAGTGCTTGCCTAGCATGCATGAAGACCCGGGCTCGATTCCTCGGTACCACATACATAGAAAAAAGCCAAAAGTGGTGCTGAGGCTCAAGTGGTAGAGCTCTAGCCTTGAGAAAGTCCAAGTCCAGTGCTCAGGCCCTGAGCTCAAGCCCAGGATTGGCAAAAAAAAAAAAAAAAAAAGCTATGAATGGTGATGTTTCAACCAACAAGGTTAATATTAGATTCTAATTCTTGAAAATGAGAGAAAAACTAAAAAAAAAAGAAAACCCAGGTAAGACAAATTGCCTTCAAATTTTAAGTTCATTTATCAAAGTTGACAAGAAACTCTTAATGTACTGGTTTGAGGATAATTGTGTTTTAGAAATGTGCAGTCATTTTTTGAAAAATATTTAAATTGTCAAAAAGATTGCATCCAGTAACAGGCCTCCAACATTGGAGTAGTGGAGGTAATATTCAAATAGAGACAGCTCTTCCCCCAAAACAAATAGGATACTTAAAGACATAGGTAAGGAATGAGAATAAGAATCAGAAGTTGGTAATACATGTTACATTCATTTAGAAAGAATGAAAGATATAGTCCACTTCAATAGATAGGTATATACCTATCTATCCTATTTGTTAAAACCTTGTAAGATAACATCTGAATTCTCTTCTTGAAATTTAAGGGATGGTTAGTGGACCAAAAGACTCACTACAGTATCCACTGAAAACTCCATGGATTGTCTTTAATTCATTAGTAGCAAATTTTTATTGATGGTGTAATCATTTCTTCACATTATCCATATGCTTTCTTTATTTTGTTTCCAGAAATTTACATTACTGTAAAACCATAAAATGTTATCAATAAATATTTTGGTTTAATCAGCCTGATGTTCTACTACATATTTATGTTAACTTCCTCTTTAAATATCAAATGAAATTCAAAAATCTGTTGGGTTCCAAATGTAGAACTATTAGTTTTATGGTCTAATATCTAATTAAATTTAACTATGCTTCTAAGAGTATATAGATTCTACACATTCTATGAGCCGACTATTTAATTTCATCATTCTAAGTGGAATTGAACTTCATCTTGCCAAATATGATAATTTCTTGGGGCAGGGAGAAGAAAACAACAGAAGATGTTAGAAGGCTCTGTAAATTTGTGTTTTTCAGTTAGGATGCAAACCAACACATCTTAATGCCTCCAGATCTTCATAGTTGAGAAAAACTAAAAGCAAAAGCAAAAAATTTTTTTGGCTTCTTTTTTTTTTTTAGCAATTTTTCTTGGATTGACAGACCTAAATAAACACGTGGAATTCATTAAAGCAGTACCACAGGTAGTCGGTATTGAGAACTCTGTGGCTGTATAACTGTCAGGGTACAGTTTTAAGACTTTCCCCAAGCTAATTTTAGAGGTAATGACATCTTGAGGCTGAAAAAAAAAAACACAGGCAGGCTTACAGATATGACTTGCTAGAATCCTCACATCCTGATAATCACTAAGCAGAGTTCACAATGGGATCTTAGAAGTTCTCAGTGGCTTTCCATGCTAAGGGACACATATACGTAGCAAGGGAAAGAGAAGGGTGAGTTCCAGTGACAATGAGATCTCCATGAACAATTTGTGGGAGAGCTACTGGTTAGACTATTTCAGCTTGCTACTAACAAATGAATGAACACTTCATTCCGGTCTCCTAAAGGAAAGCACTTTGGGTACCCTTACATGTCATTGGTATCATTTGTGGAAATACTGAACCACTGCATCTTTTCTTTTTTGTTGTCATCTAATTGCCATTGCTGGGGCATGAATCCATAACATGGGCACTGGCCTTGAGCTTTCTCAAGGCTAGGCTCTACTACTTGAACCACAGCACCACTTCTGCTTTTTGTGTATGTGGTAATGAGGAACTGAACCCAGGACTTAGTGCATACTAGGCAAGCGCTATACCACCACCACACTTTGATTACTGGCTTCAAAGGACACTCAGAGGAAATTATATGAAGGTACTTAAACGGCAAAAATAATTTATTACTTTATTTTATTTTATTTTTTTGGCCAGTCCTTGACCTCAAGGCCTGAGCACTGCCCAGGGGCTTTTCCTCAAAGCTAGCACTCTGACCCTCGAGCCATAGTACCACTTCTGGCTTTTCTATGTATGTGGTATGGAGGAATCGAACCCTGGTCTTTGTGAATGCTAGGCAAGGAATCTACCACTAGGCCAAACTCCTGGCCCCTGGCTTTTATTTTATCTATAACTATTCTGAATCTCATTTTAATATGCAATTGTTTATTCATATGTTGTATATAGAATGCATGCCGCATCTCTATGACTCATCATAATTCTTGATAATAGGGAGGCTGAGACAGAAGAAAAGGTCAACCTAGACAGAAAATTTCTAAGATTTCATCTCAACCAGTGGGTATAGGTATATGTGTGCCAGTTTTACTGGCTGACTGGAAAGTGTAAAATAGAATAGCCACAGTGCAGGCTGGTGTGGAGCAAAAATGAGCAGAAAAAGGTAGAAGAGTGACTCAAGTGTTAGAACACAAGGCTCTGAGTTTAAATCCTATATTGTCAACCCCCCCAAAAAAATGTTTTTCTCCTAATTTTAAAATTCAATCAGTGTAATTTGTTGGTATTATATGTATTAGAATACATTTTTAGGAATGGATTTGCTGAAGGGAAATATGGTGTCATCTCTGTGGAGATAATATCTGTCTCATTGGGTCCATTAATGGTGGACCCAATGAGACAGATATCACTTTTTTTTTTTTCCGTGGGTCATGAGGCTGGAACTCTGGACCTAGGCCTTGTCCCTGAGCTCTTCAGCTCAGGACTTCCACCTTACTCCTAGAGCCACAACCCACTTTCTGTTTTCTAGTGATTAACTGGAGATGAGTCTCACGGTCTTCTGTGCCCAGGTTGGATTTGAACCTCAATCCTCAGATCTCAGCCTCCTGTGTAGCTAGGATTATAGGTGTGAGCCACCGCGCGTGGCTGGAATATCACTTTTATAAATTCAATGTAATCCCTATCATCTGCCACCAATTTCTATACTTTTGATCTTTTCACTAAAATGTGATTATTTTATGCAAGTATTAACCTTTACTTACTCATAATTTCATATATTTATTACTTTATCAGTAAGTATATGAAACATATGAAAAAGCTACATTTTAAAATTTCCTCTTTAATAAAAGGTAATTTTAAATTTAATTTCTAATTATTTTCCAGATTCAAATACTTCCCAATGAACATTTTAATTAACATGCTAGGCTCAGCTTTGGTTTTTGCTTCATTTAAACAAGAAACAATGTTAATGTTGTATATATCATTGTGATGGTGGGAACCACAAGCTTTTTCATTTCTAACTAAGGAAAAATGACATGCTTAATAAATTGAATTTTAAATGATTTTAATGGAACATTTACATAACCTTAGAATGATGATAACAGAGCCAAAAAGTAATTAAAGCTTCATAAATGCACAGTGACATCATCCCATCATCTATTTACAGTTTGATAGTTTGAAGTAAGAGGACCTGGAAAATCACTAATTAATATGAGAAGATCAAATAGGAAGAGGAAGAGAAAAAGAGGTTTTAAGAAAAGAAAATCATAGGGCCGGGAGTTTGGCCTAGTGGTAGAGTGCTTGCCTAGCATGCATGAAGACCGGGGTTTGATTCCTCGGTACCACATAGATAGAAAAAAGCCGGAAGTGTTGCTGAGGATCAAGTGTTAGAGTTCTAGTCTTGAGAAAAATCCAAGGACAGTCCTCTGGCCCTGAGCTTAAGCCCAGGACTGGTTAAAGAAAAAAAAAGAAAAGAAAAGAAAAGAAAATCATGTTCGTAGACAATAACAGAAGAAGAGCTTTAAGAACAATTTTCCTTGTAAGAACAAAATTATAAAAATATGTTGTTTATAAAATATTTATGTCAGAAATGATAGAAGCACAATACTTATAAAATGACAAAAGATATTGTCACTTAAAAACTATTACAATTAACTCATCTGGCATATCTGAGTGCAAATGTTTTCACTAAGTCACATAAATTTCATGGGTAAAATAAAAATAGTATTTTTGCTTTTGTTTTTGCTGAGTGTGTAGTTCAATTTAAGAATGTTTACCTTGCCAGGAAAAAAATCTCTGAGTTGATTTGAGCACACACACACACACACACACACACACACACACACACACCAAAATTTTTAAAAAATGCAAATGATAGAGAACAATCATTTTCTCTAGTAGCTATGTTTTCTGAAGGAGTAAAGAGGGAAGCAGGAAAAAAGAGGAGCTAGAGGAAGTAAAGAAGGAAGGATGAAAGAACAAAGGTAGCAGGTCAAAGGTAGCGAAGTCCTATAATCCTAGCTACTCGGGAGGCTGAGATCTGAAGATCCTGGGTCAAAGCCAGCTCCTTCAAGAAAGTTCATAACTTTTATCTCCAATTAAGCATCCCAAAAGCCAGAAGTGGAGCTGTGGTTCAAGTGGTAGAGCAATAAATAGCCTTAAGCAAAAAAAGGGTTAGGGTAGGCCCTGAGTTCAAATTCCAAGAACAACAGAATTTAAAAAAAGAAAGAAGAAAAAGAAACAAGGAAAGAAAAAGCTTTGAAAAATAAAAGAAAAAGAGAAATATATAACTCAGTAAGAGGAAATAAGTATACTATTTATGCTTTAATCTTATTAAACCAAGTACTATTGATAACAAACAGGCTTTGGTCATTTCACTCTCTCCTAATGGGCATTTCTCTTTAGCCCATACCACAATCACTTCAAAGTCAACATATTCCAAACCTCATTCATCAGTTCTCTTCCTACCTATTTGCCTCTTGGTGCTCCCTACAGTAACTAAATTTCCCAGATCTTCCAGGTTAATATGTATAAGTGCACTAAAGGATTTAATACTACTTTCTATTAATTCAATGTCAACATTGCACTTCAGGGGCTGGGAGTGTGTCCTAGAGGCAGAATGCTCACATAGCATGAATGAAACCCTGGGTTTGATTCCTTGGTACCAAATACACAGAAAAAGCCAGAAATGGTGTTGTGGCTCAAGTGGTACAGTACTAGCCTTGAGAAAGCTCAAGGACACTGACCAGGCCCTGAGTTCAAGGTCAGGACTGGCAAAACAAATAAAAATAAAAAATAGGGCCGGGAGTTTGGTCTAGTGGTAGAGTGATTGCCTAGAATGCACGAAGACTGGGGTTTAATTCCTTGGTACCGCATTCGTAGAAAAAAGCTGGAAGTGGTGCTGAGACTCGAGTGGTAGAGCTCTAGCCTTGAGAAAGTCCACAAACAGTGCTCAGGCCCTGAGCTCAAGCCCAGGACTGGCAAAAAACAAAAAACCAAAACAGAAATAAATAATAAAAAAGATTGCCCTTCATACAGTTTCTCCCTGCGTCGAATGCCATCCTGGTAAGCAGTCTAAAAATGAATTTGGCTATGCTGATTCTTTACTGAAAAACGTGTCTCCAGTCCACCCACCTCCCCACACAGGACTTGTAAATGAAATTGGCAAAAAAAAAAAAATCCTCTTCCTGTTCCCTAGTAGACTTGTTGATGACCAAAGCTGTCACCAAACATTTCACCTATGCCTGTAAAAATCAAATTATTATGTCACTTTCATCCTCTGGTATCCTACTTCCCCTACTGTGTGATAGTTCACTAATTCAGCTCACCCCTGGATTTTCACAACACTAAAGTTCCTACTGACATCAATACAACTTAGGCAGACTTGGGGAGTTCAGAGAAAAGCTGAAGAATACTTTAAACATTAGCAATGCAAATAAGTTCAAAAGGAGCAGAAAGATAATTAATTGTTCTTAAAATATCTTTCATTTTCCTTTACACCATGGATATTCTAACCTTGTTTCTGAATGTATTTCTTGCTTCTCTTTAAGTTGTCCTTTTTCTTTGTCTCTGTTTCTCATCTTCAACTTTTTTTCTACATTTCAGAACAATTCAGCTAACCCTTATCCCAACCTTTTATACAACCACGCCCACCCAATCACAGATAAAATTCACCTCCATTCCATTCACCTCCCTCTTAGAAAGTAGTTGTAGCCATAAATAAGAGAATAAGGATAAAATTTTAAACAAATACTATAAAAATACAATACAAGGATTCTTTTTTATATATTTTTATTGTAATTAATAAAAGGGTTACATGATATTTGCCACATAGAAGGTGCATTAACTCACATATATTGATACCCTTTCACATGTGTAATACAAGGATTCTTGAACACTGTCAGATAACATGCAGATTCTGTTTCTATAAGAACTTACTTTCTTTCTATGCTTTCAGCCTCCCTTTTATCAGTTTCCTCTTTGTCTCTGTCTATTTGCACTCTCTCTCTCTCTCTCTCTCTCTCTCTCTCTCTCTCTCTCTCTCTCTCTCTCTCTCTCTCTCTCTCATCCAATATATACATATTCACATATGTGTACCTTTCTAATTCTCCAAGTTTAGGCAACTTTTCCCTTTTCTTTAAGTACAATACAGATATAACTCACTAGTGTTATGGGCTTACTTTCTGATCTCTGTGCTAAAGTAAATATTTCAACAGAGTGAGTTATATAAATTGCTTTATTGGGTTCTGAAAAATGTTTATACTGCATGGTGGCTCATGCCTGTAATCCTAGTTACTCAGGAGACTGAGATCTGAGAAGCGTGGCTCAAAGCCAGGCCAGGCACTCAAATCCATGGGACTCTTATTTGTAATTAACTACCAGAAAACTGAAAGCGGGGCTGTGGCTCAAGGCGTAGGATGGCAGCTTAGAGTGAAGAGCTCAAGGAAAGTGCCCAGGCCCAGAACTCAAGCCCCACAACAAAATGTTTATGCTATATTGCATTTTATTAAGCATGTCCTCGCATTATACCTAATTGTAAAAACAGTAGTTATCATATGAGCCTTCAGTGAACGGTAACTGCTTGCTGATGGTGCCCATTGACTTTTCTGATAAAGAGGAATCAAATCAAATCAAATCAAATCAAACCTCTTTCAGCTGTTAAAAGAAACTGTTCTCTATCTGCAGAGAATAATAAAGCAAAAATTCAGTAAAATGAGATATGCTTACAAAACATAATAGTATAACCTACCTTTTTCCTAATGGTCTAGGTCACTTCCTTTGCTCAAGTTTCTTCTTAGGTGTATTCCTCAGAGCCTCAGAGTTTATCACAAACACACAGTATGCTGATTGCTTGAAAACACTCTTTCCTCTGTCACTGGAATGGTGCTACTTGCCAGTCAGAGGCTGTGTTCTGGAAAGGTATTTAGTCGTTATCTGGGCTTAGTAAATATTTACTAAGCACCATGAAAGGCTCTCCATCTTCCAGTGAAAGTGGTGGTGAAGTGACCATTTTACTTCATAGTTCATTCACAAATTAAATAATCTATCTTTAAAAACTGTACTATATTTTCTACATGGTGCTAGGTTCTGAGTATTTTGATGCCACCTTAATTTGTATGTTGAGATTCCAACTGTCATATGGTAGTATTTAGGAGATGGGGCTTTCGTATAGGATGCCCATCAAATCGGTGCCTCATGAGAATGGCTACTCTCTTTATAAACAGGGAGAGACACAGAAAGTGATGTCCCTGTACCAGGAAACTGGTTTTCAACAGACACCAAAGGTAAGGACCTGGGGTTTTGAACTTCCTAATCTTCAGAATCATGAGAAATTCATTTTTGTTATTAATAAGTTACCAACTGTGTGGTAGTTTGCTATAGCATCTTGAAAAATTTAAGACATATGACACAGCTCCAAGTTTAGAGTTGAATATCTCAGTTTTTAGGTGGAAAATCATTCTTCTTTATTGCAATGATGTATCACAGGTGGGAGACTTATACAATAACCCATTCATCATCTTCTCTGGGGTTGCTTCTTCATCTCGTTATCTCCTGCTATGCACCACCACTCACCACACACTTCACATCTGCCACACGCTCTGCTGTACTGTTGGCTGCACAGTTTATGATAGAAGATGTATGCTGAAGGTTTGAACCTTGTATTTGATGACAGAATCAGGACTTCATACTCCAAGGTTCCAGAAAGAGCTGTTGATCCTCATTTTTATAGAAAGGGAACCACCAGCCTAGCTGCTCTTAGATCATGTGGTTAGTTGGAATGACAAAGCTGGACCTAGGGTTCAGGTCTGTTGAGCTCTAATGCAATGAAAACCATGACTGATATCGTGAATACAAATCCAAGCTCTGTTACTTTCATGTTTGCAAAAGCCACTGATACATTCTGTATTAAAATATCTATTATTTGAGATGTCTTCACATCAAAACTGACTTGACTGAATTTAGAATACACAAAGTAGAACTCATAAAAATATTTCCCCACATATGACTCCAAAATGAAAGCTTTAATGATTTTTTTTCCCAGATAAGTTAGTTTTCTGAGGTTGCATAGATGTAAGACAAGGTACTATGGACTGGGAATTTCAGGGACTGTAAGAGAATGTTACTTATCTTTCAGTGCTATTATACCTGCATTTGTGATGATAGTTCTGAGCAGTGGTGATAACAATGGGGATAAGACACAGAAATAAAAATAAGGCACTGTTGGGATCCATTTATAACAGTAAACTTATAAATCACATATACTTTCCTAAGCAAGTTCTGTTTATTCACAAAATACATAATAGTACTCTGGTAGTTCAGGCATGGATGAGTACTTCTGAATCATATTTTGTAGACAGTGGAGATTTTATAAAAGGGTTTTTAATCAATCTTTTTGGCAGACCAACTGACCCAGCATGAGGGCAATTTAGCCTGGAGAAGATAAAAGCATGAATGAGCTAAAAACAAGGCAAATCTATCATCTATGTATTTCAATTAAACTACTTAATCTTTTAATGAGACATTGCAAATTAAACCCATACCTAATTTAAAAACCCAGACAGACAGAAACACAAAAGTAGGCTTTAATCTGATGCTCATGGTTTGGATTTTTAGGTCAGGATAGAAGTTCAAGAAAAGCCAATAACACAAATTGTTTGCTTTGAAAAAATAGATTTAGTCATTAAAAAATCAGAACCAGATTGCAAATGCAATTTAGAATAAAACAAAACTCTGTTAGTAATCTCTGTCTTGGTGGAAAAATAGATTTCTGAGTTGTCATGGTATGCAACCAATATTGTGCCAGCTCCACCCCCAAGCAACCTTGATGAACTGAGCAAGATCAAGGCCAGATTGTAATCCCTTGAAGCATTGATGATAAGCACACTCTGGTTAAAGGACACAAATTACCCTTGGAATCATCATGCAGGTACATACACTGAATGCAAGAATAATGTGATTCAAACTAATTTAGGACTGTGCCAAGCAAGAAGAGAAAGTCCTCTGGGCATTCAAGAAGAACATTTAGACAAAGCAAAACAAGAATGAGAATTTGTGGTTAGCAGAAAGCTGTTGCTCATTTATATTTTATCCAGGGCTTAAAATGTTGAGCAAAGGAGTCTGCCTATAACTGAGAAAGAAAATGGAAATGTATGAGTTTCATAACTGAAATAATCAGCTAGGAAAACCAGTAAGCATCAAAATAACTGGAAGGGTGGTCTTGTTTCAGTTAGAAATTATCAACATAAACTTTTCTGTGTCTCATTGTGGTGCCTCATATCGAATTTACCATCCTTCTGCGTTAATCAGTTGAATCTCTTTCAATTATACACATTGCTATGAAAAGTCATGAGACATCACATTATACTAAATGGAAAACACTATTGATCTAACAAGAGCCATTGAACAATGAAAGGGCTTCTTTTATTATTATCACTGTGTACTCCCTTCACCAATGTTGAATGAATATATGGGTATGGAAAGGAAGAGTGAATTGATTTTTTTGTACTTTTAGATATCTACATAGTTTCAGATATATACATAATAATTTGCTAATAAACTCGTAAATAATGTTTGCCTATGTAACATGGGAAAGTACTATACACATTTTAAGATATGTTTAAATAGCAGCGCCTCCTTTTAAGAGCCTATAATCAGAGACTAATAATAATAATACAGAGGAGTTAATTTAGAAGATATGTTGTTTGATTCAATAAATTACTGTCAGACTACTGGTATTCTCATATAAATAAAGGATGACTTCTCCTGAAAGGAAGAGTAGCTTCATTAGTCACAAGTATAATGGTGTTCAAAAATAAAGTGCTTTCAGTCTGCTACGAGTATGAAAGTTTTGCTGACAATGAAGAAATGAAAGGAAATACCTTATCTCTTATTGTGAAGTAACTTTTTGCTGGTCATGGAATGTAAGAAGTAATTATTTGACAGATGTGAAAATACATATCTATGTATCTATCTATATTTATCCAGAATCAAAATGGGGACTATGCAAAGTGAGATATGCAAAATATTCAATCATACTAAATGAATAATAAGGAATTACCTTTCTCTGGTACATTAAGAGACACGATGGATATGAGAAGTGGGAAAATGGCTAATAATATATCTTTAAAAATTATAAAGACATTGCAACTGAATGAAACAATCTAGAGCCTGACTGGTGGGGAAAAGTTAAATGGCCTCAAAGTCAGGGGCAAAAATGCATGGTGGCACGTGCCTATAGTTTCATCACTCAAGAAGCTGACACAGAAGGATTGAAAACCTGAGATCATTATGGGCTATATAGTAAGATCCTGACCAAAAATAAATAAATAAGAATGCTGAAGGTGAAAAACTGAAGGCTTGTAGAGAAGAAAATACGTTTTGTCACTGAGATGTGTTCATATATATATATATGTGTGTGTGTGTGTGTGTGTGTGTGCGTGTGTATGTATACCAAAAATGAAAGATTATTTGTAAGCTATAAAGAAGAAAGAATTCATTTTACAGACTCATTATTTTTCATTGAAATAATATATTGCTATGCTTTTGATTATATCATTTCTGAGAATATACGATTTGGCAATTAAAATGAGAAAAGTAAACAGATAATAGAACAGCATATTCACCTGTCAGACTATCTTAATCAACACATTGAGAAACAATGCACAAAATCCATTTGTTTGTGCAGTCACCACTGAAAGAATATTAATTGGCCGTACTTCACAATACATCGGGGAAAAAAGTTACTACCAAAAAATGCCAATTGAACACAGAGTACTTTTGAAATTTTACCCTGCACAGATGTTGCTAAAAAATATATTGGAAGTGTTGAGAAAATGTCATGACTGAAAGAGAAGATTTAATTGGGAATTAGAAATAGAAATTGAGAAACAACCAAGAATCAGTGAAGAACTGGATTTAGGAGTTTCATTGTTTATCAATGTTTTCTTCTCCCAAGTAGATGTTGGGTGTGGGAAAAGTTAGTGGAGGATGATAAACTTCTCTTTCAGACAAGTATATCATACAACTTGTGTTCTAGCCCGGTGCAATGTTCAGGACTGCAGGGAGTATAAAACTTTACCTATTAGATAATGTGAATTGATTCAACAAACATTTTTAGCCTTTTGTATTTTGCAACAATTGGCCAGCCATTTAGGGGGTCTAATATGAATAAAGCATGACTTGTGCTACCCGTGAGTCAGCCACACAGGAAATGAATAAGTGTCAAAACAACTTCAGGACACCTCCCTGTAATGTGGGAGGAAGGGGATTTGGGGTGAAGGGTCTTGAAAGCAGATGAGGTGAGAGGCAGACTAAATGGAGAAAGAGGCTCAGGAGTCAAGAAGGAAGAGTTGTGTAATTGGTTATCAGCAGTGTCAGATTCTGTACATAGGTCAAGGAGCATCACGATGGAGAAGTGCCATTTCGTTTTGGCAGTGAGCATGTTACTGGAGACCTTGGCAAGGCTAGCTTCTGGGAAGTGGCGTGGGTGAGAGCTGGACTGGATCAGGTTCAGGAGTATTTTCACGGAGGAACTGAGTGCCTCTGGTGCATTCTAGGAGTTAGGAGAAGAAGGGTAGGGAAACAGCTGTCAGAGGGTGTGTGTATTTCTTGAGATCCAGGGTTAGGTGAGACAAGGCAGAAACCCTCAAACATAGGTCTTCTTTTAGCTGTATTTGGTCAAAAATCTAGCTTTCTTCTGGCAATAAGGAAATAGCATTAACATATTGAGGTCTTTGTTGAGCTTGTTTGTTCTATCTGGCTGTGAGTCACTGTAACACTGACCCTGCCTTTGAAGTCAGCAGATTCTATTTGGAGAGCATTGATGATTGTAGGGAAAGTCATTTAAAATGTTGACAAAAACATTTACTCTCCCTGATACGTTAAACACCTGTGTGCAGGAGTTTTGACTTCTAATAGTTCAGGAAGAGGCAAATGCCATGTGGTAGTCTAATAACAAGACACAACAAGGAAGTCTTATCTGTAGAAAGAGTTAATTAAGTGTTGGTGACAAAGAAGTGATCATACTTTCTATTTTGTTTTTTTTCTCTCATCTGAAAAAAAAAGAACTTTATAGAGAAAAGTAGTTTTGAAAACGCCAAGCTCAATTAAAATGCTAAGTGCAAGTTGTAGTTTCCCTGTCTCTGCCAGAGGGAATGTGTTCAACCTGACCAGCCACCTGTTTCCCTTCGTAAGAGCTCAAGACGGTTGCCTCTTCCAGCGTACTCCTTACTGACACTAAATATCAATGTGATGATGAATCAAAAGTCATCAGCAGCAGAGCTTTATTTACCAAGAAATGACACTTAGTAAGGTCATCTCCTTGTGAGAGGACACTGTAGCCATTAGACAAATGTAACAGAGATGTGCTCTAGCTGAAATAAGACATGAGGAAAGTATGTGTAAGGGATATGGAACTTGGGTATTTTCAACTTGATCATATATATATATATGTACACACACATACATATATATATATATATGTATATATGCCCAGAGATGGGCTGAAAATATTAGAGCAAGTTGTAAGTGGCACATGATGTGTGATGATTTGACTAGACTTGCTGAAGGTCCCAGAACTAGATATTTAAGAATCAATTACAAAGCATCTTGAAATTGCTATCTATAGGAGTAGGTTTGGAGTCAATAAGACCTATGTTCGAGTGATAAAATTATTATTTATTTGATATGAGGTACCAATCAGATGACTTTAATTTCCAAGCCACAGTTTCCTCATCTGTTAAATGCAAACAATAAATAAGCTATTTGAGGGATGAGATGTCATGCATGTTATAATCAAGAGCCAATCCCTAAATTCTATTCTCCTCATCTTTCTGTTCATCAGAAAAAAACCAATTGATAGCATTTACTTAATACTTCAGTTAGTTAATAATAATTTAGTTAATAACATGACACAAAGCTAGATAAAGAGGCCCATCTGTATAATCTCAGCAAGTGTGAGGCTGATGTAAGAGGATCTATAGTTTTGGGCAAGCCTAGGTTATAATATGAGATTGTTTCAAAAATCTAAAGTAACAAACCCAAAACATGAGAGAAAATGTGAAAAATGAATGGATGAAACAGTTAACTGCAAAAATTCTACATTTTTCTTAACATTGGAGCTACCCCTAAGAGAAAAACATTGAAGACGCCCCCCCCAAAAAAACCCCAACCTAATCTAAAAGGATTAAAGCAAGAATATTTTAATCAGCAAATAGAACCCAGAAAGTCCTGACATTATAAAATAAAATATATTCAATTCTAAAATTTAACAAGAGTCTGATTTCTACTAATATTAAAAAATAAAATTGTCTTAAATATAAAATTACCTCAGATATAGAAAGAATCCCAGTGCTCTTAGTCAAATTAATAGTAAAAATTATTCCAATAGGTTCTTTGGAACATATTAGCAATAGTCAGATAATAATGTGTGCCCTTCTCTCCACATATAAAATGCCTTCATCCATATTAGAATAACTTCATTGTTGTAGCACTTCACCACGTTATCTCTTTTATAGTCCCCATTTTCTCATTCGGCATGGAGGCCCTGGAGCCTTTTCCTCTGTCAACACACCAAACCTGCTGCCAGCTCTTAGACCCACAATGTTAATGCAAATGCCATGGCTCATCAATACTCATCTTTTTTTCCCTCAAATTTGCCGGTTTTAAGCATATCATTATAGCTACAAATAAAACCACCCCCTAAAAAATTCCTGAAAGTAATAAAGAGTAGATGGTGATGTTTTAAATAGATGTGGCAAATTGTTTCAAGCATTTTGAATTTCAGTAAATCCTGGGCCTAAATTGTACCCTTGAGGACAACTTGGAAATTTGTCTTGTTGACCCTAACTTGGCTTGATGAATAAAAAACTAGACTCTTACACTTTACCAAATAGAAGAGCACTTTTCTTAGATGACAAAGAAAACCACAATGGCCAGGCAGAGTGAAGAACCTGTCACTTAGGTGGGCAGATTGGTTCAAATCCCACTTGCTTCCAGAAAAGCATTACAACACCCCACCATTTTGCTCCATAGGGATTTTGCCATTTGTGTTCATTTATCATCAGATGAAGGACTGGCCTCCACTAAGGTTGCATGTCTCAAAGACATGCTCTTCTTTTTTCTGAATCTCCTATATCTAAACATGATTCCACACTTTGTAAAAGTCCTGAAGTCTAGGAGACAGGAAGAGCACAGGAAATTTGGATTGTACGTTTTGATTTTGTCAGCCCATGAATCACTCACTCACTTCAGTTATTCTTTTGTATGATGGAGGTAATTATAGACATCAGATTGAAGAGTACTTTGGTATCCTGAGATAAAAGAGACTCTAAAAGAGCAAAGAAACATTACTATTAGCAGCTCAGTGGTTCATAGATTTTTCCCATGTCCCTAAATTCATCAAAATAGAATCAGTTTGAGAGGAAAGACACAATAGAAAACTATTTAAATAAAGAAAATGACATCAAAAAGATGAACCAGGTGTAATAAAACATTACAGTGATGAGATGCTTCTAAAGAAATCACTTCAGTCTTGTCATGAATGAACATCACACAGAAGTTGTGGTAGTAATGTGCATCGTGCATGCACATAATATCTTTCCCAATAACTTTTTACAAGTCCTTTATTGATATAAAATGTTATTTATTAAGTCTTACAGTCTTCCATATTATCGAGCTTAAGTGCAATAATTGAAGACTGATTTGTTCCACATCACAGAAAAGTGAAAACTGTAATCCAACTTTCATTTCTTCAGTACATAAGAAAGAGATCAGAATATCTGCCAATTCCTAATTTCCATCAGGAAATGTAGTCAGCTGAAGATGCAGATGGATTTTGGCAGCTTTTCTGACTTTTGTCTTAACACTTAGCCACTTTCAAAAACAAACAAATGATCATACATGACAGGTTTCCTAGGCATCAAGTTATTACAGTACAGAGACAGAAAAGAGAAAAATCAGGTATATTATAGTACCTAGCCACAAAGAGATTACGATGTAGTTGAGAAGATACAAAAAGTAATTCATGAAAAAAATCATTTGATACTTTATTATTAAATGTTATATGTATGAAAGTTTTCCACATTAAACTAATGAAAAATAACCTTTTTAAAATATATCAACAGCTCAAAAAATTGAATCAATCCAAAACTAATCTCCAAAATAACAACCATCCCATTAAAAGATGGGCCAAAGACTTAAAGAGAGTCTTCTTTGAAGAAGAAATAAGAATGGCCTATAGACACATGAAGAAATGCTCGACATCTCTGGCCATAAAAGAAATGCAAATCAAAACAACTCTAAGATTCCACCTCACTCCAGTTAGAATGGCCATGATCAAGAAATCTAATAACAACAGATGCTGGAGGGGATGTGGCCATGCCATTGGTGGAGTGCAAACTCATTCAATCACTATCGAAAGCAGTATGGCAGTTCCTCAAAAGACTAAACATAGAGCTCCGCAATGACCCAGCAATTCCACTACCTGGCATTTACCCAATTGTCAGAAAGAGCAACATTGCTCCATTTGTAAGGAAATGGAAAGATTTAGAAAAAAATCATATTAAGTGAAGTAAGCCAGACTCAAAGGAAAATAGGCTCAATGGTTTCCCTCATTTGCATAACCAGTAGAAACCTTGGGCTCCCCTAGCAGAGATTTACAATAGAGTAAATCTTAGATACATAAGGCCATATGGTAGGACGCTAACTGAAAGAACCTCCAGGATATAGAAACAAAAGCATATAAGGAGTTGTTCTTAATGTACTATGTTATCTCTCATCTCTTTTGCTGTCCCTTGGTTATCTCATATTGTTACAGTATTTACCTTGTTATCTGATATATATGTTTATTTGGTTATTTGAAATAGGATAAGGAAGGGGGGAAAACAAGATGAGGGGCAGGGGTGGCGGAAGGGAAATGGGGATCAAGACATGAGAAAGGGCATCAATGTTTGTGAAGTAATGCACCTTCTATCTAGTGAATATAATGTAACCCTCCTATTAATTACAATAAAAATATATGAAAAAAGATTCAGGTTTCTATAGAGATTTAATTACAATTTAAATAAACTTTCCATATATTTCACTATATGTCCAGTGGCAGTTGCTCATATTGTTTAGATTTGGGTAGAGTATTTGTCTACTAACACAACTAGCTTCTAACCTTTATATACACTGCTATATGTTTTCAAAAATTCTTAAATAAAATAATAATCAAAATTCCTGAATTAAAAAAAGAAAAATACCTCCCCTGTCAGCATCTGGGACCGGAAGATGGCGGCGGCTGGGGAATTGAAGCTGCTAGAGAAATCCCTAGGGCTGAGTAAGGAGAATAAATACAGTGCTCAGGGTGAATGGCAGATTCCAGTTCTTCAAACAAACAATGGTCCAAGTCTAGCAGGATTGACCACTATAGCAACTCATCTAGTCAAGCAAGCCAACAAAGAGTATTTGCTGGGGAGTACTGCAGAAGAAAAAGCAGTAGTTCAGTAGTGGTTAGAATACAAAGTCACTCATGTAGATGGACATTCCAGTAAAGAAGATATCCACACTCTCTTGAAGGATCTTAATTCATATCTTGAAGATAAAGTCTACATTACAGGAAATAATTTTACCTTAGCAGATATCCTATTGTATTATGGACTTCATCGCTTTATAGTTGACCTGACAGTTCAAGAAAAGGAGAAATATCTTAATGTGTCCCACTGGTTTTGTCACATTCAGAATTACCCAGGCATCAGGCAACAGCTGTCTAGTGTTGTCTTCATAAAGAATAGACTGTACACTAATGCTCACTAGAAACCACCTCTGATGTGAAGAAGCATATGGAAACATTGAAAATGTTTACTGGAAAATGTATTTTGGACCTCAGTACTAACATCAATTGATAAGTAGTCTTTGCTTGTTAAAGTAGGTTTAATTTTTAAAATATAAACTGGTATATAAGTACTTTATTTCTCTTGTTGAAGTTGTACAATTTTTATGCAGAAATTGAGCTATCAAAAAAGTTGAGATCAAGTTATAAATTACCTTGTTTTAGAGATGATTTATTTTAATGATAGCTGCAAATCAGTGACTTAATCTTAAAACATAGGTAGTCCTTTCAGTGGTTAAAATGTTTGGCTATTTATTAACCTCTCTTTCATATTTTAAATTTTATTTGCCTTTTGTGCATATCTACGGTCATTTGTTTATTAGCTCCTTCAATAAATTATGACAAGAATACAGAAAGGGAAAGCAAATCTATTTGTTTTCAAGTATTTATGTGAACTAGTAAAGGTGATAAAAAAAAGAAAAATAACCTTTTTATTATTTCGACACCATCCCTATTTTTCCTACAGAATATATAAAAAGCACAGATTCTGTCATATCATATCTTCTTTTTGGGGGGGTTGATTGTGAGGTTTGAACTGTGGGCCTGGGTACTGTTAGATGACGGCTAGCACCCTACCACTTGAGCCACAGCACGACTTCCCTTTCATATCTTCTTTAATAAGAGAATTTAAGCTCATCAAAAGTAGGAATCTTATTTTATTTTAGGTGATTTTAGCCCTTAACATTATCCTGGACTTGTAGGAAGAATATTTGTTAGATGATATACTGGCATAATAATTTTTAAATGTAGACAATTAACTATATTACTATGCAGTGAAATTGCTGAGTGAGTTTCCACTGATAATTAAAATCCATTAGATTCAAAACAATTAAGAAATAAGCGCTCCACTCTTGATATTCTTTTAGAACCTCAACAGCGTTTACAAATTAGTTTGTAGTTTTAACGTTCCTTACAAGTATTTTCCACCACTTTTTAAAATCACCCGCACATAGTTTAGATTTTCCTTCTTCAATGAACAGATAAGACAAATAAGTGACCAAAACAGAGGAATTTGAGTTGTCTTACAGTTGGCAAGATGCCCTTGTCTTTTTGCTCTCCTTGCACCTCCTATTTCACCCTTTCTCTGATCGTCAGGTAAAGAAGTAAAGGACTTAATTTAGCAGTGTGCTGATACTTAGAGAGGAATCAGTTGCCAGTGATAAGGAAAGTGGAAAGAAGGGGTAAAGGACAGGATTCAGGAGTTTCCGAGTAAACATGGAAAGACAACTAGTATTTTTAATTTCTTCCCAAGGCACAAGCAAAAAAAAATTGTCAGCTGTTTGTGTGTCCTTGGAATAAAGCCAAAGTCAGAGGTGGTGCCAGGGTCTGGGGAAGAAATTGCATGTAGTTCTAACCCTTGCTTGGAGACAAAGAGGAATGTTTGGACAATAGCTCTCTATCATCTTCTATTTCTTTCTTTCTTTCTTTCTTTCTTTCTTTCTTTCTTTCTTTCTTTCTTTCTTTCTTTTTTCCTTCCTTCCTTCCTTCCTTCCTTCCTTCCTTCCTTCCTTCCTTCCTTCCTTCCTTCCTTCCTTTCTTCTATTATCCCACCTTCATGGAAAAACAGAGGACTTAACCTTCTTTGACTATCTGCTCTCATGTGCCTATGCAAAATGTTTCAAAGTTAAATTACATTTCTTTGTAATCCTGGCGTACAGAATCATTTATTTTTTACACAGTAAGTACTGACCGATTCAGAGAAATCTAGATAGGTAAGCAATTCTCTTCCCTTTAAGATGCTCTGAATCTTAGAAAAGGTTATTTAATAAGGACACATAGGACTTTCGCAGAGAATAAGACAACTAAACTTATCTTTAAATAGGTCAATAGGTTATGTACATAAGCTTAAGAGAAACTTAGGTGCCTTACTTAATTTTTTATTTTTTTACTATGTCCTTCAGGCGGGAAGAGGGGCGAAAGAATGACATGAAAGTAGTTTTCTGAATAGATTCTAGATTTCCTTGAGCTCTCTAGCTCCAGGCTCTATTCAAAGAATACTTGCCTCTCACTATTTTCTGATAATTTCCTGAGAGAAGCCATGATGTGTAGGCCATGGGGGTCAACCAAGGTCAGCTCCTGTTCCCACTATAGGGAATGAGACACTGGATCTGGCTTTGCTCAAAAATAGCCTGTGTCCATGCTGTGGAATCAGCTTGATATCACCAAGTCCAAAACTTGGTGCCAGAAGTCCTGCTTTTAGAAAGAAAGGACTCATAGCCTTTTAACGTTGCTGTTATGCAAGTTTTTAATTAGTCATGAGGGCGCTGGGAAACTCACGTATCATAACAACCAGGACAAGTAGCTCAGAAGGAAGCCAACAGAACAAAAGCAACACATTTCAGTGTATATTTTCTCTACTTGTCGAGTACTAAGACCTTGGATATCTAGTGAAGCAGAATCATTTGTCCCAAATCCTTGTAATTCACTCTAAATTTGTCACAGCATAACTACCTTCCTTATTTTCCAAGATGCCGATCATTTGAACAACTTAATCCAAGTAATGTCACATTTGATTGATAGGCAAAACCTGCATTAGACAGATGGACTTTATACTTTGAGCCTTCTCTGGCATTGAGGAGATATGTGCATTCCTATTGGGAAGATGTAGTTTTACTTGTAGAAGAAATAAAACCCAGTAAACTATGCATAGACTGCATATTATTCCTCTGAATTTGTCCTCCATAACAATCTTATTTTTTAAAAGACATTTGCTGAACTATTAGTGTGCCATAAATAATGATTTATTAACATTGCCTAATAAATCACATCCCTGGCTCACAGCTAAATAATCATATGCCTTTTGTTTTGCAGAGACGGAATGAAAGTCATAGATTAAATTAATGGAAGGAAAGTGAACTACAAACCATGGTTACTCCTACTTTGGCAAAGTGAATTATTCATGAAAATTCTACAGCAGGCTTACAGTGCCAAAGGTAGCCCTCAGGACAATTTTTCTCAGCCTCTGGGTCCAGGGAGTAATTGCAAAGTGGGTAGCAATTACGTTTGGCATCTTCCCACTTTGTATTCACTGTCCTTTTTCCATCTATTTTTCTGGAACCAAGTATTTAGTGGCTCTATCAAAATATATGACTTCTCAAACTCTTCTCTGAGTCATCCCTCTCATCTTCTTGCACTAAAGGAAACCAGGGTCCTAAATTTTGCATTGATAAGTGTATACACACACACACACACACACACACACACACACGAAAGAAAAACTTGCTCAATAAAGGTATGGTGCCATTCATATCATTCATGTCCAATATCTTTATGACTTTTCAAGATATTTTTTGTGGGGATTGGTTGTTGGTTTTTTTGGGGGGATGGTATTTTTTTTGGTTGGTCATGGGGTTTGAAGTCAGGGTGCTGTCCCTGAGCGCTTCAGCTCAAGGCTAGCACTCTTCCACTTTAAGTCACAGAATCACTTCCAGTTTTCTGATGGTTCATCTCACAGATTTTCCTGCCCTGGTTGGTTTTGGTACTGGGATCCTAAGATCTCATCCTCCTGAGTAGCTGGGATTACAGGTGTGAGCCACCGAGTGTCTGGCCAGGTAAGTTTGTAAACACTAAAATAAAACATTTATTGAGTGTGGTAGAAAGTAGGATACTTGCTGACTTACTTGTCCCCTTATTTAGGCCCTAGTGTCTGCCCAGCTCCCATATTCCAGACAATATGAAAAGGAACCAGTCATCACTTCATATTCTCTTTTTTAGTTATTTCTTTATCTCTCTTCCTGAAAATATAGACCCAAAGACCAATATTCTGAACTTTAGGCATTCCTTTTTTTTCCAGTTCTGGGGCTTAGACTCAGGGCCTGAGCACTATTTTTGCGCTTTCTCAAAGCTAGATCTCTACCACTTGAGCTACAGGACCACTTGCAGCCTTTCCTATGTAGTACCAACAAATGGAATCTAGGTCTTTGTGCATGCAAGGCAAGCACTCTACCACTAGGCCAAACCCCACCTCCTAGGTATTCTTAAAACTATTGCCTATCATTCCATTTGAATGCTAACAGTTCAATGTCTTGGTTTCCAAATGACTGACTGACTTGTGACAAGTCATTTTATATAGGAGATTAGGTAAGTGTCTTTTGAATCAAGTCTAAGTTATAAATTATGGCTCTATCACTTTCAAGTTCTGTGATAAGTTGATTTCCTTAATCTCTTGTAAAATGAGGGTACCAATAACTAGTATATCAGATGATTTTCAAGTTGTACTGATAAAAGCATGCACACAGTGCCTGGCATGAACTTAGTGCCGAATCAATGTTAGTTATTGTTGCTACAGGCATTTCCATTACTAAATTATGTCACACCATCCAGCAAAATGTCACTTAGTGTCTTCACAGCTCTCCTGTAGTGATATCCCTTCCTGAGCATCTGGCTTTTAGGCTAAATCTCATTTTTCCATCCTTAGTTGCTTATTTAGAGGTACTGTGTGTGTTTGACACTGTCATAGAAAATGGAAGCTATAGTGAGGTATACAAATAGGATTCTTATCCTAAAGAATCTTTTAGGACAGATGGAAGAAATGATTTAGAAAAGTAATATGAATGATAATAAGGCCAGTGCCAAAACCAGGTGTTAGGAAAACAAGTAAGAATTTGATAGGAAGAGTCTACCAGAATTAAGAGAGGTCCATTTTGGGGGTCTATCTGGGATAAGTAATCTAGATTAGTGAGAGAGAGCAACAGGAATAAATGTAACAGTGGTAGAGAAATGCAGCTATGGAGATGGGAAGGAGACAGAGAGGCAGGAGTGGAGTCAGAGTGGTGGAGGTGATGATGGCGTTTGGGAAGTGAGTGGTAGTAGTGGTAGCTGAGGAACAAAGAATTACACTGGAGGCAGAGCAGGATCCTGAGAACTCCATCATTCCACATTAGGGG
This sequence comes from Megascapheus bottae, assembly GCF_031878675.1. Lineage (NCBI taxonomy): Eukaryota > Metazoa > Chordata > Mammalia > Rodentia > Geomyidae > Megascapheus > Megascapheus bottae. Next base: position 87,267,930 of record NC_143509.1, read on the forward strand.
CAGACATTTGGAAGTATTTGGTGATGCTTTTAGTTGCCATCATTGGGGCTGGAGTGTTCTACTGGCATCTAGTGGGTAGAGGCCAGGAATGCTGCTGAGCATCCTCTAATGAAGAGAACAGTCCCTTCTATGTAGAATTATCTGGCTAAGATTGGCAATGGAGCTGAGGTTGAGGAAACCTGGGCTATAGAGGTCATGTGTACTTTGGAAAGGCAGGTTCAATGCATTCTTCTTTATCCTTGAAATAAGAGGGGTGTACTGGAGGGTTATAAGAACAGGTGTGGCATGATTATATTTGCTTTCTTACAAGCCATCTCTGGTTGGTGTTGCGAAACAGCAGCTGATAGGCCTTTGCAAAAGTGAGAGATGATAACATCTTGGACCCAGCTTGCATTAAAATTGAAACCCCACTACTTCCTGAATGAGGGAGTAGATGTTGTAAAGCAGGAAAAAAATAATTACACTCCAGATAATGAGAGCTGTGATATTTTAAGATTGTGGGATTCTTCCCTTTCTTAGTATATACAGGAGTCTACTTCTGACCCTGTGCTGGATGGCAGTTACCAGGTAGAGCTGCAACACCTACATCACATTCTCCATCCAGCCTTCTTCTGTCACTGTTCACTTTATTGAAAATTGTGCTTTGTGAGCTCTTTGGTCCAATTAGACGTTATAATCACCCTAGAAACAGCTGTGTGTTAATCACTGCTCCATGGATTCTGAGGGCCCTTCTCAGTCCAGTGTGAAATCATGTTTCTCTATCAAAATGGAATGTGGCCCTTACTTCTCAAATTGCTTTTCTAATAAATTGCATACGCTAGCAGACCTCCAGACCCAAAGCCCACCATCCACATAGTAGCAATATGACAAGGTACTGGCAATATGATGCTTTTAATAGTTTATCATAGGTCTCCTTATTTATATATTGTAGGTTTTTAAAAATCTTTCCTATATTAAAAGACACTCACAATCAAATCTGTGATTTGGATGTTACACTTGTGAATTTTTTTTCCTATTCTTAGATCTGAAAGTCAGAAGACATTCTGATTACAGAGTAAAAAACAAGGGAGCTATACTTCTGAGTCATATTCTTACTACATAGAACCAGCACAGCATATAGTCTGGCCCTCATGTTTGGAGAACCCTAAGAATTGGGTTTCCCAAGATATCCATAGAATGTGTAGAATGAAGAGTAATAACTAGGGGCCAGGAAGTCAAGAAGCAGATCAGAGGTAAACGCAGCCAGGTTAGAGTGTAGAATGCTGGAATATTTTGTGTACCATTTCAGATCTCTCCATTTAATGGTGTGCTGATTATGAAGACAAATGTTAAAGAATCAATAAGTAGTCAAACAAAATGTATCTCCAAGAGCCATTTGGCCAGTAGCTGCCAGTTTGCAAAATCTTGCCCAGAAAACAAAAAAATAAATAAAATTGAAGGCTTAAGACTTCCACTGACACTTTAGAGACTGTCATTTTAAATTGCTAAAATATTGGAAGCCAAGAAGGATAGGTTGATAGATAGACAATTTTAAAAATACTATTCTCTCTTTCTCTCCAGTTTAATGCAGTCCCACTTGTCCAAACTTTCTTTAATGTGTTACGTTTCTGGGTCTTTATTAAAAAAGTTTCGATCTGTACCAAGGAGACCTAGTGTATTTCCTATTCCTATTCCTTCTTGTAAACTTTTCAGTGTATCTGCTTTTACCTTGAGGTCTTTATTAAATCAGAATTAATCTGGGTGCAGGGTGACATAGAAGGTTCCAACTTTAGTTTTCTGTAGGTGCTTAACCAGTTCTGTTAGTACCATTTGTTGAAGAGGCTCTTTCTTCCAATCTATTTTTTTGGTTCCCTTATCAAAGATTAGGTGGCCATAGTTCTGTGGGTTGATTTCCGGGTCTTCAGTTCTATTCCATTGGTCCTCGGACCTGTTCTTGTGCTGGTACCAAGCTGTTTAGCTTACTATAGCTCTGTAATAGATCTAAAGTTTGAAGTTTGGTATTGAAATTCCTCCTGCGCTGTTCTTTCTGCTAAGAATTATTTTTGCTATTTGGGGCCTTTTATTATTCCATATGAAATTTTGGATTGCTTCTTCTTTTTCCTTAAAGAATGACATTGGGATTTTGATGGATATTGCACTGAATTTGTAGATTGCTTTGGCAAGACTGCCATCTCTGTCTCTGTCCATCTCTCTCTCTTTTCTTGTCAGTCACAGGGCTTGAACTCAGGGCATGGGTGCTGTTCCTGAGCTTCGTTGCTCACAGCCAGTACTCTACTATTTCAAGCCGTACCTTTGTTTCTGATTTGAGTTGGCGATAAGAGTCTCACAGAGACTTTCCTCCCTGGGCTGGCTTTGAACCCTGATCCTCAGATCACAGTATTCTGAATAGCTAGGATTACAGGGACGAGCCACCAGTGCCGCACTTTTCTCTTTCCTCTTCTGATTTTGTATTACTTACCATGATCACATGAATGTAAAATTATTTCCCACCTTTTCCCCTAAACAGTTCCTTGCCATCTGTCTTTATTTTTCATATCCAAAACATCACAATGATATTAGGAGTGTGAAGTCAATCTATGTAGGACAGAAATTCACAATCCTTGTTGAACTGCTGTTCTTAATGGGTACAGCCACATTTGTAAGCCCAGTAAAATATGTCATCAAAATCTGAAGGAACATATTAACTATAATGCCTAGTTCATAGTAGGGTACATTAAAGATAGACTTCCAGTCTTAACTCTTAATCTCTTTTCCGGCTTTGATAGATTGAAAATTCTGATATTCTAAGCACAGCATTAATTTTTCCCACAGCTACAGCTGTGCATTGCCTTTTATCTTGGGAGGAGATTTTCTTTTGCACAGGTCTAAGGAAATGCAACACAAGGGAAATGTTATTTTAACAAATTTCACGGGATGGGGAGAAGAAAGCTCTTTTTGCTGCTACGGGATATTGTTAGAAGATTTTACTGGATTGTTATAGTGTTATGCAGTAAAAATAGAATTTTTGCTAGAAGGAAACTGTGATTTTTTTTTCCATTTTTTAATTTTTTTTTAATATTTTTAAGAAACTGTGATATTTTTGTATTTATATGTTACCATTTATTCTTAAGAAGGCAAAGACCTTTGCATATATTAGACACTGTCATTAGCCCTATAGCTCACTTTGGCTGGATGTCCAGATCATTTCCAGTTTTCCTCAACTGTTTTCTGCAGTGTAAATAGAGAAAGTGAGAAGAGAATAGCAGTGGTAGGAAGAAACTGGTGGGTCATTTTGTTTTCATTTTTGCTTATGTTTTGGGGGAACAGCTGGTGCCATAGTTTGTTGAATTTTCCTCTTAAAATGCTTGTATTGAAAACGAATATTGTGAGATCATGAAAAGTTGGTCTAGATGGGAACTTCTAGAAGTGTTTTTGATATGACATCAACTCTATTATTACTTGGGTACAACTAGGGAAGGAGTTACTGACAATAACAAAAAAGTTAATAATAGGTCATGAAAGCTCTGCCACATGATGGATGAAGGTATTATTTAATTTGTGGATTAGTGTACTAATAGGTGAATAGGTTCTCTAGATACAGACCAGTTAGGTTCTGAATCATGGTGAGTTCTCTTATCATCTACTACCTTAAGAAATTCTGCAGAGAATTTCTACTCAGCAAGATGACCTTAATCATAGATGGTTTCTTAACAACAGACTTTCTAGCTGTATCTAGGACCCAGAACACTGGTCCATTTATTTTGCACCTTACTATATCTTCTTGTTTTATTTCTTATTATCTTCAAGGAGTTGCCATTTACCATGTCCCTTTATGTGTAGAATACATTTTGAGTGTTATTAGATTTTTTGGTGTATGGCATTTTCCTAAATACAACTGCCTCTGTGTGGGCATAGTGTATAAGGCTGGTCTTGTGTTCTTACCACTGATCATGCACAACTTTGCTTGCCTAGAACAGCAGGTGGTAAATAACATTTTGCTGATTGAAGGGTTGGTTCAGTCCATTGCTTTCTTGTCTCTCAAAACAGGTATTGTGAGGCAGAAGAGTCTCAATTTAGAGGCCTCGAGGCACATAGCATTCCTATTATTGACAAGATACCCTAAATGGCTGTCATGACAAATGGACATGATAAGTCAGTCGTTTGCAGGCAGACTTGAAACTTTCCCTAAAGCATTCTGTTAAAGAACTACCCTAAGCCAGTGGCCTAATACCATTGTAGTATTTTTTTTTCTAAAACTCTAAATGTCTTTTTGATTACAGAGAAGTCTGAGAATTTTATTCCTGCATAGCAAAGATTCTCTAACCCCAACCAATGCTGATCTGAAGGAAAAGCATATCTAGAAAGAACAGTTAGCAAAGGAAACATAACACATGGTGACAGAAAGGAAATAGTCTTGATGATTAATAAAAATTTGGCTATATAGATTAGAAAGTAGATTGACACCAGTGAGTATATTTTAAACTTTCAGTTTTTACTCTGGGTTTTGTAGATAACAGGGTAACTACCAGCAACTTCCAACTTGCTCTTACCAATAATCTATTGAAGTAACTTCTGAGAAATTCAGGAAATGGTGAGAGGCATTGATCCATAGAAAGAGGAACAAAAGACTTTCTTACTGCCTATCCTGGGTAAGAAAGCTGGTTGTGGCAGGTCCCAGAGGCAGGGCTGGGTGTGTCTCTTGGTTGTATATCAAGCCTGTAAAATTCAGGGAAGAAGGTTTGCTAATCTCTAGGCCAGGTGGGTGAAGACTCATCTACATTCTAAACTTCCAGTGTCTCTGTCTTTGACTTTTGTCAAGAAATCTCTAGCATAACTACAAATATTTCTAGGTCCTTTGTAATGGTGCCACTCAATTATTAGTTTTAATTTCTAATGCATACATATCTTATCAAATGTAATTGAAAGTCTAGCACATGGTGTGTAAAATCAAAAGCAAAAGTAAACCATGGTTTAGTTTCCTAGAGGGCCAGATCTGAGACTACTCAATCCATTAATTTTATTTCAGGAAAGAAATTAAGAGGATAACACATATAGGGAACACTTTCCATGGTAACTGTGGTACATATTTTTATATTATTTAAAGTAGGAGTTTGTAGAATGCTGAATGTGCTTTATCATTAGGGTATATGATACTAGATCCGAGGATGTAAAAAAATAGGGGCAAAGGCTCTGAATGAGTTAAAATTCAACAACTGCTTCCTGATCATTTACTGAAGGTAAGAACTGGGTTTGGCAAAGACCCAGAAGATAAAGCCTTTATATACAATTAATTTAAAATCACCTTGTGACATTTAGATGTATATACAATCAAATATGAACTTATGTACATTTGAACTGGAGATGAAAATGATTTCCAAGAGAACTTGAAACTTAACTGGTGAGTGAGAACTAGAAAAGAATGGGGGTGGAGAAGATGATGACATAATCATTGTTTATTGTGTGTGTCTCCTTCATGACAAGTATAAATACAGGATCTTTTGGTAAATTATCTCTAAGACTTACTTTAAATATATAAAAACCCACTAATCCTAATTTAAATACTAAACAATTGAGGCTTAAAAATGTCATATTAGTCAACTATAGGATTCAGACACAGACTGGTTGGGTCTAAAGACTAGGTTGGCTACCATAAAAGAGCTTAAGCTCACGAATAAAAATGTTGTAATAAAGAGCTTGGAAAGAAGGTTTGCATAATCATAGGCAGTAAATCTGGATAGGTCACATGGTGACAGATTGTAATTAGATGTGAAGTGTAGAAAGATCCCATGATACAGGAGGCAGCAACTCAAAGTTCTTGATCAAATCTATAATTTTTGTTAAACTTTATATATTTTGTGTAGTTTCCTAAGTCAACATCCTTTCTCAGACTGGAATATAGATTCTGTTCATTTTATTGCAGGACCTCCTGAATTGAATGTGCGCAATACAAATCCAATTCCCATTCTCTTAGGGGAATCTAGAGTCCCACTTTTCCCCTCATTTTTAGTCTTCAAGGAGAAAGGAAGTCAAAGGACTAGCATTTCATTTCTTCTTTTTTCTTTCTAGTCAGAACAATCAGAATAACCCAGCTCTGATATATATATATATATATATATATATATATATTTGCTTTTCTAGTCTTTATTTGAAAGAAACAAAGAAAGCATAAGCCAAAGGGCAATTTCTACAACATGAATGAATAGAGCTCAAGTAAAGCAATCCCTATCAGCAATGAGTAAGAAAATTACATAACATTTGGAATTAGGAAAAATGATTTCAAGATTAATAGCAGTGAGTGTTTCAAAGATGAGGTAAGGAATGGATTTGCTAAAAAGGAATAAGGATATTGCCTATCTTCACAGATTTTAAAAGTGGGAAAGGAAATAGTTTTAAAATGAGGGTGGGGAAGAAAAAATGGATTATGCATGAATAAAGAGGTCAGTATATGTACTTGAGATTTTAATACTTATGTCAAATCACTTTGAAGGTCTACTTTAGGAATAGTGTAATACAAAAATGCAAAAGTAATAACAATTCACTAGGCAGTTGTGTAAGTGTCAGTACTGACAATGAGCAACTGAATGACATTTTACAAAGTATTAGTCTTTTCTCCCCTGTGTCATTTCATCTTAGATAATCAAAGGCATTTAACCTTGATATATGACAGCTATAAATGAAAATTAGCATCAGGAAGAAATGATGAGTCAAAATAAGAGGATCGTGGAATTAACTGATAATAATAAGCAATAACTGGTTGACTTAACTTTGTATTTCAATTAAGTCATTTAATATGAAGAAATATTTACCACTATCCTTCATTATATTTTACTATAATAGTACACTTTCTTTAAAGAGGAAATCTGCATGTGACAAGAGGAAATATTTATGTAGAACTGCAGAGAGATTGATGATAGCTCAGAGATGGCAAGCTGATAACATCCTGCTTAGAAAATAGACATTTCTGCTCTTTGTCCCTTCCTTCTTTTGATGCAGCACAGTCTCTATCTTGCTAGCATCCTCTTCTTCACTTCTTTCCTTCACCTTTTGAACCTAGAAGCCAGAGCTATTTTCTCTACTTAACCATTTTACAGAGGAAGATAGTCATCCTCGAATGTCCCTGTCATTTCATTGTTAGTATAGATTCTCATACAGGCACTAGCCCTGGGTTGTTGACCTTGGCTAGTTCTCCGCATTTATAGTAAAGATGGCTGCTTGCATTCCTTATCGCTTCAGTTCTTATGGGGCAGGGGAGAGGAGACCAAAATGACTTGGACAAATTAAACAAAATTACTATTAGGATTTTTATTAAATATTAAACTCATTGGTCAGAACTATGAATTTAATGAGATCAATGTGTTTTGCTGAATTCATCTTTATTCCAAAAACAAATTCAATAAACCTTACAGTTCCCATCTTTAGGATTGGATCATTACAGCATATTGAAAAATCCTATCAGTTTTGTTTTAATCTCCACGGTGATTAGTTATGCGAGTTATAATCACCTTTGTTTACATTTTGTTAAATCTGCTTGGAACAGGTGGCAAGATCATGGGATTGAGAAGCAGGCAGAGTGAGGAGGGTTGGAACTCAAGTTTCAATTGCTGTATTCTGTCTATGGAGTACATGGCTGCCGCCCTGGCTATCCTGAATGTACTGCCAAAATATCCCACTGCATTGCTTTCAGGGCAAAGGTAATTAGGCATTCTGGAAGGGTCCTACTGTTTTTCAGATTGAGCAAATCCTTAACAGGTGCAGCCCTAATTCAAGGCCTTAGGGGGAGACATTAGAGAGGCAGCTGTGAGTGTTGAATTGCTTCAAAAAGAAATACTAAGCAAAGAGTTTGCCATGAGAAGCAGTGAGTCCCCAAAGTACATCCTTTTAAGTAGCAAACCACCCTTGGCGTAGAAACAATGAAACGCATGCTCTGCTGTTGAAGTGGGATGGTGCGGTATTTACCTGGAAAGCTGAGCAAAGAGATATAAATGTCTGTGCAATATCTAAACACGAGACTCAATTGTTTTTTATTTTTATTTTTTTTAGAATTTGGCTTTAATTGTTCTTATAAATGATCCAGATCCAGTGTCAGTCAGCTTTGTATCATTGTGACAAAATACTGGATAGATCCATTTAAAGGAGAAAAGGTTTATTTTAGCTCACAGTTTTGGAGGTTTCAGTCCATGGTCAGCTTAACACTTTTGGTTTGAATTTGCAGAGAGGAAGATTTCCTTATTATGGGAACTTGTGGCAGAGGAGACTATTTACTTCATGACATCCAGGAAAAAGAGAGAGAGAGAGAGAGAGAGAGAGAGAGAGAGAGAGAGAGAGAGAGAGAGAGAGAGAGAGAGAGAGAGAGAGAGAGAGAGAGAGAGAGAGAGGGAGGGAGGGAGGGAGGGAGGGAGAAAGAGAGAGAGAGAGAGGTGTCAGGAAGGAGCTGGGGACAGGATACTTCCTCCTAAAGCATGCCCTCAGTGACCTACTTCATCACATCCAAAGTTTTCAGTAACTCCCAATAATGCCACTAACTAGCAACCAAGCAACCAAGCTGTTAGTACATATCCTGCTGGGGTAGTATTTCAGATATCATTCATTACACTTAGATATCAGGATAAATGACTGGATCAAATCACTATGGAAGCTAGCAAAAAAGTTAGGAGTGAGGAAAAGCAATGGTACGGAGAGGCTACTTCTGTTCCCATAGGCTGTGCTTTCCTTCTTTCTTTCCTTCCTTCTTCCTTCCTTCCCTCCTCCTCTGCCTCCCTCCTTCCCTTTATTTTTTGCATGGCTAAGGAGCTAGCTGAGGATCTGCACATAAGTAGCAAGCGTTGTACCCCCGTGTTACACCTCCAGCCTTTCCTATTCATTTTTATTTCTGCTCCAAGTTAAGAAAAGTAAAAGAGAGTGGCAAAGGGGGAAAAGCTAGATGAAAAGAGAAAAAGATAAGAGAGAAAGCAAAGGAGACAGAAGGCAGAAAAAAAAAACTTGGAGAAAATAAGAATCAAATAGTTTTGATTAATTATCAGTGGGATACTTGGACTTAAGGAATGAAACTATAAACAGATAGTGGTTAGGGGGTCACACCATGCTGCAAAGTCAGAGTATGACTTGGAGAGCAAAGGGAATGATGGAAGAATTAGAAGTTTTTGTTGTATGGAGCTCTCAACAGGAGTGATCTCTTGATGAATAAGAGCTAGGCACAGAGGCATTTCAGTTTTACACTTCAGAAGAAGAGTAAGAAGAGGTAGAAATTATTGTCTGACTAATCTCAACTAGTCCCCAAACAGACAAAGTAGCTGAGTGGTAAAAGGTCAATTTCTATAGGATGCTCCCCCATTCCCACCCCCAACACCTCAAAGCAGTTTTAAAGAGGGCTCCTTTGCTATTTGTTAGTTACTAATTGCATGGTTTACAGTCACTGCCTCCTGGAGACCAGAAATCAAAGCCTATTTACCGATAAGCAGTATACAAATTTAACAATTGAGGTTGCAGTTCAGTCATTCCGAATTTGGGATATGGAACTCTTGAGTGTTTCATAATGTGTTTTGTGCATGGTCAATGAGACATTTAGCTCCCACACAATTCTGGTCTCCCTTTCCTAGAACCCAGCCCTTCTCTTTAAATAGCTAAACTATCAGGCTTACTGAATATTCTTTACGGATTGGGTGAAGTTAAGTACATGGTGTTTATTTGGGAAGGAGGAAACTTGAACTTGCCCTAAAATTGCACTGACTTCCAATCTCAGTGAAACATGGCTTGGCTACTGGAGCTGAGGGAATGAATCATGTGGCAACCTGAGGTCACCATTGTTTAACTCTAGTGTCATTGAAAGGCTCAGCTGTGTGTGTGTGTGGGGGGGGGTGGGTGGTAAGGTAAGGAGCCAATAGGGAAATAAGTACAAGACTGGACCAAAGGAGAAGAGGAGAAGAGAAAGAGAACGGTTTATGTGGTGGGGAAGTGGTGGAGTGGCACCAGTTGTTTCCCGATGTGACTTTGCGTGGACACTGCACCGAAGTTACTTCACAGAGTGTGAACTCATAGAGCACTCGGTGGCCTCTGAAGCTCAATGCCAAAGAATCACCTTCACAGGGGCTAGTTCAGAACAGAAGGAAAGCCCTACGGAATGAGAGTGCTTCTTAGGGACAGGGAATGAAAAATGAGCCAAACAGGAATAAAGGGAGAGAAGAATTAGTTTTTAAAACTCCATTAACAAAGAACTTTACTCAAGGAGGAGCTGTTAATAAGTAATGAAACAAAGTGCCTGTTGTGGAGATTAAATGCCCCTGTGTCTAGGTACAGAGTTCAGGCTGCAAAGTGTAGCTGTCACCCTGTCTATAACCCCACCATAGCCTTAGAACCTCTGGTTCAAAGTGTGTCTTGCTGCCTTCCTGTTACTAGGCTGCCCAGTTCAAGGTCCAGCCAGGGTTCAGAGTTCAGTGTCTGAGGCTCGCCTGACTGCCTTCTTTGTCTGGCTCTGGCAAGCTTTTGATAAGCCATGCATTGCTTATTTAAGGCGATTATTGCAAACAACCGACAGATTATTTCCCCAGATTCTCACATGTATTCTTTATATGCAAGCTTAAAAACAGTACTAAACTGTAATTTCTTGAGGATTTGGATGTGGACAAAAGTAATCAAAATAAAGACATGAAAGATTAGGTTGAAAAAAATCTATTTGTAAGGAATAATGCTGCTTCAAGTAGATAGATAAGAGGGAGGCCCATTGAAGTTAAGGATTTGTGGGGACAATTTCAACATGGGTCAAAGATTTCACTCTTGGACAAAGATTCAGTAAATTCTATATTAGCCCTTTAAATTGAATAAACCCTTCCTTATATGATTATAAACCAGTTACTTTATTTCTGAATAGAGCTTCCTACTATTTGACTGTCCTTTGTTATTTATTTTCTAATTGAAGAGTCTTAAAAAGTAAGAAGTTAACTCACTTTCTCCAATAGTTTCAATTGTTTGACCCTGTCTTAGCAAGAGCCTTAGGAAGGTGGCAAAACACTAATTAGGAATCCCATTTCACAGACAAGGAAACTGAATGTAGAGATTTCATTTTCCCCAGGATTGCAGAGTTGATACAACACAGAGCCAGCCAGCAATCCATCTCTTTACCCTTTCCTCTCAGCCCTTTTTCCATTAGTCTACTGCAGCTTTTAATGTCCTGACACCAATTTACTTTAAATGGGAGTAGTTCTTTTTCATCATTTTTATGGAAATGAACAGAGTCAAAGTGAAACACAGGGGGCAGGCGGTTTGGAAAATGTTATTTGAAAAGAGCACTTCAGGTAAAGGGTTCAGAGAAACAGGGTCTGACTCTCCCTTGGCCTAGCGCCAGGCCCTTGTGACTCATGCTCCAGCTCCTAGCCACAGGTGCCAAGGGGGCAGGATTTTAGTGTAGCTTCCCAGTGGGTCGGTTAGGGTGCTGCTCCTTCTAGTGATAGCCTGGATTAATATTTTACCTCAAAGAGGAGCAGTGCCCATCGTGACATACTGGACTCCCAATGCTTAAGAGTCTGGGATCTTACCAATATGGATACCTAAAATCAACTTGAAAGAGTTTTCTTTTGTGTTTCCTTTCGCTACAGATAGAACTTAAAGATCAGTAGCAGGTATCACACTCCCAGCGAATACATATGAAGGTGTACAATGTTCCAGAGATTTCCTGAGATTCCCAATTAGTAGATGTTGACATGTGGAAATATTTTCAGTTATTCATAGAGTCCATAGTCTGTCGGTGTTACAAGAGGATGTAAACATAAATTTAGGTATTTCCCTATTCCTTGTTCCCAGATAGGACTGGAATGGGAAGAAAGAAAATCAAGACTGTCCATATCTGGTGACAACAGAGCCACAGGCAAAAAAAAGGGGAGAGGGGCCGGGAGTTTGGCCTAGTGGTTAAAGTGCTTGCCTAGCATGCATGAAGACCCGGGTTCTATTCCTTGGTACCACATACATAGAAAAAAGCCAGATGTGGTGCTGAGGCTCAAGTGGTAGAGCTCTAGCCTTGAGAAAGTCCAAGGACAGTGCTCAGGCCCTGAGCTCAAGCCCAGGACTGGCAAAAAAAAAAAAAAGGGGGAGAGGAAAGGGTAAGGATGGAACCTTCATGTGTGGGGTTTCAGATCAGATGTTTGACTTATGTTTAGGCTTTTCATCCATATAACCATAGCAGGAGATATTAGCTCCATTTTACAATAATTACAGGGAAATTCTGTGATGTCAAGGTACATTTTTAATCCACAAAACCTCTAAAAACAAGCAAAACACAGGTTTAGGAGTTTGGCCTAGTGGTAGAGTGCTAGCCTAGCTTGTGCAAAGACCCAGTTTCAATTTCTCAGTATCACATACACAGAAGTGGTGTGTGGTTCAAGCAGTAGAGCTCTAGCTTTGAGAAAGCCCACTCACAATGGCCAAGCCCTGATTTCAAGCCCCAAGACTAGCAAAAAATAAATTAGCAAAACACATATTTGAATTCACTTCTAAAAAATAATGCAATAGAGATACAGAGAAAATAACTGATTAAAAAGGGAGACAACAAAGATTTTTAACTTATCCTTAATGAAAGTTTGTGGGCATTTAACTACAAGGACATGGAGGTAAAAAGCCAAAAGCTAAGGCTGAGGGTAGCTAATAAAGAAGAAGTAAGGGGGGAAGTCACAAGACTGAATCCTAATTATTTCAATACTAGAAGAGGGAGAGAAGAGATTGAACAAAATGTTTTTTAAGTATTGCTTGTTAATGGCTTCTGTTTGTTGGAACTCACCCACAAAAGCTTGTATTATTCCTATAGCTTTCAATGTAAGCTCTCCTATGATGGCACCTGCCACCTATACTGTGGAGAAATAATGTAACCTATATCCCTAGTCACAATCTCCTGTCAACAAAGAGTTGTAATTCTAGCTACTCCTTCATGTGTCCACATAAACAACTCAGAGACACTTCTGTCTACTCTCTCAAATCTGCTTATTTTCCTCAGAATATAATGTTCTGTTCCTTTAATATCCCAAGACAGAAGCCTTGACATTATCTTTAATGCTTTCTTTATTCTATCCCTGTAAATCTAACACATAGCCAGTTTTAATAGTTTTAACTCTGAAATGTATAAAAAATCCATATTATTTTTTAATACTTTGTCTTTACTGCATATTTCCTACCATGGTTTTACATTATTGCCTATGCTATTATACCCTATGTTATGAATTTGATTTTATCAATTATTCCCAATGGTGTATATATATATGTATGTATATAAATAAATACTGCATAATATCACATCTTAAATGGATGTGATCATCAATATCTCCTGGATGGACAAAAACAATTTTTGAGCTGACCTCTCTTCTCCAAAGTCTTACCCACCAGTACTGTTTTCAATTCCTGCCATTAGTAGATAGATTTGTAAACAGTGCAAATGGTATAATTTAGTGATATGCCTTTCTTGCTTTTAAAGTTTTAATAATTCTCACATGTGTACAAAAGAGTTGGCAATCTGGTGACTATTGGCCCACAGATAATTTATGTGGCTATTCAAGTGTGAAACTTTCACATTTTTTTTTTTTTTTTTTTTTTGCCAGTCATGGGCTTGAGCTCAGGGCCTGAGCACTGTCCTTGGACTTTCTCAAGGTTAGAGCTCTACCACTTGAGCCTCAGCACCACTTCAGGCTTTTTTTTTTTTCTATGTATGTGGTACCGAGGAATCGAACCCGGGTCTTCATGCATGCTAGGCAAGCACTTTAACCACTAGGCCAAACTCCCGGCCCCGAAACTTTCACATTTTAAATTTGATTTTGCTGATGTTATTTGAAAGTCGAACATGTTGATACTTGTGGCTCTAGAGGAAAGTCAAGAGAAAAATGAGTTAAACCTATAGCAAAACTATAATGTAGGAAGATATTTGTTGACTTTGATCTTTCTGATGCTAGTCTTAGTATGTATCAGTGACTCACAGATAGTAAATAAAGAAGTATAATTTGGGGCCGGGAGCTTGGCCTGGTGCTAAGAATGCTTGCCTAGCATGCCTGAGCCCTGGATTCAATTCCTTGGTACCACATGCATACCAAAAGCCAGAAGTGGGGCTGTGGCTCAAGTGGTAGATCACTGACCTTGAGGAAAGCCCAAGGACAATGTTCTGTCCTGAGTCCAATCTCTAGGACTGGCAAAAAAATACAAAAAGAAGTATAGTTTTTATATATGCAGATGCCCATACATGTTATTTCATATCTAGCAGTACATGCTTATATTTGCCCAATGATGCTATTCAATGTATTGATTAAAGGTATATGTTTGGGAATTACTATATAACCCAAAGCCTTGGAAACCAGAGGTATAAATATTATATTTATTTTTACAAATATTTACTAGGTTTTTAGAAAGTCTTATAGAAGCAGATACTGGTAAAATGATTTATGTATCTATTTGTCCAATTAAGCAGATAATATTTCAAATTTTAATACTAATACTGAAAAAACTGAAGTATGAATAGAAGTCAATTTACTTATGTGAAAAGTATTTTTGCTTTTTGATTCAGTCATTGGAATTCATGCTAAAAATCCAAAACGTTATTAAGAAATGAAGTTCCTTCTCATGATCAAGACCTGTTCAGAGTGGTAGGCATGCTAGATTCTACTTACTAAAGTAGAGGACATGATGCATATTCATATTTTAAAATCACAAATACGTAAGCAGATATCTAATGGCATTATTTTTGTCTGTTGACTTTAAAAGATTGGTATTGGTTTGTGTAGTTCCAGTCTATTCATTTCTGAACTTCTAGTGGCTACCTAGTTCACTGGATTATATTTCAAATTGGTAAAATATTGCTTTTTGTGAATAAAGAATTATCTAAATTGCCAAAAAGTATTATATTTGGTAAGGATTTAAGTAGTTGTCTTCTCTCAATATGGAAGTTAATTTATAGCAGGAATAGAAACCTCCTCAGTTGACCCTATCAGCCCTGGATTGTTATAAAGACAAAAATAGAAGAAAAAGATACATTAGCACCATTAGGTGGTGTTAATATCAGTTCCCTCATTAGTTCTACGAACATAAAGCATAGAAAAAGAAGCAAACTCTTTACCAAACTCAAAGATTTCACCAAGACATGCTCAAAGTCTGAAGTTAAAGATTATGTAGTTGATCTATGTAGAAGGGAAAATATTACCGCAATTCTTATAAGCACTATTTTGTAAATCACTTTCACTTCATTAATTTCATTTTGTTAATTATTCTCCACGGTCATCTTCAGGGGTACATTATTATTACGTTTTCAAAGTGAAGAAATTTTGGTTGAAAGAGGCTCAATGACTTTCCAGAGGTTATCTGGGGATTCATTAATAGAATAAAAATTAGGCCCCAGTTAATGTCACTAAGCTTTGCTATCCTCTACATCTTCTTGCTTCCCTCAATACAAAGAGGCTCTAAATAAGGCGATAACATAATTAAATACCTTTAGGGAAAACACAAATGAATCAAATCTGCAGAAAAGATGAAGATAAATTTGTCAGACAAAGTGAGATTGCTCAGGAATGCACAGTGTTCAGGAGACAAGTAAATTAGATTGCCATTTGAAAGTAATAAGATAGAGCAACAAGAAAGGCCAAAGATGTCATAGTCCACTCAGAAAGGGTAAATTAACTTAAAGAGAAAAGGAATATTACATACTGAGACCCACAACTTTTCTAAGGGTCCCTTTTTTGGGATCCATGGCCACCAAATCCAGTCTTTTTTTTTTTTGAGGGGGGGGAACTCCAAGGAATACCAAACAGAGATTGAACAAAAAGTGTTCAAACAATTTCTTACTCTTTCATTGTTCATCAAATTTCAAAGGCAAAATTAAGCCGAGGAGAATAGACTTAAAAATCTTAACAATTTAGATGTAAGTTTCATTAAACATTTCTATAAATTATATTTCTGCCTGGAAAGGGAAAACCTCACTTGCATGTGAAATATATACTTGATAAAATATTGTCCCTAATTTTTTTCCTGTAATTTTAGAATTTGTAGTCCTTCTTTTTGTCAGTGACCTGATGATTTTAGTATAAAAAAAAAATGAAAAGATTCCAAATGAATGGGTTCACAGTAGACACTGTGATTTCCAACAACAGTATAGTAAAAATCTGCTTAGCATTGGTGTAGAAAGTGTTCTAGGTCCCTTCTTTACAGCATCTTCCCTGGTGTGTTTTTGAATAGATAGTACTGGTGTCATAGAAATTTCTACTAGCATGGGACAAGAATTTGATCAGAAAAAAAAAAAAAGGCATTTAAAGGAAATTCACTCTGCCTTAATCCTAATGACCAAGGTGTGGCATGACCATGTCTTGACTCTTCCTATCTTCTCACCTTCTTTTTACTATCAATGTGATTGCCTCTAAAGAAAAGCCATGTCCAGGGCCAGGAGTTTGGCCTAGTGGGAGAGTGCTTGCCTAGCACTCACC
Source organism: Megascapheus bottae (assembly GCF_031878675.1). Lineage (NCBI taxonomy): Eukaryota > Metazoa > Chordata > Mammalia > Rodentia > Geomyidae > Megascapheus > Megascapheus bottae. The sequence goes on from NC_143509.1 coordinate 87,284,342, forward strand.
AAGATCTGGTTTCGATTCCTCGGTACCACATAGGTAGAAAAACCAGAAGTGGTGCTGAGGCTCAAATGGTAGAGCTCTACCCTTGAGAAAGCCAAAGGACAGTGTTCTGGCCCTGGGTTCAAGCCCAGGACTAGAAAAAAAGTCATGTGCACTGAGGAGAGTGACTGTATTCCTACTCTGTTATAGGAAGCATGAACTATGTATCAATGAAATGAATGTGGTAAATAGGTGAATCTGTACTTCTGCTCAATTGCACTCATGAAATAACAATACCATAAATAGTAATCACTCAAACAAATTATTTGTAAAAGGTAATAGAGAAACTGCTACAACTTGAAATAGTTCGAGTTTAGCCAGAGAGGAGCCCTACAACAGCATAATGGAAATGTTCAGGGCTCAGTGGGGTCCTGGAATCCTGACAAACACACTTTCCCCTCAGAAAAGATTCGAGGAAAAGATTTAAAGAAAATGTGAGCTTGACGTGCATCTAGAGAGAGAACTAATGCTTCTGAAAGAAAAAAAAAAGAGAATGGGGAGTTTGTCCTAGCAGAAGACTAAGTGAGTTGGTTTTAGAAGGGAGAAGAAACCATCAGTGTCATGCTTTGTTCTTTGCTCTTGGCTATGATGAAACAGAAATCCACTCTTGAAAAGTGAGAATGCAGTTCCTGAACTTTCACAGACACACAAACACACACACATGCACTATTGAGATAATTATTTCAATGTTTATAATAAATCTAGCACTACATTGCATAATACAAAGATGTCTGGAAGCTATGAATTCATAATGCTTACTTCATTCTACCAAGCACCAGATAAACAAGAATAAAGTCTACCACATACAGAAAATTCTCTAACACATATGGTCAGTCTCTAATACACTACTTCCTAATTTCTTTCCTTCCTTCTTTCTTCCTTTCCTTCCTTCTTTCTTCTTTTCTTTCTTTCTTTTTTCCTTTCTTTCTTTCTTTCTTTCTTTCTTTTTTCCTTTCTTTCTTTTTCCTTCCTTCCTTCCTTCCTTCCTTCCTTCCTTCCTCCCTCCCTCCCTCCCCCCTCTCTCTTTCTTTCTTTCTTTCTTTCTTTCTTTCTTTCTTTCTTTCTTTCTTTCTTTCTTTCTTTCTTTCTTTCTTTCTTTCTATTTTGTCGGTCATGGGACTTGAACTCTGGGCCTCAGTGCTGTCCCTGAGCTCTTCAGCTCAAGGCTATCGCTCTACTACTTGAGCCACACTGCTACTACTTCCTAATTTCTTTAGGAAATTTGCTTAATAGTAGTTTTTTTAACCACAGTAATCATAACAACACATCGCCTAACATTTAACTGAGAGCTGAAGAAATTATGTAGCTTCAGAAGGAGAATTTATTAAAGCTTTTTAAAAGAGAAATAGGGGCCGGGAGTTTGGCCTGGTGGTTAAAGTGCTTGCCTAGCATGCATGAAGACCCGGGTTCGATTCCTTGGCACCACAGACATAGAAAAAAAAAAGCCGGAAGTGTGCTGAGGCTCAAGTGGTAGAGCTCTAGCCTTGAGAAAATCCAAGGACAGTGCTCAGGCCCTGAGCTCAAGCCCAGGACTGGCAAAGAAAATAAATAAATAAAAGAGAAATAATACTTGACATGAAGTATTACATCAAGGAACAAAAAGAGAAACTCTACTTTGACAGATGTTATTTGCAGAACCCAACACCTTCCTTCAACATCTGAAGTGGGCAGAAAACATAAGAAAATTCCTCACAGTAGAGATGAGTTACCGCCTAGAAGAGGCAGGAGTTCACACATCTGCTTTTTTTTTCTTTTTATTTCATTTTCATGTAATATATATATATATATATATATATATATATATATATATATATATATATATTGCTAGTCCTGGCTTGAACTTAGGACCTGAGCACTGTCCTTGGGCTTTTCTCAAGGCTAGAACTCTACCAGTTAAGCCACAGTACCACTTCTGGCTTTTTTTTATGTTTGTAGAACAAAGAATTCATCTCAATGAATGATTTGAAAATTGCCCAAATCATGTTTAGTTATAGATTTATAATAGTTATGTACATGTGTTCATATAAGAGGCTAAACAAAATGAAGTCCAAGAAATGGAAACAAGAGATTTTTCTTCATTGTTGCTGTTTTTAATGAACTGTGTGATGTTACTTGTTTATTATTATTATTATTATTATTATTTTCTTTTTCCTTTGGTTTATCCCCAGTTGTCATTGCATTTGGTGTCTTGTTTATATATTTATCTGAATTGGGAAAAGGAAGAGGAACAAAATGGTGAGACTAAGGACAAAAGGTGAACCAATACAATGGTGATATTCACAAGCAAATATGTCAGAAATGAACTTTACAAAGGGGGGTGGGGTGGAGAGGGAAACTGGGAGAAAAACAAGGGTAACAAGAAGGTTACAATGAGAAGGTAACGATCAACAAGAAATGTACACTTATGGATGTGATTGTAACCTATGTAGGTCATCTGACAATAAAATAAAGTTAAAAATTTTTAGCTGGGTGCCAGTGGCTCATGCCTATAATCCTAGCTATTCAGGAGGCTGAGATCTGGTTCAAATCCAACCAGCCAGGAAAGATCATGAGATTCATTTCCAATTAACCACCAGAAAAATCAAAAGTAATGCTATGAATCAAAGTGGTATGGTACTAGCCTAGAGCTGAAGAGCTCAAGGACAGTGCTTAGTCCCAGAGTTCAAGCTCCATGCTGACAAATAATAATAATAATGATAATAATAATAATAATACTTTCAGCTACCTGTAAAATCGTGCATTCATGCACGATTATTTAAAAGCTCTCGACCCAAAAGACACAAATTGTATCTGAAGTGCCTCGATATAATATTTAAGTCAAAGTCACAGAGGGGAACTGAACCTTCTGTTTACAAAAACATGTCAAGGGAGATGACAGTGTAGTTATTTCCTGTTAAATGAAGCCTGACATTGCTGAAACAGAACAATTGGGAGCATGTTCCTTACATATATCTGCTTTCCAGGAATGATTGTTTTCTGGCAGGTCGCATCTTGAAGGCTACTGCAGTTAGGTCCTACAGATATTTCAACTAACTTCTGTTTCTGACAGCTAGGCTAAGATGACTTACTAAGAGAACTAGAGACTCCACCACCAACGCAGCATGAAAAAACTTCTACCCTTGCCCATATTCATTGCAATAAAACTAAGGAACAAACAAAAGGAACATTTGCTATAGGTATCTGAATAGCATGGGAGAAAGCAGTGGTTTTCTTGAGGGAGGAGAGGGGTGTAATACTCATTTGAGTCAATTCCTAAGTTCTCTAAGGACCAAGGAGAGTTGTGAGCTTCAATTAAGTAGTGCTGCTTAGTCTGCTGAATTGTTGCACTAATGATCCATAACACATATTGACATATCAAATCAACTTCACAGTTCTAATATACCATGAAACAATTTACATATGACACAGGTACAAATGATAAAAAGGGTAGACCATACTCCTCTTACAAAAGGTACATTATTGTATTCAATTGAAGCACCAGAAATCCATTGCTGGAAAAGCCTATTAAACTACCAGGTCTTTCTTTTCAATCCTTATTTCCTTTCTTCTTCTTGACACATCCTATGGAAGCTCTTCTTTCCCTTCATCCCATTCCTGTTTTCCAGTTTTAATCCTAGTGCTCTTTTCTCTTGAGCTAAATCCCTCTGAATCATGGACCACACAAGTCATACTTCTTCCCTTTCTAATTAAATTGGTCATGTCTTTGGAATTTTCAGGTTTGTGTGTTCATTTGTTTGTTTGCAGATGCAGCCATAATAAGATAATAGGAGATGGGATGGAAAAGGAGACATCTGAATGAGATTCTAGGTCTGGCCTTGCAAAGGCCAGCATCTAGATAATAACACCAGGCTAAGATGTAATCTCCTGGTTTGATGTACCACTGTATAATACTGTGATATACTGTCAGCATAGACAATAGCAATCTACTACCCAATTATTATTTGTTATGTGGTGTACAGCCAAAGAGATTGTGGTATGGACAGCGTGCAAAAACTGGCTTTTGCCACTTCAGAATATGTAATTTCCTTAAATTAGGCCAATAAATACTGAAACGTTACTTAATCATAACCCTCAGAAAAAGAATGAGAATGCTTTATGTTATATTGGAATTAGAATCAATGTCCCCAACTAGCATTGTCAGCTGCTTGGCACCACACATAAAAGGAACTGTGACTGTCAACATTTTCCTTTTCTCCAGGGTCTCTAGATCAGGGATTCTCAATCTTGACACTACCTGTGTTCCTAGCCAAATAATTTTTGTGGTAGAGAACTGTCTTGTGCATTGTAAGGTATTAGCAGTAATGCTAGGCTCTCCCTACTACACACCAATGGATAGAAATATCTCCAGACATTGTCAGATACCTTGGTGGGGGCAGTGTCATCATCACTGTTTGTTGAGCGCCATAGCACAGCACCCCAATCAGCTCGTTCTTCATTTTCTTCGTCTTTATTCAGGCTCCAGTCTTGTTCCTGCATTCCTAGAAATATATAGTATAGCTACCCCCAACCAACCACACACCCTTCCCATATTTGCAATCTATAGAAGAAACTGTGTCTTGGTGACATAACAGTATCTTCGCAATATGTGAACTATAGAAGAGCCCCTGGAGATGCAAAAGTTAAATATGATGATGCCATAGGAAGACCTAAGGCAATGTAGAGGGAAATAAAATAACTAGATAGTGTAAGGATTTGTATTGAACTATTTAAGGTTCTAATTTCTGTATTTGCCATTTACCACAAATGGGTTTGGGTTAAATATCTGAAACAATTTCAAGGTAATATTATAGGGTCAGACTAAAACTCCCCAGAAGAACAAAGACTTGTTTATACTGTCTGCAACTTTTTCTTCTTGTTGGAGTTTATACCTTCTATTGATTCCCATATAAATTATTTCCCATCTATAGTCTCTAATTTTAAAACATTACCACTCCCCTTATCCCACTTACATTGGGCAGGTGACAAGGGTCTTATCTCTAGATATATTTCTGGCTTTTGTTGTTGTTAGTTTAATAGAAATAAGAGTCTCACCGACTTTCTTGCCTCTGCTGGCTTTGAACTGTGATCCTCAGATCTCAGTCTTCTGAGTTACAGGAGTGAGCCACTGGTGCCCGGCTTGTAATACTTTCTTACTGATACATTTAGTTCTAATGAATGAGACAATTCTCCTTTTCAAAACTCACCCTTTGAATTCTGATCATGAGCTTGAGCCTCTTATAAAATTTTCTTTTAATTTTTAATATTTAACATTTTTTAATTTATTTTATTTATTTTTTTACTTTCTCTCTTTTTTTTATTGTAATTAGTAAAAGGGTTACATGATATTTGCCAGATAGAAGGTGCATTAATTCACATACATTGATACCCTTTCACATGTCTTGGTACCCGTTTCCCTCCCCCCCCCCACACCCCCCACCCATCTTGGTTTTCCCCCCTTCCCTATCAAATTTCAAATATCCAAATACAAATAACTTCAATATATCAGATAACAAAGTGAGATACTATACCAATATGAGATAACCAAGGGACAGCAAAGGAGATGAGAGAGTGCCTGCATATATCACTGCCCACTCTGCCATGATCCTGGGTTGTGATCTCAAGCTTTTCTCTCATTGTCCATTATTATCATTGTCCATTATTGTCCATTATTATGTCTTCCCCCTTTTTCTTCTTCCCAGTTCTAAAGATGAACCTATACTCCTCACTGTAGCTTAACCTCTACTTTTCATATCCCTGGCAGGCTTGTTTCTGCCTTCACATTGCGTCAGAACCATTATTACACTCTAATAATAACTCCTTGGAGAATTGAATCTTATGGTCAATCACTAGATGTCCACACTTAGTTCCATGTTACTACGTTCTCCTGAGTTCCTGTCTGTTACTTTTGCTACACTATTTCCCTGCTCTTGCCTCTATGACTTCCACAAAGGATTCAAATATCTGTTATTCTACCTAATGTATCCAGTTTCCAGCAGCACTTTCATTGACACACCAATGGTACTGTAAAAATGGATCCACTGACTCCTTTTAACTTAGAAGTTGCATTCATTCTCCTCTGGAGAAACTCCTCTTATACAACTTCTCTCATTGCAGAACAACTTTTTCAATCACCTTAAGTAGAATCTTTGAATTTAAAGGCAATGAGGCCAGCATTTCATAATCCCATTAGGCCCCCCATTGTAAATCCTGGTGACAACCCTTGAAAGAAATAAAAAGATGGAGGAGGACATGGATCAGACTTCTGCTTGCAGAAGAGTGCATTTGGAGAGTGAGAGGAGATAAGGGAGAAATAACAAGCAGTATCTAAGCATTAAAAGTCAGAAGTATACATTATGTTTAGAAGTTTGTTGATTAATATACAGAGTATATTATTATTTATTTATCATATACAATATATTATGCATGATATTAATATTGTACAAACTATATTAATCTATGACCTGCATATACCTGCACACCCAACACTTAAGAACCTGAGTGTTCAGGAGCACAAGATGAAGTCCAGCTTCTGCTACAGAGTAAGCCCCAGTCTCCAAAAATAAAGAAAGAAGAAAAATATGGGCTGGGAATGTGCTTCAGTGGGAGAGTACTTGCCTTGCGTGCATGAGCCCTTTGTTTGATTCCTCAGTACCACATCAACAGAAAAAGCCAGAAGTAACAGTGTGGCTCAAGGGGTAGAGCACTAACCATGAGAGAAGAAAGGAGAAGGAGAAGGAGAAGGAGAAGGAGAAGGAGAAGGAGAAGGAGAAGAAGAAGAAGAAGAAGAAGAAGAAGAAGAAGAAGAAGAAGAGGAGGAGGAGGAGGAGGAGAAAGGGAGGAGGAGGAGAAAGGGAGGAGGAGGAGGAAGCAGCAGCAGCAGCTCAGGGACCAGTGCCCAAGCCCTAAGTTCAAGTCCCAAGACTGGCAAAAAATAAAAATACTTAAATTAGCACTGAGACAAGGACATGATGGAGCCTGGTTAAATTGTAGTAAGTATTTTGGAATGATTCGTGTTTTAAATCATACATATGTAAATAAAACCCACTTAACACACATAAACAATAATGTCAATACAAGTAGTTATCCAGGAGGAAGAAAGAAGGTCTGTGAAACTCTTATCTCCAGTTAATCACTCAAACACTGGAAAATAGAGCTGTGGCTCAAAGTGGTAGAGTGGTAGCCTCGAACCAAAGCTCTCAGGACAGTGCCCAGGCCCTGAGTTCATGCCCCAGAACTGAACAAAAAAATCCAATGAGGAATACTATCATGGAGAGAGTATTGCACTGCTAGATATTGGGAAGAAAGTAAAGAAGGGACAATCATCCCTTCAGACTTTGCAACTGTCACCCAAAGCAGAGAGCAGTTTGTTGGGGTGAAGCTCCAAAAGGAACTTTTACAGCATCAGAAACAAATACAATAAGGATAGAGCCCAATAATCAAAACCATAGCAGAAGACAGTTGAGCCTTATGGCAACAACTTTGGAGGAAGAAATGGACCATACTCTTTCTTCTATACACCCAACACCCACGCACCCACACAGAATACTATATTAGATGTACTTGTCTTGTATTTTGTATATATGAGAAAAGACTTAGAAATCTTTTGAGAAGGCATAAGAATAATTTTACACAGATTAGTTATGAAGTAAATAACTTTACAACTTGAATATGAATAAAGTATTACCTCAAAAGCATTTTTTAAAGAGGATGTATCTACATAACATATGTAAGGAAGCTCTTGTGTTTCCTTTTTTTTCAAAAATGACCAAAGAAGGATTGGTAGCAAACTGAATTCATTTTAGTTACAGGACATAGAAAAACTCAGCCTACCATGTGACACTTTTTTCCTCAAAATAGTGCCGCTACCACAACCATTTTATTTTCATTTGATGGGGAAAATGGGGCAATGAGAAGACTCCAGCATCATCTTTGGAGGGACATGGAAAAAAGCTGACGTCATTTTCATGGAGCATCCATTACTTTCCACTGAGGCAGCATCGTCCAGGAAGCATTGAGGGCTTGGTGAGGACAACAGACCACAAATCTATGATTGCACCACTCACGTGCTAGTGTGCTTTCCACTCACCAGCCTGGTGTTTAAACCATTGATTTGATCTAAGTTTGGAGCTTCATTCAATAGATGCATTAAAACTGACATTCTCAAGAGTAACCAACCTGGTTTGTGGTCTGACTTCATAGGGAATCACTGAGAGAGAAAAAAAGAATTCTTAAAGCAGTGTTAGATGTACTTGAAATCAAACACAGGCACAGTGGGAGTGAGGGAGGGAGAGAGTGGAAATCACATCTGCCATTCAGTGGAGAATCTATGGATGGGATGTTGGCATTTAAAGTTTCAAATATGGAATATTTTGGAATAATTTTTAAAGATTATTATACAGGCATGTCTGAAGGCTGATTCAAATAGCCTGAAAGTAGAAAATCTGGAGTCTTGGAACTATAAAAACATATGTACTGGAAAAAAATACTATCTACACAGTTTAAGTTATTTAGAAGTCTTGAAGTTTAACAAGTTGAAAGAAAGTATATGACACAGCAGTCCAAACTAGAGGTTCAAGTACCAACAGGTACATCTTGTGTACATCAACCTCCAAAGAGAGATTCCGCCACACAAAGGAACAATGGTTTAGAGAAAATGTCTTAGTGGAGAAAGAGGAAGGGGTTAACACTGCCTCTATTCATTAGAAAGGCCCAAATAGGAGATCAGCCTTTAGGCAAGAAGATGGCAGAACACTCAGCAAAGACATTGTGTGGGGGAGGTTTGTGTCATAGGATGAGGCTTGCAGAAATCACTAGCTGGAAAGGACAGAGAGAATTAGGCAAAAGTGAAGTTTGGGACTGAGAGTAGGGGAGAGGGTAGATGGTCAAAGGGACTTGAATGTTGAGCAGAGACTAAGCACAAACATGGGTGTGGTGTCTGAGAGGATTAGCTTTCTCCAGGTTCCAAGTGGGACAGAGATGCAATGTGGTTTCTGTAGTGGAGTTGGCTCAGACCCAGGGGGCTTTGCCAGATGCTTCTTGATGTTACCAAACTGTCATTTTTCTCAGTTCCCCAAACACAGTCTTGATGAGAAGATGGTCCTGTGGGTGTCCCTGAAGAGGTCCCAGGTGAAACATCTGCTGATAAAGAGGGCGCCTCTACTGAACAAGATGGCGCCGAACCCACTCAGAAGCCAGTCCTGGGCCAACTCAAAAGTCTCTTTGATGAAATCCTAGCCATAGATGAAAACCAAATCTAGTTGGCTCTGTGAATGCTCAAAGTTGTCCCAGGGCCCTTTTAATAAACCCCCTGCTTCTCTCTGGTTAGCACTTTTCAATTTTGAAGTTGGTGCTAAAATATTATTTTAATGAATTATGACTGAGCTGCCTTCACTGAATTCAAAGGATCTGGCAAAGCAGAAAAATGTTCTCCAGAGCAAATAGGATTGCAGACTGGATGGAGTGAACTGGCACCTTTGTGTGTAGGATTGTAGTTGGCAAATATGTACACGTATGCATGTGTATTTGTGTTTGTATGTATGTGTGACACACACACACACACATAGAATGAAGAGAGAAAAGGAGAGAAAGAGAGAATGAGAGAAAGTCAAAGGCAGAGACAGAGAAGGAGAGAAATAATACTGGAAGTACTTATGTGTGGTTGTAGAGACATAAGGCCTGACGATTGCTCAAAAAATGTCCCAGAGAGAGGCATTGCCTCAGCCATCACTCTGCAGGCCATGATGCTTCTGGATAAAAAATTCCTCCTTTGTTCTGCAGGATAACTTAATTTGAAATAAATATACATGGATTTAAAATAATACAGCAATTTAAATTCTCCAGGTGGGTCTACTTTGATGGAAATTTCTCTTGGAAAAAAAAGAAAAAGAGCAATGAATGATTTGCTTCTGCATTTAATCAGCCAATCAGACAGCCCCATGCTGATTACTTAATGAACTGGAATTTTAATGCAAAAATTTGTGATTATTCACAATTCTTCTCTTCCTTGCCCAAACTCAAACAATCTGTGCGTATAATTCTTAACAAATTAGTTAATCTTTTCTTCAACCACATAACAGAATGTGTTAATCAAAACTGAATTCCTGGCCAAATTTTTCTGAGAAGCTTGCTAAGCATGCAGTCAAGCAGGTAAGGGCAAAGTTGACGGGTAATCAAATGATTCTTTTTACTATGAAGAAGAAAATAATGCAGGTAGTTGAATGAAAGGTCCTGGTGTTGTAGGAGTTACACAGGAAAGACTAAAAACATATTCCATCCATGCAAAGGGAAACACATCTCCCTACATACTGATTTACCTCACTAGTATGCAGATCCATTGAACTAAGAGTCATGAAGTGGGCAAAACTGCAGAAAGTGCCCCATGTTCTACTATAAACACTGGCTATTAGCATTAGCATTCTACATAGCATTAAGTTAGAACTGACACTCTAGCATAAGAAAGCTGCCAGGTCATATAAGAGTGGCCTACTCGTCATCTGTTTCTAAACTCATAAATTCAAAGACTTAATCAAAAGGCTCACATGAGGCCAGTCTGAAGAGACATTAAACAAAATGGTATTAAATCACATTTTATAATAATGGCTGCCGTAGCAGGATCAAAATTTGAAATGTAAGCTGTTCATCTTGATAACTCAGGACTTTTGCTGATGTTTGGAGACTCGGGAGTCTGCCTGCATGCATGAGCAGCCAATAACCAGTAAAGGTGGAGAAAATCATGGTGAGAAAACAGACTCAAGGTCTATGAAACCAGTTGTGTAGATGCGGGGGAAACTTCTGAATAATCTGGAAAATGGTAATCAACTGTGTTATGAATCCAACCATAATTGAAAACTGAAAGCAACAACAAAACTCTAGGATTGTGCAGGGTGTGTAATCAAAGTAGAGAGGAGGATTGCTCTTCTGGGTGACAAAGGAAGCTGTAGAAGATGTTGACATTCAGAAGAAAAAGACCTAATAGGGACACACTTACACATGCAGGGAGGAGCATCAGAAGAGGTTCCTGGAGCTTTGAGCAAGAAGCCACATTGTATTACCACCAGTCCAGTAATGTGGGAATATGGATCTTCCAAGGTCTACGTTCAAGTTAGAATGGAAAGTAGTAGTGACTTAGTACTTGGCAGGAAAACTGCATTTGGGCACGAAATGGGAGCTTCCTTCACTTAATCAGAGGCCTTATAGAATGTGGTTATAGTTTCTATAATTCAGCAGATGGGAGATAACCTAAATTTTGTTAAACAAATTTTGTTATCATGATTCCATTTTTCTCTTATGCTATGGGTGCACCAATCAATCTGGAGACTGGCAAAGAGAATTGCATTAGCATGGTGGATATATTATGGAATACAATAATTACTGTTTCTTTTCTCAAGGACCATTCAGAACTCTACAGGACTGCAAGCTTCTAAGCATATGATTTTAAGCTCTGAAAAAAGTTTATTTCATTAAAAGTAACCTAAAATAGATGAATAAGGAGTTTGAAAGCAAAAATCTATTGAACTTCTAAATATGTCCTAGAAAACTGAAAACACATCTCCATGCAGAAACATGTACACAAATGTTCACTGTAGCTTTATTTATAATAGGCAAAAAGTGAGAACAATTTCCATGTCCACCAATTGATAAATGGATAAAAGAAATGTGGTGTATCTATGCAATGGAATATTATTCATCCGTAAGAAAAAAGGGTGTGTGAATTCATATCACATCATGGATAAACCTTGAAAACATACAGACTGAAAGAAGTATGCTTTAAAAGGCTACTTATTGCTTGATTTCATTTATATAAAGTTCTTAAGTGGGCAAATCCAGACATAGAAAATGTACTAGTGATTACCAGTGATTGCAGGGAGGGACCTGGAATTGAGGAGTGATAAATGATAGGGGTTGAGTTTTCTTTCTCTGGTCATGGAAATCCATTGTAATGTTTGTACAATTTGGGGACTTTCTAAAAATCACTGATGTTTATATTTCAAATGAATGGATTGCTATCTTTTTTTTTGGTGGTTAGAGATAAGAGTCTGAATAAATATGCCACTGCAAACTAAAAAATAAAGCATTCCTATGTTTGTTTTTTTTTTAATCATGGGGCTTGAACTTGGGGCCTGGGCAGCACCCCTGAGCTTTTTATCAAGGCTCTTACCACTTTGAGCCACAGCTCTGCTTCTAGCTTTTAGGTGGTTAATTGGAGATGAGTGTCTCAGGGCCTTTCCTACTCAAGGTGGCTTTAACCATGATCCTCATATCTCAGTCTCCTGAGTAGCTAGGTGAACCATCTGTTCCTGGCTTCTATGTAGTTTTTAGTTCTTTCTCCCAACTACAGAATGCTGATGATGCTAAAGGGAAAGAGCATCTCTTTTAAAATCAGTATGTTCTTTTAAATCTTTGTTCTTCATATCTGTGGTCATGTGATCTTGAACTGTAGACTTGATCCTGATCCAGAAGGCAAAAAATCAATCTTGACCTTGACCAGGGAATGTGTATTGAACTCAATAATCTAAGGGTGACATAGCAAAATTTCTACACTTCTGCCAGTCTGGAACTCATTTAGCATTTGAATATACATCTTATTGAATCTGTCTCTACAATTCCATATACATTGTAGTCTCATGCCAAAGTCTTTAGCCAAGGATTATGTCTGCTTTTTTTTTTTTTTTAAAGTTTTCTTTTGTTATCTTTAAGGGTAAAAGGGAATTTCAATTCAAGATGTCAGTTTACGAGGACAATGAATTGATTTAATTATTCTGCCGTATCTGTCCTAACCCCACCCATCCTCTCAATTTTCCCAGTTCCATTTTCACATATACACATTGAGAGTTTTTCTGACTTTTCAAGGTTATTCCGGACAGACACAGACGCATGAGTTTCTAGTTTACCCCATGACCTAAAAAAAAGAGATGGACCATCAAAATAACTTTTTTGATTTTTTAAAAAATGAATGTTTGAACATTCAAGCAGGGAGTCCTGTGCTCATGATTCAAATACAAGATGACCCAATATTTGTGCTAAGCAATTTTTTTTTTTTTGGCCAGTCCTGGTCTTGAGCTCAGGGCCTGAATTTTTCTCAAGACTAGAACTCTACCACTTGAGCCTCAGCACCACTTCCAGCTTTCTTTTTTTCTATGTATGTGGTACCAAGGAATTGAACCCAGGTCTTCATGCTTGCTAGGCAAGCACTCTACCACTAGGCCAAACTTCCGGCCCCAGTAAGCAATTTTTTTAAATGGTATTTATCTGAGGCTTTCAGCATGTTTTAATATTATATATAGAGAGATAGTAAAATAGTCATTATAGGAAAGCAAATTATCTCTACTGCATCTATCTTGTTCATCCTATGTATTTACTATTGGTATCCTTTATATGTCCCCGAGTTCTACAGTTCAAGGCTAGTGCTCTACCACTTGAGCCACAGGGTCACTTTTTATTTTCTGGTGGTTCATTGAAGATAAGAGCCTCAGGGACTTCTGTGCCTGGGCTGGCTTTGAACTGTGATTCTCAGATCTTAGCTAGGATTACAGGTGGGAGATACCAGCATTTGGCTATAACCCAATTTCTTTACCCCTACCTTTGTTTTATATAACCTCTGTAAATCTGACTTCTTGTCTAAAAATAGTGTTCATACATAAGTGAGACTATGCATTACTTTTCTTTCTATTTCTGACTTATTTCCTTTAATAATGTCTTAGTCTACTCATCCTATGTTAAATGTTAGGATAGTATTATTACTATGTAGTTATAAAAAATAGTTACAATTCCATCATTCAAGTTATGAACACGATGCACCTTAATAACTGTCACCACTTTCATCACTCTCTCCCATCTCATTATTTGTTAAGGCTGAATAATATTCTGTTTTAATATCAAGAATCTCTTGATCATCATTGTCTAGATATAAGATTATAATGAAAACCTTAGAATTTTGATTCTAAGTGAACACTGTAACTTGAGTTCAATGATGACAAAACAAACTTAGAGTCAGGTGACATTCTGTCCTAAAGTATCTGTGGGAAGAAGTATGAATATGCTTCCTTTTTCCACTCCTAAGATGATTCATTCATCCAGAGCTATCCAAGGTCATGAACTATAGTTTCACAAGACAGAGACAGAGACTAAAGGTTACTCCAATTATATTATTAAAGCAGACAGGATCAAAGGAATCATGGCTGATCAAATTGGTTCATAGGTGAACAGACTGCAAAGTTTAGTAACAACAACACCAGAGAGGAGTCCAAGAGTCAGTCTGCATCTACAGTATTTCTGCATCTCTTTGGATCCTTGAGTCACATAGAAGGTGCCAAGGTTACTAATGAGTATGATGGTAGTCAAGACTTCTGCAATGGGAAGAACTCTGCGAGATCCTTCCCAGACCCTGTCTCATTACAGCGAGGCAAGTCTCAGATCGCTGCTTGGAGTCAGGAAATGAAAGGACTACATAGCTCCAGAAATGATGCTCTAATTCTTCCATCTTCTTCCCTTTTGTCCTTCTTCATTCCCCAACTGGTTTCATCGAGTTTCCTTATTCCAGTTTCATATACGTAAGTGGACCATTACTATATTTGATCTTTTTTTCTCCATCTGTACTTATTTCTCATGTATGAGCTCAGGTATTATTCTACTTTCTAATGTTCTTTACGGTTACACCATCTGTTCATTTGTTTAATGAGATTTTGCAATACCACCTCACACCTGCAAATATCATGCTTTATTCAGGCTAACCATGTACATATGTGTTCATATGCATACATGCGTTCCAGCACATTCCATATATATGCATACATAAGTATATGTACATTCATTCTTGACTGTATTTCTCATGTTAATAGATACAGCCAGACCAGGTGTAGAAGGCCTCTATTGCTTCTGTTTTATTCGTAAAGCTACTAATTATTTTTTTTTACAAAGCTATTTTTAAAGTAATTGTTTGGAAACTAAGGAGTTACTCAGCAAGCTATAAAACTGGATGCCTGAATTTTATTAGCTTTTCCCTTTCACTTATTTTTTATGATTAGTTTTCTTTCTTGTAAATGATGCAACTACTCCCTGCCTCAACTTCTCTTCCAAAGAAAGACTCTCATAAAACATGCTGTCTGCAGAATTCTCCAGAGGGAAAAGAAGGATTTCAGCCATGACCTCCTCAACTGTTCAGCACACCCTCAAGCCAGCAACCTCATTCTCCCTTTGGCATTCAAACGACTCTTGTACTCCTTAACCTCCGAAATTCTATCAACATAATGAAAGTTGAGATGAAAATTAATCATTTACCGAGCTTCCTCTTGAATCTGTTTTAAAGCCTTCTGACTTTGGTGGAAACTTGCAAGATGGGAAGACCTTGAAAGTCTGTCCTTAGCTTCGCTTGGGCAATAGGGTCAACTGTCTATATCCATAGGTTTTCTGTAGAAGATACAAACAGACAACCAAAGACTGAATGTGCTTGTGAAAAACTTTCATTTGTGCTTTATGTGTACAGACTATTTCTTTTGCCAGTCCTGGGGCTTGAACTCAGGGCCTGGGCACTATCCTTGGGCTTTCTCAAGGCTACAGCTCTACCAGTTAAGCCACACCACCGCTTCTGGCTTCTTCTGTGCATGTGATACTGAGGAATCGAACCTAGGTCTTCGTGCATGCTAGGCAAGCACTCTACACTAGGTCATGCTCCTGGCCCTAGACTATTTTTGCATGGTTATTCTCTACCTAATTATTATAACTACTTACTTGACATATGCATTTATATCAGGTATTGATTATTTAATGTGTACAGGATAAACTAGGTAGGTATGTTATAAATAAATATAATATTTCCTATATGGAATGCAGAAGATCTGTAGATTTTTTTTACTATCTAAAGATACTAAAATCATTCCTTCACAGATCTCTTAAAATGAGCATATTTCATAAAGAAAGCTGAAAAAAGTTCATGAGAAGGAATCTTAAAGAAAAATTGGAATAACTCTGTTAATGAACATTTAGGATCAAGAATCTCCAATTCTTTTCAGACAGGATTTTTGTCGGCATATATTAATTGCACAAAATGAATTATGTCATGACATTTTATGCAGGCAAATAATGTACTTACTATATGCATTTATTCCCTATTAAAAGACCTTGCAATTTGACAAACTCTTTGTCTACAGTCTCCCACCTCTCCATTTCCCCTTACTGTCTAATATTTTCCAGTGAGATTTTCTCCTGTTAGACTAAGTTTCTTTTATAAGCTGATTATGTCTTTGTATCCTCAATCCTAGGATGATTTCAAGATACAATCAGAACTTAATGGGTTTTTGATGAATTAATAATTGTTTAATGTTTAAAAGAAAAAAAAGGAGAGGTCACAAATCTAATGATGTTTGGGAAGTAAACACTTGGGAATATGGAGGAAGGCACAGATATCTTTACATTGAGGTTTAGCGTCTCCATCTCTGACTGTGAAATCAATATGGACATAACCTTAAGACTTCTCAAATAGGAAATGAAGCAATCAAAGTGGCATTTGATATTTTTAGAGGACTTTTGTGTTGGTAGTATGCTAATCATTTTAGAAACAATTTGATACAACTAACTATGGTTACTCTAAAGATTAAGAACTTAAAATTTAAGGGGGTAAAATTATTTGCCTAGGTACTGAGGAAGAAAATGTCAGGGATAAGATAGAACTCCATAGAGTACAGAATTTCCAGCTCCTAATTCAGGGCTCTTTCCTCTAAAACCTTCTGTAAAATTCTGCAGAGTGGTAATAACTGCTTATTTTAAAAGAAAATTAAATTTGGATTTGGGTCAAATTTTGAGATTGTAGATTTCTGCTGTCCACCTTAGTTAGGAGATATTCATTTTTCGTCTAAGGGCCAGGACTGTTGGAGCTAAAAGCATTCTGCGTATATATATATGAAATGAAAGATGGGAAGTTCCCTGAAAAGGTTCGAGGACTTAATTCAATTGATGTTGGCACAATAAACTCCAAGACTCATCCAAATCCATTACAAAGGTTTCTCATGCCAACAGATTTGCAAAACTAGATGTGGAATTGCAACAAGTTCTTTCTGTTATGTGTTTTTAAGCCAAAGTGATATAACCTCCTGTTTGACATAAGAGTTAAAGGGTATTTTTCCTCACTATTGGTCTCCACATATGCACTTGCTTTAAAGAAAAGCAAGCTGAAAACCTCAAGCTTTTGACTAATCCTTGCACCTAGCAGGGCTTCTGGTTCAATGCATCAAAATGAGTTGCATACAGATGAATTAGTACAATATCTAATATAGGTGAAAGATTCCATTATTCCATACTTTTAAGGCCTTTGACCAGAAATTAAGGTTCTATGAAAAAAGTGTAATAATTTGTCACTGTCAGTCTAAAAGCCAGTCTTTTAGACTTATGATCACTTTTTAATAAAAATATTTCAGGCAATTTGAGGTTTATTCCATTTATATAATATAACCTCATTCTTATTCTCATGACTTTACATGAGACATAAAATGAAGACTGCACTGTTTAAATTATTTTTTAAGTGCTACAGAAAAACATGAAACTGGAATAATTTTCTAGTAGAATGCACACACACACACAACTAATAGAAAACTTGGATCCAACTGGCTTAATACACAAAGATGAGTGAGGAGGACAAGCAGATTTAAGGCATGGAATATTCTGGCTGAGCTTTTAACTTCTCCATGCCATAGAACCTCTTGTAAATTACTTTTTACCGGTGTTTAAAATGTTGGTACTGGGTGTGGATGTTGTATTCAGATACAACAATGGCCAATACCAGAAAAATAGCACCTCATTTTCTATGTACTATTTTTAGTAGTTAAAAAAAATGTTTCCTAAGTGACATTCTTTTGTAGCTAATTGGCATTGTCAAAAGCATTGGAACCATCATGATTGCCATGATTGCTCATATCAACCAATACTCAATCCCATTATTTGGATACATGTCAATTTTCTCTAAGAATGACTACAAAGAAGGGAAGGAAGAGTTGGGGTTGTGAGAAGTGGGGGAATGAATTGATTTCAAACAGATGACTCAGTGTTTGTCATAAAGATTGTTCTATACATTTAATATTCTTAATCCTGCAAAATTCTATACTTATTATTATTGACAGTATATGATAAACTGCACTAGGACTTTAGGAATGTCTTAATTGGTTTGGGTTGCCATAGCAAAATGCCATCGACTAAGTAGCTTCTTAATATTTATTTCTGATATCCTGAAGGCTTGTAAGTCCAAGGTCAAGGCAGATGCAGATCAGTGTCTAGAGAGGGCTTATTTTTTATTCAAAGATGGTGCCTTCTTGATAGGTTGAACATGATGGGAAGGGCTAGTAAGCTCCCTATAGTATGTCTCTATTATCTAATAATCTTCCAAAGAACACACCTCCTAATTCTACCCAGTTGGTAGGATTTTAATGTAGGGATCAATAGATAATAGATTAATAGATAGGAATAGCTATCCCCCAAATAATAATGACAATTTTTATGACCTACTGTTGTAATTGCCAAAAGTAAATTTCAAAACTTTTATACAAAACAAGAATAGAAGAGAATAGTTTTATTTATTTTCATATGCTACACATTTTCATTTACTACACATGCAAACAGATTAAAAGAAAAGGTTAATAATAAGATTGCATTGGCCCCATATGAAGCTTCTAATAATATAGAAAAAAAGAGCTGAGTTGCTTAATAGAATAGAAATTACGTAGTTACCTCCAATTCTTGTTCTAAGATAGTAATTACAGTGGATTCTCACTCATTGGTCAATACTCCCAGCTCACAGTTTGATACAACTTCCAGCTTGATGTTAACAGAATAAATAGAGTAATATGTCTCTAAATCTTTGGGGAAAATCACAAACAGGGTTATGAGACATATCTATGTGACATTGACTTCCAAGGTTTCAAATTACAGGTAATTTTAATAAGAAATCCATACTACTGGAATAGTAGCACCTTAGGGTGTCTTCAAGAGGCAAGTAAATGCCTCATTAATAGGTCAATCCCATAATCCTTTGAAAAGTTTCAAGATGCAAAATAATGGTAACTTCCTATATAAGTAATTTTAATCTGGAAGAAATATGTCATTTAAAAACAAGATTTCCTATTGATTCTAAGATATGGCAACAACTACTAAACATATAAGATGAAATGCAAGAGAAAACAATTAGCCATCAAACCCATTTCTCTAAAGACTGCAAACATAGCAAAGCATTCTGTATAAGATTAGTCAGGTCTTGAATCATTTTTTCCAGATCTGAGGCTCGAACTCAGGGCCTTGTACTTGCCAGGCAAGTGCTTTTCCACTGAGCTAAATTCCCAATTCCAGGTCTTGAATTTTTACCTTTGATAAATAACAATGTGTATAAGCAAATGAGACTAAATTTTTTTAAGTAACTTTATTTTTACATTCATTGACTAAGATACTTAGTCTGACTATACTTCCTAGCATAAGGAGTTGAATATAATATGATTTTTCATCATGCCTACAAACCATTGAGAGGATATTTGACATTGAAAACATGTTTAATTATTGTGGTTGTTGGTACTGGGTTTGAAATTAGGCCCCCCCACCCTCTTGGCTTTCTTGCTCTGCTGGTTCTCTTCCAGTAATCACACTTCCAGCTCAACTTTCTGCTGATTATTTTTATATGAAGTCTTGCAGATCTTCTGCCCAGGCTTACTTCAAACCAGAATCCTTTGGATCTCTGTCTCCTGCAAGGTAGGACTACAGTTATGAGCCATCAGCACTCATCTAGAAATGTTGGTTCTTTTTTTTTTTTTAAATGTCAATTCGGTATGGAGTTATAATAGTTAAAATTCAAATCTCACAGGGCACTGGTACAAAAAGATTGTCAAAGCCATCTAGTTTCACCGAAATGTTAAGAAAATGAAATAAATATGCAATAGTAAGAATGAAACTTAACAATGAGAAAAAGATTTGGTTTATAGGTAGTTCTGTTTCTCTGTTTGTAAAACTTCCTGTGAAGGTCAGAGTAGATCCCAAGCAAGAAAAAGAGGAAGAAATAACATGTGAAACTGCTTCTGAGAAATACAATCATAAATCAGCTAAATTTTCAATGAACTTAAGTGTGGAATACATGTATATAGGGTTATAAATGTTCAACACTCTATGATAATTTCATGTTGAGAATGCCGAGATAGCCATCTCTCTTTTTTTAAGAATCAGAGTCTTTTCTAGAATCAGAATCCAAAGATCTGTTGAGTCCTAGTACAAGTACCAACTCTATTTTGATTTCTTTTCCGTTTTCCAATTTCATACAAAAGTGCATTTTCATTAGAGGAATTGAATGATAATTCTTTTGGAAAGACTCAGCTGTCACTGAGTAATACAATCTTTTCCTACTATCCTCACCCAGGCTGGCAGGGCCTTGATTCCATTGTACACTGACTCTGGTTTGCTGGAACAGTACAAGCTGCTATGACAGCTGACAGGAGAGAAGTAACAACCAAGGTGTCAAGCCATTCCTTCCCCAATTCCATTTGCTTTGGGAATTTGCTAACTTGGAAGTGCATAGAGCCATAGAAGAATAAATCTCAGCAGATAGTATAGATTTCTATTTCTTGACATCATCCATCAAGTGAAAACATGTTTTGCAAATACCATCTGATATAAGTGACTTTATGGTCAGTGAGACAAATTTCTTAGAAAAATATTCTAGTTCATATGTGATCTTGATATTCGAGAAAGTAAAAAAAATGAAGACAATTCACAAATATCACCAAACCTAGACTTAAAAATAGTGGATAATTATTTCTTCAGTAAAGGATCACAAATATTAGTTTGATACCTGATAAAACAAAAAATATTTTAGTTTTCTAGTGCTTATAGGTATACATTTTCTAGGAACTTAAAATAAGTCTTTCATCCACATTCCATTTTGATTACTATACATAGGAGAGTTAAGAAAAACACATTATCAACAATTTACCAAGCATCACTGAACTGAACAAAGTATTGTGGGAAATTATAGCCTTACTTCCTCCTGGTTGGGAAAAATACTAATTATGTACATATTCTGTTCAACGTAATATCATTAACAGTGTTTATTTAAATAATGATCTTATATCTTCAGTGAGAAAGTATAATATATTAGAAGGGGTCAAATATCTCAGTATACCTCCAGATACTGATATTTATTAGCTGTTCAACTTCTCCAAAATCGCTGTCTTCATCTATAAAATGTTTAAACTTGGTCATTTCCAGATACAAACATTTCATGATTTATATGCCTGAAAAACCTGTGCTTCACCATCGTTTATAACTCAGCTAATAGGTCAGATTAGTAAAGTGTCAAGAATTACTTGATAGTTCATTTAATTGAGATCAGCTAGAAAAATTCTAACTTCTAGAATTGTTCTTGCTTCCTCACTCATTAAATATTTATAAATTACTATATTTTCATTAATTTTAAATGACACAAATTCCACATGAGGTTAATATTTACATAGGAAAGGTTTGCTTTTTGTTTTATCATGTTGACTTTTGCCATTTCCCCTAAGAGACTTGGTTTGGGGCAATCAGCTATCACAAAACAATTCTTGGTAATAAACATTAGAAGGAGAGATCTGTAAACAGCTTCAGAATGATAAATAAAGATATCATTTTCCAAATAGGAAACAGGAGGTGGTTAATTTAAAATAAACCACTATGAGGTATCTTACAGAGTTATCATCACTCGCTTTTCAAAATAAGAGTAATCATTACGTGTGAGGGCAATTGTTCATCTGAACAGTCTGTTTGCTTGTCTGATTGCTCTCCCCAGGTGAAATGCTTTTCAGTAGGTCAATCAGAGGTTTTAAGCAGCCTTGCAAGACTATTCAACAGCCTAATTCAGTCAAAGTGCGCACGTTACATAAATTGCCCTCACTTTGTTTTCCACATCATGAACATAGTCATTAGACAGTTTCAATTGGACCTATCTTTATATTCTGTTTCTTCTTTTGTTTCTTGGAAATTGACACAAGAAATCTAAGTTTTTGAGTTTCATTTTCATTATATCTATCATAGTAAAATGATACCCACTCACTGACTTCTCAAGGCTACCAAGTATATTCATGTTAATAACAAACCTAACATTATGGCTCAAACATAGCAGGCACACAAAAGTGGTGGTCACTATTTTCCTGGAGTTAGGAATGGATTCAGGTACTGAAGTGTCTAGAAAAGCCAATAACAAATCCTGATTTACCTATCTGTACTTAAAAAATAATATATGCTGACATATTTTAATAATACATAGTGTTTTCTCTAGTATGAGCATAATACATCCCAGATGAGAATGCCAATTTTTCTCTACATAAAAATTTATGTCTGACTACTTTATCATATTATGCCATATTCCTAGTTGGCTAGTGATGGTTCATACCTATAATCCTATCTACTCAACTGCTGGAATTTGAAGATCTCAGGGCAGCTAAGTCAGTGAGCCTCTTATCTAATTTACATCTAAAGGCCACAAAGGGAGTTATGGCTCAAGTGATAGAATGCCATCATTGAGCAAAATCAGCTAAGATACAATGCCTAGATCCAGAGTTCAAGTCCCAATACTAGAACCGAAAGCTAAGGGAGGGGAGGGGAGGGGAGGGGAGGGGAGGGGAGGGGAGGGGAGGGGAGGGGAGGGGAGGGAAGGGAAGGGAAGGGAAGGGAAGGGAAGGGAAGGGAAGGGAAGGGAAGGGAAGGGAAGGGAAGGGAAGGGAAGGGAAGGGAAGGGAAGGGAAGGGAAAGGTTTGTACTGTTCTATCAAGAATGGGTTAAAGAGGCATTTCTGGGATAAAGAAACATTGAAAAAAAAATAAAAGGGGAATGTGTGATTTTCTGCTTGATTTGGTTGTCAAGATCCTTGCAAATAAATAACCATTTAAAAATAAGAAAGAGTAGTGGGCTCTACTCTGAAAAAAGTAGTTAGTACCTTCAATGTTTTCTGAATATTATGGATCACAGGAAGTCTTATGTGGAAGACTGGGAGATTATGGACAGAAGGAAGTAGTAAAATAAAAATGTTAGGATCATTTACCCTCTTATGACGGTTAGGTTTTAGACTCCCTAAACAGCATTTTTCTTGGGTGTTCTAAGTCAGTGCTTCTCACATTTTAATGTGCATATAAATCACTTGGAGATGATTTTAAAATGCACAGTCTGGTTCTGTAAGTCTGGGTTGTAGCCTGAGATTGCAGGATTTCAAGTAGCTGCCAATTAATGCTGTGAGTCCTCAGACTACTCTTTCAGCAGCTGGCTTCCACATCCCTTTTATTTTAATGCTCCTTATGCTTATGGTGATTGTTTTAATTACTTCTCTGGTCACTGCGACAAAGTATCTGACAGAAGCAACCTAAGTAAGAGAGAGTTTATTTTGGCTCCTGCTTTCAGAGGATTCTGTTCAATGTTGCTTGGCCCATAGACAGGGGCAGAGCATCATGGTGGAAGTGTGTGGCTTCTCATGGTGGACAGGAAGCTGGTTACCGCATATTGCTACAGTATTTCACCTTGTTATCTGATATATTGCATATATGCTTATTTGTTTATTTGAATTTGGATAGGGAAGGGGGGAAAACAAGATGAGGGGCAGGGTGGGGGAGGGAAATGGGAACCAAGACATGAGAAGGGTATTGATATTTGTGAAGTAATGTACCTTCTATCTGGTGAATATAATGTAACCCTTCTATTAATTACAATAAAAATATATGACAAGTGGGCTGGGAATTTGGCCTAGTGGTAGAGTGCTTGCCTAGCATGCACGAAGACCCAGGTTCGATTCCTCAGCACCACATACTTAGAAAAAAGCCGAAAGCGGTGATGAGGCTCAAGTGGTAGAGCTCTAGCCTTGAGAAAGTCCAAGGACAGTGCTCAAACCCTGAGTTTACGCCCAGGACTGGCAAAAAAATATATATATATATCTATATATATAGATATATATATATACGACAAAAAAGGGACCAGGTACAAGAAAACCCTCCGGTAAGGGTGTATCCTAAAACTAGATCCCATGTCTCATTTACCAGACCCTTACAGAATAGTACTATCAGCTGGAGACTAAGCATTTCACAGGAATCTGAGGCGCCAGTAGAGCCTCCATTAGTTTATAATATATTATTTCAACAGTCAAGTAGTTAACTAAGTTCATTTAATTTTTATTCGAAGGCAAACTATCAAACTACATATTTTGGCTTATTCATGTGACCCAGCAAAGTTTTCCTCTCTTGCTTTTTAAAAAATATTAACTGTTATTATAAAAGTGGTTATCAGAGAGATTACAGTTACAGAAGTCAGATAAACAGTATATTTCTTTTTGAACAATGTCACCCCTTGCCTTACTTTCTTCCAGTTTTCCATTCCTGGTCTCACTGTCTATCCAGTATCACTGCCGCATTTGTTTGTCCTTTGTCCCTCTGTTTCTGCGTTCCCTTTGTCCTCTCAAACACAGATAAATGAACACACAGGCAGAAAAATAAAAAAAAAATCCACAACAGCAATGAAGAAAATACCTCTGATTTCCATTTCCTGGAGTCGTTTCAATAAATATCATTTCATATGGTCAGATTTACGTGTACTGTTCCTTTCCTAAGAATATCTTCCTTTGGTGTCACAGTGTGTGAATACTTAGGCTCACTTGCTTTTCGAGACTTTTGTTCCTATTCCAGATATCCATTTAATATTTGGACAATAATTTGACTGAAACAAGTAGCTATTGTTTTCTACCACTTAAGGAAAAACTGAGTCATCCTGAAGGAAGAATTCTGGGATGGACTGCAGCCCACGGCTAGATGTTAACCAGGAACAAGAGAAAATTTGATGGTCATGGAGATATCGGGAACTGTCTTGATGGTCACAGAGATGTCTTTCTTTGTAAAAAAAAATTTAAGAAAATATCTTCTTGACTCTAGGATTCAAGCTTTAAATCTTGATTTCATGCATTAGCCAGGAAAAATGAGCTGCTCTCTTGCTCCGATACTAGCTATTTAACATAGGTTAAGCTACTTTATTTTACCCGTGTTTTATTTATTTCTTTACACTTGTTTTCTAATATGTTTTAATGTGAGAATAAAGTTAGGGAACAGTTAAATATCTTAAAAATCTCCACCCACTTCAAAAAGGAAATGTAAGTATATTGGCACTAGATTTGAGCTCTTACTAATCTCTAGAGCTTAATACATTGAAACTGCTATGATGATTATAATTTGGTTATGATACTCTATTAAGAAGTTAGTAAAAATTATATGCAGTACAGAGTAGGTCATGGAAAATCGTGTCCCTTAAAAATAATCAGAAATGGGGATTTTTCACAGCCATGTTTAGATTTCTGGTGGTTATTTCCTTAAATTTGCGATAATATATCTCTATATGGACTTTTAGATTGAATGCTAGTTTTGGATCTCACTTTAGCACTCTAGAGACTAAACATTCTCAATAATTAGATTAATCTTTTCTTTAAACTAAATGTCATGATCAAAGTCTATTTTATTCTATATGGCACACAAGGCCATATAGGATGAGGCTAAATGAAAGGACCTCCAGGATATGGAAGCAAGAGCCATATAATGTGTGATTGTTATTCTTAATATACTATGTTATCTCTCATCTTTTTTGTTGTCTCTTGGTTATTCTCATATTGTTACAGTTTCTTACCTTGTTATCTGGTATATTGTATATACATTTATTTGTTTATTTGAAATAGGAAAGGGAAGGGGTAAAAACAAGATGAGGGGAGTGATGGGGGAATGAAATGGGGACAAAAACTTGAGAAGGGTTATCAATGTGTGTGAAGTAAGTACCTTCTATCAGGTGAATATAACTGTACCTCTTCTATTAATTACAATAAAAACATACAGACAAACAAAATCTATGAAGATAGTTGGGGATAGTGATGTATAATCCTGGTACTTGTGTAGCTAAAGTAAGGAAATTCAAGGTCAAGGCCAGACTTGGCAGCAATGTCTAGATCTTATTAAATAAAAACTTTTAAGCCCAATGCAAGGCTTGTGCCTGTAATCCGGTTTATTCAGGAGGCTGAGCTCTGAGGATCAAGGTTCAAAGCTAGCCTGGGCACAAAAGGACCTGAGACTTTTATCTCCAATTAACCTCTAGAAAACAGGAAGTGGGGCTTGGTTCAAGGGTAGAGCGGTGGCCTTGACCTGAAGAGATCAGGGACAATACCCAGGCCCAGGGGTAAGGCAGAAGTCTTGAGCTGAAGAGCTCAGGGACAGTCCACAGGCCCAGTTCTAGCCCTATGAACAACACCACCAAAAAATTTAAAGGGTATTTGTCTTGATAGCGTTTCTCTTTATAAGCCATTTACAGGGGAAATATAGATTATACAAACAGTAACTTTAGTCTTAAAATTCTTCTACTCACTTAAATATGCAGCAATGTCATACATTTACTCTTCCTAATAAAACAAAATTAACTATATAGAAGGAATACATAAGGAGAAATTAATTATTCTTTTACTGTCCATGATGAATTAGTAATAGAAGCATTCATTTTTTCATTGCATTTCTGATGAGTAAAGAATGAAAAACCTTTCTGAACACAGACTATAAGAACTTAGAATCACAATGAAACCATAAAGAATTTTAATTATTTCCTACACTGGGAAGTGCTCTTTCATAAAGATTGTTCCTAATGAAGAAATTCAAGATTATCATACATGCCCTTAGGCATGAAACCTATAGCCTTTAAAGAAGAGGTTACCCAAGAAATAAAATAATCTGTTTTCTTTTTTTTGTTTTGTTTTGCCATGTAGTTATAATTGCATCTTGCAACAGTGAATTTTCTGTTACCCAGAATTCTAGTAGAAGAAAATAAACTACTCTCCTACCTCTCTACTTGCTGTGTTAAAAATATCGTAGTACAATGTTTATTGATAACCAGATAGTGAATTATATGGTTATAACTTGGCATATTATTATGAATTGCTTTCTGAAATATCCAGAGAGCAATTAGCTCTCAGATCATCTGCCTCAGTTGGAGTCACTCTCAGTTGCCTAAGCTATTTGAGAAAGAAGCTAATACAATTTACCCCAAAGTGATAGACAGAAACTGAGAAAAAAAATGTTCAAAATGCTTGTCAAAAGATAAGAGAATCAGCACAATGAAACTTTCTTTTTGAATTCTTTAGTTTTACTTGGCATCTTTTTTTTATTGTAATTAGTAAAAGGGTTACATGATATTTGCCAGATAGAAGGTGCATTAATTCACATTCATTGATACCCTTTCACATGTCTTGGTACCCATTACCCTCCCCCCCACCCCCCACCTGTCTTGGTTTTCCCCCCCTTCCCTATCAAATTTCAAATAACCAAATACAAATAAATTCAATATATCAGATAACAAAGTGAGATACTGTAACAATATGAGATAACCAAGGGACAGCAAAGGAGATGAGAGACAACACAGTACATTAAGGACAACAATCATTCGTTATATGGCTTTTGTTTCAATATCTTTTGTGTGGAGTGTTTAATCTAGAAAATTATAAATTGCTGGATCATTTAAATAAAATTAGGATACTTAAAAGTTAAAATCTAATTGGGCCCAGTGGCTCAAGCCTGTACTCCTAGCTACTCAGGAGGCTGAGATCTGAGGATCACAGTTCAAAGCCAGCCCAGGCACTAAAGTTTGTGAGACTCTTATCTCCAATTAGCCATCAGCAAACCAGACGTGCCACTGTAACTGAAGGGGGAGGGCAGTAATTTTAAGATAAAGAGCTGAGGGACAACGTTCAGGCCCAAAGGTAGGGCAGTAGCCTTGAGCTGAAGAGCTTTAGGACAGCACCCAGGTCCAGCATTCAAGCCCCATGACTGAGGAAAAAAAAGTTAAAATCTAGAGATTGATGGAATCTGGAAACTGAATCGGACGATTTTATTTTACAGAGAATAAAAACACAGAGGATTAATTAATTCATCTGCTACCACTATTGAACTATTTTTCTGGTACATATATTGTCCACATGTATGCACATATGTATATGAATGCACATATGTGTTTTACATACATGTATATGTATATACTAGTGAATATATTATATATCCTATATACCTATATATAATATGCTAAAAGCATATATATGTATGCTAAAGATACATGATAAATATGTGTGTGTGTATGTTAAAATTCAGCATGGGAACATATAAAGATGAGTAGGGGTAGAGGCTATGAACATTTGAAGAGCCTCTGGTTGAGTGTCAAGCATTGGTACAGATATTTTTAAATGTGTTTATCACATTATGAACCATGGTTAAGGTAGAAAGAAAGCATTAAAACTCAGAGAGTTCATCAGGACCCCACAGCCTATGCAGTTTCTTGCTATTTGACCCGGTAAAAGACTGACCAATGGCCTATTTCTTTGGCCATCAGTTGACTTTTAAGCAGTGTTATTTGCTCATACCACCATTCGACAAAGGTATACAGAGCCTGTCCCCTGTGAAAAGCCCCATCCTGGGAATTGAGTGTGCAGTCATGAACAAAAGAGGCTTGACCTTTGCCCTCAGGGAATCCATGGGCAGAAGGATCCATTCCACATCCCTCACCTTGGTACTGTTTCTCACTCATTACCAGAGCAGAGAATTCTCATTTTAAACCATTTTTGGAAAACTCTGATAATCATCCTCTCCTCAAGAAAATTACTTGAAAATGCAATGACATCCTTTCTTACTCTCCTTCTCTGAAAGGTTATTAATGCAAATGGGTTCACTCACTGGAGGCAAACACATTTTCCACACTATGGAAATACTGGATTTCACAATGTTCCTGGAAGAAATATGCTCCTAAATTTTTACATTTTCATGAGAGCTAATAATTTAAATACACTAAAAATGAGCAACATGGATGTTTTTTAAAATTATACTTTTAAAGATTCTGTTCCACAGTGATTAGGAACATATGTGAGTATTTATAAAGCACTTACCCTAGGAATTATGTTCTATCAACACAGTATTATTGCAAGTATCATGCCTGAAATAGAAATTCTGAAAATGTTAACATCCTTCTATCATGTGCAGCACATAGCCTGTGAAATAAGAAGAGTATTCAAAAGAATAGGTAGGCTTAGTATTTGATATTTCCAGACATTTTATGAATATTCACTACAAACTCAGGTACATAACTGGGTTTTATGTTTGAAAACAGGTAATCATTCACTCAACTACCAGGCATGCATGCATGTAGCTCAGATAAGAATGATGCATGTCACAGGGACCTGTCTACTCTGCCTAGATGAGATTGGCCTTTGATTTGCAGCCACAGCTGCTAACGGCAAAGCATACTGCTATTTTCAACCACCCCACTTACATTCACATTCTTCTCCGCTCTGGTGCTTTAAAAAGCACCAGTATGCTTTCCTGTCTCCACTCTGGCAGGCCATCATTCTACAGACTCATTTTAATTTGAGCTGAGGCATGTCATCACAAGTTTGTAGGAGAGTCATCTAAAATCTTCAGAAACGTGATGACTGTGATCTTGAAGCACACATGCAGGATGTCATGCAAAAGATTATAGATCACTCTGAAGGGTTTAGCACCATGCCCCAGAATGATGATAAATCCCAAGAAGGAGTGCACCTTCATGTAACCAAGATTCTCCATTGTATTAGAGATATGCTAAGTGCCAACCATCTGTACTCAGTCCCATGATATACTGACAAAAAAAGCACAGTAATGCCTGAATTCGCAGATCCACCAGGAAAAGCATGCTTAATGGAAAGCTGGCTTGAGTGGAAGACATTTCCTAACTCTGTAATGGTAGCTGAGCCAGGTCCAAAAATTTCTGTAATGCGCCAAGAAGAATGGATGGCTTTTTGCTGTGTATATTTATGAACCCTTAGACATGCCCTTATAATTACATTTGTTCATAGTCTCCTCCCTACTAGACTTATTTCTGGAGCCAAATTTATTCTTTGAATCCCTAGGACATCTTATAGTACCTGGAGTAAAGCCTCTGATATTCTATAATTTAATTGTTCATAGGTAGGTGCTTAGATGGATAGATGGATGAATATTAAAAAGAAGAAAGATTTAGGCTCAGGTACAATCACTTTACTTGACTGGCCTTCTGGTGCTGAGCTATAACCCCTCTCCCACTGCTATTATAATTGATGATTCAATTGCTTGAATTGTTGCTTGAACCAACAAAAGGATAATGTTTGAGCAACAGTTATCTAACAGCTTCCTGGGAAGCTTTACACTGAATGTATAAAGAATACTCCATTTAAACTCAAGTTGCTAGAATCAACATCCTCTCATGTATGAAAAAAAAGGAGATAATTACATTATGGAAACCCAATGAGATAGGTAAATGAGCTAGTATAGAAAGGTAACCTTGGAATTTGACATACTTAGGAACTGACTAGAATCTAGCAAAGTGTTATGCATGTGGTCTTTGAACAATTTGCTTACTGTTACTGAATATATATATATTATATAATTGAAAATTCATCCATAAATCAAAAATCACAATATCATACTTTGTTGAATAGTTGGATGTTATGAATTCTAAATAACCAGTATAGAATACCTGACATAGACAGATTTTCAATAAATATTCTTACTTATAATAGTTATGCTTACGTGTCATATTGTTATACAAGGACATTACATTAAATTTTACATGAGTCTTAGGAAAATTTTCTTTCTTATTTTGGTCTGTCATGGGGCTTGAATTCTGGACCTGGGAGCTGTCCCTAGCTCTTCAGCTCAAGGCTACTACCCTACCCCCAATGCAGCTTCTGGTTTTCTAGTGGTTAATTGGAAATAAGAATCTCACCATCTTTAGTGCCTGGGCTGGCTTTGAACTGCAATCCTCATATCTCAGCCTCCTGAGTAGCTAGGATTACAGGCATGAGCCATCTCGCCTGGCTGGAAAATATTCTTTTGTTTAGTGAAGACCTTACCTGTGGAAGAATAAATATATTTATGTTTAAATGAGAGATGATTATTTATTTCCTGCTGTTGGGGAAATACTGTGTGATATAAACCATTTTTTCTTTTTTCTTTTTTTTTGAATGCCAAGTAAGGTAAGTCAGTTACAAAAAGCTTAAAACCTGGAGATCGGAGCCACACAAATTGCAAAAAAAGAGACCTATATTTGATAGGTAGGGAAGTACTTGTTAAAGGATGTGTGATGTTTTGAACCAAATGTGTCCTTCCAAAATTCATAAATTGAAGTCCTAAACCCCAATGTGAGATCGTTAACAGATAAGGCCTTTGGGGAAAAATCAAGATTGTGAAAATGAAGGTTTCATGTTGGGAGTATTGTTACTGAAAAGAGAACCCAGAGTGCTCTTTCAGTCTCTGACATGTGAAGACACAAGTAGAAGTTTGCTTCCTACAACTTGGGAAAATCTCTCCATATTGGTTACTATAGGTTGGAAATGGCCTCAGGATAGAATGCCCAGAGTTTCTCTGTTGAAATGTGTCTTTATTTTAGCTGCAATAAAATTTGGCAGCACAGTTATAAAATGGGATCCAGTGAGAGGTAATTAGATTATCTCAGATGTTTCCTTCAGAAGAGATTCATGTAGCGCTATGACACTATGCTTATTTCCGGTGAAAGTGGACTGTTATAAAAAAAAGTAAGACCTTACATTCCTGGTTCTAGTTTTCTGCTTTCATCAGGTAATGTCTTATGCACATACATTCCTGCCATGATGCTCTTATCAGAGCCAAGAAGAAATCTGTGGCAAATTTGTAGTCTAACAGAATCAGGATCTAAGTAAACCTCTTTTCTTCAAAAATTACCTATACTGGAGTATTTTGGTGTAGTAATTAAAAGCAAACCCCTACAGTTACGGTGCTAGTATTCTAATCTCAGACCTCCAGCCTGAAGAACTTAGAAAAAGAAATGCTATATATAAGCTAGATACTTTTAACAGAATCCATAATTGACACCTTTGTGTGTGTGTATGTATGTACAAAGATGATTGCTGCAATATATTTAAAAATTATATTTAGATATCCCACTCACATGAATTTTCTAGAATTATAGAAGACCAAGTGTGTAATAAGAAGTCCTTGGGATTGTTTACTACCTGTAAGTCTTAGCACTGTGCGCTTTCTTCACAACAAGTAAAATTGGTTATGTGATAAACAAGTGACCTAAGAGTAGTGTGCCTGATGAGTCACAGTAACTGTTGTTGAACAATTCACAGGCTGTTATAGCAAACAGGGTCTCATATCTTGCACTGGCCTGTCTGACTTTGACGTTCTTCCTCCCTCCAGTCTCTGCCTTCACATGACCCTCATACTAAAAGAGAACCTGCCTGTCCGTGTCACAAAACACCAATACCCATCCTTGCCAATGGTCACCTTATCGGCCTAGCTCCAGAATTTCTCCAGAAATTTTACATCAGTGAGCTCATAGTAGATTTCATGATTAAAAGGAGTTAAAATAAGATCTGATTGGGTATGTATGACCTAGGCAGTCTATTTTGACGTGCTCAAGTACGTAGTTGCATAGCTAGGATCCAGGCTCTGGGATTTAACAATTTCCCTTAATCATTTCTTGCCCTGTTCATAAGAATGTCCAGGACCAGCAGCTGGTTTTCCTGTTTTGGGTCCATATTCACAGACTTTAAACACAAGTTAACTTGTAGAGTGCTGTAGAGAAACATGTACAAGTTAGAAGTCACTGTACAGAATACTTCAGCTATTCATAAAATTACCTTTGAAAATGGCTCATGTGAAATTCAGCTTGACTACTCTATCACTTGTGCCATACCCCAAATCTTTTCTTCTTTCTTTCTTTTTTTCTTTCTTTCTTTTCTTCTTTCTTTCTTTTTTCTTTCTTTCTTTTTTCTTTCTTTCTTTCTTTCTTTCTTTTTTTCTTTCTTTCTTTCTTTTTGTGAGTTATAGGGCTTGAACTCAGCCTGGACACTGTCCCTGGACTCTTGAGCACAAGGCTACTGCCTACCCTTGAGCCAAGACCCACTTCCCATTTTCTAGAGGTTAATTGGAAATAAGAGTCTCAGGTCCTTTGGTGCCCAGGATGGCTTTGAGCCTTGATCCTCAGATCATTAAGCCACTGCACCCCGCTTTTAATTTTTTTTAAGACAAGATTTTGTGCTTTGTCTCTGGATGACTTTGGACCACAACCCTCCTACTCTTTTCTCCTAAAATTCAGTGTTTATTTAATCGACTTAAGTGAGTTTTCAATTGAGAGTCTAACCTAGATAATGAAATCAGTATATGCCTTTTTTTTCTGGTGTTGGTTTTCTTTGTTTTTTGTTTTGGTAGTTGTGGGATTTGAACTAAGTTCAATCTCAGTGATCTGTATGTCTTTTTGGAAATGAAATCTAGCAACTTTTCTGTCAAGCATGGCTTCAAACTACAATTTTTCAGATCTCAGTCGCCTGAGTAGCTAAGGTATAGGTTTGAGCTACAGGCACAGACTTTATTTCCCTTCTTTTCTCTTTCCCTCTTTGTCTTCCTGTGTCCCCTGCAAGCCTCAGAAGGCAAGTGAATAACAAATATATAAATGATAAAATGTATATCTTTATATTTTATAAGCATTGATTAAAATAAATTGAAGAACTTTCTCTATACAATCTGAGTGACAATACTTGTCTTGAAAGAAATCATGGAATGAAATGAAAACTCATTACTCTAAAAAGACTATAAATGTGATTCCAAACAAGTGAGTTGGGATGCTTTCATTAATTCTGGAAAACACAGGACAAGTACTATAACTTTAAAACCTATTAGTACATAGCATTGAAATTAAGTAAAGAAAGAACATAACTTCAAAAGCTGAAATGAACAAATTTGAGAATGTTTGAAGTTAAAACAGACTATGACTACCACAACTGTAAGATCATATTGCAATCTCCTAGACAGATTAAGAACACTGAACTTTTTACATTTCATTTTGTTTTGTTTTTAACCAACACTTCAGAGGAAGGAAAGAAGAGTCTCATCATCTAAGAACCTAAGAAGAGCAACCAGAAAGCTCTTAATCTTATAAATTCCTAGTTACATCTTTGCACAAGACATCAGCCACAACTCCATTCGTTCGTTCATTGACTCACTTGCTGATCACCTACTTTGTTCCAGGAACAGGGAATGGTAAAAACAAAGAAGAAAAGTCCTCTGGAATTTAAATTAACATTACTAATGTTGTCACAAGCACACACATAGATGTGCACAAATGACTCTCCGACACAGGGTAGTCTGCAGGGGGAAGCCACTGCAGAAAGCCATGTGAAAGGGTATCAATGTATGGGAATTAACGCACCATCTATCTGGCAAATATGTAACCCCTCTATTAATTACAATAAAAATATATGAAAAAAAAGCCACAGGAATGACTTCATAGAAGTAGGATCTGTGAAACTGGGTTCTTGGGAGATGGCTCAGCTAGAGGTGCAGGTGTATTCCAGAGAAAGAGCATGTCTTGGAACAGAGAGAACTTTGGTGTAACTGGACTATGGTAAGAGATGCAGGTGAAGAAACTAGTACATTGAACGTTGGAAAGGAAGAGCGATAGCAAAGAAAGTAAGAGAATGTCAAATTTGAACTGTATGAGGATCACATCACCATTATTGTGGAAATTGTAATAGAGGAAACAGTGGTTCAGTGGTTGTATGGACTTCATTTGCTTTCTTGGCAAGGTTGCAAATTGCTAGATCAGGGAAATCCAGGAGACAAAATGTTTTCACATTTCATCATGATACTTGATGAGCTCCCTGTCAACAGGTTCTAGAAATAAGTACTGCGTGATCATACAATTATGTAAATTAATCACTAGGTTTCAACTTACATTTCTAGTCTTTTCTTTCTTTACTTTCCCCACTTCCTCCCTCATACACCCTCTATGTGCCAGCTTCATTGTGGGTTTTCTCCATCTGGAAGAGCCTCATGTCATCCCCCACCTGCTGAGGCTGTGTGCATTTTTGGTGGGCCACCACCTTCGTTCATATTCTTTCTGAACATTTTCCGTTCTTTTTTAAAAAGCTATACAAAGGAGCCACCACTCACTGAAGCAGTTAATGAATACAGTGTATCTTGATCACTTTCCCTTTCCAGCATCCTCACCTATCACTCCCAACCCACCCTTTCCCTCACTTATCTTCATTTTAGGTTATATATTGAAGTTTTTTTCCCTTTTAACGAAGAAATGTATGTGTGCTCCACATCTTGATCTGGGGTTATCACTTCAACATCATCATCCTCCTTTCACCCTCTCCTTCCCTTATATTTTTCAGTTCTGTGGTATAAACAATGAATTTTTTTGCCTGTATTCTTCCTCCTTCTTGCTTCATTCTTCTACCCTCCATGGCTTTATCTTTCCCCTCTTGCAAGTACTCATTTCCTGGTACTTATTTTGTTAAGCTCTGACTTCATCTTCTTAAGAACCACACTATTTGTAGCCTCCACAGAGTCTATTACACTTCAGTCAATTCATTTGCAACCCTTTGCTTACCCTGTGTCATACAGTTTTATACTAATTTTCTTTTTTCTTTTTTTGCCACTCCTGGGCTTGAGCTCAGGGCCTGAGCACTGTCCTCGGGCTTTCTCAAGGCTAGAGCTCTACCACTTGAGCCTCAGCACCACTTCCAGCTTTTTTCTATGTATGTGGTACTGAGGAATCGAACCAGGGTTTTTGTGCATGCTAGACAAGCACTCTACCACTAGGCCAAACTCCCGGCCCCTATACTAATTTTAATATACCTTTCTTACTCTATTCTGCATTAGTCACTTGAGCAATTATCTAAACCGCCTTATCTCAATTTAATATACTTAAATCTAGAGAGTTTCTTACATTCCTCATGACAAGTGTACTGATACTTATGATAAAAGTCATTTTTTTTATGTCTTCAATGCTTTTGACCAGTCAATGTAGAAAGCTCTTGAAATATCTTGTTGGCTTATGAACTTCCAGGTCATTAAGATGTAAACTGATTCCTGACTAATGCTTACTGTCTGTAACACCTGGAGCAAGTTATTTAACTTTCGAGAATGAAAACTTTTTCCTCTCATTTATAAACTTTGAGAAGTCTTTTGGTGACTGAATGGAATTATTGTTTAAAAGGAACTTAGTACACTATTTAACACATGCTTATCAGAATGCAATTAGTCTATGAAATCACCAGTAAACCCATTATACAGATGCCAGAGAGACACAAAGACCCATGCACAGCAGTCTCAGGGAATTTGTAATTCTGTAGCATCAAATCCTATCAATATTATTTAGTTTTGATAAGCAGTAATACCAAATGTGGCAAAATATAAAAGTTAAACACTATAATTATTTCACTTTCATATTGATATCACACGAAAACCAAATAAAAGCTTCATCATTATTTGTTATTCAGGCATCCAGATTATCTCCTTTAAAATCAGTTTTCTTTTAAAGCCCTATGGCCTCATACATTCTAGATAAGTACTCTACTAACTGAACTGCATCCCAAGTCTACAAAATAGGTTACTTATCTCTGAAATCTTTTTTCTTAATGGTAAAAATATAATCACTCAAAGACTATTTCAAGAAACAAGGACTTTGACTTGAAAAAAACCTTTCAGATATAACTTCCAACAATTCTTATCAGTAGTTTACTTCCTTCTGTTCAAACAAGACACGTTATTAGAGAAGATTTAAAGAACCTTGAAGGTTAGAGATGACCTCTAACCTCCATCTAGCCTAGAGAACTAAGACAA
Organism: Megascapheus bottae; assembly: GCF_031878675.1. NCBI lineage: Eukaryota > Metazoa > Chordata > Mammalia > Rodentia > Geomyidae > Megascapheus > Megascapheus bottae. Next base: position 87,321,022 of record NC_143509.1, read on the forward strand.
GGCCTAGGACCTTGAGATTTCATCTAAGGCAGGATCTGATGTAGTTTGCCCTGCAGGTTTTCTCTGTCCTTTCCCATGCGGCTTTTTTGCTAAAGCCACCGATCACCATGAGCTGTGTTCACACTCTCTCAGATTTTCAGTTAGGTCATCAATGAGAAGCACCCTCAACTCCTGGTCTTCTGAGGTGTGAGTGAGTTGGGGGACCCTAACAGAACTATGAAGTTCCCAAGGGAGGCTTTTCTTCTCCAGCTGCCCCCACTTTCTTTGGCCTTTCAACCCCGATGATGTCAAAACTAACTTCCTCACAATTTCCCCATCATTTATGGGCTTTCCATTACTCTGCGCTATGATTTGAATGTGTAACCAATGTTTGGTGTGTTAGACATTTAATCCCCAGAGCAACGATGCTGGGAAATGAGGCCTAGTATGAGATGATTAGGAAGAACGATTGTCATGAATGGATTAATGCTGTTATCATGGGATTGAGAGAAAGGGTTACTGATGAGAGTTCCCCATCTCTGGGTCTTTGTTTCATGTATATTGTCTTGCTGTTCACTGCCCTCTTCTACATTATGATGTAGCAAGAAGGCCCTTACCAGTTAGATACAGCAGCCCTTGATCCTGAATTTCCCAGCCGACAGAATCATGAGCCACGTGAAATGCTGGTGGTTATAAATTACCCAAGATTTAGCATGATGGATGAGACTCTTGTAAAATTCACATTTTTTCAGTTACTTCTTCTTTAAATTTCTCCATTACTCCATTGAATGCGCTATCCGATGATTGCTTAGATTGCATTTGACATGAGGTATTCACTTCAGGCTGAATGTCTTTTCCTTCCACAGTGCTGATTTGAAACATGGAGAGAAAGGAAACAGTGCTTTTATGGAAATGGGTTTTATTCCCTTATTCAGAAGTTATATTTTCTGAGAAATATTTTGATAATTTAAAATTGAGTACAATCTCGGTCTCTTTTGTGATGACATTGCAATTTCTTTGTAGAACAGTACAGAAAAAGATGGGAATATTTCCTAGGGGAATTGCTAATATAACTACATCTTTTTCCTAGCTCTTGGCCCTCATCTGATGAAAATGGAAACAGGTTATTCTTGGTATTGGAGCTACAAAACAACCTGATAAACTCACAAATAGATCCATCATAAAACTAAGCCAAGAAACTATGAGTGTACTATTTCAGCTATAACATAATATGAAGGTATGGCATATTAAAAGAAAAAGTAATGAGGACAAGGATTATATCTTATGGTCCTTACTGCAGGGTAATTTTTTGTTGTTGTGTTTTACAGTGCCGAAAGAATAGGTAAAGTTGGAGGAGAAGGAAAGCAATAGATGATAAGATAAATTATACATAGTTGAAACAGAGAAAAGACTCTTTGTACTCAGTATATTGTGGAAAGGGTTCAAGAACAGTTTAACTACATATAAATGCAACCTTGCAAGACTTTCAAGGTCAACAGACCAGGAGTGATGGACTTGCAAAGAGCTTGCCTTGGGGCCGTGAGTTTGGGCTAGTGGTAGAATGCTTGCCTAGCGTGCAGGAAGACCCGGGTTCTATGTACCACATACATAGAAAAAAGCTGGAAGTGGTGCTGAGGCTCAGGTGGTAGAGTTCTAGCCTTGAGAAAGTCCAAGGACAGTGCTCAGGCCCTGAGCCCAAGCCCAAGACTGGCAAAAAAAAAAAAAAAAGAGCTTGCCTTATAGGATGTCATTGCCCAAAGCCTATTAGAGATCATAGCATCATTCTTATCATTTGGACATTATTTTTGAGCCATGCGAGTTTTTAAATTGTATTTTATTGTTGGGGTAATGTATAAAAGGATTACAGTTACATTTGTCAAGTAGTGAGTACATTGAACATTGATAACCCTTCTCATGTTTTTGTCCCACTTTCTCTCCCTAACCCCTTCCCAATCATCTTGTTTTTCCCCTTCCCTTCCCTACTTAAAGAAATGTATATACAATATACCAGGTACCAAAGTCAGATACAGTAACAACATTAGATAAACCATAAGGAAAAAAGAGAAAAGAAATAACTTCACATATTACATGTTCTTAATGTAACAATCACAAAGCTAAATCTCTTGATTCCATATCCTAGAATTTATTTTGCTTAGTCATCATGAGAGTTTAATTACCAAAAATTCTTCCTTACCTCCTGCCCCATAATTTACACATATATTTGGTTTGGATTTATCTCTCTAATAAAATTTAATATCCACAAAACATTATCATATTTCTCTGCTACAAGATAGAGTTGGAACTCATAGGCACAGGCAAAAACTTCTTGAACAGAGTCCCAGGGTCACAATAGATTGGGGAGAGTCTCAACAAATGGGACTACCTAAAAATAAGAAGTTTCTGTACAGAAAAAGGCATACCTACTTCATAGCCAATCAACTGGGAAAAGATATTTACCAGTAATGCATCAGACAAACAGGGAACTCAAGAAACAAATCCCCCCAAACCCAACAAACCAGATACTAAATAGGCAAGAGAACTAAAGAGAAACATCAAAAGAAGTGGTTAAAATGGCAAAGATATATATGAGAAAAATGCTCATCATTCATGATCATAAAGGAAATGCAGATCAAACCAACCCGGAGATACCACCTTAAGCCAATCAGAATGGTCAAAATTCTGAACTCAGACAACAACAACTGCTGGTGGGGATGTGGAGAAAGAAGAATCCTACTGCCATGCTGGTGAGAATGTAAAGTATTTCAGCCACTTTGGAAGGCATTTTGGAGGTTCCTCAAAAAAACTAAAAATAGGCCTTCGTTACCATCCAGCCATATCACTCCTGGGCATCTACCTGAGCATCATAACCCAGAATATGATAAGAATACCTGCATAGCCATGTTCATTGCTGCAGTGGTCACAATAGCTAAGCAAAGGAAACAACCCAGATACCCACTACAGATGAATGGATACAAAAATGTGGTTCAGATATACAGTAGAATTCTACATAGCCACTAGACAAGATAAAATAATGGCAGTCACTGGGAAGTAGATGAAACTACAACAAATCATGTTGAGTGAGATAAGTCAAGACTAAAGGAACAAAAGGTACACGGTCTCTTTGATATGGGTATATTAGATACAAGCAATACAAGAGTTATGACTCAATATTTCGGTACTCAAGGTCAATGACAGTCTTGGATATATAACTACACAGACATAAAAATCTATGATGGGATATATACTCTATATATTTTACAAATCGATTTGTATCTGTGACATACAAACTCTCAGCTTAATTTTAATTATGTTCTAAAATTTATGTGCTAGTGATTGCATATAGAGATTCCCTTCTTGAATACTTGTTTGTTAAACATGACATTTGACATATGATGTAAAAAAATCAGTGTTAATAAAATATTTTAATAAAAAAGATATCATGTTTCTAACTCACTGTTTGTTGAATACATTCATTAAATATTGGCTCATAAATAATCTATGAAATTTCCTATTAAATATCAAGTCTGGCCCGGAGTTTGGCATAGTGGTAGAGTGCTTGCCTGGCATGCAAGAAGACCTGGGTTCGATTCCTCGATATCACATACATAGAAAAAGCTGGACAGGGTACTGTGACTCAAGTGGTAGAGCACTAGCCTTGAGAAAAGTCCAAGGACAGGGCTCAGGCCCTGAGTTCAAGCCCCACGACTGACAACAAATAAAATAAATAAATAAATAAATAAATAAATAAATAAATAAATATCAAGTCTATATATGGCCTCAACCATGAATAATCATATCTATATTATACAAGCATAAAGAGCATAAGAAGACTATGCTTATTATTAGCCTATGCACGCAAAACAATATTATTTAAAAAGACAAATTTTTATATATTATGTACCATGCATTTAAAAATGCAGTAGCATAAATAAACAGTTTTCAAATCTAAAAAAATGTTAAGTTGTAATAATTTTTTCCTTATACGGAATCAAGTTTTGAAATTTTGTGCAATATTTCGAAATCTATGTTATTTGATTTCATTTCAAGGAATAAACATTACTTATATATAATTTGTAAAAGAAAAAAATTAAGAGTAAAACCTCTGCACTAGTTTTGAAGACAACTGCTAACCTAGTTGGAAATATAAATTTAAACTGAATGATGATTTTATTGCTTCCTCATTTTATCTGTGCTCCTGTTATCAGTGTAATGGTATCCTTTCAAATTTCAGTTTATATCCACAAACCACTACAACAACAACATAATTTATAACCAGCTTTGCCCATGACTAAGACACTCTAAGAGTGTTCTGCAGAATATTTAAAGTCTGAGCCAAATTTCAGTTTATATCAGATAGTAAAGCGGAGAAGAAACAATTGGGAAGGACAGGAAAAAGATGTCTAGATAGAGGACATTTGAAACAAAAGAAAGAAAATCCTTAGTATAATTTCTTTGATTCTGTTCCTCTCTTACCATAACATTGGACTATGGATTTCTTCTGTTGTTTCTTGTTTTGATTTTTTTTAAAATTATTTTTCTTTCTTTAAAGAGAGGCTTAGGCAATGTTTATTAGAGCCAGAAATACTAGAGCGTCAAGTATTCCCAAGCCTGAGCTGGCCTTGTGCCTTGTAGTCCGTGAACTCTCCCATTGGGTACATCCTGAAACTTTGTTGGAGATTGCAGGTCATAAATGTGCATGATTAATTGCCTCTGTTGAAACCAAAAATGTCTCTAGAACATTCAGACTAGAGGGTGAAGCAAGATCCTGGCCGGTATCAAGAGAAATCTCTGTCAAGCGCCTGACAGTGATGGCTGAAGGGAGTTTTGAACAGACTTAGACAGCCTCATAACCATTTCTAGAAGATGGAATAACAAAAGCACAAGACTAGATAATAGAAATTGGTTACAGATTGTGAAAGGCACCCAATAAATCACAAAGGACAGAGGTTATGAGACAGTAATTTAGGCAAAACAGAAGAGCAATACCCCAAGTAATTGCCAAGAGAACTTCACAACTTGGTCTCTTAATAAAGTTAACCCCTGAGAAGAGAATATAGCAGCAACACAGTATCGTCTGTACATGAAGACACTTGTAGGTATCTCCCATCTACAGGTAAGAACTGATCATTTGTCATTTTACTTTCCCATTTTCAAACTATATTCCCTTCCTTGAGATGATAACTGTGTGCCTACAAATGTTCCGAGTTGCTGAAGAATGTCTGATCAGAATTAGGGGAAAGTGAAGCCTCTGCTTATTAATGCTTCACCAATTAATTCTCTAAGGACCTATGTTCTTGAAGACTTCACAGTAAGTAAATTGAATATTGGAGAATACAGTTTATGGTGTCTGTGATATTCAAATCCCTTACAAAATGAGATTAGGTCAATCTATCCTAAGCACCTTTAATAACTATATATTTATTTGTTTGTTTGGTTGGTTGGTTATTTTCAGCCATGGGGCTTGAGCTCAGGGCCTAGGTACTTTCCCTGAGCCCTCTCTGTGCTCAAGACTAGAGTTCTACCACTTTAAGCCACAGCGCCATTTCTAGTTTTTGAGTGGCTAATTGGAGATAAGACTCTCACCAGGACTTTTCTGCCTGGGCTGGCTTTGAACTGCAATCTTCAGATCTCAGCCTCCTGAGTAGGGTGAGCCACCTGTTCCCAGCTTACTTTTTTTTTTTTTTTAATAATAAAGATATATGTAGGGTGGTTCCTTATGCAGAAAATGCGACCAATAAAACCCGATTCAAAGATAGTCACTTTCTCTTTACTTTCAGTTAATTGATGAAGAATCCAGTCTCCCTAACTACGTTTCTGGCACCTTCCTTTTGCCTTTGTCCTACGCACAAACTTTCTAGCCCCATATATGTCCTGCGGATCTAAGGAGAGACAGTCCGGTTTTGCAACCTGTGCTGAGTGAAGAGGAAACAGATAAGGGCTTTTTTTTTTTTTTTTTTTTTTTGCCAGTCTTGGGCCTTGAGCTCAGCTCCTGAGCCCTGTCCTTGGACTTTCTCAAGGCTAGAGCTCTATCACTTGGCCTTGGCACCGCTTCCAGCTTTTTTCTATGTTATGTGATACAGAGGAATTGAACCCGGGTCTTCGTGCATGCTAGGCAAGCACTCTACCACTAGGCCAATACTCCTGGCCCAGATGAGGGCTCTTCTGCACTGGTGTTTCTCCACGACTAGCTCTATGTGGTAGTCACAGGAGCTGTAGCCACTGCATTCCAGTTCTAAGGTGGTACATGTTGGGGGCTCCTAAATTACTGTTACATACGCAGACAGCCAATTTCTGAACTACAAGTTAGAACAAGGCAATTGGGGCAGATGAGGTCGTCTTATACTAACTTGTGGGTCCTGGATCCTATGCCTTTCTTTCTCAGTGGCTCTCCCTGGGGAAGAGTAACTAGTTTTGTCCATTTTTCTCAGGAGACTAATCCTCAGTGATGTTGCCAAGATGATATGTTTTTCTAAGAAAGATTTCCAAGTGATTCTGAAGTTTCCTTCCTCAACTATATTCAGCCAAGCTACTCTCTGAAACTTGAAGCTGTTCTATTATTCAGGTCTAAATGATGAAGCCTTTGATACTTCTAAACAAAAAGAAAGCACAAACTTTTCTTTTTTTTTTTTTTCTTTCAGATTGGTTACTCTGAGGAAAAGCAGTTTTCAGTTTCCAAAGCATACAGAATTGTGGCAAGGTACAAACCCCTAGTTTTTAATGCCTTAAGCCTTGTAGACTTGGTTCCTTGGAAAAGCAGAGCTTTGCATGCATAGGAATTCACTAGGATTTAAATTACATCTAACAAAAGCAGGAAAATTCTTTTCTTTAAAGTACACCAAAGAATTCCAAATGTGTGTTAGTACATTGGAGGTCAGGACTCTGTCTCTCTATCAGATCTTGTATGTCTTGTTTTCTCTGCATAACCACAGCTCTCACCAACTTCCGTGTCAGGAAAAGGTGTCAAGGATCATCATTATAATGCATGATCCAAAAGAAAGAGAAGGGTTTTACTACCAGTTTCCACACCTCACATTGCACAACTGCTCCAATGGTTCCCTGCCTGTGTCATACTCACAGCCTGTAAAGAATTTGAATGTGGTGTGGGGTCCATGATTCAGATCTTCAGGTGTAGACATGTCATGATTGGCAGTCCCAACAGAACCATATGGGAAGAGGAAATACATTTCCCTGGAGGCAAGAGTGAAGCTAGTATTAAAAAGAGATTGAAAAGAAGTTGCTGAGCTGGGTCTTCTTATACCACTAAGTTGTGAGTATATAGATTCCCTCCAAAGAGAATCACCTCTAGTCTACTTCTGCGTATGGTGTGTCAGGCACATAAACAAGCATAGGAGACTTCTGACAAACCTTTGCTATAATGCTCACAGGTTCCTGAACTAAGGGTCTTAGCTATAGACCAATTTGACAAAATGTACTGTCACAAATGTAAACTGGGTTGTCAAGAAGAGCTTTATTGCCTTTTGGGCCAAAGTATATAGTATCTGAGGTCATTTGTGCCACAATCTTTTAGAAGGACATAGGCCCTGTAATACAATGTTCTACTGTGGCATTACTGGAAAGTAATATTGTTCTGGTTCCATTCTCTGTTCATATGTAGTTTGACCCAAGGCAATCTACTTAATGTTGGAACTTAGTTTTTCTAAAGTGTTAAAGTGGTTATGCCATTTCTTCTTCAATATCCATTATCTCCCCACTCTCAGTTTTGAAGGTTTAACTTTTTCACTGTTTTTCATATGTGATGGGAAAAATGAGATCTTGATAACACGAAAGTGGAAGTGAATGTGTCAGGCCATTTAGAAATGATATGTTGGGGATATCTGAAACAGAGATGGTAATTTTATTTATTTTAACTTCCTTAAAAAGGATAATATAGCCAATTTACATTCTTTCTTTTAAATTAGAAGTAAACAAGCAAACAAAGTGAAACCACTTGTTTATTTTAAGAACTATTTGAGACTTCATAGAAGCTCACAGAAACAACTTCAAAAAGATTTTAGAAAAAGTAACCGAAGAAGCATAACAAGCAAAGATAACAAATAAATCTTGTTTGGAGCATATCTGGGGTAACATAATTTTAGAATATATGGTCTATGTAATTAAGGTAGTTTAGCATGACTTACCTATCAGAGGATGATAACAAGATATTATTTTAATTTTTTCTTGGATATTATAACAATCAGAGAAGTGTCACAGAAAATTACAGAAAAGAAATGAAAAAGTTGTCCTTACTTCTTAGAGGCATATGTTTTTATATATAGGTTTCTATGGGAGACATGCTTCTGTGATGATAAAAGTAAAGCTGAGTTTAACAACAGATTGAGAAGAAGGCATATTATTGGATCCCCTTCCATCTGATAGTGGCTCAGTTTGTAAGAGACAGTAGATTCATGGGAAATTAAATAAAAGTTAGACCAAAAGGCCTAACAACAATGACTTCTATCTACTTGTTGACCATGATCTCATTTTTTTCCAGCCCATGTCTCAGATTAAAACTAGTAAATATTGAGTGGGGAGAATGATGAGAGGGATGATTCTGCTAAAGGTTCATTGTGCACATAATTGAATGTGTCCCATTGAAATTTCTTTGCACAAGCAATTTAAGAAAATAATTAAAAAAATAACTAAACCATTGAGAAGAGTTAAGCCTTAGATACTTAGAGCTATTTGATCAAGCACACTGAAGATAAACTGGCAAAACTACCTTACAAGAGTAGAAAATCAAGTTCTAAAAAGGTTAAAGGAATTACTGCAAGTCACAACTACATATTATGTCATTATATCTATAATTCACTTAGATATATTTAAGCAAAACAAAATCATGTACAAACCAAATATAGTGAAATGTTAGCAACAAAAGTATAATTGAAGTCTTCATTGCTTTTCTACATAATCTCAGACTTTTTTGGAATAACAAAAGCTTAAAAAATATTCATAAACATGAGAAGGGGTATGTGTGAGAAATAATGCACCTACTACTTGACCAATGTAACTGTAACCCCTCTATACATTATACCAACAATAAAAAATTGCTAGATTATAATCACATTATTTGTCCTAGATGTCAAGTAACACTTACTTTAAATCTTTATTTCAAATATTTCTCAATTTTTAGTTTTGTTGGGTGAAAATATAATGCTTAAATGCCTTTAAGTCACCTAAAATGTGGTATTTTCAATTTTAACCCATGTATTGTCTATTCTGGCAATATGAATTATTAGGTAGTAAAATGGAACCTGCCTTTCTATGCCTAAAATAAGCTTTAATAGAATCCTTATACTAAACAAGACCCCCACAACCCATCCTTCCTCGCCCAGGTGTAGACATTGAGTCTTTATAGCTTTTATTAATTGTGTTGATGAAGCCAGATGAAGTTGAATAATACCGGGGCTATGCACTAAAACTCTGAAGTTCATTACCTACCAGCCACTTACCTCTGTGTGAACTTGAGCAAATTACTTAACATTCTGGTATTTCAGTTTTCCCAGGGGCACCCCCTACACTGACCTAGCTGTCTGGGGCCTCAGGCTAGAACCCTGGGAGAAGATGGAGAAAGAGGATATTATATAGATGACGAGTCCTTTGGAGAATTTCAAGCATAATTCATTTGGCTAAGCATAGTTTCTGCTATTTAGTGCTCCTTGCTATCGACAGATTTTGCTATAAGAAAACAGACAGGATTTGAGTTAATGTTCAAGGAGAGAAGTACTTGTACTTTCCAGGTGATAAAAATTTAAGAAATGCACTGATAGCAAGAAAGTTCTTGGAACACAAAAAGCAGTATGGCACTGTGAGTTTGTTTTGTGAAAGTCCTTTCTTAGTATAGAACAGATCAGTTAAAGTTTCTTCAAAAATGCTAGAAAACTAGCATCTGAAAAACAAATTTCTCAATATTCTCTAAAAATAACTAAATTCTCCCAACAAATTGAGGCTAGATAGATGTTTCATTGTACTTGGCAGACATATTAAAATGGTTTGATGGTTATTGCAAAATGTCTTGCAATGTTTTATAACCAAAAAGTAAGACTCCTTTTTAGTTTATGTTCTAAGTGTTTTTTTTATTCCAACCAAGGACTTGATCTCTCTGTAATATGTAAATTTTCTATTATCTATAACCTTGTGGAACTAATTATTGCTTAAGCCGATGATAAAAGCGGGAACACTTTTCAATAGAAATACACAAATAATTACTACTCTAACTTCCTGATGAAAATTCAATTCTGGTAAATATTCTGCTTAGCAGTTTGAGTCTCTGAAGTTCAACCCTTAGCTCCAAACAGTTTGTTGCTGTTTAACTGTATCAATATAGTGCTAGAGATTTCCAAAGACTTGAGTTTCATTAGCATCATATTTATTTACTAATGATTTCTGTATTTCCTCCAAAAGAAGAAGGTGAGCGATGATTTGTTTTTTTAAGTTCCCTAGTGCCTTACTTTGTCCTCTATCGGGCTAAACTTCATTCTTTGCTTATCAGCCATTTAAAATAATCTGTATAAATGAAATTGCTGTATTGAGAGAACTGAGGGCAGAAATCCTTTAGGGCCCCCCATCCACTGTGAGAAGCTAACGTCCAAACCAATCCTTCAAATTCTTTTGTCAAGCTTACATCAGCTAAAAGGACTGTCTCAGAATTCAACTTTAAGCAGGAAATTTTGGTTTGGGGGAGCTGCTGCTATCCCACCGGAAATGAGGTCATATCTATTCAGAGCTTATGACTCTTTCCAAAGAGCTTCGCTGCAGTGTGGCATGAAATAGAAGCTGTTCCAGCAGGATCCAAACGGGAAGAAATGGATGAATAGATATTCCAGTTGTTTCAAGGGATTCAGTATCCATTTGAGGCAGAAGTGACAGTCCTTTACCAACATATCACACAGCGTTGCTAATTAGAAGCCTGACTCCAGCTTCAGAATTCTCAGTTGGACCTTTAAAAAAATATACCAAATGAAGTGAGCATGCACGCTGGAGCTGGAGTGCCTTGGTAATTGAGTGCCTTTTTGATGATATGACTAATAATCCTTATTGCCTTTTATCAAATATAACTATTATTCTCTTTCAAGTGCTTAATTAGAAAATTAAGCACCCAACTTTTGGCACAAAAAATACTGTCCAGCATCCACCCAGATTGGGAAGGTCTGGTTAAGACTAGCTTCCTTCCTAGACTATTCAGTAGGTTTTTCTTTTCATATATTTTTTATTGGAATTATTTGAAGGGTTACATTATATTCACCAGATAGAAGGTACATTACTTCACAAATATTGATACCCTTTCTCATGTCATGGTTCCCATTTCCCCCCTCCCCTTTCCCTCTCCCCCCCATCTTGATTTCCCTCCTTCCCTATCCTATTATTTAGTAGTTTTAAATTCTTGTGATATTACTGTTTTGAACCATTATGATGTAAGATTTCTACATATTTACAAACTGGTTCAATTAACCAACATATACTTATATACCTATAAAAATATCACTCATCGATTATAAACTTGAGCCACTTTCTTATTTTCCCTGAGTTCATTTGTTCTGATTGAACATTTTTCTTAATTATCTCTGACCATCTCCTGCAATTCTAACCCTAGCTAGCTCATAGACAAATTTACAAGCATAATGAAAAGGTGAAAAACTGCCCTGGCTCGCAGTTCCCACTTACGTGAAGTTATATATCACTGTGAAGTCACATTCCCCAAAATTTCTGTTTAAGACTCTAAGAGCCCTACAATGAGTGTGACTGATTACTTCCCTCTCCAGTGGCAAGAAAGGCAAATTTGGACTCAGCAGCTGTCTGCTCCCTCCCCTCCCAAAGACAGCTGGAAATAACCATGTCTGATAGGATCAGCTATCAGAGGCAGGGAGGCACTGTTGTGTGTAAACAGCATGCTATCTCTGAGACTCTGAGACAGTGACATCAGTAGCACCAGGCATAAACTGCCCTCAAAATAGTAAGAAAGACACTTTACATTGAATTTTGCCCAAGTAAAACCAGAAGCTCATGCTTTTAGAACTAAAAACACACCTAGATCATGTCCCTTGTCTTCTATTTTGGTAGATTTAAAACAAATCAGATGAGATGTAAGAAGGGAGGGTGATTTATGGTATTTTTTGCTGTCATAATTGCAACAGATAAACTCCATCGGGGATGGATTCAGCTAAGTATGGAAGTTTCATTCCACAGAGCTGACCGTGAATATCCACATTTTTTTCCACATTAACCTTAGATACAGGTATAAATACCTGGATCCACTTTTAATCCAATGTGATTTTAGGATGATTGATATAAACAAGTGGGCAGTTACTGTCTGCCACACTTTCTTTGGTACTGATGCTTCAAAAACAAATGGCATTCAGTCCAATATGGGAGACAGATACATGGATCAGATACATGGAGATATTAAAACCATGTGATAGTGGCTTATGCCACTAATAATATCTATTCAGGAAGCTGAGATCTGAAAATCACAGTTCAAAGTCTGCTTGGGGCTCTAAGTTCTTGAGATTCTTACCTTCAATAAGCAGCAAATATGTTTTCAAAAACTTAAAAATATTTTAAATTCCTTCAGGGCTTCTCTGTTCACTTAAGTTTCAGCATAGGACTTAGTATTTAATGTTATGTCTGCAAAAGGGAGATTGAAATTCTATGTAGTCAAACCATCTATACAAATATTTAAAAATGATTATGTACATATCATATATGCTATGGTGTTCAATGCTATTTTTCTTTGTAGTTTTTGCTTCATTTTAAATTCCTGGACTATAGTTGGGTATAACAGAATGATTTTGTAGCTTTGAAGTACCATCATTTTTAAGTGATTCTTGGTCTCTGGCCAGTTTTTTAGTTTGTCAAATCTAAAGTCAGTACTAAATGTTTTCTTGAAATGCTATATGACTTCGTGTTTGCCTGTGTGCCTGTGTGCCTGTGTGTGTGTGTGTGTGTGTGTGTGTGTGTGTGTGTGTGTGTGTGTGATGGGGCTTGAACTCTGAGCCTGGGAGCTGTCTCTGAACTCTTCAGCTCAAGGCTACTGCCCTACTGTTTGAGCCACAGCCCTACTTCCCATTTTCTAGTGATTAATTGGAGATAAGAATCTCATGTTCTGGGGCCGGGAGTTTGGCCTAGTGGTTAAAGTGCTTGCCTAGCATGCATGGAAACCCGGGTTCAATTCCTCGGAACCACATATATAGAAAAAAGCCGGAAGTGGTGCTGAGGCTCAAGTGGTAGAGTGCTAGCCTTGAGAAAGCCCAAGGACAGTGCTCAGGCCCTGAGCTCAAGCCCAGGACTGGCAAAAAAAAAAAAAAAAAAAAAAAGAATCTCATGTTCTTTAGTGGCAGGCTGGCTTTGAACTGAGGTCCTCAGATGTTAGCCTTCTGAGTAGCTAGAACTACATGGGTGAACCACTGTGCCCCACCACTATATGACTTTTAAGTAGGAATCTTAATGTTGGTGCAGAGGTAGCACATATTTTGTATAATAATAGGCCTCTGAATAATCAATATTTATTATTGAAAATAGCATATTTAATGGGATAATTCTCACTTTTGTAAAACAAAATAGCACCATAATAATTCATTTGTATTTTTAAACTTTATTACCAACTTTCAGCTTTCTGGAAGCCAAGAGTTTTCTTTACTTGTAATTATAAAATTGCTGAAATTAGGATACTCTAAATAAAGATGAAAAGCTTGTTTGAGAAAAGTTGACTAAAAAAATTGTTTCCATATCTATTGCTTGAAAATACCTGTAATTTGACCTTAAGTTTCCTCATGCAGGGGTGGTCTGTCAAGTAAAATCAAGCCATAGTTAATATATATCACCCTCTCTTAGGTGCTTTATATGGATAATACATACCAAACAAAATTATTGATCTGGTTTCATGAATAAAATCCGAAACCAAAAAATGACATACTTTACTGATACTCTTCATAGTGCTACAAAACTGCAGAAATAAATTAGTGAAAGCTGGGTAATGTCTTAGAAGATGGATATTGTTATCCATTATGTTAAATAAAGTGTCAAGTAGAAAACTATAGCAATTAGGAAGAAAATGTTTTGTTTTTCAGATATCTGTCTCATTTAGAAAGATTTTTTGACTGGTATTAGTTAGAAAGATGTATCACTATAATTTTCAGTGCTCAAAACTAGGGGAATTACCTATAATTATAGATTTAAATAGTTTCCAGAACTGGTTCTCTCTCATAAGCTAAATCAGATAAGTTTTCTGACATACAATTCTCCATTGAGTGTTAGAAGAGATCCTACCTTCTCTCTGTTTTTCTCTGTTGTGGCTTAGTGTGTGAAATTAAAAGTTAATTTTGTCTTTGTCCTTTGTCTTTTTCTTATCAGCAGTGCCTGGGAGGCATGGTAAAGTAAACTGAAAGTGACCTTCAGCTAGCTCATATCATCTTGACTCAAGCTAGAGCCAAAATTACACTTGTAATAGCTAAAAGAAAGGGAGATTCTCTCAGTAGGAAATACACATCATCCAAAAAATATAAGTATTCTATATATCTGGTATGTGATTGTTTAAACAAGGCTTTGGGGCAGACAGTCAACAGAGAAAGTAATATAAAGAGAAGTAAAAATTATAGGTGAAGCGGCTGCCATGCAGAGGGTGAAGAAATTCCACCCAGGGCTCCAAAGAATTCTTAAGAACAGGTCAAAATTAGAACCTGAGAGTCCTTTCTGTGGAGTTACAATGGCTTCTTCCACTCTATCCTGTAGGAGTCTATGGGAAAGCAAACAAGTGTCCTTAATTTGGAGGTTAAAGAACTGGTTTAGGAATATGTAGTTCTATGTCAGCATGCCATGCTGTTCCTTTACCTCTGCCCTATTCATCTGAAGTCAGAAACTGAAACTTCTGGTTGTAAGGGCACAATGTGGTTCCTCATCAACTTTCCCCCTGTAAATGGTTTTTATGAGTACACCAATCAAGTGCCCATCTGAAACATGTGATTGTTTTGGGCATCTCAGCAATATTTCTCCCTACCCTCTCCCCATGGCCTTGTTTATAGACAAAAAAAAACAAACAAAAACAAAAACAAAACCTTTTCTGATCATTCTTTTCAAATAAGGTCTTGAAGATTTCAGTAATACATCCTGTTAATCCATCAAACAGCAAAAGAAGAAAACAAAAAAGAAAAAAAAAACAAGAAGAAAAAAAGGAAAGGAAAAAGAAAATGTAGCCAGATGATTTATAAGATTTCTGGTTCCTAAAATCTACTTCTGTTCATTAGTTGTATGGGGCACATGGCTTTCAGCTATCCCCATATCTCTTTTCATTCGCCAGTGAAAAATGGATTTCAGATGAATGTACTACTTGGAAGTTGCTGCATTAAAAATGTTAAAACTGGGCCGGGAGTTTGGCCTAGTGGTAGAGTGCTTGCCTAGCATGCAAAAAGATCCGGGTTCGATTCCTCGATACACATACATAGAAAAAAGCCAGAAGTGGTGCTGTGGCTCAAGTGGAAGAGCTCTAGCCTGGAGAAAGTCCAAGGACAGTGCTCAGGCCCGGAGCTCAAGACCCGGGACTGGCCAAAAAAAAAAAAAAAAAAAAAAAAGTTAAAACTACCAGTTTCTCCCACCAATGGCTCAACAGAGAGGCAGGGCTCCTCATATTAGTCAAAGTTGAGCTTTTCATCAAAAATGCTGTGTACAGATTTCAACTAGGATTTAACTGAATAACCACAATGTGTTCTGTAAACACGGCACAGGACATCTGAATTCAGCAAAGGATACAGAGCTGCAATCTGTGCCCTTGGGAGTGTTCTTTATAAACATGCCAGATCAGAGATAGTGACCTCATGCTTCCCAGAGAACATCTTCACTGAGCTGTCCTGAAGTCACCTCAGACTCGACACGTCCAAAATAGAACCAAATCCTCCTCATGCCTTAATAGGGTCACATCCTTCCCTCGTTGGCTAGGGTCAGAAATCTCACTTTCATGACAATGACAGATTGATTGTGGTCCGAATGATTGTTTGTATCCATACCTGCCATATCTTCACAACACTGTATTTATTCAGTTTCTCTTTAGCCCTGGCACCAGCGTTTCCTATAATGGCTTCCTTAGCAGTCTCCATAATGCAAATTCTCTTTGATCAGCCATTTTCTGTGTGGCATTCAAACCCCTGATCAGGGTAACCACTGCCCCTCATTCCTTCATGTTCACATAATAAATACATTGTGAGTATTAGATGTGAAGCCTTGTCCTAACTGGAGCAAGCTTGACAGTTTCAGGATGGTGTGAGACTAGAACATTGCTATGGTCTGAATGTCTGTGTCCTCCCCAAATTCTTACATTGGAACTCTAGTATTGAGACCTAAGGCTTCTGAAAAGCAGTTAAGTAATATATGCTCCACCCTCCTAAATGGGAGTAGTGTCCTTATAAAATAGGTTTCACTGAGAGGTTGAAGAAGGAAGGGGTCACCTTGGAAGCAAAGTACAAGCCCTCACCATATGCTAAGTTTGCCCTTATCTTAATTTTGTATTCTCCTTCAGAACAATAAGCAATATATGTTGGTTTATAATTGTTCAGTCTGAAATGTTTTGTGTTATAGCAACCTGAATTGAGATTTCATTAATGAATACAATTGCTTTTCTCCAAGTTGGTTCTATGGTCTGTAACCTCCAGGTATTCTCTTGAAGCCTGACTATGGAGCTCTTTTCTCATTCGAACTACCTTTGACATGCCTACCAAACTTGTGTAACCCTCTCAAGGATGCAGAATAAGTGATACCATTTGGCCCAAGCCACAATGGAATCCTAACAAGACCTTGTCTTTCACATTCATATTCATAAGCCTGTAAAGACAAACTAATATAGTTTGAGAATAATCAGCCAAATATCACTCAAACAATGATTTCTACAATGTGACACATTCTGAGAACAGAACCAAACCAAAATGTGACTCAACTACAAAAAACAAACAAAAAATCCTCACTTTATTTCAATTAAGGAGAAGTAATACCGGGGAATGAGGTTGATGGAGATGGTGAATTAACAATCTTTAGTGGTGCTCTTTACCCAAGAATTAACTAAAGCGAGGACTCTAAACCATAATTTCAGTATTCCAAACTCAAACTATTGTACGTGGAGGTGAGATTCAGAGAGTGCACTAAAATTTCAATTTTCTCTTGTCCTTCTTGTTGTGAACGACTCCAAATATATTTATCAAAGCACATTTTAAGTGGGAGGAATGAGGAAAGTCAGTTACACAAGAAGAGCTATCCTCTGCCCAACTGAAGAAATTGTTCAAACACAGTACATTCTTTCATAAGCCATGCTTCCTACTGCAGCAAGGATTAGTGAGAGCTTAGGTTATTTGTTATGTAATCCCTGGTTCCTCAAACTGAAGTTTTGACCTGAACACAAGGTTTCAATTAGTTCCTTCATTTTTTGCCTTGAGGTGTATCTCATTTTTTTTTTAATCAAGAAGAGCTCAAATAATCATACCATTTTAGTGCATCTCCTACTAGAACTAATGGTCAGATCTGACTGCTGAGAGGTAACTCTAACACAGCTTTGAGCTTCTTGCTTTTCCCACAATGCTTTGTTAGATTGAATTATGCTTCCACCTCATCCCTCTCCCCCAATATGGATCTCCTAACTCTGCTATATCTGCATGTGAATTTACTTGGAAATAGCGTCTTTGCAGACAGAATTCAGAGGGAATTTGAAATGAGTTCTTAACCCAGTGTAGCTGCCTGGGGTTCTTAAAAAAGACACAAAGGGATAGTGCCTTCTGATAATAGATGAATGTCAAGAAATCTCAAAGACTGATGATTCTTACCAGAAGCTGGGGATGGGGACAAGGAAAAATCTACCTAGAATCTCAGAGGGAGCATGATAACCCTGTTGGCAAGTTAACTTTAGATTTCTAACCTCCAGAGCTAAGAAGGAATACATTTCTGATTTTATTCATATTTTGTTCCAATGGCCCTAAAAAATGAATACATTTCTACTCCATTGGTTACTCACCTTTATTATTATATTTTTACTTGGTTGAGGAATCTCAAAACAATATAACTCAGGCAGTACCTGGGTGCCAGACAATCTTAAAAGCCACAGCCCTGGCACTTTACAATGGTTACTATGGTCCTCTCTTTTGACCTGAGGGCAATTGTCATCCACAATGTTACATGAAATCCTATGTTTGTCGGTATGTTCAGTTAACATACTGTTTGGGCCAGGAATTTGACCTAGTGGTTGAGTGCTTGGCTAGCATGCACGACGACCTGAGTTTGATTCCTCTGTACTACATACATAGAAAAGCCACAAGTGGTGCTGTCGCTCAAGTGGTAGAGTGCTAACCTTGAAGAAAGCCTAAGGACAGTGCTCAGGCCCTGAATTCAAGTTCAGGGACTGTCAAAAAGAAGAAAGTTTAAAGAGCCCTGGATGTTTTTACAAGCTATGAGTTAGTCTTAATTCTGCTACAAGATACTAAGGCATAAAAAGATGCAGTAATTTAAAATTTTTCATTCTGTGGACTAATACTTAATACCAGGTAAAGAGAAAGTATGTATAGATGAGTTATCTATGCTGTCTTAATATTTACAAAAGCCTCAAAAGTAGGCACGGAGGCACAGAGAAACTCAATAACTCACCGGTTAGTATGGGAAAAAATACTGGAGTTAGGATTTCAAGATTTAACAGACTTCAAACCTATGGATTCTCTTCCGCAATACTGTAAGAGACCATAAACATTTTGTTTACCTTAGATACTCACGTACAAACCTCCTGAATTTCCAGTAAGTCCTTGCAGAATTTAGCTCCCAGCTTTTCCTTGGCCCTACCTCTGTCATCACTGCCCCCTTCCTATCCTTATCCCCTAACCTGAGTGTGAGCCTCACATTTTTTTAGAGTTCACAGGCCCAACCACCCTCAATTTTTTACATTTTGATTTTTTTTCTTTGACTCCCAAAATCCATCTCTATTCCTGTGCTTATTATTATGGTATCCTCAAAATTACCAATGTCTCTGAGTTCCAAATTCCCTAATACATGCTTCCTTCCTTTTTTCTACGACACTTCACTGACACTCTGTTCTCCGCAACTGTACAGCATTGACAGCATTGGAGTAAAGCAAGAGTTGCTCAAAGCATGTCATGGAGAATCTTAGAGTGAAGGGCGAGAATAATTAGTTGAGTTATAAACTTGTATCCGTTGCCTGAAAGTCTCACCTTTCAGAACTCATGTTGTCCAAATGGGGTAGAATTAATATGCGGTGATTATTCTTTGAGGCAAGAAAGCTCACGGGCTTGGGGGAAGAGGTTGTTGTGAAGAACAGGACTGAAGAAGATCCTCTGCAGAGTTCTTTTAAAATGCAGAACCACAGGAGCAAATGGCTACTCACGTATGTGAGAAGTTGGCCTTGAACACCATGTTTGTAGTGGATGGCCCATGTATATGATGGTGGTCCAACCTTGGACCACAAACATCTAAGAACACTTTGTGGGATCTAAAATTGAAGATTATCCTCATGTATTCTGGAGTGTGGAAAGCTGCACAGGGCCTTTGCAGAAGAGAGGTACAAGGGATTCAATGATGACTGATTTAATTTCCCACTGCCAAGTAGAATATGAGCTCAGACAAATATTTAATCTCCCTTAAAGAAAATAAAGGCCCATGACATTTATTGCACACACGTACTTCAACTTGTGAACCATGATTCATAACCAAAACATTTGTTTCCATGTCTGTCTTCACTACTGGACCATGAGCTTCTCCAGGGCAAAAATGATATCCATTTGTCTTTGCATTCTTAGCCCTTGCATAGTGGCTATTGCAAAGCAGGCCCTAAACAAACACCTCCCGAAGGGATGATTAGAGAGTGAATCAATCAGTCACGAAGTCACAGAGTTTGTAAGAGCTCTTCATTCGCTTCCTCTACAGAGGAAGCGGGAAAAAGTAATAGATTCTTCAATTCAGCACATTAGTTTTAAAAATGGCTAAGGTCAAGCTCTCCCCATTAAAAAAAAAAAAAGAAGGAGAAGAAGAAGAAGGGAGGTTCCTAACTTGTGAAGGTGTCTTCCCTTTGTTATTAATTTTGGTTCAATAGAAAGAATGAGTAGATCTTCCTCACATATTAGGTATAGCACTAACTGCCTTGAAATACTATGGGAAGCCGAGGAATTAGTCTGATCTGTACAGTTCAGCGGTTCCTCTAGGATGATTGTCCCCTTTTGGAAATATTGTTAGGAAACTGTTGCTGCCTTCCTTATTTTTCTTTATACCCACACAAATCTCAAAGCTTTACCAGCTCCTTCTTTTGGGGCTGTCCAACCTAGGAATTTCTCCTTATGATTGTGTTGTTACCTGGCTTTAGAGCATTCAGAATACCAAGACATAAAAGAGCATAAAAGGTAGACTACATTGATGAAGTTTCTTTTATATTCAATTAATGGATCCTTTTCCCAGGAGACTATGTAACTTAAGAATTAATGATCTGGAAATTGTTCTAGGGGGAAAAGTAAGAATATATTTTATATGTCAGTAAGAGAGCAGATGATATTTTTCTTCTTGCTTCTACACCCCTTAAGAAGGTGATCCAATACAGTGAAAAGCAGGAAGGCAATTGGCCCAAAAACAGGGGGTTATCACAGGAAAGTCTGGTATTAAAATGTCTCTGATGGAACAACAGTTGGATTTTTCTTTTCCTTCTAGGATCTCCTAACAGATTTTTCTTTCCTTTCTTAGCCAAACTATCTTGGTTTCAAATTAAATTATTATCCATTAAACAAATGAACAGTCCAATTATTAGTTTAACAGTTCCAAGATCCTATTAACCACCCTTAAGTGCTGAAGTTTCTTAACTTTCCCAAGTCAGGACACAGGGATGCCAGGAATCCTCCTCACCCTAGGGCTATTTGGCCATCTTCCCTCAACTTCCTTCAGCACTCCTTTTGGAGGTAAGAGTCATCCTATTCCTTCCTTCTAAGTTCCACTGGAGTCAGAGGGATTAAGCAATGGGCGTGGACTGCAATACTCCAGACCCACCCATGGGTCAAGGCTCACGGCCAGGTTACTCACACAGAGGTCACTGTGGCTGTCTCTTGCAATTCTGCCCAGGCAAAGCCACTAGGCACAGATCTCAGACATGCAAGGACAAGGATCCAGGGCCTTAACTGTATTAGCATTTGGATTAATTTGGCATATGACCAGGGAGTCCTGCTGATTGGTAGGTGAATACCACTTCAAATCCACTTTCAGATTCAAGTCTAAAAATATACTTGTATGGTAAGGAGAAATAGATTCCACAACAAGAGAGAATCAGAGAAAAACATACTATATAATTTAGTGGCTGAGAAAAATACCTTTGCCTTTAACAGTATACGTTTATACTTCTGATAGAAATGTTATATATATATTCATTGCATTAGCAAACCAAATATTGACCTGGATGTGGCTTTTTAATAGTAGTGTTAGAATAAACCTATAATTTGTATAATAAGGAATAAAGCTAAATGCAATTAAATATAAATGAAAACAATGTCTTTAGCCTTAAAATGTTCCTGATGTGACCCCTAAAATCCTAGAGCTCACATTAGGATGTGAAGAACAGTCTACCTTCTCATTCTGTGAAAGGTCCAACATTGGCAGTAACAAGGCTTTAATTTTGTTTTTATACTGTATTTCAAGGCTTTAAAATCTTTCTTTCTCTCCTGCCTCTCTCTCTTGAAAAGTGGTTATTTATCTTCACCCTACATGATTCTTGATTTGCCTTATTTATTTAAGTGGACACACTGAAAATTTATATTTTCATTTAAAACCTGTAAGTTTGTTCCCAGTCACCACTACATTTGGGTTAGAGTTATCATTGATTATCTAGCTTCCATACCCTTTATACTTCCTCAAAATTGTTTGATTCAAAATGTACATGAAGCATTATAGGTTGCTTCAAGTTCAAAGTAATTTTTTTTGTATATTGTTCTTTGATGTTGATAGACTTCCATTATACTATTTAGGGTAAGAGGAGTGTTATTCCAATATCCTGATAGATGCTAACAGATAGCCTACCCTATGGTCATTTATCTTATTTTATTATTCAGTTGCTCATTGAATCCATTTCAAACCAAAGAAAGTGAACACAGAAATAGGCTAGGAAAGGGAGAAAGGAAGGAAGAAATGTTTCCAGACAGCGAAGAGGGAACAGAAATGAGAACAAGAAGCTTCAGAAGGGCTGCGAGTACATTGGTAAACAAGCAGACGCTGGCCTGGAACAACCTTCCTGTTTGTCTTAGACCTGATGGTGCAATGTGGTCTAGTGGTAGGACCAACTGGGAATCCAGGACCTGGGTCTCAGTTTTTGCCTCAGACTTGTTGTTCTGGTCTGAATGGCCTTGGACTAAGTGACCAAGGCCAATGTTTCCTGATCAGGCTGATAGGATGACTTCCTGTTTCTGTTTCTAAATGGTGGTAAGTGGGGAAAGGGACTTCGTCTATCTAAAGCAATGGCTCTCATTTCTCAACAAGGCAGAGAGCTTTGTTGTACCATGTAATGGGGGTCAGATAGGAGTGCTCCTTCCCCTTGACCATTTGTTTGGTTGTTTATTATTGCGAATGTCTTATTTTGAGTTTTCTGATGATCTAGTTTAGAAAAGAGTGGGAGGAGGCATTAAATAGGGAAAGGAATTATCTAGTAACAATGTCTGCAGCGTTTAATGCTGTTACTTTGTCTTTCATTCAGCCTCATCCCACAGATTCATCTTCTTTTACTCTTGTTAAATATTTATCTTTTAATTTGTATTTCTCATTTTACAATGTGTGGCTATTTGCATTTTTTCAGAGTGGTATTATATATTATGCATTATAAAACAAGATATTCAAGTATATCTTTAAATAAAATTTCATTTAGAGAATCTCCACTTTTGTTCCTACTATAATGGAACAGTTTAGTTCAGTTGAATTTGCTGATGAATGAAGTCCATATATAGTTATGAGTGTCCAGCCTTGGTAAAGAGGAAGTAAAACAGACTGATCTCATAACCCCTTACACATTTAAAGCTGCTTTTTTACCTAGAATATAGGGGAAATATTATGCACCAAGAATTAAGTTTTTTTTGATTGACATTCCCATCCTAACATGGAAGTTAAATAAAATTGAAATACTTGTACTTTCTTTGATTTCAAAGTGGAGGCTTTGGGAAGAAAAATACTATTTTTGTTTTTTTTTTTGAATCATGCCATTGCTTGAGAAGCACTGTGTCAAAGCTATTATAATGAAACTTTATGAATAAGTAACAAAATTCAAAAATGAGTTCTTTATTATTTATATTCCATATTTTAAAAAATCGGATCACTTTTTTTTCTCTTTGGAAGTCATCAAACAGTAACAAGCCATGTTCATACAGATTTTAGAGATAGAAGCATAAATTTGTTCCTGCTGCTTCTTTATCTCAAATATTGAGGCTGAAAAATCAAATGAATTCTGGGTTCTGGCTTACCAAATCTCTAAGAATAGTGTGACCCACCTTTTCTTCTTCTCATCCTCTTACTCCTTGTCCTCATCCTCCTCTTCTCTCTCTCCTCTTTCCCTTTCCTTCTTCCTCCCCCTCTGCCTCCTCCCTTCTTTCCTCCTACCTACCCTCTTTTTTTTTTCTTTTCTGATCTCCAGAATGTTTGACTTCCTATTGTATACCCAGTACTGTGACTTTCGATGCTTTGGAATTAAATATGAAACAGGAAATATGAAACAGGCTCAGGATCTTCAGAGACTCCACTAGAGGGGCAGAAGAGAGGCACTGCTTACTTATACCATACAATAGTGACAGTCTTTGGGACAGCTAAGAGCTAGGCTGTAGGAAGCAGGCCTTCTACGATAGCATCTCTTCAGAGCTGAGCCTTGAACTTGTTAATACTAAAAGTAGGTGCATAAAGAGAAAAAGAGCAGATATAAAGCACACAAAAACATAGAAGGAGAATGCAAATTAATGTGCCTATTTAATTGGGGGACAGAGGCAGAGGAAAGTGGACCTTGCTCTGCTATTGAATTTCCATTCATTCCAGGAAATGGGGGCAATGGAAGATGAATATGTATAGAAATATCAGGACCAGATTTGCATTTTCAAAATATCATTTTGACAGCATCTCAAAGTCTAAAGGGTGAACAGTGAGAGTTTCTAATTTTAATGTCACTGCCATTTCCCCTAGTACTAACAATGAACAAAAACTATAACAAAATAGTGGTTTTTTCTCTTTTAAAATCTCAGAATTCCCAAGTCTAAATGGACACATTTCCTCTTTTTTAAAGAATGTTCAACATGTTGAAAGTTAATTTTGAAAAAAAAAAAAAAACTAGCTGATCCATCTCACTCACATTCTACTTTTAGGAAGTAAGAAAGGATAAAAATTAACACCTATCTCAGTGGAGTATCCTGAGAAACCACAGTGTGAAAAGACAGCATATGAACTCAATCTAAACCTATTGCAATGAGAAATTTGAACCAAATATAGCCCCCTAAGGACGAATTCTACTTCAAAGTGGAAACAATCAATTGAATGATTAAATGTATTGCACTTTTAGATAAAGGAAAATCCCAGATAGTCTTCATTCATATCTGACATTAATTTCTTTAGGTTTCAGGAATTATAACTCTTGACTATTAGGAAATCTTTCCTAAGAGCACTTACAAAAGAGTATAATTTTCAAAAATTAGTAAAATCTTTTCATAATGAAATGGTTTGAAGGAAACTAGATAAAGAATGGAAATTTGTGTAGCACTAGAAAGAAGACCAAAGCTGAATAAAACCAGTGTCCCAAAGAGCAATAATAGAAAGCTAAATGTGAACCTTACAGCTCATCTATCAATAGTGCAAGAATGGTATGAATTTACTCACAATAACTGATGGAAGATAATTTTCTGTAGAATAATTGAACCAGGACTAATGGTTGATCTTTGCATTTTGTCTTAATACCATAGCTTTTTATTATAAAGCTCTTCAAACTAGCATTTAATGCTGCCAAAATTCAATTCAGTATCGATGTCTGATTTTCATCTCTAGGTACGATGAACATATATCATGACTATAAGGAAAAAACTGTTGTGAACACACTTTTTTATTAAAGAATTTATTAACATTGATTTTCACATCATATTTCAAATGACATGAACACACATTTTGAACACTTTGTTTCCCTTTGATTAATATGTATATATATATATATATAATTGATTAGATTACAGCATAAATTGTTTAAATCATTTTAGGTCATCAATTACTAGTAAATGTAATTTACTAGTAAATGCCATTCTGTTTCTTTGATGATATCTCCAAATGTAAATTCAGAGTGTGAGAAGTGCTTCAAACTACTCTAAGTTAGTTATTCTACTAATCACAATCTAGGCCGTCTTCACCTTCTTCTAGCTTTTTCTAGACATGTGATTTGGTGCCAGAAAAGAAATTGAATAGATTAAAATGCTAAAAATGAACATGAAAATGAAGAAAATAAAAAGGAACATAAAGTCACTCTTCCCAGTGTCCATATTGGAAATCTTGCTTCACCCATCACTAGCTTTGAGAACTTAATGTCGGCACTTTCTATAAACCCCAGCTCCTCACCATTTTTGTTGTCATTGCTGCTGCTGTTGTTGTTAATTTTCTGCCAGTAGTGAGGCTTCTCCTTAGGGCCTCACACATTTCTTGGATTTTTACAGTCAAAGTTTATGCTCTGTCACTTGAGACCCACATCCACTCCTAGCTTTTTGCTATTTAATAGGAGATAAGAAACTTGGGTTTTTCTGACCAGGTTGCTTTCAAACTGAGATTCTCAGATCCCAGGTTCCTGAGAAGCTGGGATGATTAAGTGTGAGCCTTTGACTCCTGGCTCACTTTTTATCCTGGATCATCTTCCTCGTTTTTTAAAGAAGATGCATTTTCTTCATATACTTTACCAGTTGTTATGTATAACACAGAGAACCATTTGATGAATGTATAAGTGCTTTTGATGTTGCAAGGTGCTAAATTTGCAAAGATGACTAGCCACATTTTCCAGGATAGATTCCTCTCTGCTTTAGTGTTTTATTCATTTTTCTGGCCCTACAGGTCAAAATTAGGGTCTGGGTATTGCCCCTGAGCCTCTTTGTGCTAAAGGCTAGCACTCTACCAATTGAGCCACAGTGCCACTTCTGGCTTATTTTGGTAGTTTGTTGGAATTTCTGCCCAGACTGGTTTCAAATAGTGATAGATCTCAATGTCCTTAGTAGCTAGGATTCAGGTTGACATGAGCCACCAGTGCCTGGCTTTCAGTATTTTTTTGAAAACCCACAGATTTGACCAAGAACCAATCATAATAAACATTTTTGTAGTACATTTTGTTTATTCATCAGAAGAAGCACTTTATCTTGGTTAAAAAATCTATTTTGATATTAATCTATTAAGTCTATAGAAGTAGAATTAACTATGTTACCTTTTACATTCCAGAAAGCTTAAAAGCTTTCATTTCAGCAAATCTACAAACTGAGCATTTTTGTTGTATAAAATTTGGCTTTATGGATCTATGGTCCTTTTCATGCCTTCCCTGTTCACCATCTGTATCACAAGCAGCTTAACTATATAGATTTTTTTTTTTTGCCAGTCCTGGGCTTGAGCTCAGGGCCTGAGCATTGTCCTTGGACTTTCTCAAGGCTAGAGCTCTACCACTTGAGCCTCAGCACCACTTCCAGCTTTTTTGTATGTATGTGGTACCAAGGAATCGAACCCGGTCTTTGCGCATGCTAGGCAAGCACTTTAACCACTAGGCAAAACTCCCGGCCCCTATAGATTTTTTTTAAGACAGACTTTCCGACATTCATTTTTCAACTGCCACTCATATTAACATTTAGTACAAAGGAGAAGTCATGCTATCTGAAAAGTGTCACTTGCTCATTTGTCTAAGTAAGGTTAAGTTAGGGCTGGACATTGTGCTAACCCCAGAGTTATTTAACAAAAATTTATATGTGGGTTTGTCTACAAGATCTTCTAATGCCTATGAGATATTATTCAATTCCCTGGGATGGAATTTGAACTTTTGAAAAAAAATTCTAAACAGGTACCAGGGGCTCATACCTGTGTATAATCCTAGCAATGCAGTAGACTGAGAACTAAGAGCAAGCATCAGAGCTAGTCCAGGTAGATAAATCTGTGAGACTCTTATCTCCACTTAATGAGAAAAATGCCAGGATGGAAGGCATGGCTCAAGACATGTGCTTTGAGTAAAGCACTCAAGTAAGTGTATGAGGCCTTGAGTTCAAACCCAAGTACTACCATTAAAAATCAATAACTATTTTAATTCTCTTATTAGTAAACCAACCATATAAAGGTAATTCTGAGAAAAATGAGGAAGTTTTATGTGGGCTCCTATTAGATAAGAGCTCAAAGTAATGTCTGTGATAATGTCATTATGATGGTAGAAAACTCTGTCTTTTTTGATATGCATATCCACACTTAAAGAGGTGAATTCAGAAAAGAGCAGAATACATTTACAAAATCAGAAAAAAAGGACAAAGAAAGACAAAGGTTGATCCGTAAATGGGCCAAAATTTGGATAGTTGTGGAATGCAAGTTAAAAGCTTTGTCAAGGACATTCCATTATACTTTCTTTCTTTGTCAATAGTTGGGTTGTACTGCAATAAAACAATTCTTAAAAATTGTTTGCCCAAACTCCAAGCCTTATTTTGTTGTATCTAGGGACGGCATCCTCCACAGAGGTCACATAGATTCATATTTGTATGGTGTTTCATTATGTGGCATGCAGTATCTCCAGTATTTTATGATTTGATGCAATCCTTGAATTTCTCAATGTCACTTCTGCTAGGAAACATTTGTTCAGTTGTTCAAGTAAAACAAGTTTGATTCGTCTGTAAGTACTTACAAAACTCTTCTAGCTCATATCTAGAATCACAATATATTTTATTATATTCAAGTATTTATTTTTATCCTGCAGAAATAAAAATCACTTTCATCTGGGTACCATATCTTCACTGTCTTTTTATATATATATTTTTTTTATTGTAATTAATAAAAGGGTTGCATGATATTTGCCAGGTAGAAGGTGCATTAATTCACATATATTGATACCCTTTCACATGTCTTGGTACCCATTACCCTCCCCCCACCCACCACCTGCTCCCCGTATTGGTTTTCCCCCCTTCCCTATCAAGTTTCAGATAACCAAATACAAATAAATTCAATATATCAGATAACAAAGTGAGATACTGTAACAATATGAGATACCCAAGGGACAGCAAAGGAGATGAGGGATAACATAGTACATTAAGGACAACAATCATTCGTTATATGGCTTTTGTTTCAATATCCTGGAAGTCCTTTCTTTTTTAATTCTCTTTTTATTACATAAGAACAGTATGGACTCCTAACATCTTTGAAATGCACATTACATGACACCCATAAGAACTGTATTCCAGAAAACATTTCAGCAGCTAAACTGTGCAAATTCTATTTTGATTATAGGAAACTGTAAAACATGAGTATATGTAATTAACTTAACATGAACAATCAGTTATGTGAACAATTTTTCTTTTTTTTTTTTTTTTTTTTTTTTTTTGCCAGTCCTGGGCTTGGGCTCAGGGCCTGAGCACTGTCCTTGGACTTTCTCAAGACTAGAGCTCTACCACTTGAGCCTCAGCACCACTTCCGGCTTTTTTCTATATGTGGTACCAAGGAATCGAACCTGGGTCTTCATGCATGCTAGGTAAGCACTTTAACCACTAGGCAAAACTCCTGGCCCAATGTGAACAATTTCTAAGAATTCCTCAGTCAAATTCTAGTTGTAGCTACTGGAGCCACAGGAACCGACAGGAAGTTCTTTTGTAGAGTACTATTAACCCATTATTTTGGTGCAATGCACATTACTCCTATTCTCAATGTACTTTTGATTTACTGGGAAATCTTTTGAGAAAGTTTTTCTTCCTTCAGGAAAGTGTAAATGGTGATGGTGGCACTGGAATCAAGGAGAAAAAAAAAACTTCAAACAAAGCAGTGTAATTCTGTGATGCAATCTGGTTAGACTAAGCAGATTAGTTCTTTGCATGTGTCTCCACCAAAATGAATTCTACAAATCTTTGTAAAGTGAAGAGTTTTTGGAACAACACAATTATGGTAACACTTCCTAGGAGGCAAATGATATATATGAGTTTAGACTTTGCAAGAAAAAAAGTAGTTATTGTATCTGACTTTGAAGGGCTTTTAAAATCATCAAGGGAAATATATTTTATGAGTTTAGCATGTTTGTCAGAATGAAATCTCAGTAAGTGATTTACTCTGCAAACAGAATTGTTTTGAAAAATCTGCATCCTTTGGGAACCAGACTCTTAAGATACTTGTTCAGAGATGTTCAAGCCTTTGTTCCAAGATACTTAAGCCAGAAACAGAAAAGGTTGAAAGTTGAATAAAATGATGAAGTCCTATAGTCTTTCTGTGTGTGAGTGTATTTGACCATTGTGGTCAAATAGAAATACCATTTTCTTTAAGTAATCTTGAACATATGTTGGCTTAAGTCATGGTATGATTCATAAGTAGGTTGTTTTCTTTGGATCAAATTGAAATTCTAATGCTGAATTTAACATGGAATTGGGATAGGCTTCTTTCCCTCACCCCATTACCCAACTATATGTGCTGGTTCAGAGGACAAAGAGCTTTGTATAATGTGCCTGATCACAGATAGAGATTCCCAAACTTGCTTCTTTTCTCCACCCATATTAAAGTTGAATGTTTCTTTTCTATTTAGCTTACAAAGTAAAGATAGTGGCTGATGCGATTTGTTTTTTTTTTTAATGTATTTTCTGAGGTAATTCCATAGTAAGTTTTCAAAATTACAATAATAGCAGCTATTAGAACAAGATATTATAACAACTAAATACTGTATATAAAATTTTTCTGTGAAGTTTAATGCAGTCCTATTTGTCCAAACTTTCTTTAATTTGTTGTGTTTCTGGGTTTTTGTTAAGAAAGTTTCCACCTGTGCCAAGGAGGCCTAGTGTATCTCTTATTCCTTCTTGTAAAGTTTTCAGGACATCTGCTTTTATCTCAAGGTCTTTGATCTATTTGGAATTAATCCTGGTGCAGGGTAACATAGAAGGGTCCAACTTTAGTTTTCTGCACATGCTTAACTAGTTCTGCCAGCACCACTTGTTGAAAAGGCTGACTTTCTTTCATTCTATTTTTTTGGCTCCCTTAACAAAGATTAGGTGGCCGTAGGTCTGTGGGTTGATTTCTGGGTCTTCAGTTCTATTCCATAGGTCCTCAGGCCTGTTCTGTGCCAGTACCAAGCTGTGTTGGTAATTATAGCTCTCTAAAGTTTGGTTTTGAAATTCCTTCTGCGCTGTTCTTTCTGCTATGCATTGTTTTTGCTATCCAGGATCTTTTATTATTCCATATGAAATTTTGGATTGCTTCTTCTATTTCCTTAAAGAATGACATTGGGATATTGATAGGTATTGCATTGAATTTGTGGATGGCCCTTGGCAAGATTGCCATTTTTACAATGTTAATTCTTCCAATCCAGGAGTATAGGAAGCTTTTCCTCTTCCTCCATCTTGCTTTAATTTCCTTTTCAGGATTTAAAAGTTTGCATCATAAAGGTCCTTTACATTCTATGCTGCCATCAGAAAGAATGGCATCGCCCCATTGTAGGGACATGGAAAGACTTGAAAAAGATCATATTAAGTGAAGTAAGCCAGACTCAAATAGAGACTCAACGGTTTTCCCTCATTTGTCATAATTAGTACATATGTAGAACTCTTCTAGTAGAGGATTACAGTAGCACAAAACCTAGGTGCATAAGGTCATGAGACTAAATAAAAGGATCTCTAGGATATGGAAGCAAGAATTTTATCTTGTGTGATTGTTGTTCTTAATGTACTTTTATTTCTCTTCTCCTTTTTTGCCCTTTGGTTAATCTCATATTGTTACTGTATCTGACTTTGTTACCTAGTATATTGTATATGTGTCTATTTGAAATAGGAAAGGGAAGGGGTAAAACAAGATGATTAAGAGGGGGTGGGGAAGAGACATGGGGACAAAATCATAAGGGGTATCAATGTGTGAGAAGTAATGCACCTCCTACCTGTTGAATGTAACTGTAACCCCTCTATACATTACCCCAACAGTAAAAAATAAAATTAAAAAAATAAAAAATAAAATAAAACCCAATGGCAATCTTATGAAGAAAAACATTTTTTCCTAATTTATAGACTAAAATGTTTTAAATCTACTCTTTATTGATTTATTATCAGATTATCCATACTAGAATATACCAATCATAAAGCTACTGGATATGTATTGCTTTTATATATTTGCTATCTGTGGAGAATTTGCTTATTATCTGTGGCTTTGATGTGCTCACTGTAATCAATGCTGCTTACTGATTTTCAAGAAATTTGGTTCCATAACTGCATCTTAGCATTTGAAAATGTATGGAGTTTTGAAATTTCTGTGTCTAGTCAAGAAAATTGTAGACAAAATTTCTGTTCTTCAAAGTGACTCCTTTGTATTCTAGATAAAATTCTGCTTGGGAGAAGTAAAGGTTTGTATCTAAATAGTTTTTTAAAAAATTCTGTGAAAAGTTTATTAGTTATGATCAAGGATTCCTGAGCACAAAAAGACTGCATGTATAATAAGTATAGTTGGGGGTAAATTTGCTTTAAGGTAAAAATAAATTCTATCTTTTTTTAAGTATTCTTTTATAAAAATATTTTTATTGTAATTAATAAAAGGGTTACATGATATTTGCCAGATAGAAGGTGCATTAATTCACATACATTGATACCCTTTCACATGTCTTGGTACCCATTACCTTCCCCCCATCCTCCATCTTCGCTTTCCCCCTTCCCTATCCAATTTCAAATAACCAAATACAAATATGTCCAATATATCAGATAACAAAGTGAGATACTGTAACAATATGAGATAACCAAGGGACAGCAAAAGAGATGAGAGATAACATAGTACATTAAGGACAACAATCATTCATTATACGGCTTTTGTTTCAATATCCTAGAGGCTGGATAAGTGGGACTGCATTAAACTGCAGAGTTTTTGTATGGCAAAGGACATAGCTAGTAAATTAATTAGGAAGCCTACAGAGTGGGAGAAGATCTTCACCAACCATACAGCGGACAAAGGCCTCATATCTAAAATATATCAACAGCTCAAAAAATTGAATCAGTCCAAAACTAATCTCCAAAGTGACAACCATCCCATTAAAAAATGGACCAAAGACTTAAAGAGAGTCTTCTCTGAAGAAGAAACAAAAATGGCTTATAGACACATGAAGAAATGCTCAACATCTCTGGTCATAAAAGAAATGCAAATCAAAACAACTCTAAGATTCCACCTCACTCCAGTTAGAATGGCCAGGATCAGGAAAACTAATAACAACAGATGCTGGAGGGGATGTGGCCAGGAGGGATCACTACTACACTGTTGGTGGGAGTGCAAACTTGTCCCACCACTATGGAAAGCAGTATGGCAGTCCCTCAAAAGGCTAAACATAGAGCTTCCCTATGACCCAACAATTCCACTTCTTGGCATTTACCCAACCATCCAGAAACTAGGGCATACTAAATCCACTAGCACAACAATGTTGCAGCATTATTCACCATAGCAAAGATATGGAACCAACCTAGATGTCCCTCAGTTGATGAATGGATCAACAAGATGTGGTATTTGTACACAATGGAATTCTATGCTGCTGTCAGAAAAAATGACATTGCCCCATTTGTTAGGAAATGGAAAGACTTAGAAAAAATCATATTAAATGAAATAAGCCAGACTCAAAGGAACTTAGGATCAGTGGTTTCCCTCATTTGTCATAATCAGTAGAAACCTTGAGCTCTACTAGCAGAGATTTGCGATAGAGCAAAACCTTGATACATAAGGCCATATAGTATGAAGCTAATTGAAAATTCTATCATTTTGATGGAATAATATGCTTTTGAATTAAAGAACTTCATCATCACTCTAATAAAATAAAATCAATTATATAGATTTGTTCGACAATCCATTTTCTTGGGAATCGGACCTATTTTGTTTACAGGTTTGTACAGTATATAATAGCTTTATTATACAAATCATTTTTAAGTTTATAGTCATATTCTTTGCTAGACTCTACATGGTTAGATTATCAGTTTAAGAGTAGAATTAGCATACACTTTCTTGGTGTATGAATCATAGCATTTTTTTCAATAAAATACATTTAAGCATATACAAACAAAAGGGAGTTTACATGATTCTTCAAGTTTCTTTTTATTGAAAAGAATAAAGATAAAGCAACTGTTTGGGTATATAATAAAATAACATTTCTTAATCTATATACACTACTCATCTTGTATATTATATCCTTGGGGCTATGCAATGAAATTAGTTCCAAATAAGCCAGAAAAAACAAAACAAAACAAAAAAACCCCAATATACCTAATTCAGAAAGGTAAAATCACTGGGCCATCACAACTCCACAAAGATGAAGTGCCAATAGAATGGTTATATAACCTTCACTTTAATAACTCTAGAAGGGCAGATATCATTGCAGTTCCTGGAAATCTTTTTGAGGTATCCAGGATGTGTTCCCATTCATTTTTTTTAAAGCACCTACTATATTGTGCAATCTATTACTAGCATTGACTAATTTAGATTAGATTGCCTCTAGAGACTGGTGTGTGTCCAGTTCTCCTAAATGGGTTTTGATTGAGCAGCCTGTAGGAGTCATATGAAAAGAAGTTTCTTAGGCAGGACAGCACACCCCCTCAGGAAGGTCACGTGGGTCAAGCTGATTCCCTCCTGGCAAGCTTAGTACTCAGCTAGGTTACCCAAGTTCATTAGAAACTATTGACATTTGGCTGCAGCCCTCACTCTCATTGCAGGCACAGCAAGGAACTCTCTGGGCCTCAAGTTAACCCCCTATTTTTTAAATAGTGAGGCCCCCCAAAGAAATTGTAAGCTAACCTTGTCTTAATTGATTTATGGTTACTACTCAAGAAATAAAACTTTTAAATGCTTATCAAATAAACCTTTTGCAAAGGGAAGCTCTCTTCCAATGTGTTTCATAACAACAGAATGTCATATTTCTCCATATGTATATTTCTGAAGTGAAGCTGGAGGAGAAATGTTTCATCTTCTCGCTAAAACTGTAGTTGTCACAGTTTCTGAATGATGACTTGTTTTTTCTTAAAGATAGTAGCAGTTACAATTCTTTGTTATTTAGAAGTTCATATTCCCCTAAGTTACTCATGTAGAACTACCTATCTCCATGGAAAATGTGATCCCTTCTAACTGAGAAGTGAAATTAGTCTTATGGAAGTCCAGATCTCTTTAGTAGGAAGCCTACATAGAGCTGTAAGTGGTAAACTTGTTTTGTCTGCTTTTGATCTCATGCTGACATATTAGGATCTTCC
Organism: Megascapheus bottae; assembly: GCF_031878675.1. NCBI lineage: Eukaryota > Metazoa > Chordata > Mammalia > Rodentia > Geomyidae > Megascapheus > Megascapheus bottae. The sequence goes on from NC_143509.1 coordinate 87,355,389, forward strand.
AGAATTGACTTAACCTATCTGTCTCTATAAACTCCTTTGTCAATTGAGAATCAGAGTTGCTGAGTCCACAAAGTGAATCTCTATGGAAGACTGACTTATCCTGAAAGCCTCCCAGGGCTTCTAACCTGTATCTGTCATCCCTAGATCATCTTTTCTTCTATCGTGCTGCCTGCCTCAGAATTCTTGCATCTTTTCACTTATTCATAATTACTCCAACAAATGGTTCAGAGCCTATCTATACGTAGTTGTGGCCAATTTTCAGTTTTTTGATCTATTCTATCCACCTACCCATCAATCTATCAACTCTGCCTGTCTATCTATCTATCTATCTATCTATCTATCTATCTATCTATCTATCTATCTATCTATGTATCTATCTATCTATCATCTATCTCTCTTAGTATTAAATTTCTTGTAAGAACAAAGCCTTATCCATATAGAGCTTTGACGTTAGCCAGAGGACACAAACTTACAAGTGATGTAGTCACTTCTAGAAAATCCAAATAAATAATTAAGACTCCAGGTAGATTTTGGTTATCCAGATGGCGCTATCCAGTTTGATTTTTGTTTGGTCAAATGATGTAGCTAGCTACTAGATTTGCATTTGGCTACAAAAACTAAAAAAAAAACAATGCTAAGAGACTGCTATAAAAGCTGTTTCTGTTGTGATTTTGACAACAAATGCAAAAAGAAATGCCCCTGTCTACTCATAAAGTTTTTCCCTAACTCTTGAAAACATTACTGACTCTTTTCTCTGTGGACATTCTGGAACCAGTGCTAAACTTAGTGCTTTAGCTTAGAGTGAATGAAATAACCTGGGTAATTCTAGTTCCAAATACATTTTAGCTTTCTATGGTGTCTTTTTTCATATGTTTTATTGTAATTAATAGAACAGTTACATTATATGCAGATGGAAGGTGCATTACTTCACTCACATTGATACCCTTTCTCATGTCTTGGTCCACATTTCCCCCCACCCCTCATCTTGTTTTCCTCCCTTCCCTATCCTATTTCAAATAACCAAATAAACATACACAATACATCAGATAACAAGGTAAAATACTGTAACCATATGAGATAACCAAGGGAAGGCAAAAGAAATGAGAGATAACATAGTACATTATGGTCAACAATCACTCATTATATGGCTTTTGTTTCAATATTCTGGAGGTCCTTTCATTTAGCGTCATATTATATGGCCTTATGTATCTAAGTTTTGCTCTATTGTAAATTTCTGCTAGGAGAACCCAAGGTTTCTACTGATTATGACTCAAAGGAGCATAGGTTCAATGGTTTCCCTCATTTGTCATAATCAGTCTTTTTTTTCACTTGATTTCAATCACCATTTCCCACTCCTAACCTTAGCAGTTTCTCAGATCATAGAGCGAATTTCCAAACTTTTTTTTTTTTTTTTAGCAACAGCTCCATTTTTTGCATTTGCCTGCTCTGCATTTCTCCTGCTGTATCCTGCTGGGATTTTGAACTAAACAACCTCCACCAAGCAAGATTTTCTTTTGATTTCCTTTTTGCTGTGCATGTATTCATCATTTACCCCGTTAATCATGCTCTCAACTTCAGCGTCGTTTTTTTTTTAATTTCTTCCTCTGCTTTCACCCACATAATTTCTCTTCCAACAATATCCCATCAACCATGTTTTCAGACTTTCTTTTACTTGATCTGCATTTTACACAGCCATCATCTTTGTCAAATCAATAAATATAATTCTTCGACTTTCCTTTCACACCCTTAGGCCACAGAGTATTTTCCAAACTCCTGAAAAGATTCATTGTTTATGATCTGGCTCCAATTTATATTTTGTCATCCCTCTGACTAATGATAACCTTGTTGTTTTCTTAAGTGATTCACCATTTCATAATATACTCCACAGCTTCTTCTTTTGTCCTGTGTACAATCAGTATTGTGTAGTTTATAAGAACCAGTTCAGATGTGCAGGAAAGTGCCACCAATTCATCATACAAATAACATGCCTTCTGAGGCAAAGCTTTAAACTTCTACTTTTCTTGAAGAACTCAACATTTACAGCCAGGTATAGCTTCCTACTTAGTATCTGTGCTACTTCTTTTGTGAACACAGAAGACATTGTGTGTTTTGTGGATACTAGGTCTTTGCTAATGTGAAGAATGATGCTCCATAGATTATTAATATTTACTATTACAAAATCATGGTAAATTAAGTAGGTAAAGGCTACCTTTTCTGAATAATTTGAAATATTTAGAATTTGAGAGTGTCAAACTTCAATACATTACAGCATTCACCAATTTCTTTAGTCCTGAAGAACGTAGAGAAGAACACAGATTTTTTTTTAACTTGTAACATCAAAGATAGCAGGTAAATCCTAATAGATTACAATTTAAGTGTGAAGTTAATTACATCAAAAAGAAAAATCAAGAAGAAAAATCCCATTGAATTGCAAGATGAATAAAAACTACCTAAGTATAATCAAACCATTATTAGACTTTTGATTAATTTTTGTAGAAAAAAAGTTTTTATCAGGAATATTTAACAGCAATGTCCAAACTTTACTGCTTCTGTAATTGGATGTATGCAGAAAACTAAAAGAAAATAAAGTGGAAAAAAACTGTTTCTGGAAACAAGGATCATTTATTATATTACTCTAAGGATGTTAAATATTAGAAAGCCATATACATATATATATACTTATTTTAGATATAGTTTAAGTACATATCTATTTTCTCTCTATATTTACTTATGCATGTATCTCATAACGGAAATACTGAAAAAGATACTTCATACAGGAGCAAAAGTTCCTTCAGGTTTCTAAAGATTCTTTTCTAGAGTTGAAATATAAACTAACAAAGAGATTAATGGGAGAAAAACCATGACAAATTTGTTCAAGCAAAGTTTCGTGTATACTGGAGTTTCAGAAAGAAGATCCAAAGATTTAGGAAAAGCTGACTATTTTTATGTGCAGATTGAATAAAAAAATAACAGTGGGTGGACAGTCAAGTGGAGATATAGTTGCACAATAGGTATGATCTAATAGAATCAGGCTAAGAGAGAAAAAACAGCAAGGCTGTGCTGTTCAGATTCTTCATCACCTCTCTATGTGGTCTTATTTCCTCCAGGGTATAGAGAGGACCCTTTCTGTAGGGTCTCATGACCTACCATTAGATAAGGGAAGTGGGAGAATTTCTTTATGGTAAGCTCTTACACAGAAAGGCTAGAGGAGGTTAGAGTAATATTTCGAGATTTTATAGCTGGCTTTGGGGAAAAGGGTTCTACTGTATATGACCTACCTTGGGGTAGAAGAATTCTAGTTTTATGGTCTGCCTGGGGGAAGAATGGAGAGCAGGAAAAATAAGGGCAGGAAAAGGTCAGAAAGATCTTGCTGCTAGATCCCTTTCCTTTAGTTCATAATGTTTAGTTTGCTAGGAAACCATGCATTATTGTATCTTGTTTTGAAACTGTTGAAGAGGTTGCAAAAACAATTACGTCTTATTTTAGAAGAAACAATGATAGCTATGACAATATAATAAAATTACTACCAAAAAGAAAAAAAAACTATAGAAAAACCTAACCTATCCTGTAGAAGCACACATTTTGTAATAAAAAAAAGAAAAGAAAGCTGAATTTTACCTGAATTTTAACCTTGAGGATTAGATCTTTCACTCCTACCTTTTTAGAACTATATTTATTTTCTTCCAAAATTCTTAACAAAAAAATTGTGGAGCTATACTGGGCATTTTTCTTCCATTGGCAGTAAACTTTTTATTGGTCTTATAAGGAAATGAAGTGTAGTGGTAGACATACAGATGCAAGATGGTGGTATGCATCCTGAGTCTAATTTGTGATTTCCTCAGGGTATTAGTGATCCATTGTTTGTGCCTGGCAATATCCTCTCTCTTTATACTTTCACCTGCATTCTGACCCAAGCTTTTACTCAATAAGGGTGACCTCAGAGGAGACTGATCCATCTGCCTTCTGGTTTCCCAGAAGATCATAATCACCCTGCCATTGAAACCACGCTTCAGGTAACTTGAGGTCATCATTTCCCAGACTGTTCCTTGTCATCTTGGTTCAGGTAAGTACAAGCCTGTAACTGCAGCTTGGCAGTCTGGCATCACCTGTTCTTTCTACACTTCCATTTTGGTGCATTCTAGTTTCTGTGAAGAACTTGCTGCTCTAATGTTGGTGTGTATGGTAAGTAACAGTGAATCATCAGTGAACAGGCTGTTTTAAGGAGCTTTCCTGAAGATGGAAATATGCTGTTTGAGAATCATTACTTGGGGAGATTAACTAAGGCTGTGGTAACTGGCAGATCCTTACTTCCCAAATTTCAATAACTCTACACAACAAAGGTTTTCTTCCTGCTCACTTCACACGAAAGGGGTCAGTGAGGACATTGCACAAGAAAGGGGTCAGATAGGCCCCAGCTATCTTGAAGTTAAGACAAAAAGAGCACTTTATTTCCAAGTTGCTAGGTGAGGCTTGGTAGAGTTTGTATAACATCCCTTAGATTCGGCTAATAGCCTGTAGTGATTAAAATCCAGTAACCTATTTTTTCCCATCCATTGCAAAGGATACTGGGAAATTTTCAGAACTGTGTGTCTATTTGTGAAGGCTAACATTGAACATTAAGTATGATCAGAGAAACGTGAAAGTTTTAGGCAATTATGAATTTTTATCATCATTTTCATTATCATCACCACCATCACCACCATCATCATCATCATCATCATCTCCATAGATTTGTTACTGAATTGTTGCCTTGAAAGCCATCTTTCTACTTATATTTTCCCTTGTCTAGCATAGTTTTTTTTCCTCCTCAAATTTATCTCTAAATCACTCATTCGTCAGAGCTGGGACCAGATAAGACATAGACATAGACATGCATATATGGAGAGAAAGAAAGTAAAGGACTTCTTCAAGCTGGATTGCAGAAAAGAAATGAAAGATTATTATTCTTCAAATCAAATTCATCCTATCCTTTATCTTATTTCCCCAGGGCTACCAACCTTGAACCATGTGGAGTGCTTCTGGTATTTGACTCCACAATTCTCAATGAGAAGTCATAAACTCCAGTCTCATAGAGGTCAGGGAGGTAATGTAAACAGATAAAGCAGGGCAGGAGGAACAGGAATTGGGGAACAAGGTTAATAGAAGAACACAAGTTCCTTCTAAAGAAAGCTACTTGCCAACTCCAGTCAATTGTTCTGTCTTATTATATATTTCATCACTTCCTCCCCCTAAAAAAGCCAGTAGTTGAAATTTTTTGCTTTTGTCTCTTAATTTTTAGAAACATTGCATGAGAAATAGAAGAAAGCAGACCAACTTGAATCTCTCTTTCAGAATTTGTCTGTGCCTACCAACTTGCTAAACTGTACATTAAGATATGCACTTTATATTTAACAATTTAAACTTATTTGATAATATAAAACTTCATGTATTTCAACATAAGTATTGTTATGTCAAATAATTTCCAATCATTTCTTCATTTCATAGAGAAGCTGCAGAATTTGTTCTTACATTTTTTGTCATTTCTAATTTATTTCCTTCTGGAAACTTTTATTAGTCACATTACTCTTAACTATGTATGTAACTTTCTGGTTTATTCAAAAGACCTAAGGAAAACCAAGGTGGACTCCATAACTTGAAAACTTTCTGCCTCAATCTTCTGAATGCTAGGATTACAAACTTATGTGAACAGACCCAGTCAGTATTTTTTGTACCTCATTTTTTAGTCATCCAGGTGGATATTAACTCTTTAGATATTTTTGATGCAATTAGAGCTCCTGTATATCTCTTCTTCTGTTTCATACACCTTCAGATTTGTGAGTTGTGTCATTATTTATTTTGACCAAGTTTATACTTCTTTTTTTATATTAACACAATTAATTAAAGATTTAGTACTGCTACCTTATCTGCAAAATTCTAGGAATGATAAAGTTTTTTTTAATATCACAATTATCATAAATATTAATCATTATAGAATAGTAAAGAGAAACGGAATGCTTCCCATTGAACTTGGATAACTTCACAAATGATGTTCTATGAATCAGGATCAAATGAAGTTCCTTCTTTCTTCTCCATGCATTGGGTTTCTGTGAACAATATTTTCCTTGAGTTTTGTGATGTGATTCATTACAATTTCACTCTGTAGCTTTCCACACCACTGGGACCATTCGTTCTGCTTGTTCATATTTCATATTTTTATTTTTCTTCTAATTTTCCTTCATTTCTGTTGTATTTTCTATTTTCTCAAATGAATCTGAGTGATGTTATTTGGCTGTCTGCTTAGTGTTGTAAGTAAAAGACTCAATGTAAATAACAGTGAGTTTTCTCTATCTAAAAATTGTATGGATAAAGAAATCAGACAGATTTATACACTCATTTTATTATCTAAAAATAGAAAATTTGGCAGAGCAAATTTTGTGTTACTTAGCATAAGAAAACTGAAAACTAAGCGAGGTGTTTGTCTGGCTCAGACCTCTAATCCTAGCTACTCAGAAGGCTGAGGTCTGAGGTTTGAAGTCAGTGCCGGTAGGAAAATCCACTGAAACTCTTGACTGTAATTAGCCACCAAAAAGCTAGAAGTGGAACTGTTACATAAATGCTGAAATACTAGCTTTGAGTAAAAAAGCTAAGGGAAAATGCCCAGGTCCTGAATTCAAGCCTCAGGATTGGCACAAATTAAAAAAAAAATGAAATCTATATTATGGAGTAACTTTATCTTCATAAGCAAACTATGTTTTCTAAAAAGTTTCAATATTTCATTAAAGTCTACAGAATTATTCTGAACAAAGCAAAATTAGAGATGAATCTGGGCAAAGATTTTTTGCCCTAGCCTATCATTCATATGCAGCCAAGTCCTCATATCAGAGCCTCTTACTTTGTGCTATTTCTGTGCATTGGAGCCAGCCTCTCTTGAGGTTACATGGTTTAATCGGTTATTCTGTGAACACAACAAAACTATTCAATTTGCTAATTTGGTCTTGTAGTGATTTGAGTACGTCCCTTTCATTTAGTCAGTCTGTTGTGACACAAACATGATTTTAATGTAATAAGGAGAGACATTTCCTCTGTAGATTTTTTTTTTAGTTCTAGTTACATTGAACAGAAAATTTCAATCTATTTGGCCGAGTGGAGGAAATTACATAAGGACCAGATAAGGGAAGGTTGTCATTCTAATGATTTTATAGTAGTTGGAAAACAGGAACCTTATTTTCCAGTATTGAATCTACTACAAATTTAGTGGGAAATGTATTCTTTTCTGTATGGAATATTTTCAGTGTCTGATAAAATGGGTAAATTTTCTGCTTTCTATGTCAGAACAAAGTCAAGATAAGTATATGTGTGAAATATAAAATTATAGGGTTATCTGTTCCATTGGCACTGACCCCTCATTCTGAGATATTCTTCCCAGATGTCTCTCTAGATGCCCTTTTTGTTGTATTGATTGGTCCATGATGAAATCTGATTATTCTGAAATCTTCAGATGTTATCCTTAAGGAAATGATATAGAGTCCATCTTACTGGTTTCTAAAAGGGCTGTCAGCAATAAATGCTTACAATATCCATGAGTGTTGGATAACCATCCACCCATATTTCACTATACTGAAAGCAAAATGGATAAATGACAAAGAAGAATGAAAAAAGCAGACAAAAATCATGAGAGACCATGGAAGCAGAGGAAATGGAAAAAGGGAGGGGGCAGTGATTGAATATCATTTTTAGTACTGATTCCAGTTCTTTCTGAGGACTATGGTTTGTGAGGGTCACCTGAATTCATAAAATGAAGTCACCAATTTTTGCTTAAATTAAGCTGGCTGTCTGCTTATAACAGAAATACTAGAATAAAACAGAACATAGAAACTATTTCTATCTAGGTACATGAATAAAAAAAATCCACATATTGCTAGGTTTATATCTGTGTGAAGAGAACCAATGGGCCAATTCTAGATTGTCCTCAAAGAATTCTTTTCTTTATTAACACATAAGAAATATATCATCAACATTTTGTACAATAATATCTCCAATAAGTATTCAATTTTTCTAAATATTTAACTTCATTTGGTCAAAATAATAAATTTTAGTTATATCTTATATAAGTTTTGGGAATGTAAACAACTCATAAGCAGTTCTAAATAATATTTGTAGAATTTAGGCCAATTTTGCTGCCTACATGCTTATTAAACATTACTCAGGCTTTTTCTTTTCTCCCCGAGGGCTTGAATTCAGGGCTTGAGCACTGTCCTTGGGTTTTCTCAAGGCTAGAGTTATACCACTTGAGCCACAGCCACTTTCAGCTTTTTCTATGTATGTGGTATTTTCTCTATGAATTGCTGAGGCTGGATAGTAAAAGGACAACAGGAGGAATAATGGCTTGTCTGTGACAATATTTGTAGCAAATTTACCAGTTCTCACAATCTTTTTATTCTATGGCTCTCAACTTACTTTTTGAAAAAATGAGGCTAATTTTTTTCTTTTTGGATTTTGTGATGTTTTGTCAAGGAAGACATTATGCTGAGTGGGGGGAAACAGCACTCAGCAAAGATATATGTGGAACCCCCCAAAAAGTTGATCTCATGGAACTAGAGATCAGATTAGTGCTTACCAGAGGCTGTGGCGGTTAGGGAGAAGTGACACTAGAGAAGATAAATGATTAACAGATACAGGGCTCTAGGTCACAATTGGAATAACTTCTTAGGTTTTAGTGGAATATGATAACTATGTCTGACAAGAATTGTGTATTTCAAAATAGCTAGTAGAGAAGATTTTGCATGTTTCCAATCTTAAAAAAAGATTAGTGTTTAAGGCAATGTATATACCAACTACCTTGTTCTAATCATTATATATCATTACATTGTTAGTAGATTAACAATAAAAAAGTAAAAATACTTAAAACTTTCATCACCATAATTTTTTAAAAGACACACACACACACACACACACACACTCTTGAACTAAATCCAGAAGCATATAATTAATGGTGTGTTTTCTCAGAGAAGAATAGTCTACAAAGGGGAAACAGCACGTGCAGAACCCTGCGTGTGGCAGTGAAGATAATGTGTACCTCCAGGCAAGAGCATTTTATGGCCTAGTTAGGAAGAAATGGTTGAGGAAAGAGGTAGAGGCTGTAAGGAAAGAAGATTTTCTCAAACCTCTTAGGGACCTGAAGGCCTGAAAATAACACTGACAAAGACAGATTAACAGGAGAAAACGTACAAATGTATTTATTAATGCTTTACATGAGATGAGAAGAGACTCCCCATAAGGAAATGATGAGAAATAAAGTATTCAATTTATATATATTTTAATGCTAGATTTGATCAAATAGGTAGTTATGGAGAAGTATGATTATTCAAAGTGGTTAGGATGTAATTATAAAATTAGCTGGGGGCAATTTAACAAAGCTAGTTGGTTCATAGCTTCTATATCCTAAGCTTCTATGTCTTCAGAGTTAAGTCCTATGTCTTCAGAGTTATAACTTCCATTATAGAGGGAGGCATTTCTCACATGTGGGTCTTACAACATGCTATCGAGAATTATTTCTAAGTTTCATGGCTAGCATCTGGGGACAATGAAAGGAAAGGGATCTGAAGTTTTCTCAGATTCCTTCAGATTAAAATATTCAGTGTATGATTTGCTAAGATACACATTTTTGCTGTAGCATATTCTGAGCCCCAGAATTCAATGAAGAAGGACCATCTTTAGAGACATGATTTTCTTCTGACAATATGAAGAAACTAACAGCAGTTGTACAACATAAATAGAATAATCAATTTGCTTCTGGAAGATAACTAGATTTGTGGGGAAAAGCTTAAGAAGGGAAAGGGGAAAGCAGTCTAGAATTCTTTTAAGATAATAAGGCATCTGTGTTGGTTTCTTAGAGATTACTCATCTTCAAAACAAGAGGTTAATGATAATGATTGTTATGGAAATATTACCTTCCCTAAAATGCTTATAGATCTAAAGGTCATCCTGAATATGAGAAAGCAAAAGAATAAGGGCTACAATATAAAGTATGAAAGGGAACTCGAGAATTTTTTAAGTGTTTAGGAAAAAATTGAAAGTACAAATGAACAATGTGATTTGTAGAATGTAGCTGTTTCAAGATGGTTGAATAGATTCCTTGATTCCAGCTTTCTTTCAAAGCTCAGGGACAGAGGCCACTCCCAGAATTCAAGCCCTACTACTGGAAAAAAAAATTTACTCATGTACTTTACTTGAGTAATATTTTTAATTCCATGAGCCTTGTGGTCTACTCTCAAAATGGACTATAGCTAAAAGAAAACTCAGAAACCAAAATGCCAATTAAAATTTCTTCATTCTATTTCTAGAATGTGTGAAGAGAACACAAATTCAGAGAGCTGATCCTCAATAAATTCCTTTCTGCTTTGTTTCCCACAATGCGATTGTATAGAAGACACTCCTATCAGAGCTGCTGCTCTACCAGAACTAAGCATTGTTACCGCTCTACCACCATCACTGCCCTATTGATTTTCAATCACTGAGGCTCAGAAAAACCGATCTTGGGAAATATGGTTTCTAACTAGACTGTAGGCTTTGGGAAGAATTAACAAATCAATGCCAAAATGTTCTTGAGCAATCAGGGAAGGAGAAAAATGCCTGGGTTTACTCCAATGAAAAATTTATTAGCATTTTTAAAGATTTTATTAACATTGATATTTAAATCATATTTCAAATGTCATGTTTAACAAAGTATTCAAGAAAGGATTTTCTATATAAATCACTGGCACATACATTTTTAGAACATAATTAAAATTAAGCTGAGGGCTTGTATGTCATAGATACATATCAATATATGATGGGATATATACTCTATAATGTCATATTATTAACATTTTTATTAAATTTTTTAAATTAAAAGGTATCCATATGAGCCCTGGCAGATCTTCAATTCAGGACTCACAGTTCTTTTTGTTGTTGTTATTGTTGAGCTCAGGGCTTGAGCTCTGTCCTTGGACTTTTTCAAGGCTTGAGCTCTACCACTTGAGTCTCAGCACCACTTCCGGCTTTTTTGTATGTATGTGGTACCAAGGAATCAAACCCGGGTCTTCGCGCATGCTAGGCAAACACTTTAACCACTAGGCCGAACTCCCAGCCCCAGGACTTACAGTTCTTTTACGCTATCACACTTGCCTTCTATTACCTAATTGGACCAGGGTGAATGAAGTATGAGAAAAGAAGTTACATTAGAGAAGGGGAGCAAAGTGAGCATGAGGCAGGTAGCCAATATAAGACTACTTCAAGTGTAACGAATTATGTCCTCTATTAGGCTTCACACTTGGTTAATGATAGTAAACAGAGGAGCTGAAATAGTCTTTGTATTTTGGATAAGATATGAGGTTATGTTACTTAATCCTTAGAAAGTGGAAAAATGAGAAGAATACATTTTATGTAAAACAATAGTAAAATGATAGCTATTATTTACTGAATGCTTCTAAGAAGCCAATCATTATTATAATATTGTCTTATTCAACCCTCACAGTTCTGTGGTATATGCAAAGTCCACATCATAAGTAAGAAAATGAATGTTTAACTTTCAGACTTGGGAAAAAGCATATTAAGTGAAGTAAGCCAGACTCAAAGGAACATAGGCTCAATGGTTTCCCTCATTTGTAATAATTAATACAAACCTTGGACTCTCCTAGCAGAGAATTACAATAGCTCAAAACCAAGATACAAAAGACCATATAAGATGAAGCTAACTGAAAGGACATCCAGGATATGGAAACAAGAGCTGTATAATGTGTGATTGTTGTTCTTAATGTACTATGTTATTTCACATCTCTTTTGTTGTCCCTTGGTTATTTTCATATAGTTACAGTATCTTATCTTGTTATCTGGTATATTGTATTGTTTATTTGAAATAGGAAAGGGAAGGGGGAAAAACAAGATGAGGGAAGGGGAGGGGGGAAGAAATGGGGACAAAATATGAGAGGGGGTATCAATGTATGTGAATTAATGCACCTTCTATCTGGCAAATATAACTGTAACCCTTCTATTAATAACAATAAATAAGAATGTTCAACTTTCAAGATAGTGGAAACAGAATTTGAACCAGTATCATTAACCCCAAATCAATAATTCATCAGAGAGTGTGTTGTAATTTTTGTATTGCTAAAAGTAATGGAGTACAAGACTTTGTTACAGATTGCTGTATTAGTTCATAATACTCTTTCTGAGTTGCTGACTCATAAAATTGACACTGAAATTTTCATAAATATGGAATCACAATCTAACAGCTAATAGAATTAACTATCAATAACATCATGCGTGGTAAGAAGGGGTTTTCCTACTTTTTTTCAAATGAACTGCATGCCGAATGCCAATTGTACCCATTTTGGAAGGCATAGAAAATGTGCAACACTCTGATCCTCAGTGTTCAGTGATGGCTTGAGACAGTGTATGCAGGGTAATAACACATTCATTTTGCTCACAGCATTTTCATTAACATCTCTCTCTGCCGTTTAATAAATTTTGAATTATCTGTAAATGGTTATACAAGAATTTCAGTTCGACATGCCAATTTATGAATAGCATGTCATCCCTTTCGTCACTCTCCACTATTCCAATCCCATCCACCCCTCAAATTATGAGTTCTGTTGTTAGGAACATCAGGGATGAGGACTGGGTCAGCCCACCATCTCTTTCTCCCTTGGTCTATCCTCAGATAAGACATAGTTCAGCTTCTTGATACTCATTTTCTTATACTGTCAATTAATGTTTCATGGGGATTACTATTTTGATGTTCTAATTGAAGAAACATGAGTAAAACATCTGACGTGTACATAAACTATTGAAATATGGTCACCTAGATAATTTTTCACATGATAGATTTTTCAATAGAGCTGAGTGGGTAAGATATACTAATCCCAGTGGCTTTACACTGGGATTTTTTTTTTGTAGCAAGGATTTGCTTAGGTGAGGACAAGCTAGGAGTTTTTTTAAGGAGATAAAATAACTTGAATATATTTATTAAATGTGGAGTTTGGGGCAACATTGGATGCTTTCATTTGGCTGTGTTAATCTTTCCTTTAGAAGTGAAATAAATCCATAAATTTCTAGAAAATAAGATTTTCACTTTTTGGACTAAATTATGTTATATAATACACTCTTAATGGAAGCTTTGCTGACACATTATTCCAAGTGAATGAAGCATTATGAGTAGAGACATCTGACCCCAAGAGCTTTTGAAATAAAACAAAGGCATATATCAAATATCTGGTTTTACTCCAAAAAAATTTCAGAGTCTGGCTAAATAGAAATATTTAAAACATGCTTCTCAGACTGACAGCCAAGATTTTAGAACATTTCTCTGTTATTCAAAAAAAGAGACTGCTGCAATAGAATCTGCATAGAAATAGCATCTTTATGAGGGGGGGAGTAAGAGTAAGAGATTACTCTAAATTTTGCTTCTCACAATAAAAATATTCGCTTAACATCAGATTCAACTTCTGGTACTCAATATATAACCCTGAAAGTCACATCCATGTTAAAGTGGACAAGTTGAAGTGGTGATTTCACATTCTTTCCTTACATGGAAAAAAAAATGTGTCTATGGCCGCACATCTTTGGATTTCGAGTCTTGGTGTACCTGGTGGATTTGTTAAAAGAACAGCTTTTTAAAGTGGAAGTTCAAAGCTTAGGATGAGTTTTTATTTTGGAAGAAAAAAGTGGGTGCTGCTCAAGTTGACGTATACCGGCATTATTCTACTGAGGTATATCTTGAGAAAACAACAGAATTGTATCTTAACAATTAAGAGTGCTTTTGCTGTTCTATATTATTCTAACTCACAACATTCTCTTTGATGTTGGGCTCTTATAGAGGAAGAAGGAGCCAAAGATGATGACCCTTTAATAACATTTGGTCATATAAATGTATTTTTGATACAGTACACATGGGATGAAAGGCATAATCCTATTAGGGCTAATTGAAATCACATACCAGAAAAGGAAATACGGTTCATTTTCTTTGATTTGACCAAGTGCTTTTTAGTACTAAAATATTATGCAATTATATCACTATTGACATAGTGAATGTTGTGTCTAGCAGGCACCAAATAGATCTAAAATATATTTAAATGTTCTATAAACAAAAAAGTTCCAAATGTAAAGTTTGTATAATCATAATGTTAGCCAATGTGTTTCAAAAGAAGAATGTTGCATATATACAATATTTTTATTGTAGTATTCCAGTTGGTTATGTTGCTAATAAATGATTCCAAATTATTACTGTACTGATGTTATAACTTCTGGAATAAAATGCCAGGTGCTGGTGGCTCATGCCTGTAATCCTAGCTAATCAGGAGACTGAGATCTGTGAATCCAGATTTGAAGCCAGCAAGAGAGGAAAGTCTGAGACTCTTATCTTAAATAACCACCAGAAAACTAGAAATGGAGCTGTAACTCCAAATAGTAGAGCATTAGCCCATATGCAGATAAGTTCAGGGAAAGTGCCCTGGTCCTGAATCCAAGCTCTATGACTGATGAAAAAAAAGCTAATAAGTAGATGAAAGAAATGAAGTCCAATGGACTTAATGTTAAAATAATGTTATCCCCTAAGTAATTTGGAAAGAAAAGACGTTAAAAGCCATGCTAGACAGGTATCAGTCGTTCATACCTGCAATCCCATAATCCTAACTACTCAGGAAGCTGAGATCTAAGGATCATGGTTTGACGGAAGCCCAGGCAGGAAAGTCCATTGATAAAGCCACCAAAAAAGCTGAACGTGGAACTGTCGCCGTGGTAGTAAAGTACTAGGGTTGAGCACAAAACTCAGGGACATTGCTCAGGCCCTGAGTTCAAGCCCCAGAACCAGCACACAGGCACACACACACACACACACATACACACACACACACACACACACACACACACACACACATACACAAAGGGAAGGAAAGAGGAAACAAAGGAAGGAAAGAAGGAAGGAAAAGAGGAGGAAAGGAAGAAGGAAAGAATGAAAAAGAAGAAAGAGAAAGTCAATTTTGCTTTTATTTTATGAGTATTTAAAGATACTCTAAGATAATGTAGTCTTCAGAGCACAATACTCATAAGCCACCCTTACCTAGATTTCAGTGATATCATGTCTCAGATCCATTTCCAAAGATATACACTGTCAATCACAACATAGAGATGAATGGTTTTATTGGCTAGGTCATGCCTGTGCATAGTACAGGATAAAATTAAAAGCTTCACGCATAGATGAAAGAAAGTATACCTACCTTGTGAAAAATATCAAATTGTTAGTAACAAAACGAAATTTTAAATTGTATTTCCAAACATCCTTCATGTTTGCCAGGTTTGGTGGGCTGTTTCAGATCTTTAACCCTGAAGGTAAGCTTGTTTATCTTCTTGCTCCTCTTGCATCTATGTTTCGTCCAATGTCACACTAGTCACAGACTTACTGGCAGGGCATTCTGACCCTGTGACTCAGTTCTGGGCACCCTGACCTTAACAATATGACATCGAGGTGAAGGGACTTTTGACCTTTGTATCCCAATCTTTGTTAGCTCTTGGTCACTTCACATGTGAATTCTGATACCTTCCAATTTACAACATCAGTGAAAGGTCATATGGGATTCCAGGTGGGACAGTATTTTTTCACTTAACTACAAACATCCCAGATGTACGCTTTTCTAAAAGGAAAACAGCTATATTGGTCTGAATGAAACTTCTGACTTTTCAAAATTCTCCACTTACAGGAACTTCTATTCTACTTGGATGCGAGGACTTAAAGGGGTAAGCAAACCCAGCAGGAAGTCCTTTTGAAGTGCAGGAGCTCAGATATGCAAAAGTCTCTATCAGCACAAGTTTGAAAAGTGCTTACTCTCCTCCCTTTTGGGATTGGCCATTAACTGACTTCTGGCATCCTCCAGTAAAGCTGTTTTTATTTTCTGGTTGCTTCAACTTCAGAATCAGTAAGTGGCTTTTAGTCAGCAAGTGTTAATAACACTTCTCCTAAAAATTGCCAAAGTGAACTCATTTAGCATCGGCACATTAGCATTTGTATGAAATATCTTTAGAGTTATCCACATAGAGTTTCCTGGATTGCTTCAGTCTTTCTTATTTGTTCTCTTTGCCCTCCAATCTCTTCCTCTTCCTTCAACAGATCCTAAGCCCTCTGCAGTGGGCAGTCTACTAGTCCCATGACCTGGGAGCTTTCACAGGGTTCACAGCATCTTGATGGTGCTCTGGGTTCAACATCTTCTGTCATTTTCCCTCCGAGTCAATATTTTCCCACCTCCTTCAATATGAACCCATGATCTTATCTAGGAGGAGCTATTTAGGCCTCAGTTGCTCCCAATATTTTCATGTAGTGTTTAGTTTATTCCTTTTATTATTAATATAATTATCACTATTTCCTTTCATGCAATTAGTTCCATTTTCATTAAAACATGTACAGTTTAGAACTCTCCTCCAGAAATTCTATAATCATCTATCTACCTTGGACAACCTTTATCAACACTTTTCTATTGATTAGATCCTCAATATGAATTTATGAAATTTTACTCGATTCAAGATATTCTTTAATAATAATGGAAGCATTAATAGCTGCCTTTTTTGCTCCTACAGGAGATCGGGTCACATGGTGGATGGTAGGGTCTGGTATCTTTTCTTCATGATGGGGAGGAGGTGAAGGCCCTACCTCCCAGGTGATTGCTACACTTGAATCCCTGGAGGCAGAGATGAGGACTTGGATGAGAGGCTGTCAAACCTGTCACTTCAGTGCCCGGGACTCCAGTTTCCTGTGTGTGACCCTGCCCCCTGACTCTAATAGGCTAAGACCAGTGTAGGTACCATTACCCATGCCACACATCTCCTTGCTATCCTGTCTCCTGG
Source organism: Megascapheus bottae (assembly GCF_031878675.1). NCBI lineage: Eukaryota > Metazoa > Chordata > Mammalia > Rodentia > Geomyidae > Megascapheus > Megascapheus bottae. Next base: position 87,372,240 of record NC_143509.1, read on the forward strand.
TTCTTCTCTGCCACTGTGGTGGCATCCTACCTCAGCTCTCCGTTGAAGTGGAACTGATTTGTTGCTAGTATTTTTGTCCTTTCTTTCATCTCAGGCCTTCCGGGCTCAGTTTCCTCACAGCGTTAAATGTATCTTCTGGCTGCTGGTCTTCGAGACAGTCTACCATACAGTTGCTGCCTTTATTAAGAAAGACTTCCATTATGACCTCTCAAAATGGGGCTTCATGGGCCGGGAGTTTGGCCTAGTGGCAGAGTGCTTGCCTAGCATGCACGAAGACCAGGGTTCAATTCCTTGGTACCACATACATAGAAAAAAGTTGGAAATGATGATGAGGCTCAAGTGGTAGAGCTCTAGACTTGAGAAACTCCAAGGACAGTGCTCAGGCCTTGAGTGTAAGCCCAGGACTGGCAAAAAAAAAATAGGGCTTCATTTTTTTGCCCTACATATCACATTTTTTATGCTAGTAATGACATATAATTTTTTGTTGCTTTCACTACTGACTGCCTTTCTCTAGAGAAAAAAATCCAGCCAGCCAGCAATCTACTAGAGGCCTATGAGTCAGTAATATTTTTCTTACTGTTAACCACATACCATCAAGAAGACAGAGATCTCATCATGAAAACTATAAAATAGTGCCTGATGAGGCAGAGTCCTTATTTTGAAAGAAAGTTATGTGGCTTCTTTGCAAGAGGTTTGATGCTTATAGTGTTACATGATAAGAAAACAGAAAAGCCACATTCTAAAAGGTTGAATCAGGAGTCTTTCTTAGAAGGCCAGTGACTGCAGGTGGACACTTGTCACAAAGACCTACATCCCCACAAATATACTTAAACCATCAGAAAACAGCCATGAGAGCAGCAGAGGAAAGAAACAGCAGAAAAACAATACCAACAAACCAGATCAGCTCCAATGGACAGCTGAAATTGGAAACAGTGTTGACCAGAGGACAGCCAGGAGACAGAGCACAAGCAGACAGGAGACCACACATATGACATGGCATCCCTGACCCTAAGCTGGTCTGGGCCTAAATAGAATCAGGGAGAGAGGGCAGGGTCTCAGGAAACTCAGTGTCTCTTTTGTTCAAAGCACAGAACTGATAGGGCCAGTAACCTATTGTCCAAGTCCCTGATCCTACCTCTAGGAATTCTGGCACACCCATCACCTGGGAGGTGGTACTTTTTCTTTCTCCACCATGATAACAAAATCGTGCCAGTTCAACTCAACTCCCTACCATCCACCATGTGCCCAAGATGGTGTCAGACAGATGCAGAATCCCCAATTCATTCCCCACTGGTTTTATGTACATGAAATGAAATATTTGATTTGAGAATCAGATGCAGGCATGCCATGCCATGTATCATCTGTCTGCTCATGTCCTGTCTCCTTGCTCTCCCCCAGTCAACACAGCCTCCCAGCTGAAGCTGCCCATTGGATCTGATTGAGTTTCTTCATATTGTTTTTCTGTTTTTCTTTCCTCTCGGATCTCATGGCTCAGTTTTCTGACACTGTTAAATGTATTCAGGGAGTTGAGGCGTGGGGGGGGGGGGGAGGCTGCAGGTCTGTGGATAAGAGTCTGCCTGTAATAGCTGGCCTTCTAATAAAGAATCTCTATTCTCCCTCTCAAAATGTGGCTTCTCTGTTTTAGTACCATAGAACAATAGAACTGTACTAAAATGGTAATAAGATACAAAAACACAGTGGGCCTAATTGTGACTATAAAACAGGTAACAGAGACAAAAAGAAAATACTTACTGTGAGTAGAACTAGGAATAGAGTGATACATGAGAACCAACACTCATCAGCTTTGTGTTCCTTAGAGGTTGTGCATTAAAGTAAGATTACTCCTATACCCTGGACAATTTAAAAAGAAAGGTTTTAGGAAGGAGGTGATCTAAGCTGAATTGTACTATAAGAGGAAAAAATAATCCAAGCATCAGATCACTACTTCTGGAAAAGGAAACATAATGTGGGTGTGTTTCTACATCTGAAATAGAGATATTATCCTTTCCGGCTAATAAAAAGCATGGGAGGTCTTAAAGATATTTATAACCATGTACTTTGAGGCTCCTGCTGCTTTAATTACAAGAAAAGATCATTCTGTATTCCATAGAAAATTATTGGGACAAAAAACTAGAAAAGAGGAACTCGTAGCACTAAGAATGTCCCTTAATGATGTCCACTTCCCATGGAGTGAAGATGCCTTTGGCATTTCAGATGTTGATTGTAGAAAACATGGCAATTGTATTTATTTACTCTAGTCTCAGAATAGTTCTGTTTAGTTAACCGAGTTGGCAAGTCAGCAAGAGAGAATCAAGTCTTAAACTAAGTTCATCTGTTTTGGGTATATTTTAAGATATAAAAATACAATAGCTACATATATCAAATATTATCAAGCTTAAAATTTAATAGCATTCAATAACTGATGAAAAGGAAATATTTCAAAATAGGTAGTATATTCTGTTGTTATCTCTATAGCAGGAAGTTCATTTGTCTCTTGTGTGGCTCAGCAGCAGTGTGACCCTGCAAACTTAAACTCCATCTATTATATATATGAAGAGTTAGACAGGGATCTTGCCTGACATCCTGAGAATGAAGAATCACTATGCATAAAGCATTTGAAACAGTGTTGGTTTATAGCAAGTATGCACTAAGTGTTATCAATTCTTTTGAGTCTGTAAATCTATCTCTTTTTTCTCTGTGTCTCTCTGTACTGATCCTGGGGCTTGAATTCAGGGCCTGGGTGCTAGCACTGAGATTTTTTTTTTAACTCAAGGATAATGTTTTAACTACTTGATACACAGGTCTACTTCAGACTTTTTGGTGCTTAATTAGAGATAAGACTATCAAAAACTCTGAGATCTAAGGATTAAGGTTCTAAGCCATATTTGCCTGTTTCCCTGTCTACCCGTATTTGTATCCCCAAAATTCATATTTTGAAACCTAATCCTCAATGCAATAGAATTAAGACGTGACTATTTAATTTTTTATTATTAGTTTTAAATAGTTGCACAAAGGGAAAACCTCTTTATAAATACAATGCATTGATAAATGTCACCCCTTTCCACATTCTTACCCTCTTTCAGTCACCCCCATTACTCTCCTCAGTTTTGAAGTATATACAATGCATTCTTTTTTCCATATATTTTTATTACAATTAATAGAAGGTTTACATTATATTCACCAGATAGAAGACGTATTATTTCACAAACATTGATACTCTTTCTCATGTCTTGGTATAATGCATTCTTGATGAAGGTGGGTTCTTAGGAGATGATTGAGTGATCAAGTTAGAATATTAATTGAAATTAGTGTTCTTCTTCACTGAAAAGCCCCAAGAGAGCTTGTATGCTCCTTTTACCATATAAGGAAACCAAAAGCCATCATTGCTGAAGCAAAGTGTGAGTCCAGACCCATTAAAATATACTTCTTTCTCCTGTCCTATTCTGACACATATAAGGAGTTTTATAAGAAGAACTTCGACCTTCATCACACTGCTAGGAAACGTGCACACATCCACATATATTAAAAACGTTTGTCAGCAGCTCATCCTGCTCAATATTTGTAATTTCCCTGCTACTGCTGCTGAGAATGGCTGGCAGTAACTTCCACTTCTTACTTTGTGTGTTAGTCTCACATACATTAACTCACGCATAACTGTCCAAAATCTTAAGTAAGAGTTACCTAACACTAAATAATCAATAATATGCATTACTTAAAAACATATATTTGACATTTAAATACATACTCCAAATTCCAATTATTTATCTTTTTTTTATATAAGACTAGTTTATGGGCTTGATACTTAAGACCCTCTCTCCCCAGTGTCATTCATGCAATTATGTCAGTTCAAAGGTATGTTCATTTTTCTTTTAAATGCTAGGCAAAATTATTTCTTTTCTGTACTGGGTTTAATTTCTGTAACTGCACGAATTTGTCTCTGGATCATCTCCTTTGAAATATTCCCAAGGTGACCGTTTGCCTGCAGGTCTTCCTCTGACATGTAGACCAGTTGAACCCCCTACTTTAAAACAAGGCCCTTTCCACAAAAGCCTTCAACCTCAGAAAAAGCTGCCTTTTATATGTCTCATGAATATGTTCTAACTGCTTCAAGTTTCTCTCTGACCTTTGTCCTATTTAGTAGAGTTCAATTGTCTTGCACATTTATTTAAGCTAATGATAGAAGCATTAAGCAAAAGTTGAAAAAAAGGACAAATGGATTCATCATGAAAATGTACTGTGCTATAAAAAAAAGTTCATACACCAAGATGCTATTCATCGTGGGTAGTAAATTTATGAAACTCATTGCCTCAAGATATTATATAGGCTATTATATATATAGGTTCAAGAAGGACTACAGCAGGCTATTAAACAAAATGGGGATGCCACAAGTGGACATAGCAGGCTCATCCTTCACCTTCGGGAACACTGAGGAGCCAAACAGTATGTTGCTTAATATCTTGGTAGTACAGGGGCTCCACCAAGTGTATTAGCTTCTTATGGCTGCTGTAACAAATCGCCAAGTATTTGGTGGCTTGTAACAATAGAAGTTGGTCTTCTCACAGCTCTATAGATCTGTTGTCACAAATTTCACTGTGAACAGCATGCTCCCTCTGACTCTTGGGACTCTTCCAGATTCTTTTGTCTATCTCTGTGTTCACATTATCTTACCTTTTACTTTGTCTTACACGGATAAAGCATTGTACACAGGGCCCAATCACCACCCCCCCGCCATGCACTCCAGAGTAAACTCCCTTATCTAGTCCTATCTCTGACTACATAAAATAATAGTCCCTTTTTTATTTGGTAATCATTTGTTTCATTTTGGACCCACCAAAACACAGAAAGCAGAGATGGATTATTTATAATTCTATGCCTTGCTTGATTCCTCTGTATTGTCTTTAGTTGGGGGACCATACAAGTCTAGCCTCTCATTCCCTAATAGCACTCCCAACTTCAGTTTTCCATGTCTAACTTTTTCCATACATTAATTAATGAACACTAATTCTTCTGGATGTTAATAAGAGAAACCAAACAACCTTTAATGGGACTTCTTAAAGTATTTTTGTGATCCCAATCATCTCTGTGATGTTATGAGAAAACAATATATTTTCCAGAATCTTTGTTATAAAGTTCATAGCTAGTACTTCTTAGAATATTTTTAATCAATTATGCTTTAAAACAAATGCATATGTTAATACCATAAATCAAGAATCTCTGTATTTTTCCTTTAAGGACAGAAAACAAGCCTATATCTCTCCTTGTTAAAGTTATAATTTCCTCATAATCATTTGAAGTACTATAAGAAGGCAAGCTGATCTTTCATTTAACAAGTTCCCTCTGGAACTTGTTAGTAGATTTTCTTTTGTTTTGGTATTAGAGGAAAGCTAGTATCTATTTCTAAAGCCATCCAATGACTTTAATCTAAACATATACATAGCCCAAGAAAAGCTGTATCAGACTTTTTCAATTTTGCTGGCTCACTCTGGGTAGAAAGCCAAAACTGCCTGTAAGACACTCATGTGTGCTCAGCTCAAATCTTCCAAGTCAAGGTGCCAAGTTTACATCTTTTAGAGACTGTGCAGATCTGAAAAAGAAAGCTACACCTACTCCAATAATATTTCTCCTCTGGGACTCAGGTAATAAAAGAAGAATATTATTACTAAGCAGATATACTTTTAAGTCTCTGAATTTCTCTTTTATTTATGAATTTTTTAAATAAATGTTTACATTTTTTCATCTGGTTATTAAATAAATATCTAGAGAAATTTTCTAACATGCCAACTTGTGTAGTCTGAGAAGGGAAAAGATATACACATCAAATCAAATTCTATTTGCTTTGAAAGTGTTGAGTTTACATTATGACAGAAAACATGAAAAAGTGTATATATTATGAAATAATGTGAGGAATGACTTACAGCAGTAAAAAAGAAGAGAAAGATAAAATCTGGTTGGGAAAGCTTTGCAAAAGTAGCATTCACACTGGGTTGTAAAGAATGAACGGAAGTTAATGAACTGAGGGAATACAACACAGGTAGGAAAAAAATCCCGATATATATAGAGTAGAGTCAAAGGCACATAAAGTGGATCTGAGAAGTGATAAGAAATACTACACAGAGCTAACATGGAGCTTGAAAAAGAGGAGAGGTGGTAGAACACTTTCTAACTGAATGGATTCTGATTTCCCTACCCAGAAGCTTAGGGATTATTTTGCAGGAAGCTATGAGTCTTTGGAGAGTTTTACATAAAGCAGTAATGCATTAGCACTAACTAATTAATATACTAGAGTTTGAACTCAAATCTAACAGATTTTGAATTTAGAAAGGCAATTTTGGCAGTCAAGGCACATGGAAGATTTCCTTTAAAGGAAAGATCTTACTAGATTACTGGTAAAGAAAGTTTATAGCAATCTACAAATGTAACTGTAACCCCTCTATACATTTCCTCCATAATGAAAAATAAAATAAAAAAAGAAAGTTTATACCAATCTATTAAAAAAGTGAAGATGTCCTAAACAAGGCAAAAAAATCTGTGCTAGAACTATGAGGGATTCTAGTCCTTTTGCTTGATAGTTAAGTGAATGAGGTAATAGGTAATGTTGACTCTGAAACTTCTACTTTCATCCTCGATGCAAAGATAAGAAATGAGAGACAAGAAGAGAAACTGTTTAGAATGGTTCTATGGATGCACATGGGTCAGAAATACTGGACTATGAATAAAAAGATAGGCCATTTAGTGGTAAAGAGTAGGTAGCTTCATAAATTTTCTTTTACTGAATACCACCCAGTAGGTAATGTATAAATAACAGAGGCTTATTTATCTCATGATTCTGTAATCTGGGAAGTCTAAGAACATAATGCCCACATTATGAAAGGGTCTTCTTACAGCATAAAAGTATAGTAAGAGCATTCCACGGTAAGACAGAAGATAGCTTTTGTCACAAAGCTATTGTCATGACTGCAACTTCAGAAAAAAAAAAAAGCTACCTTTTTTCTGAAAACTGAAGGATTGTGTTTCTGACACATGAACTTTTAAGGGACATGTTCAAGCTATAGCCCATGAACTCTTAGACTCCATTCCAATTTCTTTTAGCATACCTCTATGTACAATAGCATTGTTATGTGCTGCTGCTAACACCTGCCTTGCCCCTTTCCTATGTAGCTTCCCATCATTTGTGTGTCCCTAAGAATTGAAAGGTACAGACATGAACATCCTGAATTGACTCTATACCCCTGGTGGCTTTAGTTAAGGGATGGAACTGCATTCTCTGCAGCTTTTGGCTTTTTTGTGTTGACAGAAAGAACCAGAGACATTCATTTTACTAGCTGTGGTTAAGGAAGGCTAGGAGAGTAGTTGTTGAGCTGGCCTCTGGCTTCTCCAGTTCTGATCACAAGAGCTGCATTGTCTCTCAAGGTGAGTTCTAAGTTGCTCTGAAAGTCATTTGGGGAACTCATTTATTTCCCTTCTGGGGTTCCACAAATCTTGAAACACCAATCTCAGTTCTTCTTTAGCTATAATGGCTTCAATTATTCACATCTCACTTTTGGCTAACCATTTAAATACTGCTCTCATTTAAATATGCTTGATATCAGATGGGATTGACTGTTTCTGATAATGTGCTATCTTCTCAATTGTTAGATTACTCTAAACATCTTGATGCCCACTATGTAGAATTATATATATAGTGTGTACTAAGTGTTGTCCTATAAATTAGATTTTATTGAAGGAATTATTACATGAAGAATCTGTGCTTTTTCTTAGAAGTGTCAGATAGTATAGTTGGCAATAGTTCTAACCCTAGTAGTTCTAAAATGCTTTCATCTTCAGTTTCTTCAGAATTCCTCAAATGTGCACTGTCCGGTTTCAGTGACTTATGAAAATGTAATGTCTTTAGTTTTATTCACTACCTGTTATTTCCTTACTTTTTTATATTCATGGTGGTGAATCATAATTGCTTTCCATGAAAAGCAGTTCTTTAGTTAAAATTCTTCACTTATTCTGGCAGAGTGGATCCCTGATTGAGAGATACAGAGAAGCAACCTAACCACGGCACATTCTCCAGTGTTCCTCTTCTCTCCAGTGAGAGGGAGGTGCATTTATGTTTCTTTACCTAGAGCCCTATTGGAGTGACTTTCAGAGCTTACATTATTCTTGTAGAGAGGTGGTGTTTTTACTATAGATTTTGCATGAACAACTGTGCTCTTCTAAACATAGATGATAAGATGTTGTAGATTGTTATAATCCCTTATGAATTTCTGCTGCATCCACGTGAAAATAATCCTCTCTTGTTTATGTTACCCAGCTTCAAGCATTTCATTCTGGTACCAACAACAAAAAACAAATATGCCAATGTGCTTACAACACTGACATTGGCTTTGCCTTTTTGGGCCCTATGAGCATTATTTACTATGGCCAAGATATGGAATCAACCCAGATACCCTGCAATGGACAAATGGATCAAAAATGTGATATATATATGCACAACAGAATTCTCCCTCATCAAAAAGAATGATATTGTACTATTTGTTAAAAAATGGAAAGACTTAGAAAAAATTAAAGTAAGCCCAGACTAGGAGAAACAGGGTTGCATGGTTCCCTCATTTGTGAGAGCTAGTATATGCTTATAAATTGATAAGTAAACATACTGAGGGGCAAGCAAGGTAACAAATGAATTAACTAATGTGTAATAGACTATGGAGTGTGCAAATAGTATAATCTTTTAAAAAGACTAAGTCAAAGGCCAACAAAATAAGTTCCAAAAACTGGATACTTTTAAGAAAGGAGGGTGGGGTCCAGGGGAAAGGGTGGAAAAGATGGGAAATGGAAGCAAGAATTCACTATACATATACATATATATATATATATATCATAGAATTGAGACATATAAGGGAAGGGGTGGATTGAAGGGAGGTGAAAATGTTGAAGTAATGACACAGAGCAAGATGTATTGTGTACATAAACTATGTTGTTAAATGCCAAAAAAATTAATGTATCACCTAAAAGTAAGAAAAGTGAGGGGAGGAACAGGTTTGGATGGGTGAGTGAGAAGGTTGAAAAGGGTGACATAGATTATGATGCATTGCATACATAAACTGTTTTGGTGGTTAACAATTACTTTGTACAACTACTTAAAGATAATAAAAACATTTAAAAAAGAGAGAAGGAGGCCAGGAGTTTGGCCTAGTGGTTTAAGTGCTTGCCTAGCATGCACGAAGACCCAGGTTCGATTCCTTGGTACCACATACTTAGAAAGAAGCCAGAAGTGGTGCTGAGGCTCAAGTGGTAGAGCTCTAGCCTTGAGAAAGTCCAAGGACAGTGCTCAGGCCCTGAGCTCAAGCCCAGGACTGGCCAAAAAAAAAAAAAGAAAAAAAAAGAGAGAAGGAGGCAACTGATTAATCAATAAACACATGTTAAGTTTTCCTTTAAGACAGCCATTTGGTGGGTTTAGGATGGGGAAAATAGCAAGCAATAGAATCTAGGCAGTGTCACTTCAAGGTATTTGAAGGCAAATGTAAAAATGTATACCAGTTCTCTGGGTCTGATGTCTACCCTTCTGTTATGTTTTAAAAATATCCTGAAGTGTTCTCCCAGGTTCTCACTGGTAGTATGTATGTTGTCCCACATACACATTCTACTTCTTTCAGCTCACTGGCACTAAGCTATCTCCTTCACCTCTTAATCCAGTCACAAGTGAAGATCCCAAGAATGAAGCATACAAGAAGCTCCAGTAATCTGTAGTTTAGTAAAAAAGTCTTCTTTAATGAAATGAGTTAGGTTTACGATAGAATTCAGCATCAGATTCAATGAAAACATTTGAAACAGGAAAGCTAAGGAAGGCTTTTCGATGTCAGAGATGCTTTTATACCTTAAAAACAAAAACAAAACAAGAAAGAATTCCTCCCACCCCACCTTACGCTCCCTCCCCCCCAAAAAATCAACTGGGTAGAAGTCAGCTAGGTGAGAAAGCATCACAGTCAGAGGAAATCAGTATGTCTATAGGCCTCTCAGAACTATTAGAAATGGAAACACATCTCCTCAGCCCAAACTAGCTGCATTCTGTACTTTCTGAATCAAGTTACATGGCTAAGATTTTTCAGTGACCCATAAGTCACAAGTTAATATCCGCAGGTACACTTTTCTTCATGAATATATAAGGGAATTATAGCCAAAATAAAATCCTGAAGCATTGCATTTGCTCTGTTGGAGGAACAATTCTCTCTTGAGCCAGTACTGCATAAGTGGAAATGGGTTAAGGCCATTCCTTGCCTGGAGTGACTTGCAGGGGATCTCTCCACAAAGCATCCTCCCAGTAGGGTCTCCATCACTTTCTACCTGGCCACATATTCCCAAAGGCTAGCTCACTAACTACCAAGGTCAACGAAAGTGGGGCATCCTCTTCCACGGAAATTCTCAGTGATGATGCAGGCCTGCCTGAAGAGCTCATTAGCCTAGATTAGCTCATTATTTGTGAGATGAACTTTGAAAGCACTTCCCTTTCAGTGGAAAAGGAAGGATAAAGCCAGACTGACCGGGCAGACAGGACAGGGGAAGGTACAGCCAGGCTCACAGAGGAGTTCACCCAGATGGTGTCAGCTCTGCTATTGCTCCATTATTGGTTTGGTCCAGAAGTCTCTGTTTTCCTGCTCAGTGTAATCACAGAAGTCAATACATGTGATGGAGGGTAAAAGGGAGACAGAGGGGAAAAAGTGATGAGAGAAGCAAATTTGTGGCAAAGCCAGAATCCAAGGAAACGGGCTGAAGGTAAGGGATTCTACCAACACTTCGATTCCAGTGCCATAGATCTGACTCTGAATTTTCTACTTCCACAAACCTTATGTAATTGACTTACAGAATTGTAAATCACTAAGTCTTGATACTTTGTCACAGCAGTATTCTGACTTCAAGGCGTCTTCCAGTTCTCATTTGTAGGATATCTTGTTAGCCTCCTTTCCATATCAGGTCCTCCCATTTCACTTCCTGGAGCAGATTTTAGCCTCCAGCTGCATCAGTGGAATGCCCTCCACCAGACCTGAACTTTTCCCTGTCCTAGAGCTCTCCCAGAATTGGTCAGCATTCCCTCGCTGCCCAGACCTAGTTGCTCATGTAGAGTACTTCCCATCTCTAGCCCCAGTGTTACCAAGATCCATCTGCATGAGGACAGGTGCCATATTGCTCCCTCTCCTCTGGTGAAGATAGCCAATCTGAGAAGCCTCCTTCTGTATGAGACTGTCTCTGCACGGTCTTCTGGAATGGCTGGGATGGATTTTTTTTACACCTCATCCTCAAATTCACCTGTTAATGGTATTGCGGTATGAGTCCTTTAGGATATGGAAAGTGATTCTATTACCTCATTAATAAATTAATTGATTACTGGGTTGTTAAGGGAGTGGCTTTGTTACAAAAATAAGCTGCCTCTGGCAGGCTCATTCTGTCAGACTGTGATGGCTTCTTTTGTTATAGATATTCTAGCTTCTAAAACCATAAGCTAAATAAATCTAAGTTCAAGAATAATAGCCTAAGAATATGTGGTACCTCCCTTTGCCCATTGCTTATGATCCATGGGTCATCTCCCCTCTAACATCACACTTCACCACCAAATTTGTTTGCAATCTCTGGTTAAATAGGCTAATTTGTGGCTAGCTTCTCAGGAGTCACATCTCCGGGAAAACTGAGAAGAAAGAAGGGCCTGCAGCTGCCAAGATGGAGGCACAACACCACTGAAGTATCTGAACACAGGTCCCAAAAAGTGTAAACCAGATTGTAAAGGAATGGAGGATTGGTGATGGAGCATAGTGCAGGATCAGCGGAAAACAACTTCAGGCCTGACAGGGGGATGTGCTTTTACTGGGGTCCACACACAGCAACACACAGTGACCAAAAATAAGGAATAGAAATCCTGGATACCATTGCTATTATTCTATCTTTTAGTAAATGTGTTCAATCCATAGAAAATACAGTGAATATAAAAATGAGAACTTCAAAATTATGTTTGAATATACATGGATATATTTCATCTGAATAGTTGAGAGAGGTTCACATTATACACCAAAACAGCCATTAAAATTTATCTTACAAACTTTATTTTCTATTTGTAAATGACACAGAGCCAAACTTTAATAAAGGTGAGCTAAAACAATTTGAATTAGTCCGAAGAGTACTGTAAAGGAGGGTTTACTTTAGCTCAAAAATATGTTTTTTGAATGTAAATATATCCTGAATGGTGAATGATACTGTATAATTAAAAAAATTGTTTTAATGAAGTGACACTGTGGCTCAACTGGTAGAGCACTAGCCTTGAGCTGAAGAGATTGGGGACAGTGCCCAAGCCCAGAGTTCAAGCCCCATGACATACCCCCGCCTCCAAAAAAAAAAAAAAAAAGAATATGGCTGAGAGTAGGATCTATCCAAGATCTCCACTGCACATCTGACAAGCCCACATAATCTCAAGGAGACAGGATCCAAATAATGCCAGAAAGAACTTCCCTGGGAATTATTTCCTAGTGTCCCTTCCTCCAGGACCAACTCACATGTCTGAGGTGGTGGTAGGTCGCCTTCTGAGGACATTCAGAACTATCAAGTGACTAGCAGGTTTGGGGAGGGTGTGAGGTACCCCATCAAAAACAGGAAGACAAGGTTCTTTAATAGGAGGCAATTCCTTGGCATGAGCTATATGACTCCAACCACCAGTTTTTAAAATATGTTCTTTAGAACATTAGTCCTCAAAAAGCTGAAGTTAAAAAGGCTACCACCATTGCTTCACCTTAGGAATTTCAAGACACACATGATCATCTTAAAGGCTTTATTTAGATAGGCTTTCCCCGAAGCATGTCTGATTATGGAAACCTGCTCTAAATCAAACAACACATAAACAAAGAATACTTTCACCCTGGTTTACCATTAGGATTTTCTCGTAAAACTTACCAAGTTGGATTTCAGAAGAAAGATGCCAGAGTAAAAGATAAAAATTGTTGCTATTTTTTTTTCACTGAGTGAAAATTAGAAAACATGCAGTCAGGTCTCATGTTGATCTGTATAATTTTTTATACTCAGTTTTTGTAGATACTGCAGCTGTAATTGAACTTCACTTGAGTCTGTAAAAAAAGAATCAAAACAACTTAAGTCATTAAGGGGTAGTGAGAAAAGAATTGCTCTTTTTTTTGTTTTTGGAAATGCCTTTAGCATGGCTGAATTGCAAAACTTTCCTTCAAATTTAAGGTCAAATCTAGTAGTTTCAGTTCCAGGGTAAGTTGCATATGGAATTTAAAGAGACAATCAGCATTTTTTAAAAAGTTAAAAATAAGAGAAAATAAATGAAACAGAGAGAGAGAGGGAGGGAGGGAGAGAGAGAGAGAGGGAGGGAGGGAGAGAGAGAGAGAGAGAGAGAGAGAGAGAGAGAGAGAGAGAGAGAGAGAGAGAGAGAACTTCTGAGAAATGGAAGATGTACAAATCATGAGAATATAGACAATTTGTTTTCTCACAACCTAAATACATTGAGTTACTTTTCAAAAGATGGTCTCAGGAGAGAGGTAAAACTGCATTTACTTAAATTCTATATATAGGGTCACATGGAAAATATATTTCTAGAGTTACTGAACTCTCTGCCAAAGACTGTTCTCATTTGTCTGACAATCAAATTAGCTAGCTTAAAAATCAAGTCATTTAGTTTAGTAAATTTAGTAAGATTATACAGCTAATTCTTTTATTTGATATTTTTATTTGAAATTTCTGTGGCATAAGGAAAGAAATGAAAGATGTCAAGTATGTATTTTATTGTCTTTTGAAATACTAACCATTTCCTTCACTGAATATGCTTGCTTCACTCTGAATGATTCTCTTCAATTATGACTAATATTGTATGAAAAGATACATTATAAACACCAACATTTACCTTGTATTTTGTTGAAGTATTCAAAATAACTCCCAGTAAGGTACAGATCAGGAAAGTTTGAGGGAAATATTTTCCTTCAGGCTTAATTATGCAGAAATAATAGATGTACCTACTAATTCACAGTGGTACTTTCTATTTTCAGTTCCTCCCAACTGCTCACCATAGTCTTCCTTCTCCCTAGTTCCAGGTTGATGTTCTTGTGCTCAGAAGCCTCAGGAGGGACATACATTGCTTTTCCTTCCCCCTCAGTACAGTGCCTCTTTTCTCCACTTTCACCTCTCATATATAAAATCAACTACTATAATGAGAGATTTGAATGCTTGTCTTGGATCAGTCAGCAGGCTTTTACATTTCCAGTCCAGTCTTCTTGTATGTTAGGTAAGCACTCTACCACTAGACCAAACTCCTGGCCCTAAAATCATCTTAATCTTTCAGGAAACCATAAGAGAGAGAGAGAGGGAGAGTGGGAGAGAAAGAGGGGGGGGGGAGGGAAAGAACTAGAAATGTAAAATATCTAGCCTGCAGTTACTGAGCTGTTAACCAGGACTCCAGTCTATTTTTTTAATACCACACTGTACAGTCTAAGACTGTAGGTTCAAGCATCCATGTGCTGGTTTTAGCTCATGGTTCTCTTTCCTTGCTGATTGATCCAAGAAACTATTCAAATCTTTCATTATAGTAGTTGATTTTAAAGACCTGGGTTTGATTCTTTAGTACTACATACATAGAAAAAGTCAGAAGTGGTACTGTGGCTCAAGTGGTAGAGTGCTAGCCTTGAGAAAGCCTAAGGACAGAGTTCAGGCCTTGAGTTCAAGCCCCAGGACTGGCATTATAAAGGATGATTTCAGTAAAGTAATTGGTTGAGTGCCTTGTCAACAATGAAGATAAAATAAATGTTAGGTGTTGATTTTTTTTCAGTCATGGTGCTTGAACTATTCATTTTGTAAACTCTTAGTATATCAGGAACTGTTTTTGGACTTAATAAGTGCTAACTATTTTTGGTTGTTAGTTATACATTCTTTTGTTAAACTTTTCTAATTCTTATTAAGAACATTACTACTATTACATATGTAAGCAATAGTCTGTTATATTACATGTAACAGAATGGACATTTCTAAATTATTTAAATATTTTAAATTATCCTTTGGTATTTAATTAACATTCAGCAAATATTTTTGTGTATATTTCTTAAACAAATTATGTAGCTTAATCATATTCAGCATTTCAACCTTCAATCCTTTTCTTTTTTATACCATTTGAAATCTTACATGAATATTTCATTCTAACTGGGTAATATAATGAATTGATTTAGAATTCAATGGACAGATGGCATAGGTTTTTCTTAGGCATTACACTATTATTTAGCTTTAACTAATAACCATTTCAAGTCTTTCTGATTCCTCCCCTCAAAACCTATAGCCATCTACAATAGTCTTGAGTAATTGTCTTGTAAGTAGAAGTTAACAGAGTTGACCATTTCAAGAAATGTACAGAAATATTTAGACCAGCTTCAAATTGAAACTTGTATAACCCTAAGATATCAAGTTTTGAAACTCAACTCTGAAAAAACTGAAAGCTAAACAAAACTGCAAATTGAATGACTTGGGCTCTTGCTCTTAAGTGTTATGTAAAGCATTTGTATGTTGTGAAACTATTACACCCTATCATTTATCGTAAGAATTGAAACATTAAGAAGAATCACAACACCTACAGCCTAAAAAAATACTACCAGATTAAATAAAATACAATTCTAGGACTGTTTCAAAAGACTTAATTTAGGATATTTTTATTCTACTGACAACTGTTATCTTCTTCTGGAGTGGTGTCTCACCTCCTTTAGAACAGTATAAACATGCTAATCTTGACTATATAAGAATTGGATGACAGTCAGTGGTTTCATTGTCTTCCACACTTTCAATTCTTTTGGAACCTGAACTACTATGATTATAATTGGGTTTGGATAGTGAGAGATTACTCCTTCTATCCCTTCCCTGCTTGGGGCATGATTTAAGTAGAAAGGAAATGAGATAGTAAGATGAAGGAAGAAGGCTAGAGAATATTTCCAACTTATCTGAGCTCATTCTTTCCATTGCCTACTGAGGAATGGCACACCAGAGCACACTGTCACCAACTTGGTACTTTTTAATCCCCTTTATTATTTTTTCAATAGCTGTAGAAATTGGGTGAAATTGGTAAGTTACTATTATTTCACAGATGACAAAATTAAAACAAAAAGAAGTTAATTTATGAAGATGATACTTGCTTAAGTGTAAGAATCTTGACTTTATTAGAGGTCTTTGACTCTAAGAGTGATCGACTTCTCTGAATATTGCCTGAGCTATTCTGTGAAAGGGGGACAATAAAATCATTGGCAAGCTAATGCACACATCTTTAATGGTGTTAATAATTATAATTGTGCTACATGATAGTAATGGTGCAACCGACAAGTAGTGCACATAAATGACTGAAATTAGCATGACTTTTAAATATACTCATACTTAGTGCTTTTGACATCTGGGAGGAAGGAAGAGAAACAAAAAGAGAGCTGGGTGCAGTGGCTCAAGCCTGTAATCCTAGCTACTCAGGAGGCTGAGATCTGAGGATTGTGGTTCAATGCCAGCCCAGGCACTAAAGACCCTGAGACTCTTATCTCCAATTAACCATTAGAAAACCAGAAGTGGCACTGTAGCTCAGAGGTAGGGTGGCAGCCTTGAGCTGAAGAGCTCAGTGACAATGCCCAGGCCCAGAATTCAAGCCCCATGACTAACAAAAAATAAATAAATAAATTTTAAAAGGAAAAAGAGCAAGTCAGGAGAAGAAGATGGTAAGATGTCTTTCCATCACTCAGATTTGATTTTGAGAACCTGAAGCTACAAAATTTATTTTTTCTATGTCTTATTGATAGTAAAGGTCATGCAGTTTGATATAAGAGGGATTATGAGCTTAAATCAAATTGACTATTCCTAAAGGCATGCTAGGTTAATCACAGAGCAGCTGCCGCCACCCATCACTCAGATATTAGCTTTACCTTTTCCTGTTTTCTTTTCTCATTTTCAAATTTTAATGGTGTTTCTTTCCTACTATTTAGAGAGCTGATGTCCAGAATTTGTGAAGAACCACCACAACTGTTACCAGGTGTCATTTACTTATTTTCTATTTTTTTTTTTTTTTAGAGTTTTTGAAATCAGGTCTTGACTTGGTAGACAGACGCTCTACCAGTTGATCCATACTCTCAGCCGTTATTTTTATATTTCTGCCTTCCTCATTTTTCAGGTAGAATCTAGAGTTTTTGTCCACAGCCATCCTTGGAAGTAGTACTTTGACCTGTGCCATTCACATTGCTAGGGTAACAAGTACATACCATCATGTCTGGCTTATGGTTTCAGACAGGGTCTTGCAAACATTTTTTTGCCTGGGTTGTTTTTTACTTCAGTATCCCTGATTTCTATTTCCAGAGTAGCTAGGATTACTGGTGGATATGACTATGTCTGACCCCAGACTGGGTAATTTAGAAACAATACATGTTTATTTGTCTTAGCACTATGGAAACGAAGAAGTCCAATGGCAGGGAAACAGCATTTGACAGGGCCCTTTATGTTGTTATTCTCCTGGTGAAAGTGCAGAAGGCAAGTATGCATATGAATGAACAAACACAAAGAACAAGTTGGTTTTATAACAACCTGTCCTCTCCATCACTCACTCCCATGATAACTACATGAATCCACTCATGAGGGCTCTGCTATAACACAGAGACTTCCTATGGCTTCCATCATTGTTGCCTTCAACATATGGAATCTGGAAGACCACCATTCAGACTATAGTTCTAGGTATGATCACAAGGAAATCTGCTTGGATAATCTTTCTCCTCTATTTTCTGTACCTGCTTCTCTTCTCTCACTGATTCTCTTTTCTAAACTGCTTAGGAAGAACGGTGTTTTCTTCCCTGCCCTGGAATAGCCTCAAATTCTCTTGAGTCTCAAATTATTTTAACCTCAAAGAAAACTCCCAAGCCCTTAATATAGACCAAGATTTAGCAAACTTTTTTTTTGATAAAGAGCCAGATAGTAAATATTTTCAGCCTTGAAGGCCAGATGGTCTCTGCCGCAACTACTTAACTATGCAAGTTGTAGTGTGAAAGCAGCCACGGGCAATAATAACCCAATGTACATAGCTGTGTTTCAATAAAACTTTATGTAAAAAAAACACATGGCAACTTAGATTTGGTCCTAAGGTCGAGTTTGATGCTTCCTGACATGGACTATCTCCTCCATTGTACTGTGTTTTCATGTCATATTAAAAAAAAAAAACTGACTTTGCCCCTTTTTCAGTTTTTCAGTAATAAGGAGTCAGAGCATTCACAGTGACAAACCACAGGCCACATGCTGTACTTATAGAAGTGATTCATTTAGATTCTGAATTCACTCTGCCTCTCCTCCTTTTGTCAAGAGCAGGCAGGTACTACAACAATAATAAAAGATGGACAAATCCCAAATTAGCAATTGCTTCTTTTTGCAGATAAACTTATGCTCTGCTATCAAATGGGAAAACTTGTAAAACCTACAGGAATTATTTATATTAATCTATGTCCTTGAGTAACTATTGTCTTGAAAGTACTCTCCTTCTGTTTGTTGAACATTTCTTTCTTCTCTCCTATATTTCCATATTCTTCTCCTCCATCCCACACTAAATACACTTTTGTATTTTGTTGCCACCAATAACTTAGATGCAAAACTTTACAAATTAAATTTACCAAAGATATAAGATGAATGACACAGATTTTCTTGTTTAATTTTTAAAAAATATTCTGCAGCAGCTGGTTAAGGACACGTAGCCAAGTGTGCATATCCATACTTCGTACTTAAGCTGGTAAACATCAAGTCCCTCTTTTCCGTGCTCATTAGAAATTAAGCTGAATCTGGGATAAAGAAGGCTTCCAGTTGTGTTTTCAGTTTGATAATGAAGACAGAAATATCAGAGGTAGATATCATTGGAAGTACAAGCAGCTCAAACTCTATCTTGCTGTGTTAGCACAAACAGAAGGTGTGTGACCAATTAATTTAGGCTGGCGCACACCATTCTGAAAAGATGTACTAATATAAAAAATAGAATTAAATATTTAACCATTTCAAAATATTTTACTTTATCTTCAAGTTCTTTCTAATTTTCTCTCATAATTTTCCATGGATGGCTTTCCCTTGGAGATGTGGGTAGTTAATTCTCATTCAACTGCAAATTTAAATATCATTTGGACCACAGTCATCAGGCAATCAATGACTACATTTTAAAATGAGAAATAAAATATTGAGTGAGTATTATTAAAAACTATTAGTTTTTGTTCACTAGGAGAAGAGTTTCTGCACTTGTCTAGAGAGAGGTTAGTGGTTATAGTATGGATAGTAGTTCATATAAAAGAAGGTAGAAAGTCCATAAAATCAACTTCCATGACTTTTTTTTTGCCAGTCCTGGGCTTAAGCTCAGGGCCTGAGGACTGTCTTGGATTTTTCTCAAGGCTAGAACTCTACCACTTGAGCCTCAGCACCACTTCTGCCTTTTTCTAAGTATGTGGTACGAAGGAATCGAACCCAGGTCTTCGTGCATGCTAGGCAAGCACTCTACCACTTGGCCAAACTCCCGGCCCAACTTTGTTTAGTTCAAAAAAACATTTACAACAAAAACAACAACAACAAGGAAACTTGGACTAGCTCTACACACAGCAAACATAATGGTGTTGGCCTTCAGCCTATTCTGATGCATTTATTTTCTCTAGGGAGTTGTTTTTACAGCCCCAGAAACTGGTCTGAAAGGAATTGGGGTTACTTAAGAAATGATGATTTACTACTTAGTCCTGGAAGGGCTATTATAGCTTACAAGTCTAATCTGTAGCTGGTTTACCTCAACAGATTCATCTCTCTTGCCTGATAAATATTTTCTTCGGATAGAGTTGAAACAACTGTGGTAACAAGGATGTGATCTGACCCTGGTGTTATGAAGGCATCTTGAGCTTACACTCCAGTGCAGCACACAAAGACAAAAGTGGAATAGAAATTCATCAGGATCATCTTTCTGGAAGTGTGAGGCACTTCCTCTCTGCTTCTCATCTTCCTATCCTCTGAACTAGTGGCAAGTGGCTAGTTTTATGCAAAGTGTACTACCAGTATATGTGTATGTGCACAAGTGTGTTTCTGTGTCTGTGTGTGCTCTTACTTCTGAGTCCTCTTATGAAACTTCCAAAGGTGATAGACATTTCTCTTGGCAGGGAGAAATGAAAGAAGAAAAGTTGAAAATAATTATCCCTTAGGTATCTATAAGTCCTATACTTCCATTTTATTTGGCATTCAATTTCCTTTTTTTTTGTCTTCAGAAGTCATCAGCAAGAAGACTTAGGTTGTGAAAAGGCTTTAATGTGACTTCAATGTGATTACTGTCGTTTGCATGTCTTTTACTCTCAGCTGAGGAAGGAGGCATGACTAGATGGCTGATTTTGTCTTTGGCCACGCTTTTCAATATTCTATTACTGTTCTATTACATGGATTGGTCAGATATAAGTGGGCAACTATGGTCTCTAAATCTGAAAAGATAAACAAAGTCACACGATGGATTATTTCAAAATAGTGAATGCCCTAAACCCATAGCTTTAATATTTTTAATGAAAATGATGGGTTTGGTTAGTGAAGGAGTTAATCATGTAGTGCTCTTATGCCAGAAGACAGAAGAAAAAGAAAGATTTTTTTTCCGTATCTGTCAAGTGAAATATGTAGTGTTGTAGCTGAACATGAATATTTTAAAGTAACAGCAAATGCCTGTAATTCTTCTTGGCCAGCGGTTCTAGACACGTCCTTTACTGGCAATGAACCACACATAGGGAGAGTCAATCTCATGATGCCAAGGAGTTAATTATGTGTTCCTTAGACTCGTAGCACTTGAGTGCATTTATTACACCACTCTCTATCTCTTTCTCTGTTTTTTTCTCTCTCTCCTGTGTAAATTGATCCAAATCCCTTCTCATTTTCCCCATCCAAGGTGCAACTTTAACTTTGTGCTCATAAGTAATATTTGCGAACTCAAATCACAGGATAAAGACATCCCATCTTACCTGTTTAGATCTTTCCAAGAGGCTGTAGTATGTGTAGTCCCCATCCAGAGGGGACTATTACCAGCACTAGGGAGGTAGCCATCACACTGTGCAAACCATTTTTACTTTATACAGTTATACATTAAAGAAAGTAAATGCAATTGAAAATGCCTAATGGAACTCTTTGGCACACGCTCTTGGAGGATACTTAAATATAGTCTGATAAAAAATTAAAACCAATTTATCAAAATGGCAAAACATTTGGTAATTTGGAACACTCTTAATATCCATTTAAAGTGCAATAGTCAGTAATTTATTCCATTTTGGAGATTTCAAGTTATCAGCATTTAGTACAATTTATAGCTCATTCTTAATTTTGCTATTATTTACTTTAGTGAATAAGGGAGTCTTACTCTGCAAAAAATATGTGCTGAGTCTCATCTTGAAAGTACCTCAGTGCAACAGATTCAATGTAAAAAACAAATTGTCAGCTTCCTACCATGAAGCTAGAGTTTAAAACCTATTTTATGTTAGTTTTTAAATGAGTGGCTCTCAAACTTTAGTATCATGAAGAACCAACCAGAGAACTTGTTAAAATGCAAATTCCTGGCTTCTAGCCCCAGGGATTCTGATCAGAAGATCTGGAGTGGGGCCAAATACTCTGCACTGATTTTTCATAATCACTCTTAAATGATTCTACTCCTAGGGTATACTTGGAGAAATACTTTTTGTGGTGGAAAAAAAAATCATGCTTCATGTTAAATAAAGCCATCTTATGTGTGAACTACTGATTAATGGGTTTAGTAATCTAGAAACTAATCAGCTTTGGAGATCTATGGGATATTTTTGAAAATTTTTCTTGTGAAGCTTCCATTTTGGGCAGCATTGCAAGTGGTATAAGTCAGACCATATCAAATTCATCAGATCATAATTCCTTAGAGTTGAGGATGTAGCTCAGTGGTGCAAGGTTTGCTTATCATGCATAAGATCCTGAATTTAATCTTCAGCATTGCGATAAAATTAAATAAATACATAGTGACCCAAGAATTTATTTGATCGGGCATGATATATTCACAAAGGTTGAAGCTGTTTAAATTCATAAGTTTTATTTTTTAAAAAATTTAACTCATGGGAATGAATTATCTTTCAGGTAGTAAAACATATCAGAAAAGTGAATATACCAAATGGCTAATATTCATACTCATTAGACACAATGGGATGATTTGGTGAATGCAGCATTTTTCTGTGTTCTATAAACTTCTTAGAGAATATAACTGCAGAGGGTTTGTTCAATATTAAAGCATAATATAGGAATGTACTGCAATAATATTCATTACTATAGAATAGAAACATAGTGAATATTTTGGCTGCAGAACTACATATATGATAATATCTTTCCTTCCTTCCTTCTTTTCTTCCTTTCTTCCTTACCTCCTTCTTTCCTTCCCCCCTTTTCTCCCTTCTTGACTGTCTTTCAAGGTATTCTTGATTTGAGATTATTTTACATACAGTCCCTCCTTGATTTATGATGGGATTGTTTCCAGTGAACTTATTATAAAGTAAGATTGTTGAAGGTCAAAATAAATTTTACCTACCTACATTTTCAAAAATTGCAGTTTAAAAACATATCAACATAGAGAGGAAACAGGGCTACTCTCGTGATCTCACGGCAGCTAAGAACCTGGAGTCTCTGCTATTCTTTAGTATAGTGAGATATTCTTTGTTTTTTGTTTGTTGGTTTGTTTGTTTTTATTTTTAACTGCATGTTTTCATCTTTCCAAAACTTCAGAATTTGAAGCATGATTTCTATTGAGTGCAAAACTGATTCTCACTGTACAAAAGAAAAGAAAGAATGACAGGGACAAGATTGATAGAAAGTAAGAGATAAAAAGAAAGAAAGAAAAAAGAATGAAAGGAAAGAAAGAAAGAAAAAAGAAAGAAAGGAGAGAATGACGGAAGGAAGGAAGGAAGGGATGAATCAATCAATCATTGGAACTCAAGGATCGCCTATATTGCAATTGAGGAAAATCAATCTCATTATACGCAACAAAGGAAATGCTGTGCCACATGTCCTCAAGGACATAAAAATACAAATAGGCAATTTATAGATGAGCAAACAAATGCTAGATTCTTGGAGTGAAAGATAGAAGAGGAAATTAATTCATGCACCACTGAGGTAGAAAGCTTGAGAAAAGTTGTCTCCAGTTCTTGGCAAATATTGGCAAAAGAAGACAATTCCGGGTATTGGGTGACAAGCTGGAGAGAAGGAGAAAGTGACAAATGGTTTCTAAGGAGTATATGACCCATGACATTCTTGGCGTTTTAAGAAGATATTATGACAAATACCTTAACAGTTTTATTTTTTCTGATCTTCCCCTCTGAATTAAAAAAAAAAAAACTAGAAGAGATGAATAAAGAAAATCCAGTTAAATCCTAGTTCTACATCTATTATCCAGGCAAAAGGGCACAGAATCAAATCTATTGATATTGTTTATGTTTGCCAAATGAACCATTTCAAATATTAAAATGATATCAATACAGGTTTCTGGATAAGCTCACTGACATTAATGGCATTGCCAAAAGTAAAATGTAAACTTCTGAACATTTGTCATATTTAGAAAGCTCTGTGGTTTTTTTTTCTTTGTTTTGTTTTTCAGTTCTTTTCCACAATACTGGAGACAGAAAACATAAACTGCCATAGTTGTAAGCTAAACAAAATAAAAATTTAGCCAAAGTTCATCACAAGCTTCTACTTTCTATATTATTTCAGTGTGAAGTTGATGTTCTTAAGTAGTGTGTAAAATGTGCATGGTCACTGTTCGATTAACAAACATTTTGGAGTTTAATGCGGGGCATGCCAACATGAACGGCTCTATCAGTTGTACCAATCAACAGTGAGAAAGGTTCACATATGTATATCCATAGTCCCATACACATCTCTCTCTCTATTTTTGTAAATATCTTCCTGATGACTTATCCAACTTTAGTTATAAGCTTCAGGAAATCTAAAATGATTTGTTGGGTTTCTTTTTTCTTCCTTGTCATTGTGACAAGGGTCAAGGGTCAGGGCAAATTATGTGCCCAATGCATTATGGTTTCTTTTTGCCAGACCTGGGCCTTGAACTCAGGGCCTGAGCACTCTCCTTGGGCTTTCTCAAGGCTAGAGCTCTACCATTTGAACCACAGCACCACTTTAAGCTTTTGTCAGTGTATGTGGTACCAAGGAATTGAACCTAGGTCTTTATGCATGCTAGGCAAACACTCTACCACTAGGCCAAACTTTTGAACCCCTGCATCATGGGTATTGACAGAGATACTTACAAGCCAAAGGTTGGTGGGAGGTGGCATCTATCTCTATTCTTTCAGGATTCTAGAGAATTTCTAAAAAGCATGTCACTGTGAAGCTTAATTCCTTCTAACCCCGTTTCTTCTGGTTAAACAGACACTAGCTTTTTTCTTAGCTTGGATTACACTGAAAGCAGAGACTCAGATAAAATTTGAGTAACCTATTTCATGGTATCATGGAGGCATGAACCAGGGACAGGCAGAGATGTACACAAAAGAGAGAAAATAATCACTTACGAAAAATTTTTTAAAACAAGAGAAAATAATCCACTAGGAAATATCTACTTTGTCTCTCAACACTATGTTAGAACCTGAGCTCTAGAACATATATCTCCGGATGACCAGCTCAAAAGAAGAGAAAAAATTTACTCACTGATTTCTGTCTCCTAGTGGCCAAGATGAACATTCCCAAGCGGCACTGCTTTACCATGAACTTCCTATCACAGTTCTTCAATTTGTGATTTTTTAAAAAAATTCTCAAAATTAGAAAGGGTTCACATCCCCGAAACCTGGACTCATTTTCTCTGCCTGACAAGAGACAATTTGGGGTTGGGTCTAGGGAAAACTGGTTGAATCCTATGGCTGGAATAACCAGCAATGTTTTATTACATTCATGATACTGTATACAAATTTCCATTAACGTAGAAGACTAAAAATTCTGGAGTCAGTTATTAATAGGTTAGATGCTAGTGGTTATGGTTAAACTCTTGGAGACCTTAGGAAGCCAGGGGAGGTTATGACATCTCCAGTTGGGTAAATGGAGTCACCCACCCTGTGGGAATTCTGGTTCGCAATGCAGCTGAAGTAAATGCAAGACTCCAACAGAACTTGTCCACTGTCACGTAATGGAAGGGCTATTTGGAACATGCTTGAAATTCCTGGTTGACACTCATAGTCAAGTATGGATATTTAGTGTATAAATTTTTCCAATAAAACATGAATTTCTTTCTGATTTGATACTTATTGAAACAGATTAGGAATAAACATTGATCTTGTATACTTAATCCTCATAAACTATAAAGGAAAGCTCAAATGGGAGAAAATTCTCCACTTATTGCTCTAGAGATGGTGATATAGATATGGGTTGAAGGATGGTTAAAATGGTTTGACTCTTTATATATGATATAAACTGCTAAGTGCTCTATATCTTTGATATCATCTATCAGAAGATTACCTTGATTGTGAATGTTTTTCTGCAGTTGGTTAGACAAATCACTGTACTACTGAAGAATCTCTTCACGTTTTAGTTTAGTTGCTATTTCTTTAAGTATCAATGCCTTCCTTTTCCCCATCCTTGAATTTCCTATAACTCTGCTCAAGGTACTTTGAATATGTTCCTGCGATGTAACTATCTTTGACCAAAATATTTCTGTTTTAGCTATCTGGTCTCCAAAGGGATTTCAGTCTTGTTACAAGTCTACAGATAACTGTACTTCAGTACTGTTAACCACTTTCAGATTCCACCTCTTTTACTTTTTATTTTATTTTTTAATCTTTTTTTATGCCAGTCCTAAGGCTTGAACTCAGGGCCTGAGCACTGTCCCTGAACTTCTTTTGCTCAAGGCTAGCACTCTACTGCTCGAGTCACAGCAGCTCTTCCAGCCTATTTTTTTTTTTTTTCCTGTGCAAGTGGTACCAAGAGATTGAAACCAGGTCTTTGTGAATGGTAGGCAAACACTCTACCACTATCCCAGCCCTCCACCTCTTTTTCTTTCTTTCTTTCTTTCTTTTTTTTTTTTTTTTGGTAGGTCATGGGGCTTGAACTCTGGGCTTGGGCACTATCCTTGAGCTCCTTAGCTCAAGGCTACTGCTCTACCTCTTGAGCCACAGAGCCACTTCCGGTTTTCTAGTGGTTAATTACAGATAAAGTCTCACAGACTTTCGTGCCTGGGCTGGCTTTGAACTGTGATCCTCAGCTCTCAGCCTTCTGAATAGCTAGGATTACAGGCATGAGCCACCACACCTGGGTCCTCCACCTCTTCTAATCAGCATCAAACAAGGTGATTGAATACACTTATTTTATAAAGAGCATATCCTCAAGTGTCATATATCATAGAAACTAAAAAAGGTATCTATTAAGCCAGGCGAGATGGCTCACCTCTGTAATCCTAGCTACTCAGGAGGCTGAGATCTGAGGATTAAGGTTCAAAGCCAGCCCTGGCACAAAAGGAATCTTATCTCCAATTGACCTCTAGAAAATGGGAAATGAGTCTTGGCTCAAGGTAGGATGGTAGCCTTGAGCTGAAGAGCTCAGGGACAATGCCCAGGCCCATGGGTAGGGTGGGAGCCTTGAGCTGAATTGCTCAAGGACAGCATCCAGCCCATCTTCAAGCCTCATGACCCACCAAAAAAAAAAAAAAAGCATCTAATCGTCCTTTTCTTTTTGAATAAATGTGTTGACACTCATCACCTGCATAGAACGTTATACTGTTAGTGGAAGATGATAGAAGATAAAGACCATAGCCCAAGAGCATGCATGCAAATATTGCTAATTCTCTTTTGTTGAGTTGTTTGGGTGTGGGAAACAACCAGTGGGAATGTAAGTAGGAAAAGAAAAATAAGTAGAAAGTCTCTGAACAGATGTTCAACACAGCAGGAGATGGCATTGGAGACCTGGGATACAAGTTGTAAAAAAAAAGTGCAGAGTAGCTTACATTGTACAAAAAAATCCCAGATTCCCCCCTCCCCCGCCCCGGCCTCCCAAAAATCATAGTTTGTGGCAAAGACACCATAGGGAGACTTAAATGAGATCATGAGTACTTTCCTGGTGGATCCCCAGAGAAGAATATGGGGTTAAGAATCCCATTAGCAGACTTCATCCCTGGGAGCAGTATTTAGCCACTGCCTGAACATTTGTGGTAGACTGCCTTTCTGTAGGTAGATTACGGAGTTCTAAATATCCAACTCATTATCTTTGTAGTGGCAACTTTTGTGCAGAAAATGGTTTATGCTGCTGTTTTTCCATTCCATGCTTTAGAAACCCATTCATTTATCGTGTTATTATAATCGTATGAAAACATTAACAACCCACAAGAATCCTGTTTAAGATTTTTTCACTTTTAATTAAATCAAACATCAAAAGAGCAAACTAAGATTTGTTTTGCCACTGAAATTGATTTTAACATGCTTTCCCTCAAGGACTAAAGTTTACTTCAAAAAAAGGAAAAAGAAAGAAAAGAAAAGAAGCCATGTCTCATTGCATGTGGGAGAGGACTGAACAATCACAAGGAGAGTTTATGAGTGTTTTCTACCAGCAAGGACAGGCAGGAGAAGAAACACTTAGGTGTTCTTCAGTAAGAGTACCATGAGACTGCCATGCAGAATGGAGGCCACTGTAGCCATACAGAAACACAATTCTAGGTCATTAGACAACTTCAATTACCAAAGGTATTTTGCAAGAATCAAATCACATGTGAGCTGAGCAAAAGTCAGAAGGTTACCCTCTAGGTGAAGAATGTGGCAAAAATAAGTCAAGACTGAATGAAAGCAAATTGAGAGACTGCAATTCCTACTCTTGGAGGAAAAGTCCAGAGAGCAGGCCAAAAAAAATGCTTTCAATGTTGCACTATGAGGATAAAATGATTGGACTAATTGTATCTAAGTGAAAAGAAAACTGAAGTTCAATGATCAAGATCAACTGACCTACAAGATATGTTACCAGACCAAATGATGTGATCGCCCCAGTGACTGCTCTAAGGTTTTTCTTGACCTTGATGTTAACATCATCAGTGCCATCTTTGTTTTTAGATTGTTTTCAGTGATTATGTGTGTCTGTGTGTAGTTTGTTTATTTGCTGTTTATCATTTATATTTTTCCTTTTTTTTTTTTTGCCAGGCCTGGGCTTGAATCCAGGGCCTGAGTATTGTCCTTGGATTTTATTTTCCTAAAGGGTAGCACTCTACCCCTTGAGCCACTTCGGGCTTTTTCTATGCATGTGGTACTGAAAAATTGAACCCAGGTCCTTGTGCATGCTAGGCAAGCACTCTACCACAAGGGCAAACTCCCTGCCAGCTATATTTCTCCTTTTTGAATGTGAGCTGTTTGAGATCAAAGACTTTGACTTCTTTAGCAAGTAGCTCCAGGTTGTGGACAGTAACTGATACACTGTAGCAATCAACTCTTAAAAATACATTAAAAATGGAAACAATTATCTTGTTGTAACATCCTTGTTGGATACTCTGCACAAATGGTATATAAAATGATATTGATTAAAACTGGATGATTTCAGCAGACAGATCTTTAGAACAGAAGAAGTCTGATGACAATAACATTGCTGTTTGTGGGTGTGCACTGTAACTTTAATTCACTTTGCTTACATAAGAATGGTATAATATTAAATGTAATTTTGGCACCATCTTTAACACTAACATCTTAAATGTGTTGACACAGTAATACTTTTGGCTGTTGTCTCTTTATTCCCCCAAACAATTCAATCAGGGTTACAGACAAACTGTCTCAAGGTATTTGGAAGAAGAGTATTGAGGTGTTTGAATTCCACAACTAATTTTAGGGGGTTTTGTTTTGCTTTATTTATTGTAATGTATACATTACAGTTATATTCACCAGATAGTAGGTGCATTTCATCTGACACACTGATATCCTTTCTCATGTTTTTGTCCCTATTTCCCTCTCTCCACCCCCTCCCAATCATTTTGTTTCCCCCCCTTCCCTTTCCTATTATCTCTCTTCTCTTTTGATGCTCTTTGATTAATCTCATACTGTTACAGTATCTGACTTTGTTACCTGGAATATTGTATATATGTTTGTTTTTGTTTTTTAAAAGAGACAGTAGTGTAAATTTCCCTTTTCTTATCTTCAACAATGACAACAACATGGCCATTTTAAAATAAATATTATTTTTTTCATATATTTTTATTGTAATTAATAGAAGGGTTACATGATATTTGCCAGATAGAAGGTGCATTAATTCACATACATTGATTCCCTTCCACCTGTCTTGGTCCCCATGTCCCTCCCCTCCACCCCCACCCCTCATACACAAATCAATTAATATAAATATTATTTATATATACCTATATTACCCATTTTAAAAACGTTATCATAAAGTGTCTTTTGTATTGTAAAGGTAACTGGTATCCAATCTCCTTTGCTCTATATACTCAACTCACTTTTAAATCTCTTCTTTCTTATGTCTTTCAATTACAAATAATGTTCTGAAATTGTATGTCTAATTTGTGGTCAACAAGTTCTAACTTACGTGAAGGAAGAGTGTTTTCTGTTTAACTTCTTGACCATCTGTCAGTGACATAGTAGCCTTGACAGAAGGAGCTGATGGACTGTTTCAAGCAGTGCTTCTCTTTTGCCAGTTTACTACTAATTCCTTCACTCAAACTGCCCCTCCTTTGGAAATAAGACCTGTCATCCCAAGAATCACAACAAATCAGAGAAAGGCTGGATAAGTAGGACTGCAGAGCTTTTGTATGGCAAAGGACATAGCTAGTAAACTAAGTAGGAAGCCTACAGAGTGGGAGAAGATCTTCACCAACCATACAACAGACAAAGGCCTCATATCTAAAATATATCAACAGCTCAAAAAATTGAATCAATCAAAAACTAATCTCCAAAGAACAACCATCCCATTAAAAGATGGGCCAAAGACTTAAAGAGAGTCTTCTCTGAAGAAGAAACAAAAATGGCCTATAGACACATGAAGAAATGCTCAACATCTCTGGTCATAAAAGAAATGCAAATCAAAACAACTCTAAGATTCCACCTCACTCCAGGATCAAGAAAACTAATAACAGATGCTGGAGGGGATGTGGCCAGGAGGGATCACTACTACACTGTTGGTGGGAGTGCAAACTTGTTCAACCACTATGGAAAGCAGTATGGCAGTTCCTCAAAAGGCTAAACATAGAACTCCCCTATGACCCAGCAATTCCACTACTTGGCATTTACGCAATCATCCAGAAACAAAGACATACTAAATCCACTAGCACAACAATGTTCATTGCAGCACTATTTATCATAGCAAAGCTATGGAACCAACCTAGATGTCTCTCGGTTGATGAGTGGATCAACAATATGTGGTATTTTTTTTTTTTTTTTTTTTTGCCAGTCCTGGGTTTGAGCTCAGGGCCTGAGCACTGTCCTTGGACTTTCTCAAGGCTAGAGCTCTACCACTTGAGCCTCAGCACCACTTCCGGCTTTTTTCTATGTATGTGATACGGAGGAATCGAACCCTAGTCTTCATGCATGCTAGGCAAGCACTTTAACCACTAGGCCAAACTCCCGGCCCCAACAATATGTGGTATTTGTACACAATGGAATTCTATGCTGCTGTCAGAAAGAATGACATTGCCCCATTTGTTAGGAAATGGAAAGACTTAGAAAAAATCATACTAAGTTAAGTAAGCCAGACTCAAGGGAACTTAGGCTCAATGGCTTCCCTCATTTGTCATAATCAGTAGAAACCTTGGGCTCTCCTAGCAGAGATTTGCAATAAAGCAAAACCTTGATACAAAAGGCCATATAGTAGGACACTAAATGAAAGGATCTCTAGGATATAGAAACATAAGCCATATAATGAATGATTGTTTTTCTTAAGGTACTATGTTATCTCTCACCTCTTTTGCTGTCCCTTGGTTATCTCATATTGTTACAGTATCTCACTTTGTTACCTGATATATCGGATATATTTGTATTTGGTTATTTGAAATTGGATAGGGAAGGGGGGAAAACAAGATGAGGGGTAGGGGTGGGGGAGAGGGAAATGGGGACCAAGACATGTGAAAGGGTATCAATGTATGGGAATTAATGCACCATCTATCTGGCAAATATCATGTAACCCTTCTATTAATTACAATAAAAATATATGAAAAAAAGACCTGTCATCTTTCTGAATCCTAGTGTTTAACTCCATATTTCAACACAGTCTATGATATTATTTATTTGTATTAATAACATTAAATATGATTGAACTCTACTACTACATTTGTGATAAATCAATACTATTATTATTAGGACTAATGTAATTATTGTCTTCTTCTAAGCCAAAGGGCACATTATATTCAGGTTTTTCTCTTACAGCCTATTTTCTTGTCTGGATTTAATATCTGCAACATCATCTACTTTTATATGTTGCCATCAGGAAACATAGGTAGTTTTCATTCCCACTTTTTTCAATGTACATTCTTTTTTCTCAGTGGAGGGTTGGCTGTGTTCCTTGTCCTCCTCCACCTTCTCCTCACTCTTACTCACCCCTCATTCTGTCTCTGTCTCTGTCTCTGTCTTCAGTTTAAGCTGTAGGCACTTTGTGGTGAGTCTTCCAATTGAAGATTTACATCTTTCAAAATGGCAAGTTTTTGACGAATGAGGAAAACCATTGAGCCTAAGTTCCTTTGAGTCTGGCTTACTTCACTTAATATGATTTTTTCTAAGTCTTTCCATTTCCTAACAAATGGGGCGATGTCATTCTTTCTGACAGCAACATAGAATTCCATTGTGTACAAATACCACAACTTGTTGATCCACTCATCAACTGAGGGACATCTAGGTTGGTTCCATATCTTTGCTATGGTGAATAGTGCTGCAATGAACATTGTTGTGCTAGTGGGTTTAGTATGTCCTTGTTTCTGGATGGTTGGGTAAATGCCAAGTAGTAGAATTGCTGGGTCATAGGGGAGTTCAGTAGAAACCTTGGGCTCTACTAGCAGAGATTTGCAATAGAGCAAAATCTTGATACATAAGGCCATATAATGTGAAGCTAATTGAAAGGACCTCTAGGATATTGGAACAAAAGCCATATAATGAATGATTGTTGTCCTTAATGTACTATGTTGTCTCTCATCTCCTTTGCTGTCCCTTGGTTATCTCATATTGGTATAGTATCTCACTTTGTTATCTGATATATTGAATTTATTTGTATTTGGATATTTGAAATTTGATAGGGAAGGGGGGAAATCCAAGACTGGTGGGGGGTGTGGGGGGGGAGGGAAATGGGTACCAAGACATGTGAAAGGGTATCAATGTATGTGAATTAATGCACCTTCTATCTGGCAAATATCATGTAACCCTTTTACTAATTACAATAAAAAAATACAAAAAAAATGGCAAGTTTTCTAATTATCTTTGGAATTCCTATGACATATTGCACCTCTTGACTTACTATTTTTATTTTTCCTGTCCTTGGCTTGAACTCAGGCCTAAGAACTGTTCTTGGACTTTTTCGAGGCTAGAGTTCTACTACTTGAGCCATCGCACCACTTCCGGCTTTTTCTATGTATGTGTACCAAGGAATCTTACCGGGGTCTTCATGCATGCTAGGCAAGCACTCTACCACTAGGCCAAACCTCCGGCCTTTGACTTTTTTTTTTTTTCAATTTTTTCTTTCCTAATGATTATATTCTTACGATTTTATCTTTTAACTCTTTTGTTTGTTTATTTCCAAAAACATCTCTTACTTTTTGAGTGCTCCCTTATAAACACTATACTTTTGTTCTTCAGCTCAACACCTTTCTTTTCTAAAAATAATAATTACAGAAGTTTTCTGTTTCCTAAATTATTTTTCTTTTCTCATTTTAACTCTATTTCCAATAATCTGTGTTGCTGTGGTTTTTTTTCTAATCATGATTTAGGGTTTCATGGATAAATAGGAATTTCTATGTGTGTAGCGGGGTGTTACATTCCACACAGCTAAACTTTCTGTGGTTACCGTGACTGACAGACCAGCAAGCTTCTTCATTGTGAAAGCCTCAGGTCTTGCTGTTGCTGTGCATCCTCTCTTATACTTACCTAGAGGGTATTAGGTTGGTTGTGAGGTTTCTGGAAATCAGTGGAAAAGGAAGGCTTAAGGATCTATAGTTCAGTAAGTAAACAGCAAAATTTCATTTATACATTTTTTTTTTTTTTGCCAGTCATGGGTTTGAGCTCAGGGCCTGAGCACTGTCCTTGGACTCTCTCAAGGCTAGAGCTCTACCACTTGAGCCTCAGCACCATTTCTGGCTTTTTTCTATGTATGTGGTACCGAGGAATCGAACAAGGGTCTTCGTGCATGCTAGGCAAGCACTCTACCACTAGGCCAGACTCCCGGCCCCTATACAATCTTTTGAGATTATTTTTACCTAACACTTGAGGTTTGGCTAGGTATAAAATGGTGTTTCGCTGGGTACCTGAGATCTGAGGATGGTGGTTCAAAGCCATGAAAGCAAAGTCCATGAGATTCTGATCGCCAGTTAGCTACCAGAAAATTGGAAGCAGTGTTGTGATTCAAAATGGTAGAACATTAGATTTGACTAAGAGTGTAGGAATAGTGACCAGATCTTGAGTTCAAGCCCAAGGACAGACCAAAGAAAAGAAAGGAAGGAAGAAAAAAGAAAGAGGTGTTTTCAGAGTAGTTGAAAACCAGTGGTGAGGTCTAGTTGTTTCCTACACAATTTTTCAAATACCATTCCTGATACCTTTATTTCTTATAATTTTGATTCTTGGATGATTCTAAAGCCCTTGGACAAATTTGCTTATCAGATTTCAAGGGACTGATTCTATTTTTTTTTTTCTTACCAGTTATGGGCCATGAACTCAGGATCAGTGCTCTATCCCTGAGCTTTTCTCTGTTCAGGGCTAGCATTCTACCACTTGAGCCACAGTGCCAAGTCCAGCATTTTCTGTTTATGTGGTACTGAGGAATCAAACCCAAGGCTTCAAGCATGCTAGCAAGCACTCTATCACTAAGCCATATTTCCAGCCTCAAGGGAGTGATTCTTATTATACCAAAATTTGTTAAAATAATTATTTGTAAGGCATTGATATGGGAATACTGTCATTAAGTAAATTAGAATATTTCTAGCAGTTTGTGAAAATAATCTTGTTTCCCTAGGAAAGTCAATGTAGGAAACTAAATAAAGATCAAAAACATTTTGGTGAATGTTAAGTCAGATCAGAGAAAGCTAATTCTCTTTATGTCCAATATTATAATATTATCTTAGCCTCTGACACATTGCCCTCACAGAATGGCAGAATCAACATAATCCTTCTAGGAAGCTAGGAAACCCTCATAATGGGACAGTTCATATAAAACGTGGATACTTTTCTGTTCTTCCTCTGTTATTTGTGAAGACTATTACTATTTGTCAGTAAAACAAAAAGAATTTCATTTTAGAAGAGACAGAAACAAGTATTTACTGTTTGGGCTGTACCATATCATATTTATGATGCTATTATGTAATTATTATTGTCAGATAGTAGTTACATTTAAAATGTATGTCCTTTTTTTATGAGATTTCAGGGAATTACCTGTTTTCTTGATAAAATTTCAAGGTTCCGATCATTTGCTTGAGTCATTTCCTGGAAAGAATTTTAACATGGCTAACTACATTCATTTTATAATGATTTCCATAGCTTTCTTTTTAATTGTTGACTTTGATGGCTTTTTAAATTGTCATAGTACCTATAAATATTTTGTATACCCATATCCTACATTAATTGCTTATTTAATATTGTACCAAATTCTTGCATAATTTTTAATGAAGCAAGGACTATAAAGATTTTTGTATTTGAAAATGTCTTAAGAAAGACAAGTCAGAGTACAAAATGTAGTGCAAACCTGTACTTATGTTTAGTGAGTAGCCTCAAATGAAGAAATATGTAAACATTCCTCCTCTGCCTCCTTCTGCAAAATTTAACTAAACACACCCATCCCTGTAGCAAAATACACATTTTAAATCAAATCATCTTCTCGTGATTCTTAGGAAGTCCTGAAGTAGCACTGAGTGTCTCAGAGGCTGGCTGCTCCTTTTGTTCTGCACCTATTCATCAGGGGATCCAGATTGATGGGAAGATATGATAGAGTGGATTCCATGAGTGTTTTCTTAGCTTATCACTAGCATAGCCAACTCTCAGGAAAGATAAAAGCATTTATCCTTGCATTTAAAAAAAATCAGTGGAAACTAGGTTGGAAATGAACTATACAACTTGTAGGTGGGATGGAAGGGAAAACCTGGGAAAATGTGAGGAAAGGGGTGATGTTTTCCTAAAAGAAATGTACTCTTACCTGACGTATATAACTGTACCCCCGTTTATCATTTTAATGACATTTTTAAAAAGCTTAAGAAAAAATAGTAGATGATTCTAAGCCCACAACACATAGAGAATATAAATGATAGATTATCTTCTTTGAGAATTTACTTTTATAAATATGACAGTCTACATGCAGAACTGAACTACAATTCTCTTCTGGTAAATATGTCTATAATTCTGAAGTAAGCCCAGAATCTAGAACAATATTCGTGGATTACATATTAATAAACAGTGGACAAGAGGCAAAGAAGTCTGGTGTGAATTTAGGTGATTCACTTCAATATGACAAAGAAAGGCTGAAGAAGTGATCATGTTTAGCATGCACAACTTCATCTAAGCACTGTAGCAGGGTGGGATATGCATCTGTATGAGCAGAGGCACTCAGTATATATGTACAACTTATGCTTGCTTTCAAAGGGCTTACTGTGTTCATTCTGCAAAGGATTAATGCTTATTAAGAACATGGTTAAAAAAACTGGGCATGATGGCATATACAAACCCAGCTACTGGGGAGGTGGTATCAGAAGGAAAATGGTTCATGGTCAGCTCCAGTAGAAGTCAGCAAGAATCCAATCTTATTGGTCATGGTGACACATGTCAAGAGACAGTGGTAGGAAGTTCATAATTTCTAGTGGTTTGGCCCAGTTAATAGTGTGCTTTCCTATTGCATGGAAGGCTTTGAACACAACTCCAGCTCTGCCAAAATATAAGAAGAAAAGAAACAGCTTACTATGTCAATGTAGCAGTGATTATATTTTAATATGATCCCAATGTTCTTAGGTTTGAAGCAATATTAATAATTACTTTTTTTTGCTAGTCCTGAGCCTTGAACTCAGGGCCTGAGCAAGTCCATGGGCTTGATCAAGGCTAGAGTTCTACCACTTGAGCCACAGCACCATTTCTCAATTTTTAATATATATGTGGAATCGAGGAATCGAAACTGAGTCTTTGTACATGCTAGGCAAGCACTCTACCACTAGGCTAAACTCCCGGCCATAATTGCTCTTTTTTTTTGGGGGGGAGGTAGGTTGTTGGGCTTGAAATCTGGGCCTGGGCATCAGGTCCCTGAGTTTGTCAGCCCAAGGCTATCGCTCTATCACTTGAACCACAGCACCTCTTCCAGTTTTCTGGTGGCTAATTGGAGATAAGAGTCTAATAGACTTTCATGCCCAGCCTGGCTTTGAACCATGATCCTCAGATCTCAGCCTCCAAAATAGCTAAAATTACAGGCATAATTCACCAGACCTGGCTAATGATTATTCTTAACATGACTGTTTATAAGATTAAACAGATATATCTTAGTTTTATTAAGTGTGATGCTAATGAAACAAAGACCATCTCATATGGGGGAAAACATTTAGTAAATAAATGTAGAAAAATAATAAAAAAAAATCAGCCTGGGGGCCTGGAGTTTGGCCTAGTGGTAGCGTGCTTGCCTAGCATGCACGAAGACCCGGGTTCGATTTCTCGGTACCACATACATAGAAATGGTGCTGCTGAGGCTCAAGTGGTAGAGCTCTAGCCCTGAGCTTAAGCCCAGGACTGGCAAAAAACAAAAAAATTATCCTGTTTCCTAAGAAGAGTTGCTAAGTAGCATTGTCAGATACAGAGTGTTTTTCAGTGTTTAAAAAAGATTTAAGTGTGTAGTGAACATAACTATCCTATGAAAGTGTAAATCCTTACACAATCAAAAGTAAAAAAAGTTCCACAAAAGCCGGGCACCAGGAAGGAGGTACTCAAAAGGAGTGTGGTGGAGTTTAGAGGGAAAAGATAAATGAATGAAGAGGAGAAAAGAGAACCCAATGTGTATACTAAGGAGGTAAGGGAAGGGCTAGATAGGGGAAGGATGGGTGAGAATAGTGAAAAGAGTG
The DNA here is from genome assembly GCF_031878675.1 of Megascapheus bottae. NCBI lineage: Eukaryota > Metazoa > Chordata > Mammalia > Rodentia > Geomyidae > Megascapheus > Megascapheus bottae. The sequence continues at coordinate 87,409,447 of NC_143509.1, forward strand.
ACATTAAGATACTTATATATTCATAAACTGTTAAATATCTACTCCTTTGTACAACTATTTAAAGATAAAAAATAAAAAGAATGAATATATTCTAAATTTTAGGGGAAAAAAGCCTCAAGTGTGACCTAGCACTCACATGTGCCCTGATTAAACAGAATTAGAGAATCAATGTGTTGATGTAATGCAAGCATGAGACTTAAGGACACATGGAAGTATTTTCTTTTCTCATCCATGTTCTGCGCCTACATTTATAACACTACCTTCCATTTTATTTTTCATTTCTTTTTGGTATACATCCTTTTCATTCCTACTCTGGGCTACCACCTGCTCTCTGTCATTTTATAGAATGCACTGTAATGTGAATACTAGTTTCAAGCAATTATATCCTGTGGTCTTTCTTAAGGTAATTCAAACTTGTCCTTGGCCAAAAAAGAACTGTAGGCTAAATTTATGTATGTTCCCAGAGACAGAGAGAAACTATTTTTTTCTCTGCCCCCTTCGTGAGACATTTAAACAAGTGACTAACAGGTGCTTCATGCCTGGAACACACTGTACTCTGAATATTCTCGTAAAGAGTTGCTCACTCTGGGGGAAGAATTTCATTTCTAAGTCCTGTGGAAAAACACCTGTGCTTGGTCATCACTGTAAAGGGATATGGTTGGTGGTGAGAAGGGATTTCATTCTGTTGTGAGTAGAATTATTTCTCCAAACACTTGGAGAGAGAAAGCTGATAAACCAAATCTACCCAGTTACATACTGAGTGTTTGCATCTTTTTGAGAGATAATTTATCTGTTCTTTGGAAGACATAATGAAGGATTGAACAATATACTAAAACAATGTATTATTTAGCTTTATTCAATGAAGGATTGATACTAGAACAATGTTTTATTTGGCTTTATTCCTGATGACTGATGAATCTTTGTTGTACTGAGTAGTTACAATGATATTGAGGAAGGAAATTTGTGATAGAAAAATAGGAAAGATGGCGATTTGAATTAAGGTACAAATCTTTGTGAGTTACTCTTTTTTTTATTAACCTCAAAATTAGAAGCTATAGCTCATGGACATGACCTAATAAAGACAATTTACACAGTGCTATAGATAAGAAAAGAACCCCAGAGACAATATTTATAAACCATAAATTACTAATAGATAAGTACTTAGGATGAATAAATTATTTTGTAATATGAGGAGCATGATTTTTCTTTGAAGAGAAAAAGAAAATCTAGATTTCTAAAGGAATATTAACTCCATCAGTCCCTTGGGGTATATAAATTTTCAATTCATTTCACTGTTTGGAGCGTATATGTACACTAATGGCTAGAAATTATGATCTTGCTATAGGTGACACCCTCTTAATTCTTTCCAGAAGAGCTGGATTATTATTTAAACCAATGCCTTAGGGATATGTGTGTCTTTGTGTGTGTGTGTGTGTGTGTGTGTGTGTGTGTGTGTGTCTTTGTGTATATGTGTGAGTCCCTCTCCAATAACAAAAGTGCAATATTGCTGTTTTTCAACATAAGATCTAAATTGGTTTACATGGATAATAAGTATACTAAATTTCATCTATGGGTTAGTTTTCTGTTCTGTCTCCATGAAAATTTTTCTTTATGCTGGGTGACTCCAATATAGATTTTGAGTTTCCCAATTCAAAATGCTTGGGGAAACTACCCGACAAGGGAGATTGTCTTAGAAACTATACTATAAAACCAGAGATTATTGAGATTTATAAACAGAACACTAGCCCCGACCCTTCTAAGTTTTTTTGTGTGCTTGTGGTGTTGGGGTTTGAACTCAGGGTCTCACATTTGCTAACTAGGCACTCTCTGTCTTAGCTATGCCTCAAGCATCTTTTTACACTGATTGTTTTGAGAGAGGGTTTTGATTTTTGTCCAGGGTAGCTTGCAACACAATCTTCCTACTTATTCTGCCCACTATAGCTAGCATGAGAACACATGACACTATACCCAACTTATTTCCATTGAGATGGAATCCTGTAAACTGGGATTTTCCCTTGGGCTCTAACCTCAGCTCCCCCAACCTCAGTCTTCCAAGTAGCCACGATTATAGTTGTGATCCAGCCATACACCTTGAAATCTTCAAAAGACTAGAAAAGATTTCTACTTGCATGTTCCATCACAGCAATTCGTCTCCCTTTCAACAGAGCCTTGTTTTTCTGCTCATCTGTTCCATTCTATCAAGAATCCTATTCTAATTTCCAAGACAAGAATATAGGAAAGTGAGTGATACTTTTGTTGCTTCTCACCATCATCTTGTATGTCTCACATCGGATCATGCCTTACAATCTTTCTTTTCAAAGATTATCATGGATTTGTCGCTTCCTTGTTTGTTTGCAGTTAGCATATTAGCTTTCAAAGCTCAGCTGTCTACATTTCTCCAGAGCACACATTGTTTGAGGTGGGCCTCTCCTCGATTATGTTACACTTTGTGTGTGGCTCACTCTGCACTGGAACTTGTGTTATACTCGTTCTTGCCTGATAGGTTCCCTGGGTCACCAGATTTGGCCATTTCTTTTGGATCTAATTTCATTTTCAACTCAGTCTAGACATTATGGTTCAATTTCCTAAAGACATATTCCCCAGCATCCTCAATTTTCCTTCAATTCTGTCTTTCTTTAGGTATGATGCATATCCAACCACCATCATTGTAAAACACAGCTGAAGAGGAACTTACTGTTCTTTCTAGTTTTGACCATTATTTCCTTTTATTCTTTCTCCTTGTCTCTGAATACTGATTTGATATTTATAATGATGCTAATGAGTTCCATTGCAACTTTATTTCAAGCTAACTAGACTCTTAGTGCTACCAGATAGTTTCTTTTTCTTAAGTGTGGTTATGAATTTGTAGAAATATTTTCTGTTGTTGCTCTTGAGAGCATTTGATTTTCCAGTTCAGCCTGTTCATGTCCAACCCCATCTCTCTAGCTTGCAACAGTTGATTCTGCCTAATTATTCAAAGGAAAGAACATGGGGAATGTAATGGCTTCGTCCTTGGTTTCTGACAACAGAATCCATCCGGATCTATCTTTTCTAAAATATTTGTGCTCTTTAAGTCTATTCGCCAACTTGGCTGGGACATGGGGTACCAGATTGAATATTGTTGCAGGGTGTGTCTTTGAGAGAGTTCTTGGATGAAGTTAATATTTGAATCAATGGACCCACTTAAATAGATGGAACTTTCAATATGTATCCGTCATCCACTTTTTTGAGGTCCTGAGTAGAATAAAAAGTAGAAGAAGGAAGAATTTTCCCTTGCTTTACTTCTTACCTGATTGCTTGATCTGCAACATCAGCTCTTCCTGCCTTTGGACTGGGATTTAGATGAGTGGCTCTCCCGGATCTCAAGTCTTCAGAAACAGGCTCAGAAATGGAGTTAGAAACACAACATGAACAGTCTGAAGATTGGTATAAAAAATCTGAAGAGAAAAATCACTAACTATAAAAAGTCATACTCAGCTCCAAGAGAAAACACTATACCATCAGCTTTCCTGGCTGCCCAGTTTTCAGAAGGAAGGCGATGGACTTTTCAGCCTCGGTAATGAAGTTATCCAATTCAGTCTAATAAAGTTCTTTCTAATATGTACATATACACATAGAATATATACTTACAATATATTTGCCTATTAGTGCATATGTAGTTTCTATGCATATATGCTTCAGGTTTTCTGGGGATTTCTGGCTAATATATCATCTTTTTCTACAGTGTAGCATGTTGGTCATCATTTAATGCCCTTTTTATAAACCATTTCTATTTTTTTCCGACAGACTTAAAGAACATTGATATAGGCAAATTCTCCTTACCCTCAAAATTATTTTATCTCATCTCCACATCCTCTTTAACTTACTTACTAATTCCCTTTGCAATTTGAGGATGATATGCTTGAGAGGGGGCTAAAAAAAGAAAAGACCACACTTAGTGGCATGACTTTCTCAAATTTCACATAGTCCTTAATTAGTTACAATCTAGCTTCCTCAGTTACTGCCAACACTGTTCTTTTTAGTCACTAGCAACGTTCTCATCATCAAATCTTATTTTATTTCTCACATTAGTCTATTTTTTCTATAGAATTTGATGCTCAATATCGTGTCTCCCATGGATTCTAGGATACTAACCTCTCCTAGATTCATGTTTACTGTCTTTTCTCACTTAATTCTGTACATCCATCGCATTTTCCCGACTCCCTCTGTTTATAAAGAGACTGTCTTTGAATCTGTTTTTCTTTATAGAATCCCTCCATGACCACATCTCTACCCAGAGATTTATTTTAAGTTACAGCTATTTCCATGCACAGATGACTTCCCGGTTTGTAGTTCTGGCATTTTCACATTTGATTCTGTTTGTTCTCTGATGACCTTTCTCTGGTTTTGTTTGTTTGTTTTAAATCCATTTCTTATATCATTATCTCTAGGATAATGTTCAAAATCCTCACTTCAGTGTAGTAGTCATCAGGAAGGACTCTTTATTTGTATTATTCTTATGTTCTGTCTTAAAGTCACTTAACACAATCTTTTCTCATGCTAAATATGTGTGTCTCTGGCTTCTTCTCTTAAGCTGACTAGCTCACACTCTATAAAAGATTTCATTCTGAGAAATATTAATATTAGGTACTTTTAAGCAAGACTACAACCTGAGAGAACCAACTCTATTTTCTCCTTTAAAAAGAAGAGCAACAACATGAAATCACTGGCCAATAGCTTTGGAACTTCCTCAGTGTGAGTCCAGCAAGAAGTCCTTTGATTAGATTATTAAGAGAAACCTTACTTCCTCAAGACATGAGATTTCTAAAGGTAGGATTTACCTACTATCTTCAGTTGGGTTTCCACAATATAAATTTGAATGTGAGAAGACCAGTAAAGAGTTCGTTGTGGAAAACTGGTGGAAAGTAGAGGAAAAATCAGGACATAAGAGGATGTGATTTTAGGTGAAGTCTCAGTCTAAACTTGATCTTGTGGGGAGCTCTGGTATAGATGACATTCGATCTTATTCCATAGCAGTGAGTCATTAGCTAGTACTACTGGACAACAAGGGTAGGACTGGATGCTTCCAGGTTTGATTGAGTTATCTGAAAAGCCATGGGTGCAAGTGGTGTTAGTAGGGCACAAAGCTGGTACTCTGTTTTGAACATAAAATGTTTTCCAAAAGACTCATACGTTCAAGGATTAGTTTGCAAAGCAGCATGCTCTGAGGTGCCATCTTGGGGAAGTGATTGGACCATGATGTCTCTGATTTGATCATTAATTTATCCATTAATGGATTCCTGGCAGTGTGCTTCTGAAGGGTATTTTTGGACCCTTGTTCTTTCCTAGCTCCCTCTGCCTTCTGGCTCCAATAAGTTAAGCTATTCTCTTCCACTCACATAACCACTATGACATTCTAACATACCTCAAGCCCAAAGCAATGGAAGCCAGCCAACTTGGACTCAAACCTTGAAGTCCAGGAAATTGTTTCTACCAGATATTTGTCACAACTGCACAGATTTGATGAAAATGGAGTGTGGAAGTGGCATACAGTGCTAGTGGTAGAAATCTGAATGGGACCCAATGGCATCTAATACACTTGGTTGAGAAGAAACCAACTATGCCGGGGAGTCCTCACACAGTTTGCCCTCACCACTGTTCAACAGTAGGGATCCAGAACATCCACAGAACAGACAAGTGACAGCTTTTTTGGCAACCATCCTCTGGGAAGAGGTAGAGTTCTCTGGGACCAGGTGGCTATGCTCATCTTTCCTCCCTACTAATGAGACATAGAAAATCTGACTATCCACACCGAGCACTGTCAATCCGTCCCTGATGGCAGCTGCACCCAACAGAGAAGAAACTTTCCGAGAGCTGTTATCATGTGTGCCACAGCACAGGCAGAAAATGAACAAGTCAGAAAGTAATGTCCAGAAGGACTAGTGTAAAATTGGTGAAGAACAGTATCATGGGAAATTTCCAAAACAAACTCAGAGGCATTTTAAGAGAGACAAGCCAGTTGAATTTCTGAAATCTCAAGTTTGAGCTAAACTCCTATTCCACACTTAGGAGAGACTAGACTTACAGACCTTGTTGGTCCAACAACAACTCTACGGATGAGCCAAGGAGATGGCATCAAAACAGATTCTATTTCCCTCCAGCTTGAAGATCCATGAACAATGGCCCAACTTAGGTGACTTTGTTTCTAACTTTCACTAGACTCATTCTTCCTTCTCCTGTAGACTTAATAAGTATGTAACATTTTATCATTGAAATTGCAAGATAGTGTTCTGTTTAGAAAGGAAAAACTACTCATGTAAGCTACTTCTTTTTGGCATAAGCATTTGGCAAATCATACAGTTTTCATAAATATTAGTTGAGTGAATAAATCATCATTCTCATAAGAGGACAAAGGCACCAGATACATCAGCAAGGGAGTATTGCCAGAAATGAAATGTGTTTCCAAAAAAATGGACAAATTCACAGAATCCTATATATGCAAAACAAGAATATCTCAAAATATTATATGTGTGTATATAAGTGTGGGTGCATGTGTGTGTGGCTGCAAAGTAATCCTTATTTGCCAGAATAAAGAAACTTTTCCCAATTCAAGGAAGATAAGAGATCCTCCAAAAATTTTGAAATCTTAATATGTTCTAGCACAGTAAGTTAAGCAGAAGTTCAAAATTAAGGTAATTTATGAGTTTACTCCCAAATGCTTTGGAGGAAGTTCAGTTAGAAGTGAAGCACTGGTGAGAACCAAGAAAGTGAATAGAAGAGTAACAAATGAAGGGAATATCTAGGAACAAAGCAAACACTGTCTGGAGCAGGCAAGTCTGGTGTTGAAAATGAGCTATGGGAGGGGTACCACTTCCTCTCACATCAGCCATTGCATTCTAGGTACCTCATTTGACTTCGGAATTCGTCATGGCTAAGGTATTTCAGCCAGATAGAGGCAAAACCTCATCCTGTCTAGATTCTATCTTTCACAGTGCCCCAGGAACTCCACATTCTTCTTTCATTGCTCCAGTCTTAAACCATATGTAATGAGATATCAGTCTGTTACAGTGGTGATGATATCATTTTTAAAAAATGAAAAAAAAATTCTAGTGTTCACACTCCATGTTCAAGTCTCAAGTCAGCGATGTCAGATTTGTTTCATCTAACTTGGGTGAAGGTGTCATGAAATACTCTGTTGATATTAAGGTCCAGTAAAAAATCATTGATTAGATGACTGGTAAGTGACAACAGGCTTATTGAAAGGAATGAATTTACAAACAATACTCATAATTTTGATGTCTTTTAAATTTTCTTTGACAATTCTGAATAAGTTACATCTGTAAAAGATTTTACCATGCAATTTATGATGGACCTAAACTAAATATATGAGGGAAATAGTATTTATTAAATCAAATTTCAACACTTAATTGAAAGTAAATCAAACCTAATAATAGCCACCACACTTCAGGCTTTATAAATTTCCATTGTCTTTTAGGATGGCTCCAAATTTTCCCAACTTCTGAAAAATAGGTAAAAAATAAGTAAGTTCAGCTGTGAAATAATTTCTTTTTAGAAGTTGTTCCAAGCTCAGCTAGAGAGACATTAAATCCAAGCTTTTTTAAATTTTATTTTTACTTTCCAGGTACTCTTTGCACATCCACTTGCACATTTATACATGTGTACATTTGTATATATGCATACACACATAGAAATTTTATTACAGTCTCCTATAATTATTGGACTTCTGATAATGATTAACTTTCTTAATTCAAAGACTTAAATGTTCCTGAAATTGCTGTATGTCTTACATTATCAATGGATATTTAACATAAAAGAGTTTCCTCGAAGTTGATAATGCATTGTGCAGTAGTCTTAGGATAAATGAAAGACATAATAAATTCTGTTTAGTTTTCAAAAACATTCCGCAGAGATACAACTGATAATATGTATCTTCTACGATTTTGAATCATTTTCTTGCTTTTCTTTTTTCATTTTCCAGATGCTAATTTATACAGGGAACAATAAGTCAGGGGCTTTGGAGAATGGTTTAAGAATAAAATATATGTCTTCCCAATCTGTTCAGAAGAGCCACATATGACCCATGAATTAATGACAGGAGATTCTTCTTTGTCACTGATTTATGAATCAGCTTTAGTAAACCAACTTCCTTTATGCAAAGGTGTCATATGAGATCCAGATGGAAGCAAGCAAATGAAAATATAAATGACATTAAAATCAGAGAGCCTTGTTTAGCATCAACCCACTCATTATAAATCTATTTGTATTAGAATCAACTAAAGGATTTGTCTCATTAGATTGTATTCAATGGAGAGGATTTTAGTAGTGGTAGAAAAACAAAATGTTATGTCAAAGTTACTTAAAAGGTGATGTGGAAATGAAAGTCATTTTATGAAACAATGTGAGAAGTGAAAAAGCCCTCTTTGATCATAGTTCATAATTGAAGGTTAGTTCTATTTGCTAGGTGGTTATTTTGGCAATTAAATCTACTCAAAAATTTTGTCTCTAAAAAATTAATTGTAGGTTGAAAAAGTGAATTGGAATAATGTATTCTGCAAAGGTTAAAAGAGGTTATTCCAAATGTTATTTCAGTAACGTTAGCTTCTTTATCATACAGTGAAATGTTTAAGACACCAAGAAATACAAGATGCCAAAATTGTTCTCTGTGTGGAAAAAATTTATATGATTTAATTAGCAAGAATTTTCCTGAGTGCACTTTATTAGCTTAAATTGCTAATTAGAATTGCTGTTATAATATGATACCCATCTGCTCTTCCGTATTCTGTCCTGTGATTCAGTGACATGATTGTCAATTTCTTCAGCTTAACAGTCACATTTCATGTTTTTGAACAGCTTTATTGATGTATCACTGACCTGCCAGACACTGTAAATATTAAATTATACAGTTTGGTAAGTTGATCCCAAACTCATTGATATTCTGCACATTATTTTACAGTTTGCTTTTCCTCCATGTTTTCTACTTCTCCATGTGTTCTTTATAGTTTTTTAATCATGATATCATCAAGTCCCTTAGTCTTTCCTCTTGCTACATCTGATCTGCTCATAAGTCTTATTCACTATTTTTTAAAACTTCCTATATTGCAGCTTATCAACATGGAGATGCAGTTTTTGAATAATAGAGATGTGTAGAACATCATTACAGTCATTGGATTTAGATCTTTGAAAATATCTCCTGTCTCCACTTGACACTGTGAACAAGGATTACTACCACGAATGGTTTATTAGCATTCTTTTCTCATTTTAACATCTCTATCTATTATGGGTTGCTTTCAGCTGTCTGATTAAATGTTGTTATTGGTTGCATTTTCCTACTCCTTTGCAAACTGGTAATCTTAAGATAACCAGATGTTGTAGATTTTATCTTATTTCTTCCAGGAATTCTTTACTCCTCAGTGACATTTTGTGAGAGGCTATGTGTACAAGTACTTTACATGTATAGATTTTTTTCAGACTTACAATGATTTTAAGTAGGTCCCATTTATTTATTTCAAACATGAAAAACACAGTTTCAGCCTCCAAGTTAAGTGATTTGCCTGCGGTGATAAACCAGGTATCTAGCAAATCTAGGATTAAAATCTAAGTCATCTTCCTTCCTGTAACTGTTCCTGGGTTTTGTTTTGGGGTTTAGTAAAGTTTCTTGGAAACAGTTTGACATTTCCTGGTCATGCTGTTAAGAATTGTTAGGTGGGGCTGGGTGTGGATGTTCCTGCCCCTAACACTGATGCCTGAGCAAAAGGAAGAGTCAGTTTAAGGTTAGTCCAAGCTGACTAGTGAAATCCTTTCTCTGAGGACTAAAGGAAAAAGAAAAGAAAAACAAACAAACAAACAAAAAAAATGGATTTCTAAGTAGAACCAAAGTAATGTTTATCCAAACTAATGACTCCCTTGCTTGAGAAAGCTTCTTCTGCATTTTGTACCTTACATTACACATTAGGAGGCTTTCTAGTGGGCCTGGTTGGAACAGACACCAGCCCCGGGCCTTGCATGAGCTCAAGGCACTGTTCCTGCCATCTCTTCAGATTATTTTGTTAGTATCCAGTAGTTTCCTTACTAGTCTGTGTTAATCACTTCTTGCCACTAGTGTTGGGTGCGACTTGAGAGGAACTCTCAGCAGATTGGAGAGGTTGTTTCTCTGTTTATCTCCCTCCTTTCTAGAATGATCTCTGGCTGATCTGTTCTCCCTAGGCTCTTGAGTCATCTTCCAGGCCATCTTGGGTGAGTTCTGTCTATACTAGAGACCAGAAACTTCTGAAAACAGGTAGTTAGATGGAGTCATGGCTTTATATCTTAGGGTCACTTCCTTCACTATCTGATATCCAGTGTCTTGAAAGCTACTATTCTAAGTGGCTTTTGTTGTTTTAAACAAGAGGCTAACCTCAGTTTCATTATATTATCATAGCCTAGGATGGAAATGTATATGTCCATCACGTATGTATATTATCTCTCTACATATAGATATAGATAATAGAGCCTCTCTCTCTCTCCTTGCTCTGCTTGCTACCTATAGCAAGTCTCTATGTTAGTATAATGTATTCGGGGATAGAAATTTAATGTATTACCTTGCTCAGAAGAATGTCAGTGGTTTTGAAATATATTCAGAATTTCTTTCCTATCATCTCAATCATCTTTGGCTCCATCCTGTGTTACTGGAAAGGACTGACTCCCCTTCTTCCATAATAATAGTGGAAGAATTTGTGAAACTCTGACAATTTTAAGACATGACTTCATGGGTCATCTTCTGACTTTTTCTAAGTGTATGAAAACTACTTGAAGGAAAAAATATTGAAAACATTGGAAAACATTTCAGTCATTTTAAAAATCATCTTTTTATGCAAATCATCTCTCTGTGCTGCACACAGGAGATATCATTAATAAGGTGCCTGTTCTTGAGAATTACCGTTAAAGGATATAAAAAGTATTCTTTCTTGAGAATGGTTAAGTGTAGCTTCTTGCGTTTGATAATAAAAGCAGGACTATTCATGCATAATAGAATCAGCACGTAGGAGAACACAGATTTTTTTTTTCCTCCAACCTGCCTGCCTTTGCTATTCTGGACAGGTGTTTCTATAGTGCAATTTAAACTACAAAAATGGCTCATAATTGCCAACACCTAATTTAACATTCTGAAGCTAATCATAAGACAACCTCCCTTTTCACGGAGAGACAAAGTCTCAGCTGGGCTTTAAATCCTGATTATATGACAAGGTTCCAATTGAAATTTTAGCTATCAACCAAGTGACCTTCAATGACCACAAGCTGGGAAGCTGGTAACTCATCTAAACAGACCTCTAGGCCAAACCCCCACCAATAGCACTGTTTTTCTAGACTCTTAGATTATTCACCCCATGAAAAAAGGCCAAGCGAATGTGAAAAGCAAATGATAGAGGCAACCTTCAGCCCTCTGTTTTCAAAAGGCCAACAACAAGCTGTGAAAATATTCCCATGACTAGACTTCCTGTGTGAGGGTTAAGTGACGGATATAATGTTTACATTGTCGGCCTACATATGACAGTCAGTAATTTCTTCTGCCTTTAAGAATGTATTATTGTAAGATGATATTGTTTGCATTAAAAAACATGCTGCCTGCACAGTTACTTCCAGATCATAATAGTTATATCAGTGGTTTTTTTTGACAACACTATTCTTCAGCAAATAACTCAGTTTGAAGAGAGCTTTCCTGTCAATTATGTTTCATGTCAATTTTGTTTATTATAACAAAATTATACATTATCTTTATAAACCTTCTAAATCCATTTAAGAAAAAAAGAAAATCTGACACAGTTGCTTAGAATGCTGCTGGCTGAGAAATACCTCATTGCTACCTTTCAGTAAAATTGGTAAACACCTTGGCTCTTACTTGCTAAACCATAAATTTCTACTAATTCACTTATATTCTCTCCAGTAATTAGCAAGCTGCTTTACACAAAGCTAAAACTATTTCCTCAGTGAATGTAGGCTTTTTGAAGATGATGAATGGACAAACTGATTTTTAGTATGGCCATGGTGAGTCTACCTTTGAGTCTTTTTTTTTAACCTTTGATTTATAACCGTGCCTACAAAATTTTGCCAAGAGCATGTGATTGAATCACTCTTAAGTATACATTTAACATCAAACCTACATTGAATTCAACAGCATTTTATGAAATAAGACAGAAATATGTACATTAATATAAATTTGCAAATTGATTGGAGTACATTTAATCCCTTCCTAACACGGATAGAAACCTGGATTCTATGCAACGATTTATATGATATGACTAGACTAAATGAGAAGAAATAAAGTGAAGAAACTGATAAAGGAAAAGTATACCAAGGTTTAAAGCCCAACAATACAGATTTGACTATGCATAACCATGGTTTATATTTATTTTTGTGATCCAAAAACCCCCAGAAAAAAAGTAGAAAAATGAACTATACAACTCACTAATAGAAAAAAAATACTACTTTCTCAAGAAAGGCATTTTTTTTTATTCCCTGGTACAAAACTCACAGTAAGTTCTCATATGGGTCTTTGGTAGGGAACATTGAGTAATTTAATGGACAATGTCCTTATACCAATTTCATAGTAAATGCAGAAATGGGTCTCATGCAGCTCTTCCTTATAAAGGCCTTCAATAAAAGTTGAAAGCAAAATGTAAAATCACCAGGGAGGAAGACAGTTCTGGAAGGAACGCAATGAATGGTAGGCCTTTGTATGTTCAATCCTGATCCAAGGGTGGAACTCAGAATTCTGGTAGTAATGAAATGAGTAGACAGTCTTGAATTGATGTCCCTATTTTCTGATAGCCCTCGATTACAGAAATTTGTTCCAATCAGGACAGTACATGAGACTTTACATTTATCAGGAGAACATTCAGAATCACAAGAACTAGTGAAAAGTTCATTTACAACTAGATGTTTCAGAACACTAATCACATAGTAGCTCAACCTCTTCACTTGACAAATAAAAGGATACTATCCAACATGGCTACTCTCCTCCAGATTTTCTATTGATGGTAGCAAAATATCCTAATAACAGAATTTGAGATAATTCTAAGATCTGTGCCATCTCAACTTGAAAGTTTAAATCCTTGGAACCTCAACCTGAGGTTTGAAAATGTGCACAATTTTCATAACACATATCAGTTTAATATAGAAATCATTTTACATAAATCGTAAGGAGACAGACCTTGTTCATTTATTGTGCTGCCTGATCTGCTTTTCCCCATGGTAGGCGTGTCAAATTCAGTGTGTGTATGTCTGCCTCAAGATTGTTAGTGTGGGCTCAACTATCCTTTATGGTGCTAAGTAAGTCAAAGTAAAACTTTGATATTTTGAGTATCAGGATTACTGGTGTGTTTGCTGAGAAAAATTGAACAGTTAACTCATTACAGAAACATATGCAATTCTTCCATTTTGAACAGACAGCAAGAGAAATATCTTCATTTATTTCCAGGCACAATTCTGAATTTGTCTTTTTTTTCTTTTCTTTCTTTTTTTTATTGGTGGGGTAATGTATAGAGGAGTTACAGTTACATTCACCAGGTAGTAGATGTATTACTTCTCACACATTGATACTCCTTCTCATGTTTTTGTCCCCATTTCCTTCCCTCCCACCCCCTCCCCTGAATTTGTCTTAACATCAAAACAATATAAAATGTAATGCACTCAAAGCAAAAGACATAAACTGAACTCTGGTGGCTCATGCCAGTAGCTACTCAGAAAGCTGAGATCTGAGGATCATGGTTTGAAGTTAGCCCGGGGAAGAAAGTGACTGAGACTCTTATCTCCAATCAACCACCATAAACCAGAAGGGGCACAGTGGCCAAAAGGCTCCGCTCCGGGACAGCACTCAAACCCTGAGTTCAAGCAGCATGACAGACCAAACCAAACCAAACAACAACAAAAACCAAATAAACAAAACAAGCAATATTAGTGAGGTTTTTTTTTGTTTTGTTTTAGTATCTGTAAGCTTTTCTAGTTTATTCCTCACAGCCACCTGTGAGGTATAGACTCCTATAACCATTTTTTTTTTTTTTTGCCAGTCCTGGGGCTTCAACTCAGGGTCTGGGGCACTGTTTTTTGAACTTTCTCAAGGCTAGAGCTTTACCGTTTGAGCCACAACACCACTTCTGACATTTTCTGTGTATGTGGTACAGAGGAATCGAACGCAGGGCTTCATGCATGCTAGGGGAGCACTCTACCACTAGGCCACACTCCCGGCCTAGGCCTATTTTTTAAAGGGGAAAATTTAAGGCACAGAGAACATAAGCAACACAGCTCGTAAATTAATGCCCAGGAATCCAAGCCAGGTAACATGCTCCCAAGTCTTTAATGATCATAATAAGCTGAGTTGAAATTATATTATCTTCTGCAGAATCATTTGGCCTTCTAAAATTGGATTTTCTCCAAATCTATTTAGATTGAAATCTCACAATGGTGATAGAGTCCAATAACAGGCAATGGAGAAGCAACCTCCCTCTTGACTTGGTCATTTTGTTTAATTTTTCTGCTTCAAGTGTCCAGGCAACCAGGGGGTCAGTTCCATTACATTAGTTATTTAGTTAGTTAAAATTGTTTTGCCTCAGACCATACTGTACATTTTTGTCAACTGTGAATTTGTTGCCCTGACATCTAATCTGGCTGGATCAGCAACCCCTGAGAGAACTGAATCCCCCACACAGAAAATAATCTGTTGTTGGTCACAGTGGTAGCTTAAATATTACAGTTTCAATGGCATCTGTAATTCTAGCCACTCAAAAAGTAGAGTTGAGAAAAATCATTGCATAAGGCTGGTTCAGGCAAAAGTGTGAGACCATATGTCCAAAACAAATGAAGACACAAAAGGTTCTGGGTAGTATGCCGGAGTGATAGAGAGCTTACAACATGGTGAGGGTCTGTGTTCAATCTCCAACCCAGTATAACCACCTCCACTAACAGTAATTAATCATGTTAATTATTATTAAGAGTAAGACTGTTGAAACAGCAATGGCTTAGATGAGGAGCTGCACTCAGGAAAGACTGACCTGTCCTGGAGGAAGTTCAAGTTGCTGTATTAGTCTTCTGTACACTCTTGAAAACTTTGTTCCACAATCACTTAATCCTTTATTTCTGAAATGCATCTGAGCAAACCACTGTTTATCTTTATTATAAGGAATGATAGTTATCTGGATACAGTAAATTCTTCAATGTTTCTTCTATTATTATTATTACTATTATCAGTTTTAGGACTTGAACTCAGACCCATGGCATTGTCCCTGTGCATTTTTGCTGTACCACTTTGAGCCAAACTCCATTTCTGTCTTTTTGGTGGTTAATTGGAGATGAGTCTCATGGACTTTCCTGCCTGGGCTGGCTTCAAACCTGCATCCTCAAATCTCAGCTTCCCGAGTAGCTAGTTTTACAGGCATGAGCAAGTAGCTTCCAATTCTTTCATCCTATTTTTAGAAGCTTGAAAGCTATATGTCAATTTTCTGCCAGAACATGCTCACAGTATCTAAAATGAAACCAATAAGAAAAAAGCAAACTTACATTCTTGTTATGAGGGCTTATCTCAGATTCCAGGAAGCTATAGTTTTGTCTTTCTTGTCTGCTTATATATTCTGTTAGTTCTAGAGGGCCAAACTTCAGTATTATCTTAGACTGTTTATGTTTTTCATGCCTCTCATCCTTACATTACATTAACACTGCATTAAAATCAGAATCCAAAAAGCTAAGAAATTTTAAACTATATTTATTAGTTTTAAAACCAGAGGTTATAAATGAAAATCAGACACATCACCTTATTAGCTTATACTCAGGGACCTCATTTCCTTTTTTATTTAATTATTAGTGATTTCTTAAAGAGGGAGTGTAGGAAAAGACAGACTATTATGGCTCAAAATAGAAAGATGTTAGTATTTAGGAGCATACTGTTAAAGAGTTAATCCCACTCACAACATAGGTAAGTAAAGCAATTCTCCAGACCTTTCCAGAAAATACAGAAGATGTGAGGATAGGAAACAGGAGAGAAAGACTGTTTAAATCAAGGCACATCTGGAATTGTTAAGAAAACAAACAACAACAACAACAACAACAAAAGACTCTATAGCATCAAGAAGACAAAAGACAAATGTGTTTCTCTTTGTCTATACCATCTGGCTCAAGGTTCTTTAAAGACAAAGTACTCACAATTACAAAGACTTCCTTTCTCTTCTTGACTATCCTTTAGACAAGGTAAATCCCAGTACTAAGGAATAGAATGTATCAAGGTTTCCAGTTTACAATAAACTTAATCTTCTGCTAACTGGATTATCAGACAACTTAGTGTAGTAAATTGTTGCTCATAAATTATCATCTCATTGTTTATTCAACTAAGAAATCTTAGTGACTTACCATAAAAAAAAATCCTCTCTTAACTCCTAGGTGAATGACTCAAACATACATAATTAATAGTTTTTAGTAAATCAGAATGTAAACTGATTCTTTAAAAAAAAAATCTGTGAAGCGAAAAAGTCCTTTTGCTTGGAGGCAGGGAAAAATCCTATCTTTTTTTTCTTGGAAAAACCATGTGACTTAAACCTAAAACACTTTTTTAAATTAATTAAAAGATATTATGAGTAGTTTTAGATTTATAGCATAGTTGAAGCATATAGTACTTAAAGTTACATATATCTTTCCACCAACAGAATATCCCTTACTCCTAGTTCAATTAAATTTATTACAAGTAATAAGTCAGTATGGATACATTTTTTGTCAACAGTTCTATGGTTTTAACAAATGGCCATTCAAGTGCAACCACCATTTCAGTTTCATTCTGAATAATTTCGTCATTCTAAAATAATTTCATCATTCTGTGTCTATTCGTTATTTCCTCTTTCCCCTTAGGTCCTTAGCAACCATGGATCATATTGTTGGCTCTGTAGCTTTGCCTTTTTTCTAGACTGTTATGTAACTGAAATCATAGAAACTTTTTAGAATGGTTTGTTTCACTTAGCAACCTGCATAAAAGCATTTTTGTTTTACCTTTTCTATAAATTACTCATTTTCTTTCTTGATAAGCAAATTTTCTACGCTCTAAATTCCTAAAGCACTGAGAAAGACATTTTACAATGAGTCTTTTGAATAAAACTGAATGCTGAAAAGTTACTTAATTCAGATGCACGGTTTGCAGTGATCACTAGGGTCAATATAATACATTTTTTGCCTCATTTGCACTTTCCAGTAGCCTTTACACCCCTCTAAATTCTACTCATTAATGCTCAGTAGAATAGTATGCACCCATTAACCAGAGTGGACTGATAATCAATACTTCTGATTCTCCTTAAGTTATGAGGATAGAGCCTTCTACTGCCATCCTTCCAAATTAATCCTTTCTCTTCCCTGCACACTCTCAATCAATAATTTAATTTATCAGACAAAAAACTTTGTGCGGACAAATAACTAGGAAATGATGAGACATTTAATTATTTTTTATATATTTTTATTGTAATTAATAGAAGGGTTACATTATATTCATCAGATAGAAGATACATTACTTCACAAACATTGATACACTTTCTCATGTCCTGTTTCCCATTTCCCTCCCCCTTTCCTCCCTCACAACTTGATTTCCCCCTTTCCCTCTCCTATTTCAAACAACCAATTAAGCATATATAAAATATATCAGATAACAAGGTGAAATATTGTAACAATATGAGATAACCAAGGGATAGTAAAAGAGATGAGAGATAACATAGTACATCAAAGACAACAATCACTCATTATATGGCTTTTGTTTCTATATCAGAAGTACTTATATTTAGTGTCATACTATATGGCCTTATGTATCTAGATTTTGTTCTATTTTGAGTCTCTGCTAGGAGAGCCTAAGGTTCCTACTGATTATGACAAATGAGGGAGACTACTGGACCTATGTTCCTTTGAGTCTGGCTTACTTCACTTAGTATGATTTTTTTTTAAGTCTTTCCATTTCCTTACAAATGGGGCAGTGTCATTCTTTCTGACAGCAGCATAGAATTCCATTGTGTATAAATACCACATCTTGTTGATCCACGCATCAACTGAGGGACATCTGGGTTGGTTCCACATCTTTGCTATGGTAAATAGTGCTGCAATGAACATCGTTGTGCTAGTGGCTTTAATATGTCCTTGTTTCTGGATTATTGGGTAAATACCAAGTAGTGGAATTACTGGGTCATAGGGTAGTTCTATATTTAGTCTTTTGAGGAACTGCCATGCTGCTTTCCATAGTGGTTGGACGAGTTTGCACTCCCACCAACAGTGTAGTAGTGATCCCTCCTGACCACATCCCCTCCAGCATCTGTTGTTATTAGATTTCTTGATTCTGGCCATTCTGATTGGAGTGAGGTGGAGTCTTAGAGTTGTTTTGATTTGCATTTCTTTTTTTTATTAGAGAATTTATTAACGTTGATTTTTACATCATATTTTAAATGACAAGTTTAACAAGTGTTCAAGGAGGGAATCTCTATTTACAGTCACTGGGACTTAGTATTTAGAACTTAATCAAAATTAGGTTAAGGGTTTGTATGTCATAGAAACATATTAATTTATGAAATAAAACATTATGCCTATAGAGTCATAGGTTTTTATGTCTATATAGTTATGTTTGTATTTTCATTACCATGTCCATAGCTTTGGGTATGCAGTTATTGAGTCCTCGCTCTTGTACTCTTTGGATTTAATAGCCACATATTAAGGATACCATGCGATGATTTGCATTTCTTTTATGACAAGAGATGTCGAGCATTTCTTCTTGTGTCTATAGGCCATTCTAACTTCTTCTTCAGAGAAGACTCTCTTTAAGTCTTTGGCCCATCTTTTAATGGGATGGTTGTTTCTTTGGAGATTAGTTTTGGAGTGATTCAATGTTTTGAGCTATTCATATATTTTAGATATGAGGCCTTTGTCAGTTGTATGGTTAGTGAAGATCTTCTCCCACTCTGTAGGCTTTCTAGCTAATTTGCTAGCTATATGAGGAAACATTTATATTGACTGAATTTCTCTGCATCTCATTCTACCTGTGATTGATAATTAGCTATTTCTATAATGCCCCTCAAATATCCATTTCCATCATAATGTAATATAACTAACTAAATAAAAGGACCTAAGAAGATTGAATTTTCTGCTTTGTGTAGTGTCTTCTATTTACTTGCTTTTAGAACAAACCATATATTGTTATTGCAAAGGTGACATATAGAGAGGGGTTCCTGTGTGTGTGCTGAAGAATGGTTAGTTACCCGAGTGAACATGTTTTTAATGGCAAAGTGTACTTATAAGTGATATCACCAGCATAAAAACAAATATTCAAAGAACAATTTGTTTTGCATGTATTTAGGGTCTTAACCGTGTGCTTCATAAATTTTGTTTTCATTAAAAGCAACCAGTTAGTCTAACAAGACCTTCTTGAGCATATGTTTGAGAAACCCATCAGGATGATCCAGGCAAAACTGCTTTATAACCATAAATGACTACAAAATTCAGCATACTGTAAGCTATAATTGAATAGTATAATTAAAAGTTCATCCTTCTTAATAAGTGCTTTGCTTAAACAGAAAGACATCTTATGAAATGGCTTACATCCAGTATTTTTGGTCTGCATCCTTTTTCTAGGAACCATATTGATTGTAGCTTTATAAATAAAGCTATTTAAACAAAATCAATTAAAACAATATTAAGAAGGTCATGCTCATATTTATAAAATCAAATGATCTGTTAATTAAAAAGCATAAGCCATTAGTAACAAGAAGCTAGAATTTCCATGGTAACAGTTACATAAAATTAACAGCACATTTTTTATTTACTTTGCAAGAGACAGACCTAGTTAAACTGGCTGATGTCCTAAGATGGATGGATTTATAGTTGTGTGCCTGTGCTTGTAAATCTTAAAGATTGGCAGGAAAACAGATCTAAAGGCACAGCATAGATGCTATTGCTTGGGAAAGATGCACATAATACTAAACAATTTACTTAAAGTTTACTTTTAAGTTTATAAATGTCCATTTTGCTGCATGTGCAACATTTATTCTTTTGCTAAATATAGAATTGTTTCCACATTTACATTTCTTTGGTTGATTACTAGGTATATGACACTTGTTCTCTCATCTTTGGCCACGACAAACATACTTTCGATTGTCTGAATGCCTTGCTAGTAGAGAAATGATAGCTTCTTCTACTTACTCCTTGTCTTCTTAATGATGCTAGACCCTAAATTCTTATTTTTCCAATCCATACAGTTGTAATCTCTGAATTCAGATTTCATCCTATCATAATTCATGAAGTTCAAGTACATATATAACAATATATAATATATAATAGTTTGTAAATATTGTTTGTTTCTAGCCATAAAATGCTTTTCAAAAAATCAACAACACTTGAATTGTGAAAAATGGACAAATAAAATGATATGTTCAGTTATTTGATAGTTTGGGCTGGCTGGAGAAATATGCGTGCGTTATTTAGAGATTCCATGAATATGAATGAAATTATAACAAACAGCACAAGGCTCTGAATAATTAGTGCTTACAATATGATGTAACCCAAGGGCTAAAGAAAGGGCAGAGGAGGAAGAGATTATTTAGTGTTAGATAAATCTGGATAAATCCTGACAAAGGAGACAAGCAATGGGTCTGAATCCAGAAGGAAAGATGAAGTTTAAGTGTAGGGCAGAATGAAGAAGAGGAGTTCCTAGCAGTGAGAGTATGGAAAAGTACAGTGGAAAAAAACCATAGATGTTCAAGGTGCTTGGGCGCTGTGAGAACACAGAAATAGAGAATTCATCTAAGGCATCAGTGAGAAAGAAATTTGAAAGACAAAAATGAGATCAGATTGGCAAGCTCTTTATTTCAGGTTGAATGTCCCTTGATGCAGGCCCAGATGATTATTTTGTGGGTTTCAGCAGGGTAATGAGTGCTCTTTGGACAGATTGATTTGGCAGCAGGATGTGAACTGCTTTGCCAGGGGGAGTAAGTTAGTGGAACTCTGAAAGCCTGGAAGAGGGAATTGTTCAGATACGAGGTCTAGAGGGGAAGGGAGGGTTGTGATCTAGCGATGATTAGTTTTAGTAGCATTGAATTTGAAGTGGATGTCAAAATAGTTAACTGGTCTTGTTCTCCCTATGCCTGTCATTCACCTAAACCCTCCCCTCGTCCCCTTGCAAGTACCCATTCCCAGGTAACACACACACACACACACACTCACACTCAATTTTCAATATGTATCCTAAATAAATAGTTGAAGTGGAAAATCCATTTGAAAAAATGGCTTTTGAGAAAGAATTTAGTTGTAGGAGTTTCTAACAAGAAAGTCTGCCTAAATTCCCAATATTTTCCCAGAAACTAGGAAGTCTTTGAAGTCTGTGGTCATTCAGGTAACAGTTGTAAGTATAAAGAATGAAAATGTGAAGAGGACTACAAAGACCGACATTTGGGGATCTTATCTCTTCTTGGGGAGGAGAAAACCATCAAAGCAAATCAAAAAGATTTTAGATAGCTCAGAAAAATGAAGCCTTATAGAATACAAGGGAGAGAAGACTGGCTAAATTCAGTAATAGTATCTTCTACTTCTTAGAGACCAACACAGCACGTTTGTGTCGTCCTGAGTTTTCAGTACATATTTCACACATCACTGGGAAATGCTTCATGTCACTGAATATTCTCCTTCAATGCCAATGGGTATGTTGCAGAATGATTTATTATGTGATCAAGACCACGAAAACCTGTTTTTGTTATTTTGTGGATACACATCAGTTAAGACATTCAAATGTGTATGGTAGCCCAAATAGTTGCATCCAATTTTTTTTTCTATGTGGCTGATTCCAGCAATCAGCTATCAACCACAGATAACACCATGGACTTTTGTAAATTCCTTTTTAAGCTCAACATAGCTAGAAAGTTGCTGAGGCAACTTTCAGTATGTGCCCAGATGTAAATGTTGCTCATGATAAGTGGGTAAGAAATCAGTTCAGCTCTGCATAAAGAGAATTTCTGGGCACAGCAGATAGGTGCACCTGTGCATACTAGCACAGGGGGGAAAAGTTAGAGAAAGAGAGGAGATTTGGATTCAGCCCTAAAAAGGCTGTGGAATATGATTACTGAGGTTGAGCCCATTTGTTGGGTTTGGAATAGAAGACACTGCAATGATCCATCAGCTTGTAGAGTGATATGTATAATTCTAGCTTACAGGAAGCTGCCTCCTTTCAGTTAAAGGTAACTCTGGGAAAGTTGCTGAGTTCATGTTCTGTCACCTTGCCCTGATGACTTAGAAGACTGAAATGAGGAAGGTTCCAGGACAGCTCTACTGATCAGGTTCCCAAGTCCAGATGAGACCTTTGGCAGCTCCTTGCATAAATGAAGTTGACAGCACAGTCTTGCTGCCACAATCCTGAGCCAATTCCAGTCCTGTCTCTGGCTTAGCTCTATTCTACTGAACAAACCGTTGAATGAATTTTGCCCCTGGCTTCTCTGAAATCAGGAAGGAATAATGCCTCTCTCTTAGATCTATTTTGAAAGAAAACATAGGAAAAAGTAGAAATCGCTGTGGGGATGGACGATTTTAAAGAATTTGCCTGAATTTAGAAAATATAGACTGATGTCTTCTGGGTTTATTTCAAATTGCTAATGAAGAATATTTGATTTATTTCTTGCTCAAAAGCTCTTCAAAGAGAAATTTGTCTTTTCTGGAAAAAAGAAAATTGGTTCCAAAGGTGGAATTACTTTTAAAAAAAAATCACAAGCTGTTCCTTTTCAATTTTTAATTTTTAAACATTTTCTCTAGTGTTTTCATACTCTTTCACTTGTTTTACTCATTTTTTTTGCCTTTTTATTCTATTGAGTAGCTTTCTCTCTCCTTTTCTTCTGAATACTTTCTACTTTCAAACCTATAACGTTCTTTGCTTTACTAAAGTGGCATAAAAATATTTTTCAAAGTAAATATTAATGCATATTGTAAATTGGCTTTAGGGTGAATTGTTTCTCTTTTGTTAAAATTTTATAGGTCAATTCAAGTACAATTTTGCTCCATGTGCTTTAAGAGAAACAGAAATATTAAATAGTAAACAATGCTAATGACAACGAAGATCTCTAAACCATTTATAAATTCTAGATTATTAGCCTAGTATGGAAGTTTATTTGACAGAATTGGATGTAAGAAATAGAAAAGGCTATCAATGACTTAAATTTTAATACAATGTTTTGTTTATAATACATGGCAACACTTTTTAATATACTTGCAGCTATATTCCTTGGGGTTATGATAAAACAAGGGAATTCACTGTTGATCAGGGATTGGAAATTTGTGTAAAAAGCTAGGTAAAAATATTTTAAACTTTGGGGACCACAGATCTTCACCTATGCCAATGCAATGAAAAAGGAACCACAGATAATACACAAATAAATGCAAGTGGTGAGTCTCAATCTAGCTCAGATTTGAGCTCATATATTTTTCATTTGTCAAAACACAGCATCTTTTTTTTTCTTTTCTTGTCAGTTTTGGGGCTTGAACTTTGAGGTCTTTAGTTCAAGGCTTGGACTCTACCACTTGAGCCACAGTGCCACTTCTGGTTTTCTGGTGGTTAATTGGAGATAAGAATCTCACAGACTTCCATGCCGGAGCTGTCTTTGAACTGCGATCCTCAGATAGCCTCCTAAGTAACTAGGATTACAGGTGTGAACCAGCATTATCCTTATTTTAATGATTTTTCTCTTAATCTGTTAAATATATATAACATCTTTTTAGCTTGTAGGTTGTACAGGTAGTGGGATAGGTTTATTTCATGGGCTGTAGTTCCCTAACTCTTACTCTTGATGATATAAGTAATGCAGAATTTTATATAGAGAATCAAGGTGTTACTTCAGTATCCAGGAATGCCTTGTAGCTTCCCGAAATACTCTACTTTTGCATGGAGCAGGTGAACCTTCACCGCAGATGCAGGAAGCTAACAAATTATGAATTTTGTGTTAATACTGCTGACTTCATTCTCTGGCTACTCTGCCATAATCCAGAAATATATCTGTGCTGGTGTGAGAAGCTGCTGAATCAGGGATCCACCAGTCACATTGGGAAGCTGCTGCTGTAGCTGCCACCTTAGCCTTGATCCTTGCCAGCAAAATGTAGGCCTCAAATATGGCTTTTCCTAGTTTGATTTAATTTCTAAAGAGTCTCACAAAGACTAGAATGGAACTTAAATCATGTGTTAGCCTCCAGAGACTCTGAGAAATGCAGTTTGAGCTTTCCAGCTGCTGGGTTGGAATGGATGTTGGGCAAGTCATTTTGAGTATCAGACATCTAATAGCAAGGGGGCAAATTCCATTAAGATGATTTCTTTGGCCTCTCTAAACATGTGAGCTTTCAAAAAGGTAAAGTCCACAACTGATAAAACCAGTATAAGAATAAAACATAATTGTACTCATACTTTTCAGCTACATGCTATCACACCAATGCACATACACATGTATATATTTATATGTGTATTATGTTCATATAAAACTTCATGCCATTGCACTATGCATTTCTGCAGACTTCTGTTGCCTTGTTCATGGAACATTGGTTGAAATAACAACAAAAAAGTGTTTTTCAACAGAAAACAGATGATTGGTATACCTGTGCTAGGAAGCAGTTAAAAATTATGGAAAAATAGATTGACATGGAGAGAGACGTAAGGCAAATTATAAATAAAACAAGTTGAGAAGTAGTTTGTAAAGTATGATGTTAGTTTTTAAAAGAATAACATAACATAAATAAGTATCACTGATTTTTTTCTGATTTCAAATATTCTTAATGATAAGAAGTATTTCATAAATTGCCCATAAAATAGAGCATAAAAGTTAGTCTGAAATACCAGTCCCCCAAGATAACTGCTTCTAATATTCTTCTTTTTCCACAAATACAAATTACTTTTGTTTAATATCCAGGTACTTATGTCTTAAGAATCTTTTTTGCTATGTCAGGACTTACTATACTCTGAATAGCTTTGTTTTTCTAAAAAATATAAAAATACATTGGAGGCCTTGATGCTATCATAGATAGTCTAGATGTGCTAACACAGAGAAATAACTTGTTTCATAAACATGGGCTCAACTTCCCAGACTTTAACTTGCCATGCATTTTAGTCTTTTATTTCCCATAAGCAATACAAAGTGCTATTTTCAGTGCAAATGTGCCATTTAATCAGCCCTGGATAGGCAAGGTATATGCCAACAGGTAATAAATAATGTATCTTCACAGTCTGGTGCCAACAGGCAACATCAATGCACATTCATCTCCATCAGTTCCGAGGTCATCGCAATGCAAAGAACCATTGGCCTCATAGGATTAGGAGGAAAATAAGCTTGACTCTGTGGCTTCCTGGAGAAGTCTTGAAAACTTCCAGAGTTCTGTTGTACATATTCTAGTTTTTGTTTTACATATCAATTAAAAATAAAATAAATGTAAAAACAAATGCTTACTATTTTCTCAATGCTCCTCCTCACATCCATCTCTTCTGATGGAACTTAGTCCTGGAGTTTTTTTTGTTTTGTTTTGTTTTGTTTCTTGCCAGTCCAGGGGCTTGGACTCAGGGCCTGAGCACTGTCCTTGGGCATTCCTCAAGGCTAGAGTTCTATCACTTGAGCCACAGCACCACTTCTGGCTTTTTCTCAGTATGTGGTACAGAGAAATTGATCCCGCATCTTGGTGCATGCTAGGCAAGCACTCTACCATTGGGCCACTCTCTCGGCCCCATGGAGATTTAAAAATAGAATGGAGCTACCATATAAATAAAAGTCCTACTATATCAAAGGATAAAAAAAAAAACCAAAGTATGATAGAGCTGGCTGAGGTAGCTCACACCTTAATCCTAGCTGCCCAGGAGACTGAGATCTGAGGGTGGTGGCTCAAAGCCATCCTGGGCACTAAAGTCCATGAGACACTAATTTCCAATTAATCACCAGAAAACCATAAGTGGTGCTGTGGCTAAAGGGGTAGGGTGGTATATTTGAGCTATAATGCTCAGTGACAGTGACCAGGTCCAGGATTCAAGCCCCAAGACCATTTAATGTTATTATTGCTTCAAATGTGCTTCAAATGGCCTCTTGTAACATACATCCTATTTTACGCACATTCCTTTCTTGGTTAAAAATAGCCATATTATTGAAAGCATTCTACAGATTCAATGCAACCCTTATCAAAATTCTAAAGAAATTCTTCACAGAAATAACCTCAGCATTGTTCTGGAAGCAGAGGTGCTGTCTTTTGGGCAGGCAGTTTCCTCTAGTGCAGCCCAGTGTCTTTGTGTTTGTCTTGTCTCTTAACTAAGTCTTTGAAAGTGATTCTGATCTCAATCAGTTATCTTGTTTTGTTTTCTGCTAGTTTTAATCATTAATTTCTAATCTACTTAGAGAAAAGTCAGAAATGTGCCATCAAGGAGATGTTTGTGCGATTTCCCTTAACACATATGGTTATACCAAATGAAGTTGTTTCTGAGAATTAGCCTGATTCAATTGCTCTTGACAGAATGTCTATATGTTCCAATGTTATAATCTACATTATAGATAGAATTGAGACTTTTACCTAAACTCTAGATCTTTAGTTACCATAAGCCCTCCATAATGTAGGGAATTCTTTGTAGGGGTGATGTGGGAGTGAGGAGAACTGGGGTGAGAAGGGCAGCTGGATGAGCTGTTAGGAGACCTCATAAGGTCCTGGGGTCTGAGAACTGGAGAGGTGAAAGGGTAATGGGAACAGTTCAGAGACCATTAATTAGCCCGGGGCCAGAAAGGTCAGGTCACTGACCTTTCATTTTCACATGTATCTGTGGGAAAGGATTTACAGTGGAAACTGAACAAAATGGTTTGTTCTCCATCTTGATCCTGATTACAGGAATCTGAGAGAAATGAAATAGAAGAAAATGAGCTGGGTGTCTGTGGTTGAACCTATAATGCTAGTTATTTCAGGCGACTGAGATCTGCAGGATTTTGATTTAAAGTCAGACTGGGAAGAAAATCTGCAAGACTCACTCTCCTAAACAACCAGCAACCAAAATCAGGCTAGAGTGGTAACGTGAGTAATAGAGTTCCAGATCAGCAACCTGACATAGTAGAAGGTTGCAAGTTCAAATCTTTTTAATGCCAAAAGACTTAAATTTAAAGGCACAACTATGCAAAATTAGTAGCTGTCATTGTCATTTACATAAATGCTTTGTAATTTGTTGACAAATATGATGAGCAGTTGTTTCACAAGACAATGTGAACGTGTTTAGTTAAATGTAATTCATTAACTATTGTAAAATATAAGATGATTAGAATTGCTTGAGATTTCAGAGTCTACTGTTACTAAACAACAATATGCTATGCCTACAGTTATAAAGACCAGGAGCATTTTCACCAAAGGGTTCATAGTAAAGTCACATACACCAGATGAAATGTTTGTTATTTTATGAAAAAAAAATACTTACAGTGACCCAGGGCATGTGTGTTCCATATAGAACAGTTATATATGGTTAGTATCTTGTGACGCTTGGAAAAGTGTTCTAGGATGCTCCTCTGATCTTGCTGTGGATAGCTTTAGGTTTCAGTGATTCAAATCTTGAAAATGCATCATCTGGAAATCAAGGATGCTTGGCTAAACACCTTCTGCAAGGTCAAAAATAAAGTACATACTATGACTGATTACCAGGGCCTAACTTTGAAATTAAAAGATGAGGTTCCAACTTCCAGATACTTCTCTTGTCTGTTGTAAATTTTTTTCATTCGAAATGGATGGCATAAAGTTTCCTTCCTGTAATCATTATGAGCTGGCATGGTGTGAGATAACACTATTTAAATTTCTTATCAAAGACAGTAAATATACCCTCTTCAGAACTCAATCAAAAATTAAAACCAAGAGATGGTTCACATTTTTCAAGACCAGCTTCCAACTGTGAATATACTCTTTGTGGCATAATGATGATGGCTCCATCAGCTGCATTCCTCTGTCTGAAGCAGCTTCCATTTGCATAATGACAAAAAATGACCTTTTGTCCCGACCTTTTAACCCCAACCAACTAATCCTGCCTTTCTTTCTCAAAGGCAGAGGAGGAGGTGAAAGTCTTGCTACTTTAACTGTGTTTCACATTTAAATATAGGGACTTTGATTTTCACAAACATAAAGGCTGTGAATACAATAATTATCAACTTTGGATAGCACCAATCTAAGTTTGGGGTTCCACAATATCAGTGTGATAGACAGTCCTGAATAGTATGTTATTCAAATCAATTGTCATAGATTCAAAAGAGGCGCATGACCCTCATTTCCCACCAAATCAATACATAATAAAAATGAATGATTATGTAGAGAGCCTTGCCTTTGACTAAACCAAACAAGCTCCAACAGTCCTGTGAGATTCTTAAACCAGATATAAGCTGACTGGAGATTTCCCTATGGTTTCATAATAAAAGGTAAAAATCCTCAGCATCCATCCTGGACCAACACGACCTTTGGTGCTGATTATCTGAAATAGTGCTTAATGCCCCAGAAGAATTATAGCTGGAGGTCATATCAGCTGTAGGCGGAAGGTCACTTTCAATAAAACAGGCAAATATCTAATAAAACCTTAAGATCACATCTCTGATATATAAGCCAAGAGACATAAACTCGATAAGTTAAAAAATAAATAAAAGAAGCTTAGATTTCTTTTATCTGTACTAAGAGAAACATAGCCATCGAAACTTGTTACTTCTTTGAAATTTGACAAATGTTCCTTGGCATCTGAATAACAAACTAATTTGTTAAGATTGGATCCATTTATAGAATCAAAAAAGCAAAGAAGGGTTTTTGTTGTTGTTGGCTGTGGGATTTGAACTCAGGGCCTGCACTCTGTCCCTGAGTCTCTTTGTGCTCAAGACTCTATCACTTGAGTCACAGCACCATGTCCAATTTCTGAGTGGTTAATTGGAGATAAGAGTCTCATGGGGACCTTTCTGCCCCAGCTGGTTCTGAAGTCCAATCCTCAGACCTCAGCCTTCTGAGTAGCTAGGATTACATGTAGGAGCCACCCATGCTTGGCTTTGTTTCTTAACCTGTCATTAAAAAGTACACATTTGCAAAGAACTCCATAAACTTTTCTTGTTATCTTGATTAATTTGACAGTATGCTTGGCGCTAACAGAAATGAGCTCTTCTATAAATTACAGAATAAATTGCCATTCTGTTATTGGATACATCAATCAGTATCAGAAAACATGGAAATAGGTAAATTGAATTTTAATTCACCTTCACATCATGAAGAAAGCACATTTGCGTTACAAAAACAATCTTAAGCTGTTTCTAGGTTTTATAAGTGCAGCTTTATTAATCACATGCATTAGTAAATCTTCAAATAGCTGAACTCTGTACTTTCTTCATCATTCATGAAGTTTTGAATTATACTTGGTAGGCTACCTAAACCTGAAGACAAATGTCTCTTAAAAAAATAAAAGCTACCTTAACTCTCTCATGATATCACTTTTTCATGTTTCAAGTAAATTTATTTATATTCATAAAAAGGGAGAAGACACTAAACTAAATGTTTGGAAAGGTTTTTTTTGTTGTTGGTGGTGGTTGTGGGGCTTGAACTCTGGTTCTGTGTGGGCTGTCCCTGAGGTTTTCAGTCCAAGGCTACTGCCCTACCCCTTGAGCCACAGCACTACTTCCTGGAAAGCTTTTATACTGTGATTTATATCCACATGCCATTGAATCTGAGGTTTATGAGCTGCATGTCAGGTTTTCAAATGAATAGTAGGTTTATTTCAAGATTCTGGAATTTAAGGACAAAATTATTCAAAATATGATAGTAAAAAGTAAAAAAAAATCCATTACTATGGAATTGAACCTTAGGACTGGATAACATTTTGAGAATTTTATTCATATGTCTACTTGTTAGGATAAACTAGAGTTACAGAAAACTTAAGCTTAAAGTAGGACACTTATAAATTGAACAGTAGGTGATCTGCAGAAGCCCTGACTTTTATTTTGGTAAAAAGTAACTACATAAAGGGCTTTGTTATACAGAAGTAGATTCCAAATTCCATCTCCTAGTGCTTTAAAAACTTAATCACATTCATTTCAAAATGAGACATTCCAAGAATTTTATGAGCAGGTAAGTGGCAGTTTGAGTTCTTGGCTATGGCATTCAGTTATCTCTTGCTTAGCAGGAGAACAAATAGATCATCTCTCTATAGGATTTGTGATTTTGCACACAACCAAAGCAAGTTCTTCAGCACAATATAGGCTTTCTTGAGTTTGTTTTTAAGATGCCTTCTATAGGATTAAAATATATTTGGTACTTTATATAAAGCCAGCAAAAAATTGGATTTTCTTTGAATTCAGTACATTTCAATATTTGGAAAGGGAATATAGCTCTTGGAGTAATAGTTCTGTCATTTTATATGTGAAATTTGGAACTCAGTAGAAAGAAAATCATCATATATTACAAAATCCATTTAATAGTATTTTTATGTTTTAAACCCAAAGAAGTCAGTTCAGAATTTTGAGATGTAGCACATTGAGGTTTGAAGCCAGCTCAGACAGAAGGGTTTGGGAGACTTCATCTCTAACTAGAAAAGAAAAGAAAGAAAAGAAAAGACAAGGCTGGAACATGATTCATAGTAGGTTACTAGGTTGCCAAAACTGAGCAAAGCAAGCAATTTGAATTCTAGGCTCCTGAGTTCAAGCTCTGGTACCAAGAAAGGCAGGAATTCAGCCATAATCTAACATTTTAAATTCACTATTGTTAGGATATAATTTTCTATAGCTCTGTTATACACAGACATATATGTTGATAATTTGTATCTTAGTATTTATTTCCTTTATACAAATTCACAATTTCCAATTTTAATGTCACCTACCTGTGTTTATTCCTGATTGGACTATCACATTTTAAGGATCTTTTGCCTTCCCCAATCAAAAACTAGCAGTTGGCCAATGATAGATCTATTAATCTCTTTCTTTGGGGACTTTGGGTCTTGACAAAGTAAAAAAAGAATACAAGTGATGGAAATAGGGTCTATAAAATATTGGAGGGTTGTTTTTCTCAACAGACAAGATGTGAAAAGATGGTCAAGTGGTTCCTTGCCCATTTAGCCTCAGTGCTTATTTCTTGATTGTCAAACTCAGCCAAAGCTGCTTTTTTCTGCTTACAATTAAAGAGCCCCAACTGACACTGAACAGACATTTAATAAGTTGTTTATTTCACATCCTTATTCTGTGACTGTAACATTTATATATATGCATATCGTGATAAACTATTTCAGTACATATTATTATACATAAATATTTACAACCTTGAATTTTAGATTAAATGTCTAGGAGTAGCTGCTAAGTACAATGGGCTCATTTCTAAAATCTTTTTTATTCATATTACCCAGTCATCCAGAAATTATGTCAATTATAAGAATGCCAACTTCTTTATACACTTTCAAATTATTCTTACTGCCAAATTGTTTTTTTAAGTCATAAATATGAAGTTCCTAATTACTAGTAAGTTAAAAATATTCATCTAACTTGTGTTAATTAAAATGTGTTACATGAATAATTTCTTGTACATATTTTCTCAACATTATTCTATTGTTCAGTGTGTTTTTACATTATTTGTTTGTAAGAGACCTTTATATGTTAAACATATTAACTTTTAAATTTTAGCATATTGTAAATATTTATTTTTTCCAGTTGACTTAATATTTTAATTTCTTTTAATGATGCAGAAATTTAATATTTTAAAATAGAATTTATCTTTCTCTTTCTGATTATATCATTTTAAAATTATCTTTGCTTAAAATCAAAACAACTCTAAGATTCCACCTTACTCCAGTTAGAATGGTTATGATCAAGAAATATAATTACAACAGATGCTGGAGGGGATGTGGCCAGGAGGGATCACTACTACACTGTTGGTAGAAGTGCATACTCGTTCAACCACTATGGAAAGCAGTATGGCAGTGCCTCAAAAGACTAAACATAGAACTCCCCTATGACCCAGCAATTCCACTACTTGGCATTCACCTAATCATCCAGAAACAAGGGCATACTAAAGCCACTAGCACAACAGTGTTCACTGCGGCACTATTTACTGTAGCAAAGATATGGAACCAACTTAGATGCCCCTCAGTTGATGACTGGATCAACAAGATGTGTTATTTGTACACAATGGAATTCTATGCTGCTGTCAGAAAGAACATTGCCCCATTTGTTAGGAAATGGAAAGACTTAGAAAAAATCATATTAAGTGAAGTAAGTCAGACTCAAAGGGACATAGGCTCAATGGTTTCCCTCATTGGTCATAATCAGTACAAACCTTGGGCTTTCCTAGCAGAGACTTACAATAGAACAAAACCTAGATACATAAGGCCATATAGTATGACACTAAATGAAAGGACCTCCAGGATATAGAAACAAAAGCCATATAATGAGTGATTGTTGTCCTTAATGTACTATGTTATTTCTCATCTCTTTTGCTGTCCCTTGGTTATTTCATATTGTTACAGTATTTCACCTTGTTATCTGATATATTGTATATATGCTTATTTGGTTATTTGAAATAGAATAGGGAAGGGGGGAAAACAAGATAGAGGCGGGGGACTAAGACATGAGAAAGGCTATCAATGTTTGTGAAATAATACATCTTCTATCTGGTGAATGTAATGTAGTCCTTGTAATAATTACAATAAAAATATATGGAAAAATTATCTTTGCTTTGTAATTATTTTATTATACCACATGAAGAAATCATTTCACTTTATTGCTTAATCCATAGTTAACTTAATACCCCAATGCATATCAACTGATTACATATTAATAATGTGTTTCAAAAATATCTTAGCTTCCAACTCAACATACCTCCTTTGTCACTCATTTCATAGTACCTTGTTGGACAAATGAGGTCCAGACACTAGAAGCATTAGAATGATCTGGGAGTTTATGAGAAATATAGAATTTTCAGCTTCAAGGATTAAAATACAAGCTTCAACATTTGCATTTGAGTTAAGAAGCATCAGGTAATTCTCATTTTTTCATATTATTTACCTCTAAACTATTTCTTTTCTTATAAGTTTGTATTTTTCTCTCTATTCCTTTTCCTTGTCTTTTCCTTCATTCTTCTCCTTCTCCTTTCCTCCTCTTTTTTATTTATTCTCCTTCTCCTTCTCTTTCTTCTTCTTCTTGTTGTTGAGTGAGCTTCCTATTCAAGCTTAGGCTGATTGGGTAGTTAGTATGTAGCCCAGGCCAATCTTAAACTTCTGGGATTACAAGTATGAGACACCATTTTGGCTTACTATTTTTAGTCTAAAAAGTATGATTTTTTTTTGTTTACTCTTTGAACTGATCATTATAGTTATGTGCTTAAGTTACAGAAAAGATTTCTTTGGGTATTTTTGCTTGTTTTCTTGTTTTTGGAACTGCTTTGACACGGCATAGTTTCTTTAATTTGCTCTAAACATTTGTGTCAATTCTTCACACAATAAAGGGTGTATAATCTTGAAAGATAAATTTCTCCAGAAATGACTCTAGCTATCAACATTTTTGAAGAAAAGTTTGTACATCATGGAGACAATTTGGACATTCTTGCAAAAGTTTATGTTTGTTGATTTTGTGGGCCTTCTTTAAACTCTCTGGAATGTATATTAGTAACTTCTTTTCATGGATAATTTGCTTAGATTTTTTTTCAGTTAGGCTTATATGTATATTTTATTCTTTTGCAACTTAGTCTTTCATTGAATAAATATAATGATTTCATTTTAATTTAAACATTTTATTTAAATCTTTAATATAACTCATATTTTATATTCCAGTCTTTTGTTTTGACATATAACTGACAAAAATTATATAAAGCATACAATGTGATGGTTTTGTGTATATATACAGTGCAATGATGACTAAAATCAGACTATTTTTCCCATCATTTTATATATTTCCCCCATTTTCTTTTTTTCTGTTTTCTTTTGATTAGAGTTTTTAAGACATACTCAGTAAATTTTAAATATATGATATTTAATTTTTAAGTATATTTAGGATATTGCAATGTGTACATTCTCAAGACTCATTCAAATTAGAATATAATCTGTAACCCTTTGGATGGTTTCATTGATGAATCCCTTCAAATACTTAACAGGGAATTAACTTCAACACTTATCAAACTTTTCAAAGTATGTGACAATTTTGAACTCATTTTTCTAGTATCTTGCTGTTTTTCCTGTAATTCATTTCCTAGGGCTGTGTTCTGTTGTTCATAACCAGGAAATGTAATCAGTATAATAGCCTTTAAAACTATTTTCAAATGATTAACATGCATGGATTGCACAAAACAAGGCCTCTATTGCCTTTGAAACCATCCATGATCTCAGTCTTCTCCCTGCCATGCTTGTACAACATCTTTCTTTCCTGTAATAATCATGCTGGTCCTCTTTCAGACCATATTCTGTGCTGCTGGGGAAGAGTCTGAGACTCTTTCATTACGCTTGTAACACTATACTTGAATCTTTCCACTGGTTTCTTGGTCTTTAGATAAGGCCCACACGTTTGCATAGCTTGTTTTACTTCTATACCAGTTTCATTTTTGACCATTCTTGTTCCAATCTCACTTACACAAACAAGGAATCTTTCAAATGAATCATGTTCCTGTACTCACTGGACAATTACTTGGAATTCATTCTTATTCATTCAATGCCTTACCATTTGAGAAAGTCTTTTACCTAATCAATCTCAAATCATACTTAAAGTTCATCCTACTTCTGAATTCTCAATAAACCCATTTCCTTCATTGCAAACTTCTGTTTTGTCATAAGAGCCCTTGGGGCTCCTTTGAAACTATATACTCACTAGTGTTATTTTGTTTGTCACTGTTTCTAGTCTGTAAGCTCTAGGTGATCAAGAATTATACATATATATACATATGTATATATATGTATGTGCATATATATCCTTTAGCTTTCTGTTTCATGCTGTTTGCTAGCATGGTGCCTGGAAATTAATAAATAGTCTATTAATATTTTAAACTAAAATATGCATGAGATAATTTACAGAATGTGACTTAGACTTAGAAGGCTATTATTACTCATACATTTCTAAGTTAAATATTTATAGTGTAATTCCTCTGTGTTATTCTACCTTGTTCAACTGTGGTTTATCAATAGATTTCTGGAAGCTAAATTTTCCCTGTCACTCATGCTTCTATATTCTTTCTTGCATATTCTTCAAGAAGTAATGTTTTGTTATCTGAATTGCATTGAAGTTGATCAATGTAAAGGCAGGCATCTCACATCATTCCAAAGATTTCTAGAATTATCTCCACTCAAGAAAATGCTTATCTGAGACCCCCAAAAAAGGTGGGATGGGGGTAGGGATGAGAAGCCTTCCTACGGAAGATTCTTCATCCAAGATTGACCTATAAAATATTCTCTCTCTTATCCCTTGAATTTTCCTTAGTCATAAGTTTCTCGTTCAACTTTCAATTATATCATATGACAAACATCTAATGGTGAAAAATAAAAATGAATGGCTGCTTCCATATCACACACTGTTCTTTTGGAAAGATCACTTAAAATATCAAGCTTCTCTCAGCTCAATTATCAGTTGTTCTGAAAGTTTCTTTTGAGTCATTTATCTCTGCAATCATTGTTTTGATACATACGTTGGTATTTAGACAGGTTAGACAGATGGGCAACATTTAAAAAAACACTCACATACATAAAAATGCATTCAGTATGCTCCTACTAAATTATTTATGATAAAGGAGACAAATTCAATGTGTTCATTTCTTAAATAACTTTAAAGAATTCATGTTTAATTAAAAGTGATCTATAAATCATGCTGTTTGCTAGCCCTATTGACTGTGCTGCTCCCATTCTGCCAAACTTAATATAAAATTAATTGTTAATTTTCAGACCAGTAGTCAGCTTTTCACCGAGACATATGTTGATGGTTTAGACAAGAGTCAGAGAAATAGTAAACTTTGTAATTGAGGGCTCTCTATTGTGATTCGTGTTATTGAATACTATTGTAGTGCAGAAATTTTCCTCCTATGTACTAAAAATAATGTTTTATAATAAATGTTCATGTTTATAATTCAAGTCTATTCCATATTCAGTTGAATGGTTACTATTTTAGAAACGTGCAGTTGTTATTAAGAATAGAGTGACCTTGTAGGGTGGCAGAGTATGATTTATCCTTTGCACAATCACACACACACAATACTGGTCTAATCTGAACCTTTCTCACTTTGTAGTACTAAAAGACCTCTGGGTTAGTCTGACCTCACATAAACAAATATAGTATTTCTGCAGCCATACACATGCCTAGTCTGAGCAAAACTTTAAGCTGAAATAGCTTCCAACTCCAAACTAAGTGATGATTAACTGAAGGAGAACTTGGCTCTATCACCAGAAAGGTTAACGTGACCTCGAATGACAAAATGATATACCTTGCATTGTATGCATTTCATGTGCTCTGTGACCGCTGTTATTTCACTTTTTCCAGGCTAGTTTGATCAGAAAACGTTTCTGTGGTATTACTCTCTTTGAACAGGACTCTCTAGCCTTATTAATTAGCTTTTTTTTTCTCTTCTCTTCTCTTCTCTTCTCTTCTCTTCTCTCTCTCCCTCCTTCCCTTTCTCTTTCTCTCTCTTTCTCTCTGATGAATTTAATGCCCTTTTCTATACTGAATTAAAAGCTTGTTTTCTATTATTTTTACCCCACATGTGAGAATGACACATTCATATAGCATCTCCCCAGCAAATTTCTGCTTGTGAGCGATGCTGAAGAATTTTGTCACCCTGTTCAAATTCATCCCAGCCTTGGTCTTCTTCTCAAATCCATGACCTGGAAAAACTTCTGTCCACCTTACATTTTCCATTGCTCTGTTTTCAGCTACTCAACGCAAATGACATTGTTTTTTTTTTTTAATTGTACCTCATTATCATGATGGACAAAGCCTTCCACTCTGCAACACTACCTTAATTGCAAACAATGAGGATATCTTCTCTTCTTGGAAATATACTTTTCATTCTCCCATTTATGAGTCATATGGAAGTCAAGTTGGAGCATAAATGACAATCTCACGGTTCAATCTATTGATTTAAAGGAAATAATGAGTAATGTTTAGGAAACTATTTTAGCAGCAAATTACATGTAGTCCATGTCACAAATAATATGTCATGAAATTAGTTAAATATTACTAGAGTCAGATTTAATCCTATTTATTTATTAAGGCCAACTCAAATGTATTGTAATTCAGGCTATATTCATTTCTTTATTCATCCCTTTAACATTATCCATTGCCTATGGCCAGACATTGCCCAAGATGTTGGAAATATAAAGACAGATGTAACCTCCCTGTCCACAGTTAGAGTGATACACCCCTTGTTTCTTTGTGACAGGTATTTTTGCATATTTGAGCTGAACTGATATTAGTGCTACAAGTATCTGTAAGATACAGCATGGCAGTTCCTATCTCCAATGTAGCCAAACATACATGAAAACCAGCAGTCAGATGTAATTTGTTTTCAGGAGAAAAATATCATCCATTTGTTAATTTAAAATACACAACCCCTGTGGAATACTACTGAAAATCGTGCAAGAGTCAAAACTGCAAACAATTTGGGAAAGATGGCAAAGGGTAAACCCAAACAGAAAAAAACATAGAACCAATGTCCTTGTTAACATATCCTCCAAAGATTACATGTATTGCCCACTTTCAATAGCATCCTTTTAAACTTATTTTACTCTAGCATCTGATCTGTATGAAACTTATTTAGTGCCATTCATTGTTTCCTAGTTTTTAAGTACAAACTAACAAACAAAAAGCCTTTTAAGTCTATTATTTCATAGATAGAATATTGATGATCAGGGCTCCCAGTCATTAGTAAACAGGGTAGGTCTGATTACTCTTTTTGATGGTATGCGTGTCTGCCATGTTAGGTAAATGCTCTAACTTTGAATGATATCACCAACACTGCATTCACATGTTTTGATTTTTTTCTTCTTTTGTCTTTGATGCTTGGTTTTCCTGATGGCCACCCCATTTTTCTTTGGTCAGTCTAGATCAGTTTCTCTGGTTTCAGGGGAGCTACACTGAACAATTGCAGCAGGCACTATTTACTTCACCGTCTTCAATGGTATCCCTAGATACCAGGCATGGCCTGTTATGTTCCTAATTACTCTCAAATCTACTGAGGAGATTTTAAAGGACAGAAATAGATCTAGATTGAACTGTATTTCAATAGTTATTAGCAAATCAATTTTCTTAATAGTTTTGAAACATATAGCATTTTTATCTAGTCATTAAATTATTAAATATTTTTGGCTTATTGTTTAATTTATATATCTGTGATCCAGAAGATATTTTGAACACATTCTGATCCAATCACTAGATACATTAAAAAACTTTACTTCTTAGTCAATTTACTTCTATATTCCCACCTTTGAGATTATAGAACTATTTTGAAGATTCTAGAAACATCTAGAATTGTTCAAGTATATCCTAAAAAGTGGAGTCAAAATTCCAAAGACATGTTTTTACGAATAACAAGGAACACAGATAAAACTGTCTTTCTGTAGAGTGAGCCAGGCAGAATAGTGGTTCTCAGAGAAATCCAACATCCCCCCTCTCAAGAGTCTGTGACAATGTTGTTAACTCACATGGGAGACAAGATGTACCTTTGTTAATGTAATTAAGAACTTAGGTAGAAAAATAATTTTTACTAATTCTGAGCTCCATGGTATTACATGAGTTCTTAGGACAGGAAAACTTTCCTATGCTATGGTCAAAGAAACTGCTGACTTTAACAGTAGAAAGAAACAAGTCAGCAATGTGAGTGGCTGACAGGAGAGAAAAACAAAAAAGAACCCTACCTACTGGGGAGACGGAGATTAGAAGGTTCAAGATCAAACCAAGCATGCATAAAAGACTCCTTTTACTTTTTTGGTGGTACTGAGGTTTGAACTTAGGACTTTGTACTCAGTTGGTTTGCTAACTTGGTGAGTACTCTGGCACTTTAAGTCATGCTTTCAGTCCACTACTTTGTGGCAATTTTTGAGATGGAATCTCATTTTCTGTTTTGAGGGGGGTGGCTTCAAGCCACAGTATTCCATACATCACCCTCTTGAGTATCTATGGATACAGATGTAATCTGCTGGCCCCCTTTTCCACCAGGACATTCTAGATACAAGGGAGGCTGAGACTGAGAGGATTGCAGTTTGATGCCAGCATGGTCAAAAGGTCCATAAACTCCACCTCACTGGAAGAAGCTGAACATGGTGCTGCATGCCTGTCATTCCAGCTATGACAGGAAGCCTAAAATAGGTGGATCATAATCCAAGGGTGCACCTGGATGTAGGCAGGAAGTGAGACCCTATTTCAAAACAACTTAGTGCAAACATAAAAGAGCTGAAGGCATTGATCAGCAGCAGAGTGCCTGCCTAGCAAATGGGAGGCCATGAGTCAAACCTCAAAAACATCTCTCAATGAGAAGGAAAACAGATGCTAATCTAGCTCTTCCAGTAAACAGTGCAGCCTTACCAGCTTCTTGGTTTAAGCCTGGTGGAACTGATGCTAAATTTATAATCCAGAAGAACACACGATAATTTTTATTGAGTTAAGCCACAAAGTTTATAATGATTCATGATAGAAGTCATAGAAATTATAAGCATTGTCCAGTTTTTTTTTGGTCGTTGTTGTTGTTGTTATTAATGATCACTTAATATAAATGAAGAAATAGCCAACTGGTCAATTTGAATATTTGAGAAGCAGTTTCCTTTCCACATTTTAAATGCCAGAGAGTTTAGAGTAGCCTAGACACCCCATAACCCTGTATCATAATTTCTTGATATGATACTGATTAAGCTGATGTATATAAGTGAAATCTCAAGAGGTTAAATATATTCATGTTATTCAAGTACTCAGATGGTCCAGAACTCATTAGTATGTTCTCGTTAACACATGGCCTCTCAGATTTTTCACCTCTCATTGTCCATACATACATACCTGTGAAATGCAAATACATATGGAAGAGGGATGATGACACACCGTTCTATCTGTCTACCTATTTCCTTCTGATGTTCTGCCATTAGGAAATAGGAGCATCTGTATGGCCATCTCAACACAGGAAAGGAACAAAATAATACAGTCTAATCAGGGTAACCTACTGAAGTTTCAACCAAAATTATCTGTCTCTGAGGGTTCTGCATTTCACAAAAAAAGGCGGGGGGAGAATTGAATCAATGATTTGCTGTTTAAAATATGCATATACCAGACACATACAAAGTCAATAATTGAGAGGAAATAGGGATATTAGATGCATGTTGTCCATTAAATCAATGAGCAAGCTTTTGGGGAGCTTCATCAGTCTTCTACTTTTGCTTAGTTATAAGCTGGAATTTTGGTGAACTGGTGGTTTTCTACTGCTGTTACTGTGCAAGGGCTGCTAGAGCAGCCCTGGAAAAGAGCTTTATTTCTTTCCTGTAAATCTTAGCCATCTCAGGCTCTCCAGGTTTCATTCAATCCTGCTTCCAATGGACCAGGGAAAGAATATAATCTTGGGGGAAAAAAGAACATGATCAAGGAGTATTTTCTTAAGATTAATATGTCAGTAATGCCTCGTGGGTTCTAAAAGAAGGCTCTCTTGCTTTTTTTTATTTCTAGTGGGAAATCTAGTTTATTTTTATTAAAATGTAATTGCTATATTGAAGACATGTTCTTAGGAATCGTTGAGACCAGAGTTCGTGTCCTTGTTTGGTTACTTACTGAGTAGTACTATTGATAGAAGTGGCATGTATTTCATTATAAGCTGAACTCTGCAGGGCTGTAGATTTCTGGTGTCTACAGAATATGAAAAGGGTTCAGTGAAGTGAGTAGATGGGCTTGAGGAATTCAATGGAAAGGAAAGGAAAATATTTGTTTGTTTGGGCTATCAGGCAAGTTCAAAGATGGAGACTTTTGTTTCCTGTAACCCTGGAGGACAGCTCTGGTTTCATGTCAAACACCAGGGTTTCATGCAGGATATAAACATTTCCTGCTGGCATGGCTGTTTCTATAATGGTAACCCCATGGATTGTATGCTACTTGTATTGTAATTGTGCCAAGTGTTCCTGTGTTAAAAGTCAGTCTGGTTTTGCAGCTGCTTTGGGTTTAAAAAAAAAAAAAAAAGGAAAGAAAAGAAAAAAAAAACTGGCCTTCCAGCAGTTCAAGGAACTTAAAGTTACCCTTAGGAAAACATTTATCAGTGGTTATCATCTCAGAGGAACATCGTGGAATTGTCTGAAATGACGTAGGAAATGTGTGTGTGTGTGTGTGCGCGTGTGCGCGCGCACACACACACATGTGGGTGCCCTCATACTTGTGTGCATGTTGCACACTCCCCACAGTAGTGTGTAGTTAATGCTCATGATCATTAATTTTAAGAGGGCTATTGAATGCATATAGAACTTTACCGAGATTTGTTTAATAATGTATTCCCACACCTGCTAAGGTAAAAATGAGCAGGACTGAAAAGTTGAAATAGTGAATCTTAATTTCCCTTTGACTTACAGTAAATTTAATGATGGCATCTTCATTTCTGATTAATCTTGGCAATATTTCACAATGCTTTAGCCTTTTTAAAAATTCTTTCCCTCTGGTCTTTATGTCAAGTTGTTATTGATTTACAAACAAATACTTAAATGCAAGAAAGATAAAGAGACTGACTTAAAGCAATTCTGTGGTGTTGAGGAAAAAAAAACTCACTTTGAGAGCCAGAGAGCCCCTCCCCGCTTAATGGATCTATTTATACATTGCTTTTTATACTTTAGATACTCTTCAGTTGAGGGTACCCTGTAATCTCTTATAGATATCACATCTCAGGCCCTAAAAGATAACAGGAGCTACCTTTAATAAAATCATTTTAGTGTCTTCTCTGCAAACTAGAGAAGTTGACAAGGAGAGTTATGTTTTATCTTTGATAAAAGCAGCCAGAAATGGCAGAACAAATGGAAGAGATTTTAGAAATACTTGAAAAGGCAAACATTCCATGCCTAATAAGATATTCTGTGCACATCTTTACCTAGAGGGAAAGTGAAGAAAGAAGACCTACTACAAATATCACAAGTGTCGGTAGACTAACTTGAATGGTATAAGTTGTTATTAAATACACCGTCAGCATCTTATATTTAACGAAGTACTCCTGGTTCACAATTTTGTTATTCTTTGTTGGCATCTTCCAAATATATATACATGTCAACCCATAATCCAATTCAAGAATGTCAAACAGATTTGACAGAACTATATAGGCTTATCTATTTCCCAGTCTGAAACTTCAAAGTTGTTTGGAAAATATATAATAAAAATAAAAATTTGATAATTATACCCTTCCTTACATGGTCAAAGTAGTAAAAAGATAACCACCATCTAAAAATTAATTCCCGCAGTTCCTTTAGCCTTCAACTAATAGAAATCTATAGTTTTCAGTTTTACGAATCTCCTAGCATTCACTAGCTTCAATGTTGAGGAAATTAAACAATTAATCTTCCTTTTTAATTATATAGGCATGCCAGTCAGTGAAGTAATCAAACTCTACTCATGCTCAGTGGAAGTTATCTCTGCTGAAGGATTAGCTGCCATGTTCAACAATAGCGAAGCTCTTGCTTGCCAATAAAGAGGTTAATTGGCTTCAGAGAAAATACATGTGTAATGCACATAAGCCTAATATTGGTTTTGCCAAGGACCTGTGCAAGGGAAGTTAATGTTTCCTGTTTATTAGCTGTTTTACAACAATCTGCCCTTGACCAATAATTATGCTTACATAGCCGATACTAATATGTGTCAGCTCAACAGCTACTTAACGCGTCCTCTGCACCTGTGTGCAATTGAGTTTGTCATCATTCCTCTTTGGACCACAGTGGAAACCCCAACATCCATGACAGGTTGCTTGTCTAGCAGCTTTAAAACAGTAACTGGAATCATCTGTTCCTTAGGTTGGCCAATAGGCACAGGGGTATTTTCTAATCTCGTGTGTGTGCGCGTAAGTGCGTGTGCGTGTGTGCGTGTGTGTGTGTGTGTGTGTGTGTGTGTGTGTGTGTGTGTGTTTAAGGAAATTCACACAGACGTTCTTCACAGATCCTTTCCAATGATGACTCTGGAATCCCAATAGCATAGAATCACTGGGAACCTGGTAACTTGCCAAGTCTGATCTGTAAGCCCAGATCAAGATGTGCTAGTTTCTGGGTAAATCTTGTGCTTTAAACTTAAGAAAAATAAGTACAAATTGAAAAAAATGTTGAGCAGCAAGACTTTACTGTTCTTAGAACAATTACTAACTGATATTTATTGAAATATAGGAATGTTGGTATTATTTTCCGGATAGCAGTTCTACTTTCTATTTTTGCCACGTCCTCTAAAGCTTCATACAATGATTCCAGTCATAGAAACTTGTAATAAATTTGTGACCCTAACATGGCATGACCTGAGACCTATTTTGTTATCAAATTTTCCAAGCTCACATATAGCATTATACATTAAATAGAAATTTGGGGGGATTACTTAAGAAAATATGGCAATGGAATATAAGTTAATAGTTGCCTGAATGTCTGGCTTTCACCTTATTTGAAGTTTCCCTCCCTCCTCCATAGAATATTTATTACAGGTTGTTCAGACTACCTCAATGTGAGAGCATACTTGTTTTCAAGGTGCTTTTCAAAACCTATCCTCGAAGGAAATCATTTCCATTTGTGGTATGGTTTCCTGATTTTAGAATAAAAAATAAAGGTAAAGATTTTTTAAGTCTCAATAAACAAAACAAAATATTTTTCTAATAAATAGGGCACTTAAAGTTCACAGGTGACATGAAACAAGAAATATTAGTGATGTTGGAGACTTTAAACTTTTTAAAGTGAAGGACTAATTCCACTTGTTAGATATTTTAGATGGCTTTGGGAAATATTCATATGAGTTTCTAAAAACTGATGACCAGAGTAAAGAAGCTAGTAAAAATAGACTGAAGGACAGTCATCAGGCTGATTTTACTTCCCTACATGAGTTTTCAACGACAGCTCTAAACTAGCAACTTTTCAATTAAATCCAATCTGTCACGGTGAAGAAAACTAGCCGACAGGCCTTGCAAAGAGATTTGGCAGGGAGTGGCCAAGTTAGCATTTTTAACGGAAGCTGTATTTTATTTATTTAAACCATTGCATAAGTAGCTCTACATATTTTTATTTTTTAGACATTTATGCCTTTAATTCAAACAGTATACAATTAGACGTTGCAAGCTCAATCCTGGACTCTTCCTGTGTCTATAAGTTCATTTTAGTAGCAGTAAAGCACAGTGGAAAAAGTATTTTTTTTCTTCCCATTTTCTCTCTCTACAGTGTTGGGAGAAATTTTTGTCCTTGAGAATATTAAGTATCTCAATAATCTTTGAGTCCAGCTCATGGTCAGCACTTGAAGAGAACAGTTTGAGACAGCCAGAGCCTCTTAAACCATCCTACCACAAATCTATTATGATATAAAAAGATAAAAAATAATGTAACCCTCCCTGCTTCAAACTGCACAGTTACACTGTGCCAATATTGTACTATAAAGAACCTTTGTTTTCAAGGTTGTTCTTAAGAGCTCTGGAACTGTACATTTCAAGAGACTCTATATTATTAACAAGTTTTATATTATCAAAAAAACATGTTGGGGGGTCATAAATTAATGGCATCAATATCCTCTGGAACTAGGCGGTCTCTGTTTTTAGTTAAAAACATTCTTATTTATATTGGTCTAATAACAAGGACCTTTTTTGGCTCACTACATTTTACCAACTTTCATTGACTCTGTCATTAGTTCAGTAACACACGCATTCATCTCAAGGGACAAGTCGGTCATCTCACGTTCTTCACCTCTTCCTGTTTGTCTTTGTTGCCTGTACTGTTTCTCTCTCTCCCCCACCCCCTCCCTCTTTTTCTCCCTCTCACTATTTTGTGTTGTGACTTGATTGATAAAGCTTGAACTTTCCTGTAAATTAAGGGGCACAGAAGTCCAGACTGGCAGGTAGAATAACTATCT
This sequence comes from Megascapheus bottae, assembly GCF_031878675.1. NCBI lineage: Eukaryota > Metazoa > Chordata > Mammalia > Rodentia > Geomyidae > Megascapheus > Megascapheus bottae. The sequence goes on from NC_143509.1 coordinate 87,454,440, forward strand.
GGTCAGACAGCCTTATAAAGAGGAATATGCCAGTGATCATTACACAAGTAGATATCCCAGAAACATTCACCCATTTAAATTCAGAAACAAATCCAAGATGGGGTTAATTTCCAGTTTTTCTAACCTTTCAGTTTCTGTAAGAATTCTTGGGAAATCAACAAGCTTTTGCTGTTCAGGTGCTGAATATAAAAGAGCATCTGTATTTGCATGAGATATAAATTTCCTTTAGAGACACTCATTGTTTGTTCTCAATTAGTTGCAGAGAGGCAATAATTGCAAGTTTTTTTATAAATAAAATAGTAAAGGCTGGCCCATATGAATGTGTGTTGACCTGTGGATATACTGTGTGGCCTGTAAACTATAAACACAAGTAACTCAGAGGGGGGGAAGGCTGTCTCTACACTGGTAGGCTAGAGTTTAATACAGAGGAAATGGGTCACTTTTCTGAGGCTAACTTGAGCTCCATGACAAACATATAACACAAGGAAATTGCATGCTTTCAGAGCATACTTCGTAAGGCACCATACGCTCTGTTCCAAGAAACCAACATAGGAGTGGGTGAGGCTAAATGCTACTGAGTTGCTAGCAATATTGTGCACATATGGACTGACTGTGTGATGGCGTATATAAATATTCCATCTGCTAATTGCAGTTAGTTATCAGATTGCACTCAGACGGAATGACAGGAGAGGCTTCAGGAACACCATGTAACAGAACATACAGCTGAGATATAGTTTTCAACTCTTGACAAGCTTTTGAGCTCACCCAAACAGCTTTTTCTTTATTCTTTAATTAAGATTAAAATGCTTTAAAATCACCAAATCATTATATTGTCATATATGAGGACCAATGACAAAAGAAAAGGAAATAAAGGAGCTTGAAAATCACTTGTCTCAAAGTTGCTTCATGATATTTTGGAATCCATTGACAATTAAGCATTTAATTTTCCCAAAGCAATACCAAATAAGACCTCCAAAATATTAGATTCCCTATTTCAAGGGGATTTATATACAAATCTCTCATACATGAACTATCTCTAAGATGACAAGTTCAGCTCGTCAAGAAGAGACGTACAATTCCAACTTTTGGCAACTTCTTTTATCTTCCAGTTTTATGGTGTTCTGATCATTCATAGACTCTTTTGGTTTAACTCTACTGTGACTTGGGAAGCAGAATAGTTTAGGGAAATGAATGTGTGGCTTTATACTTATGATATATGGGTTCAAATCTTGATTCAATCTCATTTCCTTTATCTAGTAAATAAGGGGGGGAAAGAAACTAGATGTTAATAGGGGTTAGAAATAAAAAGTGTGTACAGTGCCACAAACCTATGAGGTTCAAAAACAAGTGTGTTATCTTTATCCTTTTATGCCTACATATTTTTATGCACTCATGAAATGAACAATGAAAGAATAAATGGCAGATTCTGTAATAATACACAAGTGAATGAGTAACAGAACTTAACAGTGCCACTAAAAGATAAATGAAGAAGAAAACTATGAATATTTTATTTCTCTAAAATTTTTTAAAATTATTTTTGTGGGTCATGGGACTTGAACTGGCCTGGGAGGTGTCCTTGAGGTCTTCAGCTCAAGACTATTGCCCTACTCTTGAGTCAAGCTGCACTTCCTGTTTGCGAGAGCTTAATTGGAGATAAGAATCTTAGATCCTTGGGCCGGGAGTTTGGCCTAGTGGTTAAAGTGCTTGCCTAGCATGCATGAAGACCCAGGTTCGATTCCTCGGTACCACATATATAGAAAAAAGCCGGAAGTGGTGCTGAGGCTCTCAAGTGGTAGAGCTCTAGCCTTGAGAAAGTCCAAGGACAGTGCTCAGGCCCTGAGCTCAAGCCCAGGACTGGCAAAAAAAAAAAAAAGAATCTTAGGTCCTTTTGTGCCTGGGCTGGCTTTGAACCATGATCCTCAGATCTCAGCCTCCTGAGTAGCTAGGATTATAGACTTGAGCCATCACACTCAGCTATTTCTCTCAGTCTTTTAGGAATATTTTGTTTCCTCTTACATTTCAACTTATTCATCAAATGTGTACTTTTAGCTAACATAGTATCTAAAAACCTGGCCCAGATAATTAGAAAATCAAAATGCACTGAATCACTCAAAAAATGTATATCAGATCAGCAAAGTCTAAATTGGAAAATCTAATTGAACACCTATCCAAACAGAGTTTTATAAACCTTACTTGCAAACTGAAGCAGAAAATCTCTCCTAGGAATAGCCAATTTAATTAAATTTATTAAGTAGTAAGGGCAACATGGGCTTTGTACCTGGATATTTCTTTTTTATTTTTTTAAATTAATGTACACAAACTTAAATCCTCCCCCTCCATTCCTATCACATTTTCAACAACTTGCTTAATCAGCCTGCTTGTAAAAGATGGGAGCCTCCAATATTAATTCTGCTAAGGTGTCCTTAAGACCAGAGAAAAGGAGAGGTCAGCCTTAGCCTGTGGAAATGCTGAGGGAAACACTATCCCTGGTATTGGAAAGAACCTGAATTTAACCTTCATGGAGGTCAAGATGAGGTAGCAGTGGTCATAAGCAATAGCTTGGCTGAGCTCATCAGTCTGTGTAATTTTCTAGAAAAAACATTGTAGTACATCTTGTGTGAGAGCGATTTATTTTTTTGTTGTTGTTGTTAAATTCTGTGGCCCCCAAAGAGGTATAAGTTAGATATACTCTCTAGTATTTTTCAAACATCCTGTTTTTAAAAATACAAAGAATAAGGTAGGGTGAAATATAACAAAATACAACTGCATGGGCAGCCACATGCAGAAAACTAAAAATTGACCCTAGCCTTTCGCCATGCACAAGCATTAACTCAAAATGGATCAAAGACCTCAATATCAGACCTGAAGCCTTGAAATTGTTAAATGATAAAGTAGGAGAGACACTGGAACTCATAGACACAGGCAAAAACTTCCTGAACAGAGAGTCTCAGGGTCACAAAAGATTGGAGAGAGACTCGATATATGGGACTACCTAAAAATCAAAAGTTTCTGCACAGATAAAAGTGTGGCTACTAAAGTAGAAAGACATCCAACCAACTAGGAAAAGATATTTACCAATAATACATCAGACAAATGCTTAATATCCAGTATCTACAGGGAACTCAAGAAACTAATCCCCCCAAACCCAACAAACCAATCACTAAATGGGCAAGGGAACTAAAGAGAGACTTATCAAAAGAAGAGGTTAAAATGTCAGAAAAACATATGAGAAAATGCTCATCATCCATGGTCATAAAGGAAATGCAAATAAAAACAACCCTAAGATACCACCTTACCCCAATTAGAATGGCCAAGATTCTGATCTCAGACAATGACAGATGCTGATGGGGTTGTGAAGCAAGAGGAACCCTACTGCACTGCTGGTGGGATTGTAAGCAAGTTCAGCCACTCTGGAAAGCACTGTGGAGGTTTCTTAAAGAATTGAAAGTAGACATTCCCTACGATGCCATCATACCACTCCTAGCATCTGTCCTGAACATCATAACCCAGGATATGATAAGGACACCTGCTCAGCCATGTTCATCTCTGCACTATTCACAATAGCCAAGAGATGGAAACAACCAGATATCCTACTGCTGATGAATGGATACAGAAAATGTGGTATTCTACATAGCCAATGGAATTCTACATAGCCAACAGACAAGATAAAATAATGGCATTCGCTGGGAAGTGGATGAAGCTAGAGCGAGTCATGTTGAATGAGCTAAGTCAAGACCAAAGGAACAAAATGCACATGGTCTCCTTGATATGTGGATATTAGATCCAAACGGAACTAGAGTGTTGACTCAATACTCAGGTATTCCAGGTTATTGACATAAATTTGGAGAGATAAATGTATCTATATAGACATGTAAGTCTATGATGGGATATATATTATATAGACATATATTTGATATATATTGATATGTATCTATGACATACAAACTCTCAGCTTTATTTTAATTATGTTCTTAAATCTATGTGCCAGTGATTGCATATAGAGATTCCTTTCTTTTTCTTTTTTTTTTTTTGGCCAGTCCTGGGCTTGGGCTCAGGGCCTGAGCACTGTCCTTGGACTTTCTCAAGGCTTAGCACTCTACCACTTGAGCCTCAGCACCACTTCCAGCTTTTTTTTCTATGTATGTGGTACCGGGGAATCGAACCAGGGTCTTCGTGCGTGCTAGGCAAGCACTCCACCACTAGGCCAAACTCCCGGCCCCGAGATTCCTTTCTTGAATATTTGTTTGTAGAACATGACATTTGAAATATGATGTAAATTATGAAATATGATGCAAATAAAACAAAGCAGAAGCATGAAAAAGAATTTACTCATTTTCATGAAGCCTCACCATTTTGTTTTCATGATTTGTGCTTACTCTATCCTAAAGAATTTTACTTACTCAATAATATATAAATATATTACCCTGTATTTCTTGTAGAAGTTTTGACAAAGATGCTAAACAACACTTTAGCTATATTATTTAAATTTTGGCCTATTGTATTTTCATTTACATTCTATTTTTATGTACTATCTTTTAGCTCTTGTATAGAGAATTTCTACCTTCACATGTAAGTTTTGAGTATAATATATCCATCATCAATTTATTCTTTACATTGCAATTTATTCTTGTTTCTGTGTCTTGGCACTTTGATTCTTTACTATAGCTTACTTATTGAGTTTTGGGCCTCCCAAATGCTTAAGAATATTTCTCAATCTACATGTATGCTTTAACTTTACTGCAGTTCAAAATTGTGTGGTCTTAAGGTCCTGTGTAGTAACTGACCAGGATATTGTTTTAGAAGGAAAATAGTTGAACTGGAAATAACTTATTTTTTTCATTTAAGTTACCAGTAGGTGAACTTGTTTAAATATGAAATATAAATTATACAATAACTGAACATAAAATTAACATTTCTCTAGGAACATACATAATCATTCCAAGAATAAGAACTTAATCTGTAAATAGCACAGAACATGATGAATATTTGGAGATTAGCTCATCATGATTCCAAGAAATCAACAAAATGAACTTTTCCAAGTTTAATTTCACATTGAAATTTTTATAAGGTTGAATAATTTTATTCTTGCATCTTTTAGTGGCAATATTACTTACCAAATAAGCTATCTTCTTGTAACTCTTTTTGTGAAAATTTTGAAAAAAACTGGCAGAAAATCTAAACAAATCACTATGACAAGAGTAGAGAGTTAGTCAAACACATTTACTTCATGTCGCCTGCATTAAGATTCTTGCCATGTCAAGAGAAACATTCAAGAAAAATCATTTATCATATAGCTGACAAGTCTGATTTCAATCAAAATAACTTAAAAGATCTGAGAATATATTTCTGTATTCCCCAGAAACTCCAATGATAAACTTAAGATATAGCAAGCAAGAATGACTAATAAGAAGAGAGATGAATTCTCTCCCACAGATCATAAGATTTTTCAATGACAGAATATCTTCTACATTACAAAATAACCAAGAGTACACTTTCAAAGGATGAATCTTTAGAGAATGACTGGCTAATCACAAGCAACAGATAATGACTGAGGAAGACTGGATGAGACAGCAGAGCAGAAAAGAGAGCCTGGGTGCCGTGCTGGTAACAATCTAAAGATGGGTCCCTCTGCCAACTTTTAAATCACTATTGCTTTGCAAATTCCAACCACTGAAGGTTTCAGGACATCTGGAATAGTATATCTTCTTCACATTGATGAAGACTTTATTCTATAGTGATGATTTGCAATGAATTTGATATTCTTCCTTTATACTTTTGTAAACTCATCAGAACATTTCACTGCATCTACATACAACTGGTCAATTTGTTTTTGTTCCATTCTTTTTTTCCCTTTTCTCTGATTTTCTGTAACTTCTGACTTTTTCTATGACCAACCTGATCTTCATATAAATAAGTTACTTAAATGTTATCATCCTCTAGACACTACAATCTGTTCTTTAGTCTTATAACACATCAGCAGATCTATGCAGCTGATGAGAAAACTGAGTTTTAGAGATGACAAATTAGAATAGCCAGCACAGAGTAAATAAAAATATCACATCTTGGATTCAGGTGTTTTTAAAATTCATTCTCTTTTTTTTAAAAATAGATGACTTTCCCTTATCTTTGCATTAAGTAGAGGATAATAAGTGTTGAAAACTAGAGAGCCGGGACCAGCAGTTTGGCCTAGTGGTAGAGTGCTTGCCTAGCATGTACAAAGACCCAGGTTCAATTCATCCATTTCACATACATTGAAAAAGTCAGAAGTGGTGCTGTGGCTCAGGTGGTAGAGTGCAAGCTCTAGAATTTAGAGAACAATGTCTTTATACATCTCTTCAGCCCACCTAGTCAATAATGTACACGAATAATGATAAAATAAAATGTACAGGAAACCATTTTAAAGTGACTATCCACACAAAAAGGTAAAATAGCTCTCTAGTTGTATTATTTTATTTTATTTTACTTTGTGCCAGTCCTGGAGCTTGAACTCAAGGCCTGAGCACTGTCCTTGGATGCTTTTTGCTCAAGGCTAGCACTCTGCCACTTCAGGCACAGTTCCACTTCCAGCTTTTTCTGTGTATTTGGTACCAAAGAACTGAACCCAGGGCTTTGTGCATGCTAGGCAAGCACTCCACCACTAAGCCACTCTCTGGGTCCTGGAAGTTTGTATTTTTAAGCCAGTGAAAGAAAAACAAATACTGTGTGTTCTCACCGTACATGAAAATTACCCAAGTAGATATTATATGAACAATATTTAGGAGGCAAGAAAGAAAGGCTGGGGAGCAGCTACTAACACATATTTGCAAAGGAGAACTAAGCTCTAATGTTTTACATCACACCTAAGCAACTGCAATTCAAACCATTTATCAATTCATCATATATATATATATACATAAAGAACTAAAAGAGGAATTAGAAATTTCTGAACACTGAGAATTGTGAAATGCTTAAGAACATCAAAATTCTGATTATCCTAACTTACTCATTACACATTGTATATATGTACCAAAATTTTATACATCACTCCATATATATGAACAATTTTTACCTATTATATAAAAATAATTTAGCTGACGGGGTAGCAACCACAATGTATGTTAAATATTTTTAGTTTTATTTCATATATCTTTGTTTTATTAAAAGGATGAAAACTCAGAATTCCTGAACTGCTAGTACAAGTAGTGAATCTGGCTTTAGATTCTCTAGTAAATCTATCATCATGATGAACTGAGTTTCAGCAGGTCCTTAGAACTGGGATGACAGAGGAGTAAGTAAAGAAGAAGGGAGAAAGTTTTATCTGTTTGGATGTAGAGATATCCTCAGATACGGTTTAAAAGAAAGCATTCTTTATTGAGATGCAACTTAGCAATCATACAATTAATCCTTTAAAAATGTACAACTAGCAGCTTATTATAGACTTATGCCAACATCACAATACATTTTAGAACATGTTTATTATTTCTATTTTTAGAGGAGTCTGGGATCAAAATTCACTCTTGCTATCTGAGGTTTTCACTTATTGGAACTGTACCATCTAAGCCAGGCCTCTAACCCCTAGAACATACTCATAACCACTAAAAGAAATACTCTATCTTTTAGCCATTACTCTTCCAAGACTTACATACTACCCCATACTATACAAGGTACCAACATACCTTCTATCTCTACAGATTTACCTGTTCTGAATATTTCATTCTAAAATCATCTTCATATATGTGGTCCCTGAATCTTGCTTTTCAACAGCATATTTTGAAGTTTCATTCTTCTTGTAGCATGTGTTGGTACATCCTGTCTTCTTAGTGCCAAATAAGAGGAAAGATGCTATATTTATACATTGATCACTGATTAATACTTGAGTTGTTCCCATTAGGGGCCATTGTGAACAATGCCACCATAAACATTCTGACTGACACTGGAAGTGAGAAAATGTGCTTTCACAGCTTAGTGAAACTCATACCAGCCAATATGCAGTCAGCTTCAAAACCTATTTGATGCAGCTATCAAATGCTAGTCAAGATGCATCTATCCATATGACATGACTATTTCAACAGATTGGAAAATATTACTATTTTGTACAAGCGTAGGATATCATAGTTATTATTATATATTTAATGAATATCACAAATGTGTCATCTGTATTTTAATTCCTTTGCATTGACTTATGGCTTCTTTTTTCCTGATTTTTTTTTTAAATGAGTTTTACCACACTGCAGAGAATCCAATGTAAGGCATTTGTAATTAATTAAACACAAGGATGGAAGAGAATACTTAGGGACAGGCACACTCATTTAGCAATCTGACCTTGATTTTTAGACAAATTGTACTGCAGTTTTATGGAAAGAGTTGATTTAGCACAATGCTCACCTTCAGCTCCTAGGCCTCCTTGTATATGTGTATTAATATGAAACATGTCAATCATACTGTCCTAGATGAAAATATCCTCCCAGTTGATTCACTGTCAACATCTTGATATTCCCAATAAAGTCTCTTTTATAATTAAAATCTAGAGCAGGTGGCTTTTTATATTTTTTCCAAGATCTGTTTTTCTTCGTCTTTCTCTTCTTTAAGTAAATTGAGAGTCCTCATCTAGCAATCACAATCTGCTGCCTGGTGAAAGATTTCTATGTGGCCAGTGCTCCTTATCCCTTTGACTTGTTTCCTTTGGAAATTGTTGACCTCATATGAGTAAAAGAGAGACAGATGAATACAATGGGTCTTGTCTGGCCAAGGTCTGAATTGTGGAAGTGAATGTACCTGTCAATGATTTGGTTGTCCTTTTACATTTTTTCAAGAAAATTAGATTGGGGGAAAATGGGGGCAGAAAGGATGATTTATCTTTGTAGGTTTTGTGCTTTTAGAAATGGTTATGTATCTCTTGCAGATGACAAACAGGAGAGGGCCCATACTGCAGGAAGTGCTATCTGTTAATTAAAAAAATAAGCAGAATCAAAAGAGCTATTTTTAAGCTGGGTTTGAATTCCATTATATTCTTACTTATGAAGTTTCCATCCTAGTTATTTTAATGTTTTATTAATCTAACTTCTTAAAATATCATTTTTCAATCACACCACTGGAAAAATAAAATCTGAAAATTTGTTTTCTTTTTGTTAGGAGATGGTGTGCTCTTAACACTATGGGTCAACATGACCTTAACTTTAGTTTTATTATATAATATCTACAATGTGGTTTTATCAGTTCATCTTATTCTCTTGTGTATATCTAATTTTTAATAATCACTGTAGAGCCATGGACTTTAACCCTTTGTAAAAGAAAATTAAATTATAAATCCTTGATACTCGTTTACTTCCATTTCTTCTGAATTAAAATTACCAAAAAAATCATTTTTGTGGAGGAGAAAGAAGGATAGAAATGAAGAAATTAATTAATAATCAGTAATATTAATTGAGATTCAGTGGTCACCTCAACTTCAAATAAAAAGAATATGTTATAATCATAATATATTATAATGCTGCTAAGGAAACAACTTGAATTTTCTAAAGGTGAGGCTAAAATACCTGGAAGACTAGTCTGCTTTGGAGATATTTTTAATATGAGTGAGTTGTACTTCAGTGATTCTCTTTGTACAGTCTCCAGACTAACAGCAGAATACATATAACTTCTCTAGACCTTATAACTACCAAACCCAAGGCTCTGGGCATGAAATTTGGCAATGTCTGTGTTAACATCTCTTTAGACATTTGAAGGTTTGAAGGTTCATTGGTTCTCAAACTGGCTTTATAGAAGAATCATGCATAGAACTTTTAAACTAATCAATGCAGAGATTTTACTTGAAGCCACAAAATGACAGTCTTTTGAGGATTAGCCCCAGATATTTACATTCTTGTAGTCCCTTTAGATGATACTAACAGGCAGTTAAGCTAGACTACAGAAAAGCATGGCTCAACCCTACTTGTACCCTATAATCACCAGTAGAGACTACAAAGCAAAAGAATGTCAAGAGTCTCCCAATTCCAGAAACCACTGAATCAGAATCTTAGAAGATTAAGCCTTGTGACTATTTTTAAGAATCTCTATATAAGGATGTTGATGCATTTGGGTTTAGCTAAAGACATTTGAATGGGCTAAATAATCTCTCCAGGTCTATTCTTTTGCTACAATTACATTTAATATACAATGTTCCATTTAGCACATTTTTAACTTAGCTCTTCCCCTACTCCCCTTTTTTTGCCTTTGTACAGCTTGCCACTAGTAGTAATGTGACCCTGGTGTTGACACAGGAGAAGTTGCTACATAAACACTACTAATGAAATAAAAAGAAAAGAGTTAGCACAAGCCAGTTACAAAATGAATTTTCTTTTCCTAAGATATTTGGCCTGGTGAATGGTTCTTTCTTGCTGCAGGAGTCATGTCTACATTTTCAAGAGAGTAAGAACTCATGTAAGATCCCTGATGAGTCTCTGATACCAGAAGGCAAAAGGGGATAATGAACAAATAAAAAGCAATATTCCTACATCCTCCCATATTTGAGATAATGGCTGTGTTAGAGCCAGGAAAAGTACACTGACATGTTTGTTTATTTCACTAGCCTTGAGCAAAAGGAAGCTCAGTGACAGACGGCATCCAGGCCTTGAGTTCAAGCTTCAAGACCTGCACAGCAGAAAAGACACTTTAAAAAGGTACAAATAAAGAATCGGATTTTCTGAGGTTTATTACCGAGTTACAACCATTTATGAATGAGGTAATGAGGCCAGAAGGTCTGATGCATGGCTTTTGCTGAAGTGCTGGAACTAGCACCAAGAAATAGTAAGACTAATTTCTTATTTACTAACACATTGCCCTTTTGAATGATTTACTTTATGCTCAGACATCGTTTTCATTCTTTATTAATTTAGCAATGTTGTTTTGAATACCTTTTTAAACTTCTCATTGTAGTTTATAGATATTCTACTGTAAATATTTTAATTAATCAGATTACTTTATCTAGGCCCCATAATTCGGAGCATTTCTTATAAGATTATGGCAACTGTATAAGACAGGTCCAGGAAAGATGGAGAAACTATGATGTATGATATTTCAGAACTTCTCAGGTCACAATGCTGTAAGACAGAAAACGTAAGATAAATCCAGATGTTTCCCTTCCTATTAATTTATGCTCCTGTGCACCTCAGATCAGCTGTGGTAACAAAACAACCTCACAATCTCAGCAACATAACCCAGTGTTAGTTTGTGCTTTATACGAAGTTCTTGTTGGGAACTCTCCAGAATAATTACTCTGATTGTGGAGGCTTCACAGCATCCCAATGCTATGAAGTGATTTCATAGTTCTGTGAGCTTGCAACAGGAAGGAAAGGTGAAGAAATGTACATCACTTCTCTAATGCTTTGGGTTAGGACGTATTTCATTTCTGCTGCGTGACATACTCCATTACATTCCCAAAGCAAGCCCCATAGGCACACCTAATTACAGGCAGATATTTTCCTGGAAGGAAAAGAGAAACACGTATCTTACTAAAGTTTCCAACATCAATGTCATCAACACACATTCTATTTCAATGTGATAGATACATTGTTGCTTAGCCTTAAAACATTTTTCCTAAGGGCATGGAGAGTGGCATGTGGTTTCTGATATGAAGGATCTGACAGTTTATAAAAAAGAAAGCATTTTATGAAGTCAGAGAGGTAAGGAATATTGGAACTCAAAAGGGAGAAAAGCTATCTTGATTTGGGGAAAGTAGGGAATATTTATGGCATTTATATTGGTCTTTGGAGGGTGAGTAGAATTTTATGGGGCAATACAACCATGAAAGCACCTAATAAAAAGAAGACATGACAGTATATTAGGATGCTTTGCTTGTCACATACCAACTAATGACAGGTCACATGAGACATCTCCCCCCTTTCCACTGGAAAAGCAAGGCTCCCCACAAAGTGGTTGAGAGGGGGTATCTGTTCCAGGGTCTAGTAAGGCAGAAAGATTGATGAGATCACTGCCAAGTAACTACTTGTTCTGCATGGTTCTTGCTTTCACACTCCACTGATATATTTTTTTTAGCATGATTACCACAAAACGCATATTAAAATATTCATTCACATTTCCTTCAGAAGTTGCTAGTTTTGGAAAATGTATACTAGCCGTAGGATGATTCTCAGACTCTGCAAATAGCTAAGCACAGAATTCTCCCCCAAATATTGACTCATTTAGGGGCGTGGAAGCCACAGAAGTGTAGAGGATACTCAATTCCTCATTAAGTAAGCCAGAGACAAATTAAGTCAAAAGGACTGGATCCCTTACCTACTTTGAAAGTCATTAGATCATATCACTGGGATAAAATAGCTCATGTACTAAAGCTAAAAAATGTAATGGAAACTCTAAATTTAGAAACGATAGTAACAAACTTATTATTCAGGAACAGGGATTTTTTTTTAACTAACCCCAAATCTCAGCTTCAAAACGATGGAGGCTCTGTATCACCATACATGTGCATATTACAGGTACATGGTCAACTGCTAAAAAATTCTGAACAAATCAAGCCTAAAAGTGTGATCATGAGCAGGAGAGAAATCAAAAGTCTTATGTCAGCAGCACTATTTTTTAAAGTCTTTTTTAAATTATTTTTTTTTAAATGTTGTGGCCATTTAGGGGAAAAGACTCAACTCAGCCATAAAACTGTTTGCTCAGCTCAGGTGGTAGGTTTTCGTCTGTCATACCCATCTCACATAACCTTGGAACCAGTCTTTCTCTGTACATTTGCCAATTTCCGTTATTTGTGGAAATATTTGTTGAGACTTTATAGAGTCTCATTCCATTCCGATCCTTTTGAAAGCACTGAAACCCTGTATGTTTGTTCAAAAACTCAGATCTGTCTATAACTCACTACGGCGAATCTATTTTTCCATTTGTCACTCCTAGTTAATATTTTATACTTCTGTCACATATACATGATTCTCAGCATCTCATAGTATCATTCTTTGCTTGCCAACTTGATCTAAATATGTTATATATTGATGTGACACACTATGTATCATTAGGAATTGTGGGGCGTTTTCCCCTCCATAATGTGTTTTTGAAACATCCATCTTCATGCTGATGTGGTTTCCTTGGAAAATATTTCAAATGCATTGCAAATCTGATTTATAGCTCACTTTCAAGAGGCAGAATTTTTATTTTTAGTTTATTTTTCTTCTTTCTCTTCATTTACCCTGTCTTCATTTATTAACTCAAGAAATATTTATTAAGAAATAACCAGTAGTTACAAAAGCCCTTGATACTAGGAAAATAGCAGTGAATGATAGATTTTTTTTTCTTTTTTGCCAGTCCTGGGGCTTGAACTCAGAAACTGAGCACTGTTGCTGGGAGAAGCCTACGCTAAAAAAGTATAATTTCATGAGCCAGCAAGAAACAGTAGATATTATTTTTTATTAAGCCTGGATTATATCACCACAGGATAAATGTACTTGGGAAAGATAACAGAAATAAACTCCAGATCACATCAATATTTGGAGACCAGAGCCCAATTATGCAGCATAGACAAGATATTTTTCCTGTCCTATGGTAAGACCATGGTTTTAGATCTTAGTTGCACAATGGCCTGAGTGCATTCTCAAATTTAGATTAAATGCTTGTGGCCCAAACAATGATAGTGATATTTTTAAGCCTTCCGCTTGATCCTGACTTAGGTCAGCCTAGATTGTCTTTGTAAACCTCAGATCATCTGATAGAATCATTGTTAGGTGATTCTACTCATGCCTACTCATGGCTCTAATGCAATAATCACTTTTCATCAGCTTCCACTGATAGACATGGAAATATCGGTTCATCCAGTTTGTGGATCCTGACTATGTATTTTTAACCTTTTATTTTATCCATGTATGTGCTTAAATCATAAGGGCTGTGAGAGAATAAATTTATGACTCTTGACTCTTAACCACCCGTACCATATCCTTTGAAAAGTGTTCAGTACAGTTGGCTTTTCTCATTTACTAAGGATTTCTCTGACATTGCATTTCATTCCACTACACTATTATGCTATTCTCCTATCTATCCTTTTATTTCTCTGGCCTTTGTCAATTCATCCTTCGATCTCCAAGCTCTAATGTGGAAATTGCTAATCCCTAAGTACCCCTCTTCATAGTCTATGAATCACTCTTCATACTCTCTCTGTCTCATTTCATTTCATGTTTAAACGTATTACGTATTCATGACTCTCTGCCTGACCTTTAAGTTCTACACTTGTGTAATAAATGGTGTGTACACTTGGCTCCCCAGATTCAATTGCCTCTCTCTAATGTTCCTGACTTGAGCATTCACCCAATAGTTTGAGACGGGTACAAGCATCTTCTTTGTTACTTTCTTATCTTTCATTTCCACATACCTATCTCCACCAAATCTTGTCAATTCAATCTCCAAAATACAGGCTATACCCATCATTTTGTGAAATTACTCACCAGGCAAGGACTAGAGGTTCATGAAACATGAACTTAGTGGAATGCCAGCAGAAGAGGCTCACCATCACTGGTGAGACAAGATATAGTTATTATGACTAATTCTCTTATTTTCAAGTAGAACAATAAACTCTTGGAATACATATCAATGATACTTTGACCTATTCACTGTCTGTAATAAAAACCAGTTAAAGTATCTTACCCAAATTCCCTATGACTCAACAACAGACTTAGTTGCCATTTCTGATTCAGTCCATTGTATTGGCAGCCATTCAAAACTGGATTCTGATACAAGCTAGGACTGGTGCCATACAGTCTTTTCACATCTGTCCTTTCCTGAGAAATGAAGATAAACATTGGTTGGTAGAAATATTCAGCTCTGTAGTGGTAGTGTAAATTTAGCTCGACAGTGTAAACATGGTTTTACTTATAAAACCCTGATCTTAAACAAGGAAATTAACAAATAGCCTAGTGTAAATGCAACTTGGGCTAAAATAATGCAGTTACTTGTGGTTAATGGTATTTGTGTATTTGTGCTAACTCTGCAATTTTGAAAGCAAACTTCGGGGAAATCAATGGCCTATTGCCATCTCTACTTCACCTTGCACAAACCAATGGAGTATTGGTTTCAGACCTGTTCTGCTACACACTTCAAAAATTTCAAATTATAATTTTGTTTGGAGAATCAAAAATCATGATATTTCTTTTTTTTCTTGTAGTTTTTTGTGTTCTTTTCCATATATTTTTATTGTAATTAATAAAAGGATTACATTATATTCACCAGATAGAAGGTGCATTACTTCACAAACATTGATACCTTTTCACATATCTTGGTCCCCGTTTCCCTCCCCACACCCCAGCTTCTCATCTTGTTTTCCCCCTTCCCTATCCTATTCAAATAATCAAATAAGCATATATACAATATATGAGATAGCAAGGTGAAATACTATAACAATATGAGATAACCAAGGGACAGCAAAAGAGATGAGAGATAACATAGTACATTAAGGACAATAATCATTCATTATATGGCTTTTGTTTCTATATCCTGGAGGTCCTTTCATTTAGTGTCATACTATATGGCCTTATGTATTTAGGTTTTGCTCTATTGTAAATCTCTGCCAGGAGAGCCCAAGGTTTATACTGATTATGACAAATGAGGGAAACCATTGAGCCTATGATCCTCTGAGTCTGGCTTACCTCACTTAATATGAAGAATCATGATGTTTCTGTAAGCAAAACTCACATAAAATATGATAAAACATTGCTTTTAGATCTCTGAAGAACTTAATAATTATAAGGAACAAAATTAAGTAAGGTCTTTGATGACTAAAATGCTGTCTACACGGTAGAATTATATTTCTAAGTTAAAGCTCAAAATTTTCTGTTTACCTCAGTTGAATCCTATTATTATTCTATGTAGATTCTTGCAATTAAATTGCAATTAATAGAAAACTAAGAGAGTAAGAGTTTTTATTTTTTCAACACAGAGAATAAAATCTTGAATAAATAATATTTATTATAGGAATGAGACTAAGTAACTTTTATAATAAAGGTAATAAATCAAACTACTTTAACCAATACAGGATTACATAAGGCTATATGCTCAATTGCCATACCACTACTGGATATTGGCAAAAAGAACCACTGAAATTCTTTCTATTGCCATCTATATAATTTTGGCTACACATGTTTAAATCATATAATGTGGGTATCCTGGGTTAAAGGCACAGACTATGGATTTAGAGAGATCTACTCTAAGTCCCATCTCAGTTACTTCTTTACCACTGAACAAATTATTTAAAACTCTTAAGTCTCTGTCAATATATCTACAAAGCTGCAATAATTCTGTCTAAGAAGCTTACTGTTAGCATTCATGTAGACAATACATTAAAATTTCTAAGCATAGCTCTTAGCACTCAGGAAATTGATAAAATATAATTAATGATACAGATGTAACCTGTTACTTTATATTTATAAATTTCATAAAAGGAAGCATAAAATGTAATTTACTAATTTTATATGTTGGTACATTTACATTATTTTAATAGTAATAATGTCAATGGCAAACATCCATTGGTCTCTGTATGTTTCTTGTGAATTCTGTAACAAATTACCACAACCTAGATGACTTGAAATAACAAAAATCTATCCTCTGAGAGGTTTGATGGTCAGAAGTCTCAAATCAAAACATTTTCAGGGCTGTACTTCTCCTGGAGCATCTAGAAAATCATTCCTTCCAGGTTCTGGCAGGTGACTGCTTGCATTCTTTGATTTGCTATGGTATCATTACAATTTTTTGTCTCCAGGTGATGTTAGCTCCTTCTTTTCACAGTCAAATAACCTCTTACCTTTGAGTTATGAGGGCCCTTGTCACAGATATTAGGATCTGCTGGATAATCCCAGAGTGATCACCTCATCTAAAGAATCTTCATTTAATCTCATCTACACAAACTCCCCAAATAAGGTAGCATTTGCACACTCTAGAAATTATGACATAAAGAATACACCTTTTCTAAAACACCATTTTCACTCTTAGCCTCCAAATTCAAGAGACAGTGGTTAACATACATGGGATATAGCTTTAACTTTATGTGAAAATGCAATCAGCACATGAAATATCCTCAATAAAAAAATTTATACCATGCGAAGGGGAGAAAGATATACTGACAAATTTAATCAGGACAGCCAAGGAGAGAGTCAGGGAAAAGTAGCATATGAGGTAAATCCTGATAAATAAGTAGGTGTTTACTTAAAAAGGAGAAAG
Source organism: Megascapheus bottae (assembly GCF_031878675.1). Classification (NCBI taxonomy): domain Eukaryota; kingdom Metazoa; phylum Chordata; class Mammalia; order Rodentia; family Geomyidae; genus Megascapheus; species Megascapheus bottae. Next base: position 87,471,609 of record NC_143509.1, read on the forward strand.
AAGGATATACTTTCAAATCTCAGGAGACACTTCCAAATACCAAAAAAGATGTGTGAGCTGATATTAGGTTGGTGGCTGGAATATTGAGTTGGGCTGAATCAGATTGAATCTTAGATGACAACAAGAAGAGTTTGAAATACATTTGTAGTCAACATAAAACTCCTGATACTTTTTTGTGCAGCCAAAGAACGGTATTTTCTCTGCTTCTTGTGGAGACCTGAAAAGTAAAGGGGCTGTATAGAAACTTGGGGGCCCAGGAGAAGGACTTGGGTGTAGGTGATGGAGATGTTAGGCCTTGACAGTAAGGACCAAGAGGAAAACAAAAATATAGAAATCCCTTTGATCTGGGTAAATGGATAGCACCAATAATAGAAAGCTGAATTCTAGATATAAATGTTTAAGGTACCCACCATGTAAAACCACTGGTCATGATCATAGCTTATCACAGAGCTTCAGACTTGCATTTCATTTTACCTAGTGTCCTCTTTTCCTCTCATTTCAATGTTTCTCTCTTCTCAGCCTCTGTATAATTCATCTGAAAAAGTTCAGTTCATGTTTTATTTTTTAGGAGGTTGTCTCTGATCTACAAAATTTACTTCTGGACCTGGCCAACTTGACTTTAAAGTCTCTTCCAGTTGTCTGTATAGTACTCTTCTTGAAAAATCCTCCAAATGTGAAAACATGACATTTACTTTTGCAATTTTAGCATCTTATATTAAGGTTAGGACCTTAGGAACAATGTGATGTAATTTTGTGAATTTTAAAATTAAAAATAATAGATATTAGTGGTGGATAGGGGTTAAACTCCCATTTGGTGCTGATGTAAGCTCCCACAAGGGTTAGAACACAAGATAAAATGCGATGATAGAAGTGTGAGGATCTTCCTGGCTGCTTACATTGAGTTTTTAACTGGAATCAACTCTTGGGTTTCTTCCTTGGTTGAGTACTTTTCTTTGTTGCAATGTGGTAAAATGACAAGAACAGCTTAATAGGTCACAAATATTCATGTGTTTCAATTTTATTTTCTCTTTTCTATCAACAGCCATTGGAAAGCATTTCTTCCTTTTAGGTAAAAGCAGTAAACCAAATAACTATCTTTATCCTGAGATGTTACTCTAAAGCTTCATGAAAATATAAAGAAGCAGAGAATTAATAAGACAAGTTTAAGTGCAAATATGTGTCCTGGAAATATAAAAACAATATAGCCGTGAATATGATATGCTAAAAAATTGTTATAACTACTTGTCAAATTACAACCCAACCTGCTATAGGAAGCATTGCATGTTATTAAGTTGACACTTCAATGGAACTGCTGGCTGTTTATCTATGTGGTTTTAAAACCCTGAGGTAAAGTTATCAAGGTTTTCTTATACTTTATTCCATGGGAAATAACTCTTAAAAGTTAAATAAGATAAAGTGAATTAAATGAAATCAGTGTTTCAAAATGTAAATCGGTGACATTTAGCATCTGCAATTTTTAATGAGTCAGAATTATGTTTCACAATGTTCTGTTAATTCTGTTATGCATATTAGACCTGGATATGGGGAGAAAAAGCATAGTCTAAAGAAATAAAATAGAAACGAATTAAAAACACAGTCAGGCGTGTGCTAGAATGCCCCATTCCTAGATATGTACTTCTGACAAGTAAAAGGCACAAGTAAGAATGTGTTTTTCAGGACTTTATTATTATTATTATTATTTTAACTATAAAGCATTTATTAAGTAAGAGGAATACCATTTAAAAATAAAACTAAAACATTAAAAACTTCCATTTTAAAAACATACTTTAGTTAAGCAGTAAATAATGCTAGAATCATAAAATAGTATTGTCCTTCAGTTGTTTAGATTGATTAGTAATAGCTTAAAATTTTAGACCTGAGCTTATTCTTGATTTTTTTAATGAGAACATGTTATTACTAAATATACCTCAGTAGAATGATGCTTCCTCTTTCACTTACAGCTCTCAGCCATAATAAATGAAGCAATTAGCTATATCTTTTATAGTTCCATGCTCAGAAGTGTTATTTTCAGGATTATAAAACTGAGAAAGGGTCCATTTGATATTCCTAGGTGATTCTGAAAGATCCTAGCTCAGACACAGCAAAGGCAGTACTCAGAGGAAAATATATAGCTCTGAGTGCCTACAATAACAAATTGGAAAAATCACAAACCAACAATGTAATGTGTCACCTTAAGCTCCTGGAAAAAGAGCAACAAACCAACCCTAATCCCACTAGAAAGAAGCAAATTATTAAAATCAAAGCAGAATTAAATGAATTGGAATCCCAAAAAACTATAGAAAGAATCAACAAAACAAGGAGTAGGTTCTTTGAAAGAATTAACAAAATTGACAAAACCTTAGCAAATCTTACCAAAAAAAGAAGGGAGCATACCAAAATAAACAAAATCACAGACTAAAATGATAATATCATGACAGAAATTACCAAGATCCAGAGTATCATGAGGGAATACTTCTCAAACCTTTACACCAACAAATTTGGGAATCTAGAAGAAATGGATGAATTCCTAGCCAATATTAACATACCCACACTGAACCAAGAAGAACTAACTCAACTAAACAGACCTATTTCAAGCACTGATATAGAAATGGCAATAAGAGAACTTCCACCTAAGAAAAGCCCAGGGCCAGATGGATTCACAGCTGAATTCTATAAGGTCTTCAAAGCACAGCTCAAACCAATACTCCTCAAGCTCTTCAATGAAATTGAAAACAAAGGCTCTTTACCAAACTCATTCTATGAAGCCAGTATAACCCTCATCCCCAAACCAGACAGAGATTCCTCAAAGAAAGAGAATTATAGACTTATTTCTTTGATGGACATCGATGCAAAACTTCTCAACAAAATACTGGCCAACCGTCTACAACAACTCATCAAAAAATTATACACTATGATCAAACAGGTTTCATCACAGGTAGGCAAAGCTGGTTCAACATACGCAAATCAATTAATATAACTCAACACATCAACAGGAGCCAGGACAAAAATCACATGATTGTCTCAATAGATGCAGAAAAGGCATTTGACAAGATCCAACACCCCTTTATGTTAAAAGCTCTGGAGAAACTAGGAATCCATGGAACATTCCTCAATATAATAAAGGCTGTGTATGACAAACCCACAGCTAGTATTACACTTAACAGCGAAAAGCTAAAGCCATTCCCTCTAAAATCAGGAACAAGACAAGGATGCCCACTCTCTCCACTCCTCTCTAACATAGTATTAGAATTCCTAGCCAGTGCAATAAGGCAAGAAGCAAGCATAAAGGGGATCCAAATAGGGAAAGAGGAAGTAAAACTTTCCCTCTTTGCAGATGACATGATCCTGTATTTAAAGAATCCTATAGACTCTACTCCCAAGCTCCTTGAGTTGATTCAAAACTTTGGAAGGGTAGCAGGCTATAAAATTAACCCTCAAAAATCAACTGCCTTCCTCTACGCTAACAGTGAGAGGAATGAAGCAACAATCAGGAAAGCAACTCCTTTTGCAATAGCCTCAAAGAAAATAAAGTACCTAGGAATTAGCTTAACTAAGAATGTAAAGGACCTTTTTCATGAAAACTTTAAAACCCTGAAAAAGGGAATTAAAGCAGAACCTAGGAAATGGATAAAACTCCCATGCTCCTAGATTGGAAGAATCAACATTGTCAAAATGACAATCTTGCCAAGGGCTATCTACAAATTCAACAGAATACCCATCGATATCCCAATGTCATTCTTAAAAAAAATAGAAGAGGCAATTCAAAATTTCATATGGAATAATAAAAGACCCCATATAGCAAAAACATTTCTTAGCAGAAAGAACAGAGCAGGAGGAATTTCAATTCCAAACTTTAGACTCTATTACAGAGCTATAATTCTCAAAACAGCTTGGTACTGGCACAAGAACAGGCCTGAAGACCAATGGAATAGAACTGAGGACCCAGATATTAAACCACAGACCTATGGCCACCTAATCTTTGACAAGGGAGCCAAAAAGATAGAATGGAAGAAAGACAGCCTCTTCAACAAGTTGTGCTGGCAGAACTGGTTAAGCACCTGCAGAAAACTAGCTGGATCCTTCTTTGTCACCCTGCACTAGAATTAACTCCAAATGGATCAAAGACCTGGAGGTAAAAGCCAACACTCTGAAAACTTTACAAGAAGGAATAGGAGATACACTAGATCTCCTTGGCACAGGTCGAAACTTTCTTAATAAGGACCAAGAATCGCAACAAATCAGAGAAAGTCTGGATAAGTGGGACTGCATTAAATTGCAGAGCTTTTGTATGGCAAAGGACATAGCTAGTAAACTAAGCAGGAAGCCTACAGAGTGGGAAAAGATCTTCACTAACCATACAACAGACAAAGGCCTCATATCTAAAATATATCAACAGCTCAAAGAATTGAAAAATCTCCAAAGTAACAACCATCCCATTAAAATATAGGCCAAAGACTTAAAGAGAGTCTTCTCTGAAGAAGAAACAAAAATGGCCTATAGACACATGAAGAAATGCTCAACATCTCTGGTCATAAAAGAAATGCAAATCAAAACAACTCTAAGATTCCACCTCACTCCGCTTAGAATGGCCATGATCAAGAAAACTAATAACAGATGCTGGAGGGGATGTGGCCAGGAGGGATCACTACTACACTGTTGGTGGGAGTGCAAACTCATTCAACCACTATGGAAAGCAGTATGGCAGTTCCTCAAAAGACTAAACATAGAACTTCCCTATGACCCAGCAATTCCACTGCTTGGCATTTACCCAATCATCCAGAAACAAGGACATACTAAATCCACCAGCACAACAATGTTCTTTGCAGCACTATTTACCATAGCAAAGATATGGAACCAACCTAGATGTCCCTCAGTTGATGAGTGGATCAACAATATGTGGTATTTGTACACAATGGAATTCTATGCTGCTGTCAGAAAGAATGACATCACCCCACTTGTTAGGAAATGGAAAGACTTAGAAAAGATCATATTAAGTGAAGTAAGCCAGACTCAAAGGAACTTAGGCTCAATGGTTTCCCTCATTTGTCATAATCAGTAGAAACCTTGGGCTCTCCTAGCAGAGATTTGCAATAGAGCAAAACCTTGATAAAAAGGCTGAATGAAAGGATCTCTAGGATATAGAAATATAAGCCATATAATGAGTGATTGTTTTTCTTAAGGTACTATGTTATCTCTCATCTCTTTTGCTGTCCCTTGGTTATCTCATATTGTTACAGTATCTCACTTTGTTACCTGATATATAGGATATATTTGTATTTGGTTATTTGAAATTGGATAGGGAACAGAGGAAAACAATATGAGGGGTGAGGGTGGGGGGGAGGGAAGTGGGGACCAAGACATGTGAAAGGGTATCAATGTATGTGAATTAATGTACCTTCTATCTGGCAAATATCATGTAACACTTTTACTAATTACAATAAAAAATAAATAAAATAAATAAAAATATTAAAAAAAGAAAAAATGTGAATTATGAAAGTGTCACTGTGACTTAAATTGGTTGAGCATTAGTCTTGAGCTGAGGAACTCAGGGACAGTGCTCAGGCCCAGGGTTCAAGCCCCATGACTAACCCTCCCCCCCAAAAAAAACCCCCACCAAGCCGTGAATTTGTAGATATTAGTGGTGGGTAGGAGATTAGACTCCTATTTGGTGCTGATGTAAACTCCTACAATTATTTAGAACCTATGATAAAATGCAATGATAGAAGTTAACCCTGAATGCCAATGTGGAAGACAGTGCCTGCATCCTCACTGAAGGGATTAAAATGATTTGCTATAGAAGACTTTATACAGTACACTAATAAAGGAGCATTGACAGTTATCTTTGTTTACTGGACAATTAGAAAAGGAAGCTGAAGTCTCAAGAGGGTAGCGTTCTTGATCTATACATAGTGTGTGAGTGTCATTTTCTTTTTCCTAACTGTGGCAATCTACTGTTTGAGTTAAGTGCAATGCTTCAGCCAATGATGGAATAATGAGTACTAGATCAGACTTCTTGTCACCAATGTCTTAAAATGTAGATAAGAGATATGTAATAATTGTTTTTATTTTGAACATGGGCCAAAAAAAAAAAAAACCTGCAAGACTCTGATCTCTGTTGATGGGAAAGGAATAGATGAGAACTGTTATTTTCTCTGGCTATTGTTCATAGGCAGTTTTCAGATTGTGGTTCATGGAAAAAAAAACTCTATGCTCCATGGTTTCCCTGGAGTAAAGAAACTTGAGATCAGAATTTGGATTAGACGGCAACTATTTATGAGACGGAGTGGAAAGAAGGGAATCAATAAGATAAAGAAACTCAGAACTCTTCAAGGAGTTACCTTGAATTAGGTGGGTAAGGTGAAACTCTATTGTTACAGTATCTCACTTTGTTATCTGATATATTGGATTTATTTGTATTTGGTTATTTGAAATTGGATAGGGAAGGGGGAAAACCAAGACATGGGGGGACGTGGAGGGGAGGGTAATGGGGACCAAGACATGTGAAAGGTATCAATATATGTGAATTATTGCACCTTCTATCTGGCAAATATCATGTAACCCTTTTATTAATTACAATAAAAATATAAAAAAAGACATAATAGGAAAAAACTTTTGAAGAAAGAAAGGATTGAATAATGAGATACTGAGCAAAAGATAAGCTTACAGTATGCAGGAGTGGAAGACACCCATGTTCTAACTATCCCCAATGGAGTGGGCTCACTGAATATAAGACATCTGAAGAGAATACCAAAAAGCTTACATATTAAACAAAAAAGCCTCAAGTACACTATTAGTAAAAATAAATGAAATAAAAAGATGATAATTTTACATTAATTAGTATTAATAAGGACCATTTTAAAAGCTTGAAAATATTGAGCTGATATACAAGTCACTGCAGTGCCATATATGATCAAAAGTCTTAGCCATATGGCAAAGAAAGCAGAAGAGAAAAATGGAAATGTATGCTTATAATATGTGTGTATTTTACATTTGTAAAAGCTAAAGCAATGTATCTCAGAGAAATACTAAGATAATGTTAGAAACAGATTAGTTACTGAAAGAGAAAAGATTTAGGAATTTGATATCACTGTAGAAACTGATCAGAGAAAATAGAAAAACAAATATAGAATGAAGGAAATGAATGAACAAAGCAGAACTATACTGCCACATATGATAATGCAAAGTAGTTAACCAACATGTAATTGAGTCTGGCAGAGGACACAGTTATCAGAAATTATATCTGAAGAACTTCTAGTAAAACAGTGCTCTTAGAAAAAAGCTAACTGAGGTGCCTGGAGTTTGGCCTAGTGGTAGAGTGCTTGCCTTGCATGCACGAGGACCCAGGTTCGATTCCTTGGTACCACATACATAGAAAAAAGCTGGAAGTGGTGCTGAGGCTCAAGTGGTAGAGCTCTAGCCTTGAGAAAGTCCAAGGACAGTGTTCAGACCCTGAGCTCAAGCCCAGGACTGGCAAAAAAAAAAAAAGAAAAAGAGAAAAAGCTAACTGAATTTTCATAATTCATGGATCAATGCAAAAGTACAGAAGGAAAGTTAGAAAATATCCTGAACAAAATGATGATTAAAAACACAACATACAAACTTCAAAACATAACAAACTCTGCTTAGAGCTAAATTAACAGTTTAAATTCTTTATTTTTTTCAATTTTTTGGACTTTTTATTGTAATTCTTTTTTATATTGTAATTAATAGAGGGGTTACAGTTATATTTGCCAGATAGAAGGTGCATTACTTCTCACTTATTGATACTCCTTCTCATGTTTTTGTCCCCGTTTTCTTCCCCCAACTCCCTCCCCTCAACTTGCTTTCCCCACTGTCCTTTCCTATTTCAAATAAACAAATAAATGTATCTAAAACATACACTTAACAAAGTCAGATACTGTAACAATAAGAGATTAACCAAAGGGCAATAACAGAGAAGAGAAATAACATAGTACATTAAGAAACAACAATCACATGATGTTGGGGACCGACTGTGGGGTCAATGACCTTGGACCTGACCTTGGACCTACACAACTGTATACACAAGGAAGTAACTCTTATCATGATGACTTTAAGCAATGTCAATCAGTTCTTATCATGATGACTTTAAGCAATGTCAATCAGTTCTTATCATGATGACTTTAAGCAATGTTAATCCTTTCTCATTTATCCTATATGTGATTTGTTTACTATTTTGTATGAATGTAGCCTCTGGCAACTCCCTAGTTTTAAGAAGAGTATTTAAGGTCGGAACTTAAAATAAACGAGAGAGTCTCTTAGGCGGCAGTCTGGAGCTCACAGTCTTCTTGGACTGCTGACTTGGGCTGTAGTCCTCCCGAACTCCATCTGTTTGTCTCTCTTCTATTTTTTCCTAGTCCTTGCCCCTATTTCAGGAATCCCAATCCGCGAACCCTGGTTTGCTGCCGGCTGGCCCCGGCAACATGATATAAAGCTCTTATTTCCATATCCTGGAGGTCCTTTCATTTAGCCTCGTCGTGTATGGCCTTATGTATCTAGGTTTTGCATTATTGTAATCCTCTGCTAGGAGAGTCCTAAGTGTGTACTAATGGTTTCCCTCATTGGTAACAGTCTAAACTCTTTAAGCCTTGTGTTAAAAAAGAAAACCATCAATAAGGTAAGTTTTTATCTTTATGCATAAACAGGAGAGTAAAAGAAATAAATAGAATGAAGGAGACAGTAAAGGAAACAGATTCAAAGAAACAGCATACAGAATAAAATAAAGTTACTTATTAAAAGCAAAATTGGATTGTGAGAATTAAGCAAGTTGCAAACTCCTAGCTGGGCTAATCAAGATAAAAGAAAACATGGGCATCAACACTCAATTGAAAGAATAAGAACAAATAGTACAAGCAAGAAAAATATCTGTTCTATAGAAACTTGCATTAAAGATAATCTAAATAAATAAAGTACAGAAATAAATAGAACCACTCAAAACAATACAGATATTTATTTTATATCAATTGATACATGTGCAGAAAGCATATTAATCTAAATCTTAGCAAGTTGTTTCATAAACCTTGTCAAGCTTATTATACCCTTTGCCTGAAAGGCAAGAAATAGAAAATGAACATAAATTTCCTTGCCAATATTAGGCATTTCTTAATTAATCAATTTATTTTGCCAATAACAGGAATTGAGTTAGGTTCTTGAGCTCTTTCAGTTGGCTTTGCTTTTTTTAAATTTACTCTTTATTGTCGGGGGTAACGTATATGAGGGATTACAGTTACATTTGCCAGGTAGTAGGTGTATTATTTCTCACACATTAATACCCCTTCTCTTGTTTTTGTCCCCAATTCCCTCCTCCACCCCCTCCCAATCATCTTCTTTTTCCCATACCCTTTCCTATTTCAAATAAACAAATGAATGTATATAAATATACCAGATATAACAAAGACAGATGCAGTAACAATATAAGATTAAACAAAGGGCACAAAAAGAGAAGAGAAATAGCATAGTACATTAATAACAACAATCACACAAGTTAAAGCCAGACCCAAAGGAACATAGGCTCAGTGGTTTCCCTCCTTTGTAATAATTAGTACATATTTAGGACTGTCCTAGCAGAAGATTACAATAGCTTAAAACCTAGGTACATAAGGTCCTATAGGATGAGACTAAATGAAAGGATCTCTAGGATATAGAAACTAGAATTATATTTTAATCTATAAAGCTTATTTCAGTTAATCTAATAGTTTGAGAGTTTGTTGTTGTACTAATCAGTATTTCATTCGTTTTTATGCATAAGAAGCATCCTATTCTGTAATTATAACACAAGTTCTTTATGCATGAGATTAAAAGCATTTGGACTATAGATGTTGCTTGAAAAAAATGCTTTGGAAAGCTTTGGACAGATGTGTTTCAATCAGGTAGAATAAATACCTCTTCATAGAATTATGGGGTGGTAGAATGAGAAAGTGCTAAGCTGTTTTTCCAGGCACTTTCATGTATATACTTACAGCTAAATTACAGATGCCATGTCTTTATCTTCCTTGCCAATGCTATTGTTAATTTTACCCTTTGTGGCAAGTACAAAGTTGTTTACAGTTTTATTTTTCTGGCTAACCATGATGTTGAGCAACATCCTGTGTACAAACACTTGTTTATATTTTGTAGTAGAAAATATCTGTACAGGTAATATTTCCATGTTAAATCATTGTGTGCTTATGGTTCATTGAGATATATTCATAGGTTTGCTAGATATTCTGTTAATTAACTTTAGAGACTATAATTTATAAATAACACGTTCTTGAGGCCTATGATTTATATTTCCAATGGAGATGTTTTACAACCTCAGAATGCCTTTTCTTTTTCAATTTAGCATATGCATTCATGTATAAAATGCATCTGGATCAATGTCACTTTATCATTATCTCCAGATTTCCATCTATGTCAACCCACTCAACTCAAATTTCTTACTTTCATTTTCACATTTGTGCCTTTAGCAGCATGACTGTATTTGTTGACCTTTCCACTTTTCTTTCATCTGCCCAATGGAAGATATTTTCAATTTTAATGAATTCTTACATTTAATGCCTTCAGGGTGTTTATAGTAGTCTAGTTAAGAAATTATTGCCAATCCTGAGACCAAATAGATTATCTGTTTTCAATGAGGTCATTTTATACTTTTAGCTATGAGTTTAAATTTATTATTGATTGCAAGGAATTTTTAATATAGTGCTATTTCTAGTTGAATTTGACATAGAGTGAGATCAGTGTGACTTATATTTTTTACATAATTGCTCATTTCCTACAACTCTCATAAATAGACCATCTATTTCATGCTAAATTAGTTTACTTTGACAAGTCAGTAAAAAAATGTTCATGTATTCATGGGTTCTCTATTTTGTTCTGGTATCACACACATCTAAATGGACATGTGATGTGTTCTTTTTCCAAGTGATTTTTTGGTAAAACTCATGTAGGTAGTGATAGTCCTTCATCTCTGTTCTTCACAAAGTCACTTCCTTTGCATTGCCATTGAAATTGGAATCAGATGAAACTTATTTTGGGGTTGCATTGACCTATAGAATGAAAGCAGGAGCCAGGTGCAGTGGCTCACGCCTGTAATCATAGCTTTTGTAAAATATATAAAATATATTTAAAGTATTGATTATATGCATATCTTACAAATTAAGCCTTATACGGACTTTTTCTTTTTTTCTTTTTCTTTTACATTTTTAAATATATTTTTATTGTAATTAATAGAAGGGTTATATTATATTTACCATATAGTAGGTGTATTATAAACATTGATACCCTTTCTCATGTCTTGGTCCAAATTTCTCTCCTCCAACCCCTGCCCCTCATTTGATTTCGCCCCTTCCCTATCCTATTTCAAATAACCAAATAAGCACATATACAATATATAATATATCAAATAACAAGGTAAAATACTGTAACAATATGAGATAACCAAGGGACAGTAAAAGAGATGAGAGATAACATAATACGTTAAGGACAACCATCACTCATTATATGGCTTTTGTTTCTATATCCGGGAGGTCTCATTATATATGGCCTTATGTATTTAGGTTTTGTTCTATTGTAAATCTCTGCTAGGAGATTCCAAGGTTTCTACTGGTTATGACAAATGAGGGAAACCATTGAGCCTATGTTCCTTTGAGTCTGACTTACTTCACTTAATATGATTTTTTCTAAGTCTTTCCATTTTCTTACAAATGGGGTGATATCATTCTTTCTGACAGCAGCATAGAATTCCATTGTGTATAAATACCACATCTTGTTGATCCACTCATCAATTGAGGGGCATCTAAGTTGGTTCCATATCTTTGCTATGGTAAATAGCGCTGCAATGAACATAATTGAGCTAGTGGCTATTAAATATAAAGTATTGGAAAAATTGTTAATACACATACATAAACACACACATACAAGCATTATTTTCTATGTCAGCTCAAAGCCATTTTCTTTAAGAGTTACATTTTATAGCCAATACTTGGGAAAATTGTACACTTTTGGAAAATGTGCAATAGAATCACTCTTGTTGGCCCTGTGGGAAGAACAAAACTTAGTAAGTTTTCTTAGAAGAAATAGTATCAAAAGCAAAACAAAAACAAATAAAGACCAAAAATTTGATTTTTGACTGAAATAATAAATTGAGGAAAAATATAAAGGACATAATTATATTTATAACAATTTGTAATGTATAAAATATACTACACATATTATTTTCAATACCTGATTCAAAAAGATTAAAACTACTAAATTATTGGGAAAACATTACAAGAAATATTGTTTCTGCAAAAGCCATATAATGAGTGATTGTTGTCCTTAATGTACTATGTTATCTCTCATCTCTTTTGCTGTCCCTTGATAATCTCATATTGTTACAGTATTTTACCTTGTTATCTGATATATTGTATATGTGTTTATTTGGTTATTTGGAAGGGGGGAAAGCAAGATGAGGGGCAGGGGTGGGGTAGGGAAATGGGGACCAAGACATGAGAAAAGGTATCAATGTTTGTGAAGCAATTCATCTTCCATCTGATGAATATAATGTAACCCTTCTATTAATTACAATAAAAATAGACGGAAAAAAGAAATATTGTTTCTGCTTGGGTCACATCAGCAGATATTAATATACATTGTGATCAAATATATCAGACTAATATGTGGAACTTGATTACATGATTATCAAATATCACTATGGAGATAAACTGAATTGAAAGTTCAACTTGTTTAAAGAACATTGTCATATTTGTTTAACTTGAAAAAACAAGAACAAGTTATTGATTATGCTTTCATAGTCCTTGGAGAATCTGGATCTGACATTTGTAGTGTTTGTAAATTGAACTTATTTAAACATTTTGATTTTGTGCAAGTCCTTTTAGTTTTTCATGTTTCATGCAGCATTGTTTATTCCCTGGCATCCTTTTGAGAATAAATAGCTTCCCAGAGAAGATATAGAATGATCATTTTAAACATATAACTTCTCTATTCCTAAATATATGTCATAAAAGTTCAGAAATTGAATATGATATCCTCAGGATTTTTTAAACTATCTATCTATCTATCTATCTATCTATCTATCTATCTATCTATCTATCTATAAATTCCCCCCAAAAAACTCTGAATACTTTGCTTTCCAGTATTCAGAGAAATTTGACGATATGTAACCATATATTATATATCTATTTCATAGTCTTAATAAAATTCAAAATATGAACAAAAATGAGTTAGATATACCTAAGAGAAACAATACTAATGCATGATATTACATAAATTTATGTATTTTATGATTTTATGATGCTTATATTTTTATATTCATAATTAGGCATGAAATTTTTATGTTATATTATAGTCTGTTATTGAGAATATGTTAGCATATTTACATATAAATATAGAATTGTTTGTAAATTGGCACATACATGGATATATCAATGAAACATTCAGAAAGTCCATAGGTAAGACCTTAGATTACTGGAGGAGACATGGATATTTAACAAAATGATTTTATAGACAAGCACTGGAGGCTCATGCTTATAATCCCAGCTACTCAAGAGGCTGAAATCCAGAGTCTCAAAATTCAAATCCAACTTATAAAAAAAAGTCCACAAGATTCCCTCTCAAGAAACCGCTGAAAAGTGTTACAAGTGACAAATACAATACCAACAAATACAAGCAAGCTCAAGAATTCAAACCCTGGTACTCTGAAAAATTAAATATAATAAAAACAAAAACACAAATTTGTGATACCTAAATAATCATTTGGGAGAAAAACTAATTTGAATTCCTGCTCTAGAATTTTTTTCCAAAGATATCTGAATTATAAATATAAATAAGATCATATTCATACCAGAAAAACATGTGTAAAATTTTAAAAACAATTTTTATCAGACTCAAAACCCAATTATAATAAAAGATTAATAAATTTTAATAAATGGTAAGTTTTAATAAACAGAAACAAAGTACAAGACAAAAACATTATCAGCAAAAAACAATAGGAAAGGCTTGGGGCTGAAAATGTAGCCTAGTGATAGGGTGCTTGCCTAGCATGAATGAAGGCCTGGATTCGATTCCTCCATACCACATACACAGAAAAAGCCAGACGTGACACTGTAGCTCAAGTGGCAGAGCGCTAGCCTTGAGCAAAATGTGTTCAAGGACAGTGCCCAGGCCCTGAATTCAAGCCCTAGGACTGGCAAAAAAAAAAAAAAAAGAAAAGTCAGTAAAAATACTATAAATACTATGTCTTATTTAAAAGCCTGAGTTTCTGAACACATGAAGAATTCTTACTATGAAAAGAAAGGGTAGGGGTAGAATCTCAAAATCTGATAGAAAATGGTAAATATGAAAAATCACTCAAGTGGTAATAAGAGAAAAGCTCATTAAGCCTAGGACATGATACAGTTTTATACCTTTCTGCTTGATAAAAGTTACAGAATTTAGAAAGCTCTTTGTAGATGAAGCTGAGGAGAGTGGTTAGAGTGATAAACAGGTAAAATGGCACAGGCTTAGAGAAGGGAGATTGGTAATAAGTAAGCCAACTATACATTCATTCACCCTTTGGGGGCAGCAACCCACTATACTGAAGATACATTTACACATACACACACACACACACACACACACACACACACACACACACACACACACACACACACACAATTACCTAGGCATCCATACTTAATAACAATATATATATATATATATATATAAATTCTAATAACCATTCATGGGAAACAGTACAATAATAAAATGAAATGTTAAAAAATCAGATACAGACACATGAGACAGAAACAGACACAGAGAGTCAGAGAGAGAGGTGAGAGGGTAGGAAAGAATCAATTTCCAAAGAAATGCAGACTAATAAAATTTTGAGTAATAATCTTCCTTTTAATTTTTCAATGAAATAGAAAATAGTAAGAATAAAGATTGCCAAGACAGATGATATAGCCACCAATAGTAAAGACAGAATAGAGATGTCAAACAATAAAAAAACAATGTTTTTTTAAATTTGTTGTTTTATATCATTCTTAAATTTCTATGTAACCCATTTCTTGATTGCTAGTCTACTTTTCCTGATAGTATAGGGTAGATTTCTTTCACTTGTTCTTTAGATGTAAGGTTGTAATTTTTTCAACTTGTATTATACTAGGAAATTACTGAAGTAATTCTCTCCTTGCTTTCAGATATGTTTCCCCTGCAGGTTTTAAGTGTTCAGAAACACAGGCACATTCTCCTGTTGTGAAGCAAAGAAACCTGAATAGATTTTATTCAAACCTAGTTAAGTTGGGAGTAGAGAGGTAGGGGATATGTGTATATATTTATTATTTGAGTGATACTAAAATGCTGGCTAGGAGAAAATACCTCCAATTTCCTCTCTTTTTTTTTTAATTCCTGTAAATATTCCAGGGAAATGCATTTGGAAAGTGATTAGCAAATTCAAATAGTTGCATAGAAGTTCAAATACATTTTGCAAACTACTAGGATACTGACAAAGTGGTGGAGTAGGAGAAGAATTTGATGTGATCATTTAAAAATCACTATTGTAGACAAACCTTAAATACAGAACTTTGTCAAATTTCCCTCAGCCAGAAAAAGAATGAGCTGCAGTTTGTCTGAATGAGAGGTGCTTAATATTCATAGTCTTCACTATGAAGGAATGTCACCATGGGGCTATCCCTTAGTAGTGGGTGTGCTCCCCAAATCCTCAGATCAGCACAACTTTTTTTTCTTCCATCCACAATATCCCACATGATCAAGTTTTGTTTGCACCTCAGACACCTCCTCAGCTTGCTGAAGTATGATCTGTCTTTCATATACATCACACTAGCAGCAACCTTGTGCCTTTTCTGCTTCCTGAATTACTCTTTTCTAGAATATGTAGCATATCTAGAGGCTTCTAATTCAAGTCACAGTTCAAAAAGCTTTCACCGTAGAAACTACCCCATCTAACTTGTTACTCCTCCCTTTCTATCCCCTTTCTATTGTTTTCGTTTTTCTTATTGCTCTTTGAAATTTTCTTATTTATGCATATACTCCCTAAGACCATATGGGTTGTTATACAAAACAGTTTATAAACCGGGAGCTATTTTTAGAAGTGGGAACACATCCCTTTATTTTTTTCATCATTGGAATAATTTTTCCCTGTGCATGATTAGAACTCTCCATCCTCCTACCTCAGCATCCTCAAGGCTGAGATTAGAGGTACAGACCAGCACATCCTCGTTAGAAATTTATCTTTCATAGTTTGGAAGTCCCAGGTCAAGGTGCTACTATGCTGGGTTTTGGTGAGGGTCCAGATATTTCACTATAACCAGTTATGGTGGAAGGAACTATTAGGCCTCTTCTTTAAGGATACGAATTCCATTTTGTAGACTCTCTCTCCCAAACACTCAACCTGAAACAATTATGTGAATTTTGAAGGTACATGAATTTTTAGACAATGGAAGGTCATTTTTCTTTGTTTTGCTTTGTTTTTAAGAATCTATTTTGTATAAGCTCATTTTTTTCACTTTTGTCTAGGATTCCAACTTTAAGTCGTAAGTCCTGGTAGGTACTTGGTAAATACTTGCTGAATGGATAGTTGAGTGCATCACAACACATCAGCCTTCTAAAATGAAACAGGCAGAATTACATTTTCCCTTAGTATGGCCAAGCCCTCATCTCTATAAACTGGGAATATATTATTTTCATACGAGAAAAGGTAGTTTGTGAATGAGATTAAAGATTTTTGAGCAAGTTTTTCCCAGATTAGGCAGGCATGTCCTTTCTAATTATAAGAGAAAGGCAATTCTGCGTCAGAAAGAAACTAGAAGTTTCTAGGTTACTAGATGCAATGATGAAAGATGTGGCTACAAATCAAGACATATGATTCTAGAACTAGAAGGGCAAGAGAACCACACAGATTCTTCCGCAAAAAGTCTAGACGTCAGGGCAGGGGAGGGGGAAGGGAGGCAGGTTGGCTCACACCCATAATACTAGCTACTCAGTAGGCTGAGATCTGAGGATAGAGTTTCAAAGCCATCCAGGGCACAAAAGTCCATGAGACTCTAATTTCCAATTAACCACCAGAAAACTGGAAATGGCAGTGTGGTTCAAGTGATAGAGACTGACCTTGAGCTGAGAAGCTCAGGGACAGTGCCCAAGCCCAAAGTTCAAGCCCCATGAAAAACAAAAGTCTAAAACTCAATGCTGACTTCCTGATTTTAATCCAATGACTTCTACATTGGATTTCTCATCTCCACAAGTCCACATGACAATACATTGTCTTGTTGTATGACACTAAATTCAGACAGTATGTTATAACAAACTTAAGAAATGGAAGAAGAGACAAAGCTAGCTCATCCTAGTGTATTTTGCACCATACTCATATATGTTAGAAATTTTCAAAAAACAAAAAACAAAACCACCACAAACATCAGAAGTTGGTATAAATACATGGGTGACCTTTTTTTGTGGTACTGGGAATTGAACCCAGGGCCTTGATCATATTTGAGGATTATCTACTGATCTGTGTCCCCATCCTACATTTCTTATTATTTTGAGAAACAGAAATAGAGACAGACAGACAGACACAGTGACAGAGACAGAAAAGGGACAGAAGAAGGCAAAGAAGGTTCATTTTGGAATTCATTTGCTTGATTATGGAGGCTGGCAGGTGTAAGGCAAATAGGGTAGACCAGCAAGCTGATTATCTGAAAGAGACTTAATATTACAGTTCAAGTTCAAAAATAATCTGAAGGGGGGCCAGGAGTTTGGCCTATGGATAGAGTGCTTGCCTACCATGCATGAAGACCAGGGTTTGATTCCTCTGTACTACATACATAGAAAAATCTAGAAGTGGTGCTTTGTGTTAAGTGGTGGAGAACTAGCCTTGAGAGAAGCCCAAGGACAGTGTTCAGGCCCTGATTTCAAGCCCCAGGATGGGCTTAATAATAATAATAACAACAACAACAACAATAATAATCTGAAGGCAGAATTCCTTCTTCCTTGGGGAAAGACAGTCTTTTCTGTTAAGACTTTCAACTAATTAAAAGCCACATACATTCTGGATCATAACTGTTATTCTCAAGGACTGAGTTAAATGTTAATCTCATCTAAAAAAAATCCTTAAAACAACATACAGGTATAGGTTTGACCAAATATCTGAGTACTGTGGCCTAGATATGTTCAACTATCAAGTTAACCATCACAGCATTCCAGAAAGAATACTTGAATGCTCACAGTATCCTGGACGTTGTTGTTGCTCTGGATTCTTGGAAAAAGCAAGTACCCATAGGAACAAAGTAATAAATTCAAATTATTTAAGCAATAGTTTTTTTCATTCTACCCTCTACGGGGTAGATTCTTATCTAGAATAAACTATAAATTTTCTATGTATGAATTAGTATTTCACATAAGAAAACTGAATTTACAGATGTGAAGAAACACCCACAATCTACAGGTTTTGTTGTTTTTTTTTACCTATATAATATGTATCACTTCATGTAATTTTGTTTGTTAGTTTTATGCTATCTGGATTTAGTAACTTATCTTGTAGCAAAATGTTCTCTTTGACTTAGAGAACAAGACTTTCAAGCTATTGTTGTTATACAGTGTAAAACTACTGATTGTCAGTCACCGTATGGAATCTGAGAAGGGAATGGAGCTAGAGGAAATTGAGCCCAGGACAGGTCTGATCTCAAGTTCTCCTTAAAGTTAACTCTATTATTCTTGGATTTCTCAGTTATCTATCTACATTAATAAATTTCCCATTCTCTTGAAGTCAGATCCATTTGACATTTGTATCATTAAAAAAAGTAAAAGAAAATGTACTAAATATTTTAAGGAATGATTTCTGTAATGTTATATCACAAGAGCTTGGACCCAGAATATAAGATTGGCTAAGGTGAGGAGATAAGTCAACCAGTGTTTCTGATAAATATCTAAAGTAATCCTCTGGCTTCTGACCTATATCAAAATGCCACAAGCGCCATGCAAAAGGGACCCTTCTCAAGTTTCCATTTCTTAAGCATGCCGATGTACAAGGGAGACTCATCCATAGAGCAGAACTAGAAGCTGTGGGAAATAAATAATGATAGCAATCATCTCAGAGAATAGTGCCAAGGTCAGCTAGAGTTTGCCCTGCCAAGGGAGTGAGTCATTGGCTTCCCTGCCCCAGGGATAGAACACATACTCCAAAGCAGGTTTCAGTGCCATTGTTTCCCAATATTCCACTCCTGTCTTTTCTGAACAAGTGTTCTGGTTATAGCTACTGCAACTTTTCTCCCACTGCACAGTCAATGTGTTGGGACAATTAAACTTGCTTTTCATACATAGGTTGGTAGACCACTCACCCCTGAAAAATACCCTTTATCCTAAAGTGACTGAGAAAATATCACATAGAGATTTATACTTAAAAATTGATAGAGTGACAAAAAGGGACTTTGAACTCTCTCTCTCTCTCTCTCTCTCTCTCTCTCTCTCTCTCTCTCTCTCTCTCTCTCTCTCTCTCTCTCTGTCTCTCTCTCTCTCTCTCTGTCTCTCTCCCTCTCTCTCGCTCAGATTTCAAACTTCGGCCAAAAAAGAGAAAAATAGCCGTTGTCTCTGCCCAGCTGTTATCTATTCTGTCTTATGAACACAAAGTTCTGATTTCCTCATATTTAACTCCTGTGCTTAGTATAAAGGTGACACTAACCAAACCTATAGGTCACAATAGATGACCAAGGTTAAATGAATCTATTCATTCTTCTTCCTGGTCACAGTGTTTGGATTGATATCAGGAATTGAAGCCAAATCTATTCAATTAGGGCAATGGAGCTCAATTGTGGAGCAAGTGAATGGGGAAGCAGGCTCTGTCCCATGCTGCAGTAAGTCTGATTCTTCTGGTTCATCTACACCCAGTGGAGCCAACTCAGAAGTAGAACCAAGAAGTGAATCTGGTGACATCATCTGAACCAGGAATTAAGTTCTTATCCAAACAAATCTATCTCTAGATATAAATTTGCTTGAGTCTTTTTGGCTTAAGTTGTTACTACTCGTTGGAAAACAGAAATATGGTAAACAACACAACTATTGTGTCCTGTGGGAGTGCCTTGTGCTGGAATATGTGAGTGCAGTTGAACAAAAGACACTCCAAGCTCAGATATTTAACTGCCTCCATTCTTAATGCTAGGAAATCACAGAAGCTGCTTCTGTTAACATCTTTCACTGGTGAGAGATTTATCCATTCTAGTTCTGATAACATTGAATCCCAGCCACCATTTCTTGATGACAGCTCATGATGGGCCTTGTAGAAAATGGTGCTGAAAATAACATAAGAAACTTAGCTGAAAATATGTCTGTCTGATTTTTTTTAAATTTTGAGTTTTTATTACAAATATCTAAAAAGGAAATATGATGATACTTATAGTTTCATATCTGCAAGATAATTATCAAACATTTCAAATTCATGATTTACCAAAGAGGTTCATTGAGTAAACTGCAAAAGAATTCTATTAACATTAAGCTGTGAATAACAAAGGTTCAAAACTGAATAGACTAAAAACATAAAAGTACATTTTTCTGCCATCTGGATAAACTATGAATATTAGAAGATTGGGAGCACTCTTTAATCACTATAGGATTCTACTTTTCTATTGTAATGATGTTACTGAACATAAGAATGGATTGTCTAACAGAATTATACCTCTTAACATCCTCAAATTCAAGAGTAGCCAAGAAGCTACATTGTTATCAGACTGTATGAGAAAAGCAATGAGTGCTTTTGCGCATCAGAAACATACTCCTTGCGTTCTTTTTTTCTCACTGATTTCAAATGCTAAAGGTAATTCAAATCTAGAAGCCATATTTTGGGGTGGGCAGTGTGCATTGCTAGATGAAACCATGGGTATTTTTTTATTTCCTTTTTCAATCTTATTCTAAAGTTTTAATCTGGCATAAATAACATCTGTTTAAAGGAGGCAAAGGAACACACAAATATGGGGTCTTCCTGCTTTGTTAAAAATAAGAAAAAGACAAACATATACTTTTTCTCCCAATTTTTAATGTTAGGCATGAAGACTAGCTATAGGTTGGCATATATACATACATGCACACATGTACTGGGTTTAAAACTGCTCAGTGAATTCTGATCAACTGCAGTATATCTTACTGTTAGTCAATCTATTCCCCCATTCCCTGCCAACTATTTACCTAAAACACAAATAAAATGAATTGGAAAGATTTTAAATTGCTGAAGCTGCACAGAACCAAAAAAAGCTATGTCATATACATGAGTTATTAAAAAAGGAAAATAGAATAAAAGAACAAAGCCCTCCTAGGATAAAATCCATCCATATGTAGAAAAATGTGTTTCAACAGAGATGAGGCAGTTAGCTGACTGACATTCTGCCATATTCCACTCTTATTCAACAAGACACTTTTCCTAAACCACAAACAGAACACTTGCGAATGGCAAGTCCCAGATGACTGCGAGAGGCTACAGCTTTTCTCATCTAACTATTACTTAGACTACCCCATCATAAGAAAATTGGGGTAATAAGTAGAAACCTGGCTTGAACCATCATTGCTCAGCATTGTGAGATTGCCACCTAATGGATGCCCATAATTTTTCTAGACAGAAGGCTCTGAAACTCTAAGGGTGCCCAAAGTAAAGCCTAAAGGACCTCGCTGTGTAATTAATTTCCACAATATTAAGGGACTCTTGTTTAAAATTTTATGGACACCATGACTTCCATTCTACCTAATACTGCATCCCCCAAGCTGGACAAGTTGTTCTATAGCATCTGAGACTCCAAATCTCTTACTTCCATTTTGGACTTCACAGTCCAAAATGCTTATAGAAGTATCTGCATATCTGCACTTCATGTGGTAGGTAACAAAAGAGAAGAAGACAAAGATTGTCCAAACAACATACATGGTGCAAAAGCACCACACCATAATTCCATCTACATCTTACTGGCAACTGCCTCGTCACTCATACCTTACTTTACTGTTAGAGAATTAGAGCTTTATGTGGCAATATTACCAGCTATAAAAATCAGGAGTATGAATTATTGGGGAAGATGACTCTGTGGTCTTTAAGAGCAACTTTTTTATATAAACAGGAAGGTATGCTTTGCTTTCTTCTCAAAAGTCAAACATAAACCAACTATGAAGCTCATTATAGAAGTGACAGAAATGGGGAAGTTCTGTAAAGATTGTTTTCATCCTAAGTCATTAGAGGGGCAAGATACATTTCTAGGACACTCATTGATAATTTTTTAATGTTAGGAGTTTCAAATCCCAGTTCTCTTTCCAATGTCTGAAATATTATAGTATGGATATGAATAGATTATTCATCATTATTAGTCCAAACAAAAATAGTTTTTCCACATGGAAAGAGAAAATGAAAGGCTTCCAGGGTGAATCCTTTTTTTTTTTTTTGTTATTTTTGGTCTGATGTAAATGAAAGACCTAATATAATCAAACACATCAAACAGAACCAATTATCCTGTGACCATTTGGACTATTTTATTGTGTTGGTTTAATTAAGATTCATATCTAAATTTTGTCTTGGGTTCATTTTTATTGAGCTCACTTTTCTTCCCAAAGACATCTTTTGGAATTTCTCTTGACCACATCAGAAGGGTCTACCAAGATCTTTTGCCAAACAGAAGTGTAACCAAACACAATAGATTCTCCTAGTGGTGAATAAGAAGCCAACACATTCAAACTGAATTGCTGGGCATTGATGCTTCTTGCCTATAATCTCAGCTACTCAGGAGGCTGAGATCAGGAGATTGTATATTGAAGGCAACTAGCCTTGGAAAACCTGTAAGACTTTTACCTCCAACTAACCACTAAAAAGCCAGATGTTGAATTCCAGCTGAAGGGATAGAGAGCACCAGCTTGGATCAATAAATAAATAAATAAATAGATAGATAGATAAATAAATAAATAAAAAGAAGTCAAGGACAGTGCGTAGGCCCTATATTTGCACCCATCCTCCTAACATGGCCTATTACATCTCACACTAAAAGAAGACTAATTTTTAATTTTAACTAAAAATATTTACCTTCCATTTATACATATTGGAAATATGTATAAATGTTATATTCTCTGACAATTCCCTAACAACCTCGAATGCCATACCTCTTACTTCTTCTTTGATAATAATATTGTTAGTGTTTTTCCCTACAAATGTCAAGTAGTGTTCTAACACTTCATATTTTTCATATTATTTTATCTCCCCCAAACGTTGTATGGTACAGCATGTTACTTCTCTTTGATTAGAGAGAGCTGAGGACCTAAAAGGCATAAATATTGGGATAATGTTTGTGTGACTCAAATCTGATGTTATTGACTTCTGAGTGTGTGAAGTGGGAAGATGGATTATGCTGTTCTACTGTGCCCAGGCTCTATGAGATCTCTCCCTCGCTGTTCAGCACCATGGTAATTCCAAGGGCAAATAAAATCAAATATCTAATACTCACTTGTAGTATACGGAAAATTTGAAACTCAGGTCCATTTCACCCCAGCTTATGCAATATAATTATCTTTTCTTCTGAGAAGAAAACAATTTTTAATAATCATACCTAATTTTAACATGAGGTTCAAATCTGATAGGTACAACAGAGACAGGGGAAGTTGGCAATGGCACTTCACTCAGTTTCCTGGGATTAGCTTCCATTCCATTTGGAGACCAAATTTGTTAGGAACAGAAATTCTACTATGCCTGTATCTTCCATGAGAGCTTGTTAAACTGCTTTCTTTCAGTATGTTCCCCTTCCCCCCACTTTAGAAATATTTTATGATTGGCTTAGGCATTTCCTCTAGCAACTTTTTTCTCTTTTAGGGAAATGAAAATAAAATATTTGACATTAACATCACAGAGAAATTCAGAATAATATTAAGGAAATATCTGAGTCATTTCTCAAAGTAGTAGGAAGGCACAAGGAGTGGGTACATTTTTCCTGAGTGAGTGGTCTTGATAGTTTATCCTGTGTAGCCATAATCCATCTTTTCCTACGCAGAGACACCAAATGGATACAATCTGGAGAGGAATCTTCAAAAATTGGCTAACAACAAAGATACATATATCTTTCCTCGGGATGACAAACCTCATTTCTATTAGATCCAGCATAGAGCTAGAATTGCTTTTTGATTCTGGTAGCAGAGTTTTAATAGAACCTTGACACTGTATGATTTCTGCCCTTTCAGATGGTATCACTTTTCTTGTATGGAAAAGGGCAGAAATGTGCTTCAATTCTATTTAATATATAAATTTGACACAAATCTAGGATTTCCAGTATTCTTTACCAAACATTGAAAACAATTTTTTTCTTCAAGATTTCTACAAGGTTTGTAGAAGTCATTTATATTTAAAAAGAAGGAAGCTTAGGGGGGAAAATGAATGGGAACTATCTAGATGATATTAAATAGATTAGATACTGCTTTATAGTATCTAATAATTAATAACCAAGCTAAGTTCCAATTTAGATATTCTTGCATTCTAAACTAAAATGTTTACAAACCAACTCATGACCTTGTCCACTCTGTCGGTCCTATCCCCATTTCTCCCTGTCTTTGTAAGTTCTTTATTATCCATTTGATTATATGCCCAGATAACTGGAGTCCCTTTGTGGGTCATCCTTGTCACCACTCTTAGTATTCAGGCCACTGTTGAGTCCTTTACTTTGATCTCCAGAAGATTACTGGGATTTATATACTTTTTTTTTTGTCTCCAGAGACCCACTATAGGTCAAAGTTATCCGCTGGGTTTCTTCTCTAGTTTTAAATCTATTATTCGCACTGTTACTGAAATAACCTGCAAAAATACAAACCTTATTACAATTGGCTGTCTGTATTCAAGTAACTGAATCTGAAATACTTAAAAAACTGCAACTATACTGAATACACACCATTTTATTGCTATTCTTTAATCAAGTCACTTTAGTAGCTATTCCCATAAAGTTTGCATTGTTTTCAGTAATAAGCAATGTAGAGATCATTTAAATTTCATGAAGAGACGGTATTTGTAAGTTACATATTAAATGCTATGTACTTCATACAAGTGCTTGAACATCTGTGGGTTATGACATGGTATGGAGGATGTCCCGGAACAAAAATACTTGTATGTATACTCTATAATATATAGAATAATTAAAAATCTATCAAGATTTCCCATTGCTTTTTGGATACATTTCAAAATCTTCTTCATAATTTTGTGGCTCAGGGTGTGGAACTCACTTATTTCTGAAGCCTTTCAAATTCGATTCCTAAAGTCTTTTAGGACGCTGTTGCTGTTAGTATTGGTGATATGCACTGTGTGTGTGTGTGTGTGTGTGTGTGTGTGTGTGTGTGTGTGTGTGTATGTGTGTGTGTTTCCTAGAATTTTACAGTAGAGACTGAGTGACTTGTCGTCCTTTCACTCCAGATCTACCTTATGGCCTGAACGGTTCACATCTTGATTCCAAAGGAGTCTTCATATCACTGAGAATGAACAAATTTCCCCCAGTGTCCTGTCAAGATACTGCAGGTCAATGATCCAACAGCACCAGGTTCCAGTCCAGTGGTGCACAAGTCATTTTAGTTTCCACTGTCCAGTGCACACATTCCCAAGCAGCAGCCTGCTTTCCTAGAGTGTTCACTTTAAGAAAGCCTTATTCATCATCAGTCCTGGGCTTCTTAGGCTGCTCCTTATTGCTGGGTGTGGAGAGCTGTTTCTCAAGTGTAATGGTCCTCAACCTGTTAAGGATTCCCCCTCCCCTCTTTTTAATATCCTGCCAAAAGATTAATAGTTCAAACGTGATGCCACATGCAAACACCCTGATAAAAATCTTACTTAATGAAAAGCAAGAAAAGACTTTCTGCTGAGAACATATGCCTTCAGAGAAATTCAAAGCAAACTGGAGATAACCTGTAAAACATCTCAGGAAAAGGAAAAGTTCTAAATGAGAACATTTGTCATGATCACAGATTCATGTGGGCTGTCAAGACGCAAGAAAGATTTTTAACTCATTTTGTCTCTGGCAGTCTTTTCCAGCAGGAACCTTCATTAACAATACTCTTTGCTTGACCTATTTCTGTCCAGCCACATCTCCCGCTGTGGAGGACAGGGCGGGAAATAGATCTTTTCAAATGAATGCCATTGATTTTAATATACCTTTAATAATATTGCTGCCCAATGTTTTAATTACTCATATTTTCTCGGTTACTTTCACCCTCAGGTGATTTTATCTAATCAATCTGATGAGTGCAGTAGACTCTGTGACACCCACATATTAGATGTACAGCATATGCTGAGGGAAGACCATTTCCTCTTTGGTGGACTCAGACATGGGTCGAAGGCGTGTTCCAAAGAGCCCACCAAAGGGCAATGCTTTCATGTGCTTGCTAACACTAGGATATTCTTGTTGGCGGGAGAATCCTTGATGATGATTTTCATTCAGGTGAGAGCTTCATCCTGTCACAGCCATGTCTGACCACAGGTCCTCAGATCACAGTATAAGATAATTTGTTTTCTGTGTTTTTGCTGATTTCTTTTTTAAAATGGTTTGTCATCTAACCATAGTCTTTCTGTTTTATCCTGTTCATTCCACTTGTAGGTATTTTGGCTCCCTGTTTTGGGTTGTTTCAAAGCATCTCAAGTTCATGTGCTGACTGTTCACCTCCATACTCAGAATGTCACATCCTGTGGAATTAGGATCATTACAGATGCGGTTAAGACATAGCTATACTAGTGTAGTGTGGATCCTAAATGGAAAAATTTGGACCAAGTTACAAAAAGATGAGGATGTAAAGATATATGACAAGCAGCACTGAAAAGCCAAGGAACACAAAGGGCTACCAGAGGCTAGGAGGGTCCTCCCCCCACCTCCACCTCGATCTTCATGTCTGACTGAGAACCACCAGGATGGTGAGATGGTAATTTTGTGATGCTCTGTGAGATGTTTTATTGTCTTTACTTCCTGCTGTCCTCAAAACTTAATATACCTGATAAAGCATCAATGTTTTTAGGGGAGGAAATCTTTTTTATTCAGTTATCTATATCTGAAATCTCATCAACAGAAAATCATTACACAATATGTATTTCTTGGACTTTCTTAGGTGAGTATTGAAGGATTAAAAAATCAAAAGCTGAGTGAGAAGAAAGGCAATCAAAGGGAGAAATGGCTTGAGAGTAGATAATGACTAAGAAACAGTCATGATGGGGAAAGAACAATGATTCAAGCTTTCAACCACAAACAGAAAGCTTGTGCCAAATATGCTTCTACAGGATGCCTGACAATGCCAGATGAAGACAAGCAAGCTGAAAGAGATCGGAGTGACTATGAGGTTTCAGTTTGCATTTAATCATCAATTTGCAATGGAAAAAATAAGCTCAAAATAACGGCCAAAGGGAAACTTACTGTGTGGAGATAAAAAGTTCTTGTGAATTGTAGACAAGACTCTGAGACAAAAAGGATGGGAAAGATAGAGCTGAAAGTCTTCAGGATCTCAGGTACAGAAAACTGACAGAGGAAGTACTTAGGAATTGTGCCTAACGTTAACTGACCTGTTGAGGTCATAGGGAAATGAATAGATAGCTCTGTCTTGAGATGATTCTTTGAAAGGAACTTATTTTTTTTTAAATGTAGGGTCATGATAGACTTGCCATATTCTGGGATAAAACATTTGACACTAAAGTGAACGTATACAACTATAAACCAGTGACTAACTCAAGAAGAAATTGCAAAGTGACTTCCTTTATTTTAAAAATAACCAGTTATGCTTGTACATCTAACCTACATGTCACGTTCAAGGTACTTTTTCATTCATTTATGACTCTAGTCTGAGTTCTGTGATCATTTATGTTTTTGATACCAAAATCAAACTTATTAAACCTTAGTTTTTCTTAATATTTCAAAAAATTCTTCTAAAGTAGGATATAGAATTATGTTGTCCTAAATTGTTTTAATTTACATATATCTAAATGCAAATTCTAGAATTGGATTCTAGAAAAAAATCATAACTGTCCTACTTGTAACAAACATTTGCAGTATAAAAATGTCTACTTGAAAATAAAGCACGACTCAACCAGATGGATGGTTCAGTGATCTAACTGATAAAGAGTTTAAATAAAGTAATTGGTTTTAAGACTTTGTAACAAATGAGAATCACAGAAAAGTTGAAAATGTAGAAAATTATACAGAAATGTCACCACAATTCTTTTCACATACAAAAAGACATCCATTTGAGATTTTTCACTATCTTTGGTCTGTAGAATATCTCATTTCTTTCAGCCTTTAAATCATATTAAATCACGTTTACAACAATGGGTATGGAGAAAAAGCTTAATATTTATTAATTCCTGTATTGAATAGAGGCTAGATTGAGAAGATATCTTCAAAACAACATGTCAGTAAGTTTTAGGATGAGGTTGAGTGGTACATAATTGCAACCCCAGCTATTCAGAAGGCACAGATAGGGAGACTGATATCTTAGTATCATCTGGAAAAAAATGTCCAAAACTCTCTCTGAAAAAAATTACTAAACCCTCAAAGGACTTGAGGTGTGGTCTTGTGATATCCTTTCTCATCTAGAACATTCTATAAAGGAACGTTTCCCCTGAATCTACACCAGTCATCATCATTATCCATCTTTTTAATGCCATAGGGCCCTTGGATACAAATTTTCAGTCCACAGTTTCTACTTCCCCCCACAGTTCCCACCACATAATTGCATTATGCCAGATATCTATGTGCTGTGGAGCTAGGAAGCACTCTGTACAAATGGGTCTCCATTAGCTGAAGAACCTGAAGAGTAAATCACTTTCCATTGCTGGAAGGTTTCCTAAACAATCACTCATTCCCTCCTCCAAAGACACTTACCTCTGTCACTACCCATCAGAATCAACCATAATGTCATCAAAGGGTGGGAAGGAAGTGCAAAAGGCAGACAGACTACTTTTGCTTTTGGCAAAATATCTTCACTTAGATAAGACAAGAGAAGACTTGAATGTGTAAGAAAAAGAAAATCTCATAACAATAGGAACTAAACAAATCAATTTCTTGTGAATTTTTTGCCATATGTATTGGATATAATATCTGGACCAATATTGGACCAATATCTGGAATTCTTTACTCCTCTTCTTCCTCCTCCTCTTCTTCCTCTTCCTCCTTCTCCTTTGTTGTCATCTTTGTCTTTACCACCATTTCTTCCTTCTCCCCTTCCTCCTGCTCCTCCTCCTCTTTCTCTTCTTCCTCTTTCTTTACTTCTCCTCTTCATCCTCCTCCTTCCTTCTCCTCCTTCTTCTTCATCTTCTCCCTCTTCTTCCTCATCTTCTTCATATTGCCCAGACATCAATCATTCTACCAATGGCCCCTGATTAGCCTTCATTACAGGCATGTTCTATCACATCTGGCCATAACTGTTGATTATTTTATTTGCATTACAATTATTTTCAGTGTTCTTAAACTCCTATTAAGCATGATTAATATGTGCCTATGTTTAAACATGAGTCTGTATCTATGCACATAATGTTGGATAGTAGCATAATGTGTGAATCAAGGCAAAAAACTGTGGGTCTAGAACACTTGGATAAAATCCAAGCTCTGTGCTTAGTCCTTAATCTTGATATATTAGTCAACCTCACTGTGCTTCAGTTACCTCATCTGTAAAGTGACATTAACAGTAAATTAGAACATATATGTGTATGTGTGAGTGTGTGTGTAAATTAGAGCAGACACACACAGAGATACACACACACACACACACACACACACACACACATCTCCATGGGATCTCTATCTTGCATGGCAGAAAAATGTCATCATTTTAGTTCACCTACCAGGCTGTGTCATTTTTTTCTTCATTTATTTATTTATTTATTTAATTTATTTGTTTAGCCAGTCCTGTGGTAGAACTCAGGACTTGAGCAATGCCCTTGGGCTTTTCCTCAAGGCTAACATTCTACTACATTAACCACAGCACCACTTCCAGCTTTTCTATGTATGTGATTTCTATGGAATTGAACCTGGGTCTTCATGCATGCTAGGCAAGTACTCTTCCACTAGGCCAAATGTCCAGGCCAAACAATCAGAATTCTTTTTTTTTTTTTTCCTGTTTGCCAGGCCTGAGCACTGTCTCTGGGCTTTCCTCAAGGCTAGCACTCTATCATTTGAGCCACAGCACCACTCTGGCTTTTCTATCTATATGGTACCTAGGAATCAAACACGGGTCTTGGTGCATGCTAAGCAAGCACTCGGCCACTAGGCAAAACTGCCTGTCTGTTTGGTCGATTGTGAGCTTGAACTCTGGGCCTAGGCACTGTCTCTGAGCTCTTCAGCTCAAGGCTACCGCCCTACCCCTTGAACCACAGTGCCACTTCCCTGTGCCATCTTCTTAAGAATTTGATATATTTTGTTCCTACAAAGGAACTACAAGGCAGTGTTTTTCTCCTGCTGCAAAAAGTTTGTCCATTCTTTATAACTTCTTATCCTGCTCCACAGAGTCTACCCTTTGTTTGAAACTGAGCTTTAATTCTATCACCTGGGTGGGTTTGGGTAAATGTAATTTTCTCATATAAACTTGAAAATGACACTGCATCTTTCCAAGGTGTTTATTCCAACAAAGTACAAAACAAAATGTGAACTCATGGGCACAATTCCTGGCACATGGTGATTTAATCTTTTTCATATTCACCAAGCTTTTGAGGTGTTCAAAGTATTTGTAATATAGATGCCTGTTGAAAGAAGAGCTGGACTACAAGAAACTAAGGTAAGTGCAAATGTTTATAAAACATGTACCAGAAAATACCTCATGTTTTATTTTTCTTGTGTAAGACAATATTTTAAAAAATGATTAACCTAGTTTTCAAAGAGTTTGAAATGGAACAAAGTCTTATAGAGTCCTGGGCTAGGTGGACAGTCACTTTGTTACAATTGGTGTGATGGAGAAATCAGACAGCAAGTGCAGCAGTCTACATACAGAAAAAGCACTGTGCTCAATATAAGGGCATGACAAGGAGGGGCTGGCCGTTCATTTCGCTGGTGATCCTGCCTATCTGAAGTGCTCTCCTTTTCTACTGCCAAAGCCCGGTAGAGACTAACTAGGCAATCAGCCCATTTCTCCTGCATTATAATTTACCCTTTCTGTGGAGAAACTGGCCACGTGGCAGAGGGTATATTGGAAATTATGATCTAAGATATGCCATAAGTACTGTGCCTGAGAAAGGAGAGAGTCGATGTCACATCCTGGTTATACCTATTCTGCTCCCTTTATCACTCCCCAACCTTCTCAGCCCGCCATTAGGCAAATAACAAGCAAGAACAAAAATGAATTTGGGGCCGGGAGTTTGGCCTAGTGGTTAAAGTGCTTGCTTAGCATGCATGAAGACACGGGTTCGATTCCTCGGTACCACATACATAGAAAAAAGCCAGAAGTGGTGCTGAGGCTCAAGTGGTACAGCTCTAGCCTTGAGAAAATCCAAGGACAGTGCTCAGGCCCTGAGCTCAAGCCCAGGACTGGCAAAATAAAAAAAAAAAACCAACCAAAAAAATGAATTTGTTCTCTTTTATTGACTGGTGTGTATAACAAATATATTATATGTTTAACTGTCCTATCTTCATTTCTCCACTGAAAGACACAGCCCAGAAATGTTTCTAATACACACAGAGCTTTTCCTTGCTTTTGTACTGCTTTATACCATCACATTTTATGAATATACCATATACCAGTCCCTTCAGTGATGAAATTCGAGTCATTGCACAATAGATAATTTTTATATATTTGTCATTTATATAGCTAGTTTTTAATCAGAGCATCAACCCTCAAGACCAGCACTGATAAAATCCAAGAGCAATTTTGCTTTAAAGTCACTGTATCTTGTTTTATGAAGGTGCATATTTTCTCAGTTTCCCCAAAAGGACGTATTAAAATTTGTCTTGTCAATATGACTAGAAAAAAATATTGGTTATCTTTTCATGTATTTATATGTCATTCAGATTCTGGTTTTTGATGGATCTGAAAGTTTCTACCATTCAAAAGAATGAGAAATGAATGGAAGGGTGTCAGACTGGGATACACTGGGTCAATTATCTAATTGGGGGACTAGAATTTAATTGTCCCATCTGTGTCTCCATGCAACACAATCTAGACAATTGTATCTTCCTATGGTGTGTATATATATATGCGTGTGTGTATACCATATATACCATATATGTTATATATATATATACAGACCATATATATATATATATATATATATATATATATATATATATATATGAAGGCTTGCTTATGGCTGGAGCACAAAAAAGGAAGACCCTTTACCTTCTATGTGTGCTTGGTCACAATTAGTATAAAAAGAAGATAGTGAGTCAATAGACTAATAAAACCACTTTGTCTAATGCCCTACCAACCTTTTCATGCATTTTCCAAAGAGCTGTCTGTTAAAATCTCCTTAAGAAATATGATCACCTGAGCTTGCAGATTTCATACTATGTAGCTCTACAATTTCTCGGGAGAAACCACAAAGCTATTCAATCATTCCTTTTGAGATGAGAATAAATAACAACAATGCCACATAAATAGCATCAGTTGGCTTCAGGGGCAAGCTGTCATTTCCAGGAGAGAAATGTGGGTTTTTGTTTGTTTGTTTGTTTTCTGCAAGAGTGCAGTAAATGATCAAATTTTTAAAAAAGAATTCAAAGATAGCAGAATTCGGCTTTGTCAGGAAGCTGACTGCAGGTGTTTCATTTAGATCATCTGCCACATTTGCAAAACCCAGAAGGAAAGATGTAAGATTTTGCTTAATTCATTGAATTCCAGAAGAAAATGAATATCTCTCTGACTCTGTCTCTGTCTCTCTGTCTCTCTCTCTGTATATATATATATATATATATACACACACACACACACACACACACACACACACACACATATATATATATATATATATACATATATCCCATGAAAAACAAAAATTTGTCTCAGACAAGCTTGACATATTGCCAGCCTGTGGTCTAACTGCCTGACAATGTCACTCCACTTTTCCAAAGTCCTCAGGATCAGAGGCCAAAAGGAAAAAGAATGGGCTTTTCTTAGATGGCTGGATGATACATCGTTCCCACGGTCCATCCCTATTCGTCACTGCAGGTGTTCAAGAAACAAGGATGAGAGGGAAAAACAAAAAGCCCAGATAGGGCTTTCAGTACTAAGGGACATGATAGATTCAAGACACTTCTAACCAACTGGAGCCAGATCAGCATTTCTAAGATTTTAACGAAGAAATATTGATTTATGTTTATTATGCTTTATGGCACTTTAGAGCAATTTATAACACTTACATTAAGAAATGAATGGACCGGGAGAAAAGCCAATATGGGTATGAAAAAAGATGAAGTGCTGTCAGGAATAGTAACTTTCAAGTATCAAGTACAATCTCTTGCTTTTGCATTTTGTCTATTTAACATGAAACAAGAAAACGATCATTGATTTTGCTACAGACAAAAAACTATGACATTAATTGAACAAACATAAAAGAATTTCTAACACCTACACACACCAACATACATACATACCTATAGTCTCAGTTATAAATGAATTCTAATTTTCATTTAAAATGAACTTAAGTAGTGCAGTTTTGTATAAAAAAGACAACAGACAATTCTACATAAAAGATGCAATTTTATTTCAAATATGAATTATTTGACTAAAAAAGAGGCACAATAAAATACTATGCCTCTCTGTCTAGACATTATTTTCCTTCCCTAATAAGTTTTGAGAATGAGTGAAGAACAAATTCAGATACCAAATGTGTATTCCTTGTCTATGTCCTTTAAGAGCCATTCTCTGATTTTAGTGGTAAGTAAACAAATAAATCTATGGAAAGAAGTTGCAAGAGACAATAGTAGTACATATTTAAATGTTTTTTACTGATACAGAAGTTGTTCATATTTTTTATGATTATCTATTAAAGTTATCAACAGCTCTGATTGGAAAGCATTTTAAAATCTACAATGCTGCCAAAATCATTTATATATCTACTTCCTGTTATCATTAACATTTTTAAATGGTGAAACCTTTGATAGGGTATTTTTTATAAAATGGAGGTTTAGCTTAAGGAAGACTTCAATCTGAAATAAGATAAAAGAGTCTCAGAGAAAAGTAGAGCACAGTAAACATTTTAGGATTGGTATAGAGGTTAATAACTTTAATTTGGAATTTTTACTTTGGAAGAATGTCTATGTATCTACAGAAATATTCTATGCTTGCTTCATATAATTTCTTTTTTTTTCTTCATGGAATTTCTAAGTAGGTGAGAGTATAAAATCAAATAGAATATTTGGGTTTGGTGGTTGAGATCTTTAACAAGGACTGTATCGTTAAAATTTTGATGATAGTAAATAGATAAAATGCCATTAGTAAGCCCTGTAACATTAGCATGAGTACAGAAGACAAGATTAAAAGCTAGGTACCAGTGCCTCAAGCCTGTAATCATAGTTACTCAGGAGGCTAAGACCTGAGTATGTTTTGAAGCTACCCCAGGCAAGACAGTCAATAAAGTTTTTATCTTCAGTTAACAAACTAAACATTGAAAGTGGAGTTATGACTCAAAAGGTAGAACACTAGTTTTTGATAAAACGGGAACGGTTCTTGGCTCTGAGTTCAAGTCTTAGCATGTGTGTGCGTGTGTATGTGCTCCCATGCACACACACAGACACATTAAATAGGACTTTTTACATGTGAACAAATGAAAATTTGGAAGGGAAAACTTGAGTACATGTCTAAAATGAAAGAGCATAAAAGAATAAGCCTCAGAAGATATTCAGTTTAACTTTAAACCACAGTACACAATTAAATGAGATCAAGGATGAATGTACCCCCAGTTACCAAAGATCAGGGTCTTTCTCACTATTTTTGTTGTTTTTGTTGTTGTTCACTTGTAAAGTAGAATTAGCCAGAGGCATTCCAAGTTTGGTTTCAGTCCTATTCTAATCTCCTAGCAATCATCCTCAAACTCCCCAACATTTCAAACAAACTATTATATTTTCTTAAAATATACAGAGGCCTACACATGTAGCAATGTACATTAACAGACTATTAAATGATTGGCTATTTATTGACACTTAGTTGTGGTGGGGCAGGGGGATGCTCTTTCTGGATGGCTCTATTTTCACCACGAAGAAACAGGGAAGGGGAAGGAAGAGAGGAAGAGAGGAAGGGAGGAAGGAAGGGAGGAAGGAGGAAAGGATTAAAAGGAGGGAGGAAGGAAGCAGCTGTTGCCCATTACAGTCCTCCCTTCCTGAATGGGAAAATCTCAGGCATACTTGTCACCTGTGTGTTCCTCAAGCCCCACTACACCCCATTCTTAACTTCTGCTTCCTACAGTTCTGGGGACACAAATCAAGCTCTCAGCTCTAAGTCTATGGTTGGCTTAAGGAAAAAGAAACAGAATACTCTAAAGAGTTGCTTCAGTTGTTTCCTTTGGGAACATGAGGATTACTGTTTACTCTTAGACTGAGATGCTTCAGAAAAATTAAAGCTGAGCTTAATGATTAGTTACATTTCACGGTTTGAATATATTTGTCCTGTACAATATAAAAGGTCAAAAGAATCTTCAGTGATCTCCAATACTTTTCATACCAGTGAAAATATTTTATCCTGTTAGTCATTCAACCTTGACTTCAATCCATTAATTCCTGTTGACTTCATCATTTCTGAAGCAGCCAGCTTCCTTACGAGTTATCTCACATGGCTAAATTTCCTTCTCTTAAGATACCATTCATGTGTGCATGATTTCACCTTACCCATCCTCCAGAGAGGTTGTTCCATCCATTTCAGTAGGCAAAGAATAAGTTAATAGCAGTCAGCAGAGGACTTGCAAAATTTCTATATATCTTTAAGCATCGTCAGAGACCTTTTACTCAGCCACTATTTTAGTACATTATTATGCATCATACCGATGATGAAAAAAACAAAATAAGTAAATAATTAAGTAAATAAAAACAAAATGACCTCAGAACTCCGTTTGTGCTCTTGAAAAAAAATTTGGAGTTGGTCCTGGGGTGATGCTCCTGTGTGGGCCTGAGGTTCTCACAAGACCAGATTCATTACCCAGATCAGGAGTTTGTCTAGACAAATGACTATTAGCCCTGGATCTAAGGCACCTTGTTGGAGGCAGGACACCAACTTAATGGCATTCAGAGTTGCTAAGGGATGTCTGAGCGTCTGCTTTTCCTCCAATGCCCTTCTGGGTCCAGACAAGGTTGCAGGTGTCCCGAATATGCAATAATTAATCCACAGAGAAATAAAAGATGCTGTTGCACCCAAATAATACTTTTTGTCTAGCTTGTTCTCAAACGAATATGGAAGAGAGAAGAGGAAGAGAGATTCCAGAAGGTCAATGATTTCTGCTAGTCACTAAAGATCAGCTGTAGAGAAACTACAACCAGTATCATTCACTGTTCACCCATGAGATGTGGACAGAATCCAAAAGATGGCACACTGGGTGTAGTATTCTGGGTTCTGGCAATGGAGGATAGTGTAGTTTAGAGAGGTGGCAGATAGTAAGAGCTAAGAGTGGACTTTGAAGACATCATAAAGAAACCATATAATTGTAGACACATCCCACCAAACTCAGACTGAAGGGATGCAGGAGATAGAGGATTGTGGTGGCTGCCAAGGAGGGTGGCAGAACCTCGAGAAGAGAAAGCAGTATCTGTGAGAACTGAGATTGCAGCTAGTGGTCACAGCTATGAGAAAGGACAGCATTCTTTTACTATCAAGGATTATCTCAATTCTTTCCTTTTCCTATACTTAATCCTTCTCTTGTTATTCTCAGAGGAAATATTTCATTGTTTGAAAAAAAAAAGATTGCTTAACCTAAGCTGTGTATCTATTTCATTGGAACACTCGATGGATTGCTTCCCCATATTCTCAGTTCAGTGCCCAGAGATTCATTTGAGGTAAGAGCTCAGTTTCTATCAAAGAAAGCAGAATGCCAATTTCTAACTTCTTTGCCAAAGAAAATCTTGCAGGACTCAGATCTGTTTAGAAAAGCCAAAGATAAATGTATGTGTCTTAAAGGTTTAATTGTATTATTTCCTTCTTTATCCTTTGATTACTCTGACAGATGGGACTTTCACAATATACTCATTGTTCAGCTGAAAACCCCAAGAAGCTGTAACCTGAAACCTCTGTCCTGAAGCCACTCAGTGGCCATTTCCATCCCCAGGGGCCTGTGGACCCCAGCTGAGAGGTAGGTAAAGAGTTATTAAGTCATTTGAAATTGTTTTCATCACACTGGAAAGTGGTTGGGCCATTTCAGGCCATAGCAGGGTGGCAGAATGCCCAATTGCCTACATCAAGGAGTGTTTATAAATTAGAAATTACTAGCCAATTGGTTCCTCGCTGATCAGTCAGACTCCCTGGAAGACTATACAGACATGCCTGTGGCAGAATTGTTATTGGACCAAACAAAGCATAGTTCTTGGTTAATCAGTCATGATTTGTCTACCTGGTAGTGTTATTGGAAGAGATTTGAAAGTATATTTCTCTTCAACTGCAATGTTGTATGACTAATTATTCTGCCTAAAAGCAATCGTTTAAAACATGTATTATGGTTGTTATCTGGCTAGGTACAGAAAACTAATAGTAAAATTAAAAGACAAAATAGTCCAGTATGGTTACTTCTGGAGAGATTCTGCTCATTTAGTTAAAAAAAAGATTTATTAGGCACCTGCTATGAAATATCAACTTCTTCATTTTTAAAATTAAATTATTATTTGAAAAAATATTAAACTCTTCACAATGTTGAAACACTTAATCTTCACAACTCTAGGAGAAAGTTATGGTGAATGATCTGATTTCACATTTGGAGAAACTGGAGTTCAAAGAGCTAAGTAATGGCTTAGGGTCCACTTAGCTAGAAAACTATAAAGCTGTAATATGTATGCAGTAGTTGGTAATTGAAATGAGCTCTCAACTGGCTAGGGTTTCTAAGGCTCTCCCCATATCAATCTGATATAATCCTCCCATGCCTGCCTTTTCCTCTTCTAGTAGCCTCCAGCAACCTCCAGGTAAATTATTGCTTACCAGCTACTTGAATGGGACCGAAGCCTATAACCCAGGCTGATGGCAGGCCACCTCTGTCATTTCCTACACTTCCAATGCCCTCATCTGAAATCCGGTTTTGCCATGACTTCACTGTCTGCTTCCAAGATGGATAGTAAGCCAATGTCACTGTTTGGGGGATATTTAGAAGGCTAGAAAGAATAAAATGAAGGGACAACAACAATCTCACTAAAAGTAAAGTGGCTAGAAGAATAGATTAAATTTGCCTGATTGACATATTGCCAACTATATCAAATGACAGTCACGAGGAAAGACAAAACAAACTAACAGAATAAAGGGGTTGTGACCAAATATAAGTTCATAGATCTTAGCCTTCTGGGATGGAAAGAAGCCAAGAGCAGGCCACAAAACTCTGAAAAGGCTCAGCAGACACCAGAGGTACCAGTGAGCTCATGAAGAGGAAGTGAAGTGAAAGGTCACAGAACCTAGATAGATTCAATGGGTGATGGGAGGAAGTGTTTTCAGATGACTGCTCTTCTGCCATACAGCTGACCTATCACCTCTCTGTGGGAAAAAAAAAAATGGACCAGGTTACCATTGTGGTGTCCACAAAACGAAGAAGCTCTGGATATGTGGATACCTGAACATGAATGGAAGACCTTGGCTGATCATCTGCATTCTAAGTGCTGAAACACTTCTCTCCCCCTCTTTCTTTTTCTGAAGCATGCAGGTTCCAGGAGTCATGTTTCTGGTCCACTGGTGAGAAGGAAGATTGGCCTTTGGAAATTCCTGTAGTCTCAAGAAAACATTTGCTGTCAGTGACCCCAGCCTTCCTAGCTTTCTACTTACTCCAGAGCTTCACTATAAAATAGATGAATATCCAGTCATATGAGAAATTACTTTTGTTAAGTATGGAATTCATTAAAAAGAATTTAGAGAGAGCAAGAAAAATATTTTTTAATTGTAAATAATGTATTCAGGTAGTTATGGAAGAAAATGGTTTTTAAAACAAGAATAGATAAGTTGGGAAATTTCTTGAATTCAATCATAGAAAAACAAATTAAAAATAATGGATGGAAAAGTAAAAAAGAATAAGGAAGTGAAACAGATTATCCAGCAAGAAGATCGTAGAAGCATTAAAAATAACTTGAAAAACAAAAGGGCAAAGAAAGAAAATGAAAGGTAAGAAATGTTAGGAAATTATAAAAGAAAATCCCATAGAACAAATTCTAAAATGGCTCCTCTGTACAATGGAACATGTTTAATACTCAGAGCACCAATCCTAAATAATACACATACAAACACTGCAATGAATAAAAATAATCCTCATCTGAAAAATGTCCGAGACAAATGGA
Source organism: Megascapheus bottae (assembly GCF_031878675.1). Taxonomy (NCBI): domain Eukaryota; kingdom Metazoa; phylum Chordata; class Mammalia; order Rodentia; family Geomyidae; genus Megascapheus; species Megascapheus bottae. Next base: position 87,510,971 of record NC_143509.1, read on the forward strand.
GCATCTTGGTAAGAAGGCTCAACCTCAACTAGTTTTAGGCTTTAGCTTCCTTAGAAACCAGAATGTAATAAGGGAAAATCCTTCAATATTTTTTTTCCAGTCCTGGACTTGAGCTCAGGGCCCGAGCACTGTCCTTGGACTTTCTCAAGGCTAGAGCTCTACCACCTGAGCCTCAGCACCACTTCTGGCTTTTTTCTATGTATGTGGTACCGAGGAATTGAACCTGAGTCTTTGCGCATGCTAGGCAAGCACTCTACCACTAGGCCAAACTCCCAGCAAATCCTTCAATATTTTGAGGGTAAATGATCAATAACTGTACCAAGGCAAATTAAATTATTCATCCCTTGTGCGAGTAGAATGAAGCATGTGCAGAGATGCACCACAATCTCACCAGAGTCATCCATCCTCCCACAATTCCCCTCCACTTCTACTCTCAGTCCCAGACATCATTTTCTTATGAAGATGCTGAATATGAGGTACAAGCCAAGGGCACCACATCAAAGGAGACAAATGATGCAGGACCAGGGGACTGATATGGGAGAAAACTAAATGGAATAGCATGCGATTCTCTAGGATTGCATCAGAGAATTAATTACACAGAGAATGTTTAGTACCACATATCTTCTGGATGGAGGTTTTCAGATTAAATGAGATAAATACTAGGAACTGAAAATGCTTGTCTTGCAACCAGGGAATTCAAAAGAAAAGAATGATATTAACTATATAAAACATTATACATAAAGTATAAAACGTGCTGTGATTCTTAAAAGAATATTGATAAGACTGTCATAGCAAGAAAGAAAGCTATGTTTATGAATCTACCAATGCAAACCATGTTACTTCCATTTTTCGTTTCTTTAGTATAGGAAAATAACCCATAATATTGAATTACTAATTTCTCCTAAGAAAGGTCAGTCAGACATAGAAAACTGTTCAAGAATATGAACCTAACCTAGATTACCAATAAACTATAGGGGAAAAATTCAATACAATTTTGTGTTCCAAAAACATCCTATATAAGCATACATGACCTTAGGTAAACACCAAATCTTATCTTACAGGGCAGTCATCGCTATGGCTGTATTCCTGATTCAGAAAATGGGACATATAGAGAGTACTTGGTGATCTGACAGTGATTAAAGGTGGTATTTGTTTCATCACGTGTGCTTTTCCCACCAGACTGGTCCTAAATTTCAGAATTCCCAGCTTCCAGCCCTTCACTTTAAACACTGTTTCAACCTGCCCCCTCCCCCACTCCCACCCCAGTGAAGACACTGAATGCTTACCTGGAGATTTCATTCACCTTCAATAAGAATTAATTTATCAAGCACTGGAGTACACTCAAAGTTTCTATTTTATCAATGCTGCTAGCATAATTATCCAAAGTAGATCCTCCTTCAAACAGGAAGAACGGGCAAAGGGGAAGGTCCTTGCTGGAATTTTCCATTTCTTTCAGGATTAGCATTCCACCCTATATCTATTAAGGAGACATAGTCTCATGTCTGTGACTGTGAGATAACCTTTGAAAGGTTGTTCAGAGCAGGCACATAGACACGAAGGATTCTTTTTATGTCACTGTTCCATGTCAGAATGGCAGGAAGTGAGCCAAGACAATTCTCAGTTTTAGACAGCTCTCAGCCCCACACTTCCTCAAGACCTCCAGAAAGAACCTCTGCCATTACAACACTCTTGGCTCTTGGAGTTGATCAATGAGGCATTTCTCTAAGACAATCAGTGTGTCCATGCTTCCCTACTTCATGGGTTTCTTGCCATGGTTCCATCTATGGATATCTTCAGACTCTTCCATGTTTAAATGAAGATTCTGAAAGCAGACCCTCCAGAGCCTTCTTCCTCCTCTAATAGGCACCATGCTTTAATTATTGACGGACAGAAGAAAAGTTGTGCTCCAGGGATGGCCCATTAAGGGCCATGATGGAAGGGAACACTGAGAAGGAAATCACTTTGTACCTTCATCCCTGTTGGGCTCATGTAAATATGCCTTTGTACTCTTATTTGGATGCCTTTGCTTATCACTGGATGCGCATGATTTGAGGATCAGGCTCCTATGGAAGGGAGAGGAGAAAGCAACTCTGCAGCTGAAGCCAACTCTTGAAGGACTTCTGGCTGAAGGCTGCCCATCTACTCTCTGTCCCCAGTCGTGGGGGGACTGTCTTCTCTGTAGGAAGATCTAGGAAGCAGAACCAAGTGATGGCCACAGCTCCTGTGCCCCTCCGCCCAATAGCATTCTCCTTTGCCACAGACGATCTAATACCTGCTGAGTTTTCACTTTCCACACATTGAGTTGGATCGTGGTATTCCTGGAAGTAAGAGTTTTTACACTGGTACCTGATGTTGATTTCTTAGTTGAATAGATTCTTCCTTTTCCTCATGGGTCAGATTCATTTCTGCTTTGAAAAAACACCTGACACAAAAACACCTAATGGAAAAAAAGGCCTCATATTTGGCCCATGATTCCAAAGGTTTCAGGCAATAATCCCGGGCTTTGTGGGTTCTGGACTGTAGTAAGGCAAAATATGGTGGTAGTACAAAATATTGTGCCAGAGTCCACACACTCTATGGCAGACAAGAGGCAAGGAGAAAAAGGGTGTGGAAGGACAGTGGTCACAGTTCCCATGAACACAACTCTGTTGACCTTGTCTCCCAGTTACACATCATCTACAACATCTTTAGATGGTCCTAAAATAGCACCACTCCCTCGAGACCAAGATTTGAATACATGAGCGTTTGGGTCATATATTTCTAAGCATGAAAACTATAGCATTTTCCTAAGAGAATCTTTCAAAAGCATCAAAAAAGGGAAGTGCAGGCAAAATCTGTGGTGCAGTGGAAGTTCAGAGGTCTGTATGAATAAAGCCATGCCCTGGCTTTACAAATCAGGACTATCAAGGACAAGAAATGTGAAGAGATATAGGCAGAGCCCAGTTAGATGATTGGAACATAGCCACCTCTTCTGAGCTCTTCCCACTTCCCTCACTTTTACCCAATTATATTGAGACCTGATGGAATTTTGCTCACAAAGACTGGGACTGTCTCTTTTTAAATTTTTAAAAAGGTATCTTTAGGTAGTTGTACAAAAGGGGTGCCATTTAACAAAGCCCTTTTTGAGTACAATGTCACTTGGTCAATGTTATTGTGACTGTCTCTTTTTCTGGGCAAAATGTACCTAGACTGTATGCCTTATTGGCTTCACTTGTAAACAGAATGAAGCTGTGGAAATAATGAACAAATTGCTATGCATGTATAGACTCTGAGGAATAACAGTTTACTAGGGTAGGAAAATTAAATGAGACCTCTTCATTCTCTCTAAACTGTACTTCTACATCATTCTGGTGGGAATAATGAATCCCATTTGCTTGTTTCCCTGAGTGGCTATGAAATTTTAAGGAAATGATGCTGAATTTAAATTATTTAATAACAAGAAAGCTCTAGTTTTCTAAATCTCTATAAAACTGCTAATTAGTAAATAGGAAAGAGCAGTACAGTATGCGTGCCAGTCTATCCCAATAAAGCCCATCTGTAAACTCTTTGGCCAACAATATTATTGCTGCTTACTTTAAAGCTGAGATCTTAAATCTCCCATGCCTATATCCTCATGAGTGTGATATTTGTTTATATAAAGACTAAAGTCTGCGGCATAGAAAAATTACTTTGATCTACTGTGGAGCTATGCTTTGTGTTGCTTATTGGAGAAAAGTCCCTACCCTTGTGCCTTTAATAAATAATGTTCTTTCCAGAACTGTCCGTAACCCCCTCCACCTTTGATGCAACATCTGATCCTTATTCATTTAAAATTATTGTAACAGAAAGATATTCTATTAAAGGTAACAACAACTGGGCATGGTAGTTATGCATTTGTAATCATACCTACCTAAGAGGTAGTCATGGACCTTGAATTTGAGGTCACCCCAGCAAAGTTAGTGTGACTCTACTTCCAAAGGAAAAACCAAAAAAATTAAAGCAGCAAATGAATGGAAAGAAAGGAAGAGAAGATAGAGAAGGAGGAGGAGGAGCAGGAGGAGGAGGAAGAAGAAGAAGAGAAAGAAGAGGAACAAGAAGAAGAAGAAGAAGAAGAAGAAGAAGAAGAAGAAGAAGAAGAAGAAGAAGAAGAAGGAGGAGGAGGAGGAGGAGGAGGAGGAGGAGGAGGAGGAGGAGGAGGAGGAGGAGGAGGAGGAGGAGGAGGAGGAGGAGGAGGAGGAGGAGGAACAAGAAGAAGAGAAAGAAGAGGAACAAGAAGAAGAAGAAGAAGAAGAAGAAGAAGAAGAAGAAGAAGAAGAAGAAGAAGAAGAAGAAGAAGAAGGAGGAGGAGGAGGAGGAGGAGGAGGAGGAGGAGGAGGAGGAGGAGGAGGAAGAGGAGGAGGAGGAGGAGGAAGAAGAGGAGGAGGAGGAGGAGGAGGAAAAGAAGAGGAGGAGGAGGAGGAAAAGAAGAGGAGGAGGAGGAAGAAGAAGAAAATAATAATAATAATAATATTGCATGTGTCTCATTTGGTAGAGTGCCTATGCAAAGGAACTGGGTTCAATCACCACTACAGAAGGAAGGAAGGGAGGGGCATTATATCACCACAGAAACAAAGAGAAGAAGCGGATGAAATGTATTTAAAGGCAAGTATATGGCCACAGAAAGTGAAGAGAAATCCTAATTCTTGGCACTGGAGGGTTATTGTTCAGTTCCTCTGAAGCTCAATGACCTGAGAAAAGACACTTGGGTCATGCCTCTCACCCTGTGCCAAGATTTACATAATACAGGGTGTTTATCTTGGCTCCACAGAAATGCAAGCATCTTTTGGAGTTCACCTGTCCTTAAGAAATACTTGGAGAGTTAGCCTGTTGAGATTATCATATGTGAGGATCCCTTCCCCTGCCTCTCTCTTGCTCTCTCCCCTGCCACAACCCCCCCACCACTCCCCCAGTCAATTCAGTTCTTCATGCTTAACATCCCACTATACCAGTCTACTTCTAATGAATGGGAAGTAGTGTCAGGAGGCGGGACAACTCACAGCTTAAGTCCAGCTTTATGAATCCCTTCATACTATCACTAAGGGCAGACATGCGAGGGGTTATCATCTTACTGTCTTTCCTGTAAAGCAGTAATGTTTATGACCTGCTGAGAGAAGGGCCTGTGAATTGACTTGCCTTTCACTGATGCCAGAGTCTTCTGTCCTCTTCTGACCTCTCCCTTGGAGGCTGGAGAGCAAAAAGAGATGCACTGCTCTGGTGTCATTAACAGTGAAAAAGAAGGGGGTTTACAGAAGCAATCCCTTTTTCAATGTCCAAATAAGCAGGATCTATCAAACTAATTTATGGACTTTGTGACAAATTCAGGGAACCATTAAGACTAGAGAGCAATTTCTTTGTCGTAAGTTTCATATTGGAAGGGGGAGAGAGAGAGAATTAACCACTAAAAAAACAAACAAACAACTTTTTTTTTTTTCTGCTTCCTGAGCTGGCTCATCCTGTAATTTCCACATGTGGGAGAAGGAAACAGGAGGATGACAAATTCGAAACTCTTCCTGAGCAATTTAGTGAGAGTATATCTCAAAAGAAAGCAAAAAATTCAGTTATCTTCAAAATAAAGCATGTGACCCCCAAAGGTATAATCATTTGACCCTTCAGCACTATATCTAAAATTGTATGATTTTCACATATCTTTCTACCTAACATTTTGGCCCCTTGGAAGGAAATGTTTTCCTTCTGAAGGCTTTCTTTTAGATAAGCATTTATTTATCTTTCATTCATCCACTTATCTAGTAGACTATGTTAATATTTCTTAAATAGTCTATCATCACTGGCCTTTTGAACTTACAATATACAGAAAAAATATATCATTTAAGAAGTGTTTCTCTAATTGTTTTCACATCTAGGTCAAAAAGCAGTACAAAGGCTCAGACATTGTCTCCTTCCATAGTAGTCTAAACATATTATTTTTCAGAGTAATAGCATATTTCTACCATATATGAGCTTTTTTTTGAGTTTTTTTTAAATATAGCAATTGCTACATAATCCCTCATGATAACACTTAAAGTTCAAAAATAGGCATCAATATCACAATAAAGAGTAGAGTTTTCTTTTGGGGGCATAGTATACACTATATTCAGTAGAATATAAGATGAGTTGTCACTGGAAATATTAATCATGTTTACAGGATTAAAAATAGTGTTTTATTAACTTATTTTATTTATTTTTTTTTGCCAGTCCTGTGGCTTGAACTCAGGGATTAAACACTGTTTTTGGGCCTTCTCAACGCTAGAACTCTACCACTAGAGCCACAGCACCACCTCCAGCTTTTTGCTATGTATGTGGTACTGAGGAATGGAACCTGTGTCTTTGTGCATGCAAGGCAAGCCCTCTACACCAAACTCCCAGCCAATTTTATTCATTTTAAAGTAATACAAATCCTAAAATTCTATGGAGTAACTCCAGTAGGGTTTTGGTTTTCTTTATTCTCTCTTTTTTTGTCTTTATTTTTTGCTGCTCTTTCCATTTTTCCAGGTTTCCTTTTTCTTTTTTTTTCTGTTGTTAGTTACATAATTTAGATTGTTCTTAATTTTAAAAAGACTTTTTGGCCAATATATTTACTGTTGAAAAGTTTCTATTCAGCAGATAGAACACCCTAGTACTTTCCATTAAATTTTTTATCATAAAAGAGCATGCACTTAAAAAATTGTTGTATATACAATATGTCCTGATTTCAATAGTCATTTATCAAATCAATATTCTTAAAATTCACTTAATTCAAATGAAACAACCTTATGTACTTACTCACGGCATGAATCCTAGTGATACTTCTTAACTATTTTTGTCCCCAGAATCACTTTATGCATCATTATGATAAACATATCTTTAGGACCATATTGCTAATTTTAAAGGTTCTATTGCATAAATAAGTATAGCAGTCACTACAGCACTGACCATGCCACTGTGATAAACATATTCATTTGAGTCTCCGTAATTTTTCTGATTATGAGAATTTTAAGTATACAATCACTAGCATTTTAAACATTTTTCCCAACAACTTATATTGCCTTTGCAAGCCATCAAACTGATAAAAAGAGATAAATGCCACTCTAGCCACTGAACTTTTTCAGGAATCTGTAGTCACAATCATTTTCATCTTAATATAAGTAAATCCTCATTCAAAGAGAGGAAAGAAATTATGCACCCTTATATAAGGACGCAAAAATATTGGTGATTTCTTAGACTACTTCTCAAGACATAAAAGGGAATTTCCATGAAATTTGCAAGAATCGCAATGTATCTTACCTTGAAGGTGAAGAAGATATATCACTGTAATTACAAAAAATGATTGATGAGGAAATTATTATTATTATTATTATTGCCAGTTCTGTCTTGAACTCAGGATATGAGCATGTCCTTGGGCTTTCTTTTTTTTTCTTTTCTTTGTTTTTTTGCCAGTCCTGGAACTTGAACTCATGGCCTCAGCACTGTCATTGGGATTTCTCAAGGCTAGAGCTCTACCACTTGAGCCATATACTACTTCCAGCTTTTTTTCCCTATGTATGTGGTACCGAAGAATCAAACCCAGATCTTCGTGCATGCTAGGCAAGCACTCTACCACTAGGATGAACTCCCAGCCCTGATGAGGAAATTACTTTATTGCATATAATCAGGCAGCCCATGTAACATTTTAACCTGTGAAAAATATATGAAAAAAGAGCATTTTTTCTGTTTCTGAGCTGTAACAGCCATTTGGAACACTACTTTTACAAATGTGTACTAATGTAGAAATCATAGCTAAATTTGAGTCTTAGATATCAAAACTTTAGGAATTGAATGGGGCTACCCCTACAAGAGTAACAATTTCTGTCTGAACTTCAGTGCATATTTCTGGTGTTCAACAAAACCTACAGTGTAAAACCATACTTAGCCAGGGAGATAGATTTATGGCTATTGGGAGTCTACCAACATGAAACATGGAGTCCTTGTGGTTAAAGGCATCCATGTGACAATACGACACTATCACAAAGCAGGAAACAGACCTTGGCTCTTTTCAATTTTAGGTTGTTGGGGTTTGGAAAAGGAAACGTATGTCTCCTGCCATATACAATCTTTAAACATTTATAATATGGTTACCCGTTATCACTTAAAGCACTTTGTCTATAAAGGGTGACACTGATGTGGAAGTTACATTTTATTATTAGGTAACAACTTTTTTTCCAAACAAGTGAAAACATTTGTCTTTAATAGCGATTAAATGCCTAACAAGTTAGAATCTGCACAGAGAACAGAATGAGCTAAATGCTGACTCCAAAAATAAGTGACAAAGGAAAAAAAGCAGATGAACACACAAAGTGTTTCCAAACTAGAAAAATTAAAACATCTTCAAAGTAAATTTAATACTTTGTTTATAAAAAAGCTTACAAAAATTACAGGACAAAGATCTATTTATTTTAATGCATGCAACAAAGTATTGATCTGTTTTCAGCTTTTCCCTCAGCTAAAATTTTAGTGATTGTGTTCTGGGAAACACCGTCACTAAAATGTTATTAATTTAGTTGAGAATGTATGAAGTATCTTTAATTTGGTCCTTTATTGAATGAAACCTATTTCGATAGAAATGGAATAGCCTTTAAAACTGTGAGATCACAGTAAAATCACATACACACAAAAACATTCTTTAGATTTTTTGAGTTTTCCTCCTAACTCTGTGATATATATGATGAGTTTATTAAAAAGAGGATAAAAGACTGCATTTAGTGTTAGACACAAAATATGAAGAAGAAAAAAAGAAAAACCTAATGAATAGCTACTCATGTTTCATGTAGAATGTGAATTTATTTAAAACTTCTGTGTAAGTATGTTAGCTACTCTGAACATATCCAGCATTGTTCTTAGTCATATTTATTAAGTAAGCTTAATCTCATACCATGTTATCTCTCAGGTTTGCATTATAACAAGAAATGATAGAGTGCTCTGGGAATTTGTATTGTGTTTTCTGGAAAAATAGGAGGTATGATTTCCACATTTACCTCTTCTTGTTAATGGACCTAAATAATATTTGTCAAGTTTGTTTAGATGATTGGTCAATGAGAGGCAATATACTTATTAGAAACAAGAAGAGTGACATGAGAAATGAATTTCACAGATAAGTCAAAAACTTACCTGTGAGTGGAATATTAGAATTCCTTTAACAAGTCACTAAAATTAGTGAAATTGAAATGAATTAAAGCTCCTTATTTTTCATAGAGCTACAAAAGTTAAAATTTTCTTAGAGAATCTAGAAACTTCCATGGTTTGTAATGATTTTTTCTTTTCCAGATTGCACCTTCCTTGAAGGCCAAATTTATGTCAGATTCATATTTTACCTTCATGCATATAGTGAATATCTCTATATAAAATATCCATTCAAACATTTATTGAATGCCAGGTCTGTATGGCACCTTTTTTGTGAGTTAGGAAGAAAAAAAGATACTTCTTCCAGGAATCTGCCACTTCGCATCAGGGGTGGTTAATTGGTACGAATTGTTCGGAGCCTTGAAACAATCTGTTTCATAAAACATCTACCTCTCTTGTGTCCTTTTTGAAATTAATCACACAAATTCAGAAATGAGAACGGATGGTTTTATAATAGGTGTGTTAGTGGAAAGTAACATATGATGTAAGCATTTCTTAAATGCAGTCTTGAGCAATTTCTTAATTTCAGTTTTAAGCATTTCTTAAATTCAGTCTTAAACTGAGTCAGAAGAAGAAAAAGTCCCATTGGATTAATGACCTTAATTTCATAATAGAACAAAAGAAATTGCAGTGTACTGATATAATTATTTTTGAAGTGTTTGAAGACAGGTACATTGGGTTTGTTTGAATGGATACAATAACCTGGTATTTTTCCTGAAGTTTAAGTAGTTGTACCTAAAACAACCGTTCCTCCATTACTTATCAGTAGCATCTAAATAGCTTGTCTTGGAAATTTATACTTACCTTTTGGCCATATAATCCAAACTCTTTGACTCAGTTTCCTATAGTGGCTGTATCCCTTGTAGAAGTCGTTTCATGGGACATGAGAACTGCCTTTGAGCTGAATACCAGTAGATGAATGTCTCTTTAAAGCAATGATGAACTCCTGTATTATTTTTTGTTTTTGTTTTTGTTTTTGTTTTTGCCAGTTCTGGGCTTGCGTTCAGGGCCTGAGCCCTGTCCTTAGACTTTCTCAAGGCTAGAGCTCTACCACTTGAGCTTCAGCACCACTTCCAGCTTTTTTCTATGTATGTGGTACCAAGGAATCGAACCCCAGTCTTCATGTATGCTAGGCAAGCACTCTACCACTAGGCCAAACTCCCTGTCCTGGTTATGTTTTAAAGAGAAAATTCACTCTAACTCATTGGGATACTACACATCAAGAACACTACATGTCAGGTGTTATAAATTATTTAATGGCCGATTTGGGAATAAAATGTATTTTCAGTATTTAAATATTTTCTATATCTAAACTTTGATTCTGAAATGGATAAGCAATTTATCACAATGACTTCAACAGTGCCCAAATTTAATTTTCCTACATTATATTTAATGCCCAACGTGTACTGAAATATTAATATCAGTAAATAAATGTGACAATGAACACTATAAGAATAACCATGTGTATTTAAAATAAATGACAAAAATATACAAAACTTTTATGCAATGCGAAAGAACTTTTACCAACACCCAACTAAACTACATATCAAAACATAAATGCAATTCTTTCAGTTATTCGTTTTGTCACATACTGTCTTTCTACATATTATTCTTATTCTGAATATTAGGCATTATTAAATGGAAAATTATTTTGAGAAATGTAGCAATATCATTAGTTGGAAGAAGATAGAAATAAACAACTAGTTTCTCTCACTGTAGCAAAGTCCTTAAATTTCAGAAAGGTCCAATGTTCAAAGGCCAAAGTCATACCCAAATCAAGAAACAGAAATCATTAAGGCTTACTTGTGTGTGCACAGTAAAGTGACTTGTTCTGGCAGGAAACCAGTTAGAATTGGAGTCAAAAGAGGCACTGGCCATCTTATCCTACCCCATCTCTCCCCTCACCTCCCCCTTCACCTAGGCCAGTACATGCTGAACAAGCACGAAAAACAACCAATAAATGAAAGGAAACCCAAAGGTCACTCAGGGTCATTATTTTCACATACCTTTGAATAATGAGAGCATCACATGTCAGCTAGAGGAGAACAAAATGTCACATTCTCCAGCTAAAGGTCAGGCTGGGTCAAAGGTCACAGAAGGGAGGCCAGGAAATAACCTAAGAGGTTAGGCCTGGTGTACAAAGAAAGGTCACAAATGTCAATGAAAGCAGGCAGCTGTTTGAGATGAAACAACCAAGGCACCCTTTTGTGCTGACATCGGCTAGAAAAAAAAAAAATGTCTCTGCTGACATTTTTTTTTTTAGCTTGCAGTTTTATAGGATATTGACATTAATGTATCCAACCCAGAATTAGCCTTTTTAAAAGCAACGGTTTAGAAGTTAAGTGCAGCAGTTTCCAACGAGTCATAATTGTGTCATTTTTATTTCAAGTGATAAATACAACCATGGACTTCCAACACCAAACTTAGATTTCATCTGAGTTCTTTCATGTTGACAGTGTGTTAGTAATCAGGCCTCAGGACAGTCAGCTAGCATTTTCATATTTTTAAGGACTGTTATTATTCCTTTAACTGGAAGTTACTCAGAGGCTTCCACTTATTACAGGGTTGGAAGATATGAATTATTACTATGCCTGGCTTCTTTTGGCTGTTCTTGATCTAGTAATAAAATCCACTCAAAAGAAGAAAAAAGGAGGAATAAATTTGCAATTGCATTTTAAAGGAATCCATGCAAACACTTGTAGAATACATCCTGATCTAAGCAGTAATCATTTTTTTGAAACTAATAATTTCCATTTTGAATGCAAGTTCTCTAAGTAACAATTCTCTGAGAGAACTGTGCTTCCCAATACTTTCAGTTATTACACCCTACAGGAAGGAAGTTCAAAGAAAACTTTCCTTAAATGATTCAGAAAGTCAGCTCATAGTTGATCTCATGGCAGCTTCAGGTTTCTGAGTCATTTGGGTCTATTTTGTGCACACTCTCGATACTGATCTAGAATTAGCCATTTGCTGACAGAATCAGAACATTCTACTCTTACAAAGATCCTTCACCAGTTTCCAGGCATGAGACCATGTGTGAATCCAAGATCTACTGTTCTATCTTCAGGGATCTAATAAGTAGACCCAAACATTTTGTCTCCACCTCTTGTACATACATACCCATTTATGTGTATAATGCTCCTAGATTAAAATCACCCCTTCATCATTATCTTTGCTGCCTCTGAGCCAGACTCACTGTCTCATCAAGTTTCCTATTTCCCTCTAGAAATGTTTCTAGAAGTGGTTGAGCCATATTCAGGTTATTTCAACCTCAATTCTACATGGTACAGGAAAGGAAAACACTGGGCATCAATACAATAAAGATACAATTTTTTTTTTAAAGTTCAGGGGCCGAGAGTTTGGCCTAGTGGTAGAATGCTTGCCTTGCACTCATGAAGACCCAGTTCAATTCCTTGGTACCACGCACATAGAAAAAAGCCAGAAGTGGTGCTGTGGCTCAAGTGACAGAGCTCTAGCCTTGAGAAAATCCAAAGACAGAGCTCAGGCCCTGAGCCCAAGCCCAGGACTGGCAAAACAAAAAATAGTTCAATGAGAAAGCAAACTTGAAAACAAGCCCAACATTCCTTCAGAATTTCTGTTTCAGGTGACTCTGATTTTGCTTATGCCACCATAAACATCCAGGGAGATTGATAACTAATAATGCTCACCCCAGGATGATTTCAGGACACACTAGAGGTAAAATCACCTTCCTACCTAATGGATCCAAGGCATATGAAGCCTGTCAGGAGAACATTATAAATCTTGCAGATAGGGGCAGGGAGTGTCACACAAATGCTACGCACTTAGAAGAAGCAGTTATTTAACACATCAGGGAAGTGCATTTCATAAATGAAGTCAGGGGCTTGAAGATGTCATATTCGATCTATACAGAGGTTGCTGAACTTTCTTTAAAAAGTCATTTTTACGCTGCTTGCTTTTCTTATGAAATTTTCTACACCTCTAGTGTATGAAATGAATGTGTAAGTGGCTGATTGAGAAATGGCGAAGGTCAAAGTTAATAAGGAAAGCAAAAGGTCTAAAAGCAAGTGGTTTTTTTTGTTTTGTTTTGTTTTGTTTTTTTCTTTTCTTTTCTTTGAGTTCAAGAGACTCCAGATGATTTGGGCATGACTTATTAACAATTCTGACACCAAGATTTACTTTCTTTCTTTCTTTTCTATTTTTTTCAAATCAGAAACTCTATCATGAATAAATGTGGAAGGTGTCCCATTGCTGGAATTACAAAACTGAACTTTAGCCTTCTAATGTCATTCATGGGCCAGCCTTTTATCTTTAAAGGTAGCATGATACGACTGCCAGACTAAGATGAGTAAAATGATCATCAAAGACTTGGAGGGATCAAATATCACCTTAAAATGTCAGGACCTAGAAGTAACAGGATGTACAAGTTAGAGAAGGGGGAGCGGGAGAGAGGGAAAGAAGGAGAAAGACAGAGAGGAAGAAGGAGAAAGAGAGAAGGAGAAAGGGAGAGAGGAAGAGAGAGAGGGAGAGAGAGACAGAAAGAGAATGAATAGGGATATGGTAATTCTTTGAAAACAAGGGGTGGGGGAAGCAAACTGTTTAGCAGTCAAGTACAAACCAAGTATGTATTTTAGAAAATGCTTTTGTATCCCCCTAAGCGTCTCTGGATTTCCCGCATTTTAAATTGTAAGAATCTTTAGATTATTTTGTTGCATAAAAGAATGTTCCACTCTCACCCTCATCAAATCAACAGATAAGTATGCTGCCCTAAAAGGAATTTAATTGAAACTTAGAACGTGAACAATGATGTTCATCAAATACATAGGTGCTAAATTTTAAAGTCATATCTATCCTAAAATGGATGCCCTAGCTTCTCTGAAAAACTACTTCCTTCATCTTGAGATGGGATAAGACTAGATGTGGGGTATGAATGACACTCAGACATTCAAACAGAAGCTGTATTTGGGGAAAGAAAAGCATAAATAAGCACAAAAATAAACAAATATCCTAACTACCTGCTAGTCTTTGACATTAGAGTAACGAAATCCCAGTGTCTGGAAACATATGTATTTTTCCATTGATGAGAAAATTATCTTCTAAATTACTGAATACATGCCCTCTTGTGTTTTATATTAACTTGACTTCTTTTTTTTTTCTTGTCAAGTCATGGTTCTTTTTCTAGCATCTGAAAGTATGCCAAAGTAAATGTCAGTGACTCCATAAGGAAGATTTAGAGTTCCTTTTGGAGCAGATAGAAGACTCAAATGACAAACATGCTTATTCTGAATGTCTCTCCCGCAGGGGTGACTTACCTCCAGAGCAAGGTCAGAGAAGCCACCAGAGGACAGCTAGGATTTATTTGATTTAACATTCCTTGATATTTCCCTTTGTTATCTTCATACTGTCATTTTGTAACACAGTAAGACAGGCGAGTACTTGCTTTTGGGTCTCTCTGACTGGTAGCTCTACATTTCACAGTGCTTCTGTGAATTTTGCTGTGTGAAAAAGTTTCATGTGACTTGAATGCTATGGAAACACTGATGGGACAAATGCTTAGGTATTTCCATTCAGCAGAACATCTAGCCTCATTCTCCTTTTGGAAAAAAAAAAATCTCACAATCTAGCCTTAAAACTAAACTTCAGCAGCCATACACTATGGCAGAGGGACTGGTGTGGTGATTCCATTGTGTCTAATACTTCTTAGTCTCAGAGGTTAAAGGACCCAAAGAATCAGGCCTGGGGTCCTTTTGTAATCAATCAATGAACATTAAACCTTTACCTATTGGAGAATAAAGTTTCATTTGGTTCACTGGGGAATACCAAGTCATGAAGTCATGTTTCCAATCTCAGTGTTTAAAAACACAAAGTCATCATCTCAGCAGTGCTACCAACTATTAGATTGACTTCTCCCTTTGGGGTCACCGTTACCTCAGGGACTAAGAAATTTATTTCAGTGAAAAGCAGTTTCTTTCCTCCTTGAATTGTTGATGCCTTCTCCCTTGTCACATATGGGCATACGCTGGTGGTTTGGGATCATATCAAAAAATACCACTAAAGAAGTTCAAAATATGATATCCAGAGAGATACCAGCAATACAAATGATATTTGTTTTCAATGAACTTAGCAGAAGTTTGTAAGCCCTTCTCCTTAAATGTGCATTTCTTTAATTTTATGAAATTCCTCTAATATGAGAGAAATGATTGGCTCTCAAAGTGTACTGTCTTAGCAACAAGACATGCCATCACAGAGAATTTTATTTTTTTTTCATGCTTTGTCCTCTAACACCTCTCCTCAAATTCTCTTTCTTGAGAGTTTTATCACATAACTGGACCTGTACCTGGCCCTGGTCCACTTGAGTTGTTTTTTTGTTTTTTGTTTTTGTTTTTTTGTTTTTTTGCCAGTCCTGGGCTTGAGCTCAGGGCCTGAGCACTGTCCTTGGACTTTCTCAAGGCTAGAACTCTACCACTTGAGCCTCAGCACCACTTCTGGCTTTTTTCTATGTATGTGGTACCAAGGAATCGAACCCGGGTCTTTATGCATGCTAGGCAAGCACTTTAACCACTAGGCCAAACTCCCGGCCCCATTGAGTTGTTTTTCTGCTAGATTTTTCCTCGTAACCAGTTCAGCCTACTGCTAGCGGTCCTTCATGACCTTTTTATGAATTTACAAGGTAATCACAACAGGTTTCAACTATACATTCTGAACACAGACAATGCCATTGAATTTGAAATTTGGCTAAAATATTTAAAGTGACTCCCTAAATATACCCAATTCAGGAAAGGAAGACTACTTTGACAAAATGAGAGAGAGAAATGACCTATTTTAAACTAAAGGGTTGGAAATTTCTACGGATTTTCACTCCACAGGAGAAATAACTGGAAAAAAATGAGTCATAAAGAAAATGAATGATCTCCTCTTATCACCTATCCATTAAAGGAATGGACAATACTTGGGTAATGATATTCCATTTTTTCACAAGAAGACAAAAGGCCATTTGTCTACATGTTTCCTTTATGAGAAGCTCTCTGGAAAAATGAGGTATAAAAGCACAGAGGACAAAGGATAATGCCTATTCTTCCTTCTTTTTTTTTTTTTTTTTTTTAAATTTGGCACTGCTAGAGTTTGAACTCAAGATGTTATGGAGTCACTCTGCTACTTGAGTTATGCCCCCAGCTTCTGTTTATTTGTTTTAGTTTTCAGTTAGGCTTTTCCCCAAATAAGTTTTCTACCATTATGCTCCTTCCTATGTCTCTTGCACAACCGGAATTACGCATATACATTAAGATGAGGTCTTGCTACCATTTTATTCAGGCTAGACTAAAACTATAATCTTCCTCTGCCTTCTAAGTAGCTGCCATATGTGGTCCCAGAAATGCTTCTATTCTGGTTTAAAGTCTACTTCTTTTTTTTTCTAGGATTCCCCCCCATTCTTTCTAGGTGAGATGAACGTTTCTGTAAATTTTTTTCCGAATATGGACGTGAAATTTTATCTAGGTCTTATAGTCTCACAAACTTGATCTTTAACTTGTAAGCAACGCTAAAACAAGAACTATTCATCCACTTCTGGCACTAATATGAAATGAAATTTGTTTTTCTTTTTTTCTTTCATACATTTTTATTGTAATTAATGGAAGGGTTACATTATATTCACTAGATAGAAGGTGCATTACCTCACATACATTGATACTCTTTCTCATGTCTTGGTCCCCATTTCCCTCCCCCACTGCTCATCTTGATTTCCTCCCTTCCCTATCCAATTTCAAATAACCAAACAAGCATATATACAATATATCAGATAACAAGGTGAAATACTGTAATAATATGAGATAACGAAGGGACAGCAAAAGACATACAATGAGTGAATGTTGTCCTTAATGTACTGTGTTACCTCTCATCACTTTGGAAATTTGTTTTTCATAAAGGGTGTATGTAGAAATATGAATAGCAAGATGATAGACATATAAGAAGAGTTTCAGGAATCATCACCTGTTAACATCACAACTTTGGTTAAAGGAACAATATTGAACGTCGCTATTTACACACTCGGGGAAAACACTATGAACTATAGTGTGGTGGTTTGGATGGCAAATATAATCATGTTGTACATTATTTGCCTTGCTATAAATTCACAATTTTTACATATTGTGTTCCTACTAGATTTTTTTTCTTTTCCTTGAAATAATATATCCTTTATAACATTTATATTGAGCATTGCTTCTAAAAACTGCACTTCCTCTAAATTTAAATGAGGTCCTCTGTACCTCTGTTATATACATTAGAAATGATTCATCATTGTAACTTTCAATACCGATAAGCCAACCTTCAAACTTCAATAGTCCCTAAACTCTAATTTGTGATTCTCAAATATTTACTCCTATTATATTATAGGTTATTTCTGCTCCTTACCTTTCCAATTGTAAATTCTCTGTTCAGCTATGTCTAAACTGCTGTGTAAACTTCCTACTGAATTTTTAATTTTAATGAACATATTTTAATTTCTACATGTGTTTATCTTTTAATTTTTCAAATTTTATTTTGTTGTCAGAGTGATGTACAGAGAAATTACAGTTACATTCATAACATAGATTACTTTTTTATTTTGACAGTCCTAGGACATGAACTCAGGGCCTGATCACTGTCCTTGGGCTTTCTCAAGGCTAGAGCTCTACCACTAAGCCACAGTACCTCACCTGGCTTTTTCTATGTATGTGGCACTGAGGAATCAAATCTGGATCTTCGTGCATGCTAGGCAAGCACTCTACCACTAGGCCAAACTCTTGGCCCCAAATACATTCCTATTCTGTATTTTTCTGACACTTTCCCTCCCCACATCCTCTCCCAAGTTGTAAAGTTTAATACCATTTCTTGTGAATATATTTTCTGCTGCATTTTGCTATTTTATTTTGATTGTGCGGTTAGTTTTAATGAAAGTTTTTTTTCTCTTGAGCTGTTTTAAATTCTGGATTTTTAGGGCATTCCTTCAAATGATTTGAATTTCTTTATACCATCCATAACTGGCACTAGTCACGAATTTATATAGAGGCAAAATCTATAGAGTATGAAATTGACTAATAAAAAGTGCATGTTTACTATCATTTAGTGTATTCAAAATGTTATGATGGTGTCAGAGCTATCTAGTTTGAAAAAACATTTTCAGAACTCTGAAAGAAACGGGCTGGGAGTTTGGCCTAGTAGTAGAGTGCTTGCCTAGCATGCACAAAGACCCGGGTTCGATTCCTCGGTACCACATACATTGAAAAACCTGGAAGTGGTGTTGAGGCTCAAGTGGTAGAGTGCTAAGCCTTGAGAAAGTCTAAGGACAGTGCTCAGGCCCTGAGCCCAAGCCCAGGACTGGCAAAAAAAAAAAAAACAACCCTCTGAAAGAAAACTCTATGCAAGGTATTAAATAGTTTCTTCTCATTAATCCCACTCTCTGCTTCCCAGGCTTTTGTCTTTACAGAGTTGTTTATTCTTAATATGAAATATTCTTTATAAGTGGGATCATGCATCTTGTAATATTCAGCATCTGACTTTTCCCAAGTAGTATAAAAGTATTTTCATGTTCATTAAATTTATAGATGAATTGCATTTTTTACAAGCCATGTTTCTGTTTGCCATAAATATGCATTTGTTTTTGTCTTTATTTTTCTGTACTCTGCTAGATTGAATCCAGGGCCTTGTACCTGGAAGCAAGCATTGCACGCCTTCTACCATTGCGTTACATCCCCAATTCTATTTCTACCCTTTGACTACTGTAAATAGTGCTGCTAGTAGTCAAATGAGAGCTTTTGATAGAAATTATAGATCATCTTGGAATAAGGGCAATCTTCACATTGAATTTATAAGTTCCAGGTCATAGGATGGATCTCTATTGAACTCTTGCTTAATTTTTTCCTTGTAATATTTTACTTCTAGTATGCAAGTCTGGCACATCTTTGTTTAAATTTATTACTAATTATTTCATTGTTCTTAATGCATTTATAAAAAAGATCACTTACTGATATTTGGACTGTACCTTGCAAATTAATAGGAAGGTAGATAAGTTGTTTTATTTTTTCTTTATTTGGTTTGGTTTGGTTTGGTTTGTGTCTGTGTTTGTGTTTGTGTTTGTTTTTGCCAGTCCTGGGACTTGAACTTAAAGCATGAGCACTTCTTTTGCGTCTTTTCCTCTAGACTAGTACTCTGTCACTTGAGCTACATCACCCCTTTAAGCTTTTTCTGTTTATGTGATACTGAGGAATCGAACGCACAGCTTCATGCATGCTAGGCAAGAACTTCACTACCAAGCCACATTTCCAGCCAATAAGTAAATTTTATGTGTTTATCTTATCTCTTGCAAATTTTTTTGCCTTCTATCATTACAAAGAACGAAGTCAATTTTTCTTCATAGCAACCTTTTTTAGACAAAGTTAGCGTGTTTTGTTTCTATCTGATCATTTCACGGGGGATTCTTTGGGAGCTCCAGGTTTATATGAAGTTTCTGCACATATTTGGAAGCCTGAAGCTTTATGTCTTCCAACAACACAACACGTGATCCATTAGTATCAAAACTCTTCTTTGGATAACTCTGGAAATCACCCGTGCTTCAGCAAGCATGTCTTGTTCTGGATTCATGATTCTACTCAGTTTCACCTTTGTTGCCAGCTTAGCAATATGAAGGAATACATGTGGGTGTACTTGCATGTGTTTATGTATTTTATTCATTTTATTTTAAGTGATTCTCAACATAAAAGGTTTACAGGATATTTGCCCCACTTAATAGCCAAAAATTTATGAAATAATGCCAGAAATAATATAGGAATTTTCTGTATTTTTTCGAGTTAAATTAATTGCTGGTGATTATTGTCTATCTACCTACTTCACTGTTGCTCGTTAATTTACAGCAGAGCAAAAATGACAAAAAGTAGCCTGAAGCTGTGTTCAGATATGTCCCTCTGCTGTATTCCTAGGTGATGGCAATTGAAGAGCAGAAATAGAGTTGAACAAACTTTCAAGAGATTATGTAGTAACAGGCAAGCTCAGCCTAAACTCACTCTAGGTTCCAGAGAAATATACTGTTATTGTTAAAATAATTAAATCTAGACTTGAATTAAATTGACCCTCATTGTGGAACACAAAGGTGTTGTTGAAGCAAACTCGTTTACTAATTTACTTATATACTGTTGAAGCAGGCCCACGAGTTAGTTTACTTATTGATCAGGGTTGAGTATGGATCTTTTAGTACCTGCTTTCTCAATTTCTAATTTTGAACTACTAAAAGTTAAGACAAAATATAGTTAAAACTCTTTCCATCAAGAATAGTTAGCTTTTTAACTGTTTGCATACTTTTTATGTAACATTTTAAATCTGTCAAAAATACATTTATCAGGCTGGGAGTTTGGCCTAGTGGTAGAGTGCTTGCCTAGCATGCATGAAGGCCTGGGTTCAATTCCTCGGTACCATATACATAGAAAAAAGCTGGAAGTGGTGCTGTGGCTCAAGTGGTAGAGCTCTAGCCTTGAGAAAAGTCCAAGGACAGTGCTCAGACCCTGAGTTCAAGTCCCATGACTGGCAAAAAAATACATTTATCCAACATGAATCAAGCAATAATGTTGATCAATACATGTTTTAATGCCTAAAAAAAGGCTTAGAGCTACAATTATATCATTTTTTGTAATCAAATTTGATTTTGAATTCTTTGTCTACTTACTACTTTTTTTTTCTTTTTGTGGATCATGGTGCTTGAACTCTGGGCCTGAACACTACCCCTGAGCTTTTCAATTCAAGGCTACTGCCCTATCCCTTGAGCCACAGCCCTACTTCCCATTTTCTAGAGGTTAATTGGAGATCAGCGTCTCACATTCTTTAGTGCCCAGGCTGTCTTTGAACCCAGATCCTCAGATCTCTGCCTCCTGAGTAGTTAGGATTAGAGCCCTGAGCCACTGTGCCCCGCCGTACTTACTACTTTTTTGTGCAAAGGCATTATTATGTACCATTGAATTTGAGACATTTGGGGGCTTTCTTTTGTTTTCAACTTTAGTTTTGTTAGCACTATTGTTTGGGTCAGGCTTACTGTACATGAATGTAGTAGTGATATCATTAGACTTTAAGCAGTTAATTGTATTGCTTGTGCCAATAAATTATTCATGCCATAATTGCATAAATTCCCTCCACGCTGATGCTTTATTCTGCATACTAATTTGAACATGGTACATTGTTCACATTTTAATCTAGAGATGATCTCAGATAATGACCTGTTTGTGGATAGAGGAGTTAACATTGACCTCAATATTCCTCTGTTCTCTAAACATTGTTTCATAATGTATATATTTCAGCGAGGTGATATTGGCCATTCAGAGTCAGGACCCTGATAAGAATGTCTTTTAATGCCCTCTAATTATTGCTTATTAATAAGACTTCCCAAAGATTTTTTTCAACACTAGGCAGTATCTCCCCCAAATAGCCATTCTGCATTTTATCCTTCTCTTTAGCTCATACCGTCCAAGCTCAACATCCTCCCACAGTTGCACTTGATTCCTCAACTTTTCATTTAGTTACTCTTTTCTAACTTGTATGCTAATACATTCATGACAATAAATCTCACAGATAATAGTGAAGTTTTATATACAGAGTCACGATTCATCCTTGGTCAGTGGCTAGGTATCTTCATGGACTCCCTGACTTAGCATTCTCACCTTAAGCCCTCAGAATGTTGTCATATACATTATTCGACAGCCACTGATTACAACTTTCCCATACTATCATCTGCCTAAGCTTACAATTGACTACCCATGAAATATCTCGCTCTGCTGTCAAGCCTTCTCTAAGAACAAAGCAAGCATAACAAGACTATTTTTTGTCACTCTGCCTAGAGTTTCCTAAGTTAACTTGTACCTGTAACCTGCCATTCTCTCAAGGGTCAGCACAAAAATGGTATGGCTTGTGAAATATTCATAGCCTACCATAACTTTCAATAATGTCCCTTTAACACTGCCAACCTTCAGCACTTTACTATATACTTCTCTGTGTTTTGTCTTATTTAGTTTAATTCAATTTTACTTTTCTTGCAAGATTTTAAAAAAAATTGAAAGTCTGAGCCATGCTCTCATGTTATTTCTCCCTTGGATGGGATGAAACAATTCTTGTTGACTGATAGACTCTAACATAACTACTTAATTTATGTGATCCATTATTAACACTTTCTATGGCAGGTGTCGACACATACATTATATCATGAACATAGATCCAATTGACCTAGATCTATTTCACACTGTGGGCAGTCCTTAAAGAACACGATTATAATAAAAAGTAATTGTGATTTTCATTTATGAGTGTCTATATGTAGAAAATTATTTGACCTCTCTTTCCTGAATTGGAAATATTTATCAACCTTTTAAGATGTGAGACCATAGGAAAGGATAGCATTCTCTGCTGCACCATTGAGTGAGATGGTAGTTTCACTTTATAAGACTTGGATGCTTAAATTGTGAGAGGGTAAGAGGATGAGTATTTCATATGAAGCCCCAGTTGGATTGTTAAGAATATGAAAAGAGAAGCACCTCCTTGCTGCTGTGTTTCAGAGGACATAGAACTAAAACTTGTATCTAGGCCACACAGGTAGCTCATTATTATAATAGTAGCTAATAGGGAGGCAGATAACAGGAGGATCACAGTTCTATGCTCCTTGGGGAAAGTCAGTTTGCAAGATCCCATTTTAAAGCAAGAGTGATGATGAGTACCTAGAGAAGCATAAATAGGAGGATTACAGAAAAGGCCAACCTGGAAACAATAAGACCCTATCTTAAAAATAACCAGAGCAAAAAAAAAAAAAAGAATTCATGACTCAGTGGTCGAAAGTCTGCCTAGTAAACATACAGTCTTGGGTTCAAAATCAAAGTACTGCTATAAACAAACACTAACAAAGAAATCAAGCAAAAAACTTTTGTCTATGTCTAGCTATCACACATATATTTGACATTTTTAATTTTAAATCTTTGGATTCTAATTCTTCCAACAAATGAAAAGATGGTTTTAACCTACATTTCTCTGAAGACATGCAAGAACCAAATTGAAATTTTCACTAAGGGAAACCAGTCGTCATGTACAGCTTGTTTCCAATGTGTACTCAGGGCACAGCACAATGTCTAGTGCCTAGCAGATACTTAAAAAATGTTTCTTGGCTACATCAGTGAACAAATATGGGAATTCTGGGTTCAAGTTTAAACCAAGTGTTGTAAAGTCTACCTACCAGTGAAGTCAAAGACATTTCCATTTTTATTAATATCCTACACAGATTTTTGCCTTTGTCAATGTCAGAATTAACTATATAAAGTCCATGGTTTCCTTTTTTTTTTGAAGGTCCATGGTTTTCTATAAATATTTTTCCAGATATTTCTGATGTCCTCAGGGACAGTTGCTAGTCTTTGATGCTTGCTGCCAGCTAAGCAAGCCAGATTTTTCCAATCTTTGACCTTCACAATCCATAGAAGAATCTGTCTAAGATTGAAATACTGTTTCCATGACAACTGCTGTCATGGTCACAAGAAAAGTCTTCTACCAAAATTGTGCTTGTGTCCCCATGACCAAAGGGGTGTGGGAGCGGGTCATTGAGTAATAAAAGAGATCTTTTCTAGGTCAGACTTAATTGGTATTTCCAATGACAATTTTTCTTGGGCCTCAGAATTAGGCATGCAATATTCTACATTCTTAGTCAGCTAGGGAGTCAGGATCCTTAATATCTAGGTCCTGATACCAAGGCCACTTCTAGAATGAGCCTCTGCTGTCATCACTATCCTTCCTACCTGTACCACATGGGATCCTGACATCTCCATGTTACTGAAACTGGACTTGGCACTAGAGTGCAAGGTAGTTCTTCTATGTGCCTGCAGACCCTGCCATGATTAGAATATGACTGGAGGAAAGAATACTAGCTTCCCCTTATGCAAGCTCAGAGAGCAGTGCTCCTTTCCTAGAATGCCCAGCCAGTGGTCCAAGATCAAAGCTGCTTTAGTTCTCTTTGTCCTACTCCTCTATTTGACTGATCATTTCAGTTACATATGAATTAGGATTTCTGATTCACTTCCTGTAATAGCTTGACAAACTGCACTCCATGTACTAACCAATTCCCCACTGAACATCTACTGTTGGCTCCAGAATACCAGATTTAGCTACTCTTTTCCTTAAGATGAGTTCTCTCTATCCTTTCCTAGTCTGTAGAGATTGCTACCACTGCCTTTTGACAGGTTGTCATTATTTAACCTATCAGAAATGCCTAAACCCTTCTGACTGGTGCATTATAGCCTTTCTTTCCTCCTTCACTTGTTTTTTAAGAACAAGTGAAAAAGTGATGCTGTGATTTGAATGCATGTGTCCCCTCCAAGCTTTACTTTAGAACTTAAATCTCAATGTGAATACTCAAGGTAGTGCATTTAGGAGATAATTAAGTCTGAGATCAGAGCTTTCACAAATGAGACTGGCAATCTTATGAAAGGAACAGAGAAAATGGCTAGACTGCTTTTACCCTTCTGTCTCTCATGCTAGCTACACTTGATTCCAGTGTTGTTTCTTTTGACATTTTCCCTTCCAGCGTGTCACTATGCAATTACAAGAAGACTAGGATTTTCTTTTTATCATTGTGTATATACTTTAATTGTATTTTATTACAAATTTATAAGGGGTGATATATAGAGAGGTTACATTACATTCATCAGATAGTGGGTACATTACTTCTGAGACATTGACACCCCTTCCCATATTTTTCCTCACTTTCCCTAATCCCACCCTCCCAAATCATCTAGTATTTCCCCTTCTCTTCCCTTCCCTATTTTAAACAAATAAATAAATATATATATACAATGTAGCAGGTACCAAAGTCAGATACAGTAACAACATGAGATAAACCTTAAGGGGAAGGAAGAAAAAAGAAATAACTTCACATAGTACATTAAGAACAGCAATCGCAAAGATAAATCTCTTGTTTCCATAGACTTTTAGTGAATTCCAAATCTCCTTGCACTTTGATATTGAACTTTGCCATTTCCTGAACTGTGAGAAATCTATTTTCTGTTATTTATATATTATCTAGTTTCAGGTATTTGGTCTACTAGCAGAAATGGACTAACATGGATGCCAACTATAAAATAGAAAATTTAATAATATTTTTTTCAGTCATGGGGCTTGACCTCAGGTCCTGGGCACTGTCCCTAAACTTCAGTTGGTCAAGGCTAGCAATGCTTCCACAGTGAACCATAGATCCACTTCCAGTTTTCTGGTGGTGACTTGTAGCTAGGAATCTCACAGACTTCTTGCTAGGATTGGCTTCAAACTGCAATCCTCAGATTTCAGACTACTAAGTTGATATGATTATAGTCATGAACTACTAGCACCCAGCCCAAATTTGTGCTATTTTAAGCATAAGCATAAAACAGAATGCACAAAACATTTATGTCTAGGTCTATGATTTGAGTCTGATAAGATGGACAAGTAGCTCTGTTGAGAACGTGAGTGTTCAATGCACTGGTTACTCAGATATGTATCCAGGAGACATTTGTACCGCAGGGAAGAGATGGACTCTGACAGGACCAGGTAGCTACAGTAATGCTCATTTTATCAATAGAGTTTTTTCAAATAAATCTTAGTTTTATATTTATGGGACATAAATTTAAAAATATAGTCATGGGTCTGACTCATGGGGTAAAATGCTGGCTATGAGTTAAAAATCCCATAACTATCAGACAAAAACACAATGTGTCTTTTTAAACCAAAATGACTCCAGATACTTGGGAAATGAAATTAGGAGGCTCATGGTTTGAGGTCAGGCAGCAGTCCCATCTTAATAAATAAATCTATGATGGTGAGTAAGCCAACAATTCAAGAAATACAGTAGGCCATAGGTAGGAGAATGAAGTCCAAAGTTAGCTTTGGGCAAAACTCAAGATTAATTGGAAGGGTCATCAGTGAGGAATAAGCAAAAAAAATTAATCTGATGTTATACAATTATGACCCTGAATTTTCTAGATAAGGAAATACGTTATCTTCCTAGCATTAAAAAAATAAAACTTCCAGTACATGTTGATCTGTATTTGTGCATAGCTTTTATTTAGTGTCCATGGCAATTTTTATTCAACTTAAACATTCCATCTTGAATATAAATAACATGAAATTTTGTACATTTGGCCAAGTTTTATTTTACCAGCTCATAGCATTTTCCTCTAAAAGTGGGAGAAAATTAGTGGATACATAGTTTTCAGAGAAAACATACAGCATGTAATATACATGAAATGTGAGAACTTTATTCCACTAGCTGCTAGGTAACATATGAAAAAAATAGACACCTAAGAGAAAGCCATTCTCCATTTGTGGCTTTGAGCATTTGTGAGCAGTGATAGGGACATTGTAAGTTCAAGGATCAAGAATCATAAAATGTCCCAAGCCCTATTGTGAAACCAGAAGTGAGCAGGAAGACGTGAAAGATGAAGTCCTGGATACAAGAAGTAATGTTTATTACTCATGCTGCTCTAAATGGTGAAATCCTTAGGTGACTAAGCACAGTTGCATCCTAGAATAACATTTTTGTGTAAGGACAAATAATATTATTGTGTAAGGACAAAATTCTCAGGTAAGTTACTTCTTCTCAGCTTTACTAATCCCCAAGTGTTGTAAATTTCTTATTCAGATACTACAGCTGGACTTGAGAACATTCAAGGAGTTTTTCCACATCCGAAGAAACAAGAGGTCAGGGTAAAATTCTAACCTAAATTCTTTTGGCCTGTTATAAGAGAATAACTCAGAATTTCAAACATATAATAGGAATAAAAATCTTAGTCTCTGAGTCAAAAAGCAACAGCTCAGCAGCACCATTGAAATGACTAGAAAAGAAAAAAGATCAGTCATCTCAATGTACTTGGCTTAGTACTAAGAGTAGCTTTAAAATAATTAATAATAATTAATTCCCTTTGTCTATATGATTTTAGGATCAGAAAAAAACTTTCTATAGTTACCTTTTTTTTACATACATTATTTTTGATAATCTCCACAATTGGATATTTAACTTTTGTTAGAGATTTGTCCATTTTTTGTTCGAATTCTTTTTTAATTTATTTTTAAAATTATTAAAAGGTGATGTAAAGAAGGGTTACAATTATGTAAGTCAGGTAATAAGTACATTTCTATTTAAATAGTATCATCCCTTCCCTCATTTTTCTTTCAGCATTTTTCCTGTAGAACCACCTCCCCTCAAGTTGTATAGTTCATTTCCAAATTCTTATGATTGAATAATAACCCTTAAATAGAAATCAGCTTTCTTAAACACATTGTATTTTCTTGACTACATTTTTCTTCAATGATAATTATCAGTATTTGGGGTAATTTACACAGAATTCATGTGTTAGGATTTGAATCTGTCCCAATAGACATGCATTTGTAATTTGTTTATTAATTCAATATTTTTTAAAAATTCCATTCTGAAGGAAACATTGACCTAACATTCAGTACATGAGTGCAAACTGCTAGAGCACGTGCGCGCGCGCACACACACACACACACACACACACACACACAATCATACTTCCTACCTTCAGGAATTTATAGTCTCCTACTGGCTGGAATATCTATCCTCATTTTCATCAGCTTCCTTAATTCATTTCTGTCATACATCATTTTATTAACCAAGATATATTCTGGGAAGCGTATTCTTACGCAATTTTTCATTGTATAATACTGCAGAGTATGCTTATACAAGCTGTAATTTCTATGATGTCTCTAGAATATGTCTAGAATATGGGATTACTGTCATTTATGTGGTGTGTTATCGACATATAGTCTTATGTGGTACCTGTATGTGTGTGTCTCTATGTGTATGTGTGTGCATGTGTATGCCTATCTTAGCCTAAATGTAATAGCTTTATATTGTCTGCATTTATGTTAAGATTGTTATTTAAAATGTATCTTTCCACCAGCAAATCAACCTTGTGTTTAGATTATTTAGACCACGACTACAGTATGAAAGGAATCTACAACACTTCACTAAACCCTTCCAGGAGCCTGTGTGTAAGGAGGAAAGAGGATAAAGGAGAGAAAGGTTTACTTGAGGTGACCAAGTACGTAGAAAAGAAGAGGTCACATGTACTAGCTGATTTAGAAACAAAAATACAGGACATACAAATAAATGTGAATTTCAGAGAAATAAGGTATCATTTTCTTAGTTAAAAGCCTGTCTCCAATATTGTATCAGATACGCTTAAAAATTAGCCATTGTTTATTCAAATCCAAGCTTAACTGAGTGTTCTATATTTTATCTGGCAACCTTAGAAGAATACAGTTACAGGACAAATATAACTAGGGATGGGTTCCACGTGTCTTTCTTGAACAGATTGGCAAACTCCTCCTGGGTTGTAGCAGAGGCTGAAAATTGAGGCCACTTTTGCTCACTGCCTAACAGTGACAGGCTATTGATAGCCAGGCATTGCCAAATTCTCATTAGTTTCTGAAAGTCAGGAACTCCATTTAGAAAAAAGCCACTCACTTATAGAGAGGTCATCTCTCCAATAACCTCAAGTACCGGGAACATAGCTGAAACCCAGGAAGCAAGAGGGGAAAAGGGGGCCTCTAAGGATTCAAAATAGAAACCACTAAAGCTCAGGCTCTTTCCTCTGAGGAGAGGCCCTCAGACCTGCATTCAGTATAACTTGCTCCTTTTTCCTCCCCTTTACATCATCTAAACAAGTTCAGTTGTCTGATTTCTCAAGTAAGAGATAAAAAGAAGGAAGTTAGCAAGTGGGCAGGGTGGCCAGAAAGGCTAAGTGTCAGCTTCATGGCAGACAATTTGGAAAAACACATGCATACACTCTATAAAATTATTTCCAGGAGAATTCTGTATTTATTAGTCTTAAGAACAGGTTTACAAATGCTTTTCCTTCTTATACTTGTTTATTATATTTCTCTAGACATACATTTACAACCAGTTTTTTTTTTTTCATTAAGTAAAAAGTAAAACTTACACCTCTCCCATGAGAACTCTGGGCTCAGCTATTAGGTATTAGGTATATTTACCCTATACTAATTATAAGCCAAATATCTACTTGTCTCTCAACCCTTTGGGGCTGAAACTTCAGGAAAAAAGTATTAGTGTCTTTGCAGTCTTTTATTTTCTTTCTTTCTTTTCTTTCTTTCTTTCTTTCTTTCTTTCTTTCTTTCTTTCTCTCTCTCTCTCTGTCTTTTTAGGGTGGCAGCCTTGGGCTGAAGGGCTCAGGGATAATTCCCAG
The DNA here is from genome assembly GCF_031878675.1 of Megascapheus bottae. Classification (NCBI taxonomy): domain Eukaryota; kingdom Metazoa; phylum Chordata; class Mammalia; order Rodentia; family Geomyidae; genus Megascapheus; species Megascapheus bottae. Next base: position 87,540,340 of record NC_143509.1, read on the forward strand.
GCTGAGTTTTTTCTTTAAAAACTAATTTATGCTTGTACTGGGAAGTGAACATAGGGTCTTGTACTCTTGTTTAGTTTTTCCACGCAAGGCTGGCCTTCTACATGTGGAGCCATAACTCCACCTGTAGTATTTGCAATCTTGCAGTCTAAGTAAGTAGCATAACGTGTGGCACACATTACTGAGTATGTATTTGTTGCAAAATGCACAGTGCTTCTGTGCATTCTCCACACCACAGACATCCATCATCCAGGACCCTGTAGCACCACAACTGCTTCCATTGTTGGCTCTTATGAAAGCCTACTAGGAATCCACAAGACAAGTTAGACTTCAGGCTGTATTCTCAGTTTAAGAAAGCATAAGAGATTATAATTCATTCTTGTCAAGTTGCTATTGAAAAAAATGGCTCATATGTTTTAAAGTTTGGAAGTTTTCTCCAATGTTAGAGCCCCTCTTTGGCTCAGAGTCCTGGTTTCATCTCTCATTTGAGGGTGGTGACAAAAGAGACTGGACAATTGGATGCTGCGTGCTAGAAGAAACAATATGAAAGGCTGCACATAGTTGCTCTAAAGCTGCAGCATCTTTGAAAATACACATAAAGATGAAAATGCTTAAATTCTACTTTCTTTGGACTCAGTTTCCACAAAGGCCTTGTCTCAGTGCTACGAAGAGAACTGCAGTGTTAGAACCCTGCTATTTTCACATTTTCATTTGGAAATGCAATTCTGTCATTTTTTTTCTTTCTTCCTAGTAAGTTGGATTGATTTCTTTTTGTGTTAGAATTACTTCTTTGTGCCCAGAAAAATATGCATGAAAACAGAATCCTGTGGGGATCCTGGTGGGGAAATGACAAGAGCACAATGATTTGGAAGCTATGACTTGTGTCATCCAGTGAATTTGAAGCACATTTTGGTAACTTGGAAGAGATTCTTGATATGGGACAATATTGTTTATTTCCCGCCATCAGCAGACAGGGAAACAGCTGCCCAACTTGTCTACAAGTATACTAGAGTTGACCAGCACTGTCTCCTAACCCCCAAAGACAGCTTTTCAAAGCTAAACTGCACATTCAGACATTTTGTTACAATCCAGTATCAAGGCTGATGAAGAACAGGGCTAGTGTGTGTAAATCAATCCAGACTTAATGTTCTATGTTTGCCTTTAAGTGGAGTCTTTTTCCATTTAATTTTTCCTCAGTTCTTTCCCCTTTCTACTCCATGTGATTAAAACTAGAATCAGAGAGAGAGAGACAGAGAGACAAAGACAGAGAGAAAAAGAGAGAATAAAAACAACAGAAAAAAAGGAAGTGAAAAATTATTAGTTGCCAGATAATTTAAATGTAGTGATACAAGGATGCCATTTTTTCACAAATAAAAGCAGAAAACCTCAGTTACCTGATGTGCTTATAGTGGTAATTCTGAAAGCATAAATGATTTTAGAACAAGTATGGAATCTTTTTTCAATTGTTCCTGTATGTTCTTAATTTTGACCTATGAGATATAACCCTCATGTCCAAGAAGAGATCTAAAAAGAGAGTTCAGACTTTCTATGCCATACCCCTTCATATCACTCTTAAATATGAAATCATGCTCTTGTGTGAAGATCCTTAACTATGAAATAATGACTACAGAGCTATAATTCAGGTTATAATTGAGAAGGTTGTTATTGCTCAAGAAAGAACTATATCATTCCTGACATGGTACCCAAGGTATTTTATGTTTGGGGTTTTTTGTTTTGTTTTTGGTGGTAGTGGTTGTGAGGTTAGAACTCAGTGCCTTGGCACTGTCCCTGAACTCCTTTTGCTCAAGCTAGCACTCTCCCACTTTGAGCTACAGTCCCACTTCTGGTTTTTCTGGTGGCTAATTGGAGATAATGGTCTCACAGATTTCCCTACTCTGGTTACCTTTGAACCAAGAATCTGAGATCTCAGATTCCTGAGGAGCGAGAATTAAAGTTGTCAGCCACCCGCACCTGGCTGTAACCATGGTTTGATTGACAGGAAACCTGTTTGCCATAACCATTCTGGGTAGGAAGTGATGTTCTCTATCTTTTCATGCATCTTCATAGGTGAGAATGTGTTTCTCTATAGGCACTAAATAAAGTATGTTTAAGCATCAAATATCACATAGCTCCACTCAGAACTCTTGAAATATAGTGAAGGAATCCAAATTTAATAGCAATGTCATAAAACTGTGTCTGGAATGTGTGCCCACGAATTGTAGGTTTTGTTAGCAATTAAGTTGTTTGTTTTAAGAAGCATATATTCTAAGGAAGATTTTTTCAAATAAAGCATTATTATTATTATTCCATTCCTGAGTTTGAACTCTGGGCCTGGGTACTGTCTCTGATCTCCTTTTGTCAATGATAGTACTTTACCACTTGTACCACAGAACTACTTCTCAGGTTTTCTGTGATTTCACTGGAAATAAGACTCTCAGAGACCTCATTGCCCTGGCTGGCTTCCAACTAAAATCTTCAGATCTCAACCTCTTGAGAAGCTTGAATTACACGGATGAGCCACAGGTGCCTAGCTGAATAATATATTTCTTAGTGTACTATTCCATCAAAGATTACCATCAACTTACTTAGAGGAAGTTAGAACAAACAATTTCACTGTCTCTCTCTACAAATTGTCATTCTAAGAAATGATAGGAAACACTCCTTAACTCTGATGACTAATACTTGTGTAAATTACAAGCAACCCGTTCCTTTAGCCTCTTTATAGTCCTGAGTTTAAGACCTAACTCTATGTGTTTGATAAACAGATGTCTAGGCCAACAGTTCCAATGAATGTTTGTTGAATGAATGGATTACTTAGAGGGATTTAGTGGATTTAGCCTCAGTAATCCTTATTCTCCTGAAATAGTGATTTTTATCTAGTACACTACATATTCTACTATGTTCTCCACATTTAGGATGACATGAATGCTATAGGATAAGTGACCTGAAAAACTTCACCTCTCTGGCCTTGACCTTCTACATGTATTTTGATTCTGGTTTCAGCTTTGAGATGGGTGTCTACATAGAGCTCAGCTCTCACTTCCAGTTCAGGCTGGCTGAGCATACTGTCCACCAGAGGGCTCCCTGAGAGACTGATTTGGCTTGGGAGACCTTTTGACTTATTCCATTGGCAGAATTAAACAGATAGATCTGCTCTTTTCAACTATTCCGGAATCTAGTCCCTGGAGTCTTTACTCCTTTCTTATGCTTTAAAAAAAATAAAGAATTCCATTAATCAGAAAATATCAGGAGATGTATGGGCTATTGTGACATGAAAAATTGCTACGGACAAGTGACATAAGAAACAAAAAAAGTATCCTTCCATGGCTATGGACAACAGCATCTCACCATAGGTACTTTTTGTGAAGACAAGAGTGGCGGCGGACCCTACCTTGACCCACTCAGCTGCTCAGGCCCCCAGTGTTCCTTACTAACTCCAAATTGCCTAACTCCAAATTCTGCCTCTGTCTTCAAATGACCTATCCCCTCTCCTTTTTCTGCATGTAATTAACACATAACTCAGGATGATTTGCTGTGAGAGCCATTGATTTCAATCCCCTCGGAAGAGATCTTTTTTTTTTTTCCTGCCAAAATCAGGTCCCATTCACAAGTTTGAAGGAGACATATTTCTGTGGAGACCAGCAGTGAACTCAGAATAGTAAGTCACTTGAGATCATTGCATCTTAAGGGTTGAACATGTAAGTAATTTGTAATATGCTATTTGATGTATTTTGAAAAGTTATTTCTTTATAAGTTCTTGTTTACCATGATTCTGTGTCTGTTTCCTTACCAGTATTGAACTGTCTTACTGTCTTCATTAGTGGCTCTTTCTAGACCAGGGTTCTCTGTTACAACCCTATGGCTTGTTGGACTAGATAATTCTTTGCTGTAGGCTTCTGTACTCTTACACAGCTTGTTTCTTACCGTCTCTGGCCATAACCTGCTTGAGGCAATTGCACATCCTCTAGCTGTACCAATAAACATGTCTACAGATATTGCCAAATATCCCTCAGATTAGTGCATAGGTTTTTCTCGGGAAACTCTGGTCTACTTTAAACATAGGTCCATTACATGGAATTCTTAGAGATTCAGTTAATATGTAGAACTCATTTAAATCATATCTTGGTGTAGTTGGCTAACATCCATGCTATGAAAGATTTTTCAAAGGATTTCTTTCACTTTAGCTCAGGATAATGGAAAAACGGGACAGTGTTCTAGTACGTAAATAACTTTGTATAGTTCAGACTGCATTCTCATACCAAGTGATTAGAGAAGCATCTAGTTCAGAGTATGTTTTCTGACTTATTTACCTGTTATTTAAGAACAGAAAGAGTTGAATATTTAAACAAAAGTGGAAAATGAATTCTTTGAAATAGGGATTGACAGAGGAATCTGTATATCTGTCGGAGTTTTAATTACAGGGAAACTTCTTATGCTAAAGATTATAAAACTATCAATTAATCATTATGATGTTGGATTCAATATAAAGCTTATAAACAGTGGTTCTTTTATTAAATCAGAAACATCTGGTGTATTTTTTATAATTAAACCAAACTGTTAGGCACAAGTCTCTAAATTATTAATAGTGTCTGTTTCAGATATCAGAACACACATTACCTAAAATTGCTTCTTTAGGTTGCAGTCACTTTAGTAACCTACATAACTTAGTACATTCAAAAACTATTATTACCCCTTCCCCTAAACATTCCTTACATTGAAGACCTGGAATGAATGCCAGCTTGGGCCTCAACAAAAAAATAGTTATTTCTTTTCATTTAGTACATTTTATAAACCTTCCACAATCTTTTCACTCCCAGTCTCACAAGTTGCTAGCATTAGGGATGTGAGCCACCAGGGCCCAGCTCATTTGTGTTATTTTGTAGACCTAATTAGTAATTCTACCAATTAGTTCTACAAAAACTAATTGGCAGGTTATTTACTCACTAAAAATTTCCTGAAAGCAAAAAAGAGAGAAAAAGGGAGAGAGAGAAAAAAATTTCATATAATTACAACTAAAAATGTAAAATTAAAAATGGTAATAACTAGTTTTGAAATATGATCTTCTAATCTACTGATTGGGAAACATTCCTATACTTTAGACAGCTCAACTGCTGGGATAAAATTCTGGCTCTGCTCTTTCCAGTTGTATAATCCTGAATTTGTAATATACAAAATGAGTTAACAATAGAATCAACCTGGTTATTGTAAGGAAAAAATAATAAATGGGTACCTAAAATGCACAATGACTGGATCCACACATGGGAATTGGTCAATAGTTGAAGATCATTATTATTACTCATTTTTTTCACATACCCCTCTTGCCCATTTTTTTAAAACGCTTATTTGATTCAATTATCTTCTTCAATGTATTGAGCTATAGGAGATACATATAATCTTCTATTCTGTTTAGGAAATGAAATTTTTGAACCCCAGAGATTCTCCGCAAGCTATGTGTTTTATCTCTTAGCTTGTTTTTATTTCCTTTGGGGATCATATCTTTCTTTTACATTCAACAAGTCCCATTTCCACTATTATTTAACTTTCATTATATATTAAAGTATGTTGATAAAACATGGGAATGAATTTCTGTTGGCACAGAATAAAGAATTTATTGTAATGAAGAATTTAAATGTGTAGAGACAGATAATAGAAACAAGAGACAAATTATTTTGTGCCATAGAAGCAAGAAGAGTACAAAGCCTATATTATTCCTTAATGGGAGGAGGTTTCCGTGAAAGACTTCAAGGTTTTGTTGGTTTGGTTTTGTTTTCTCAGGTTTTTTTTGTTTGTTTGTTTTGTTTGTTTTGTTTTGTTTTGTTTTTGCCAGTCCTGGGCTTGAGCTCAGGGCCTGAGGACTGTCCTTGGATTTTTCTCAAGGCTAGAACTCTACCACTTGAGCCTCAGCACCACTTCTGGCTTTTTCTAAGTATGTGGTACCAAGGAATTGAACTCGGGTCTTCGTGCATGCTAGGCAAGCACTCTACCACTAGGTCAAACTCCCGGCCCTTTCTCAGGTTTTTGAGAAAAGATTTCACTATGAACTCGAACTGACCTCAACTCCTCGTGTAGCCTTGGCTTAAAGTCTTGGTCTTAAAGTCACAATTCTTCTGTTTTAGTCTTCAGAGAGCTGAGACTATAGCAGTTTAGGAACATGTCAGACCACAAGGAAGATATTTGCATTCTATAAAAAATTATGTACCTGGCTAGGAGTTTAGCCTAGTGATAGAGTGCTTGCCTGGCATGCACAAGGACATGGATTCTATTCCTCGGTACCACAGACATAGAAAAAAGCCAGAAGTGGTGCTAAGGCTCAAGTGGTAGAGCTCTAGCCTTGAGAAAGCCCAAGGACAGTGCCCAGGCCCTGAGTTCAAGGTCCAGAACTGGCAAAAATATTATTTACCACAGACTATTCTGTTTTAGTGCATAGCATCCATTTGAATATAATTTTAAGTGATTCATACCTTAATCATAACATACATACATTGTAACATACATTAGCTCCAAAAACACATTCTTTCCACCTCTAAAGTTCATAAGTAATTAATGTAATATAAAAATTACATTGTAGGCATTATTTATGACATAATGAAATATATTCTGATGCTGGCTCTTCCTAATCTAAAAAAGACTAACAAAAGTACACCTGCTTTATGGAAAAAATCACAATCCAGATAATAGTCAGAACTCTTGTTAGTTATTTACGACAGATAGGTAAATATTTTCAAACCTAGAAAAGTTATGTAAAAATTATTGACATGTCACTGCAGAAAATAAAGATACCAAAATGAGTAGAATGAATTTGCAAAGTAACCTGAGAAAGAAAAAGAAGCTAGAAAATTCTTATTTTGTGTTTACTAGAATATGTCATTTTGGCAGTGAATCATTTTAATTCTAAGGATAACAATCTTAATAGAAAATTTTTTCAGCTTCTAAGCAATTTTCTTATTTATTTAGGTAGTCTCCTTGAAGATAAATTATGATAAAAATATAATTTTAGTGAGTTCTTCATCTCAGAAAAATGTTCTGCCATACTGAGAGATGTGCTAAAAATCTTCAGATATTTGTACAAAATAAGAGTTTTAAACAAGTGATAATTTTTATCAAGATAATCTTTCTTCCTCCTAAGAGACAAGGCCAGCATCAATAAGAAATTAACAATTTCCTCAAGGCTGCTATATTCATCGAGATGAATCCATCTATATGAGAGGAACCCCCAAATCGCAGTGGTTTCAAGCAGTAGACATTTATTTCTTGTTCCTGTAAATGCTGCCAGGGGTTTCTGGTAACCCTCTTCAGTATGTGGAGCTGGATGGATTGGTCTCCACCATACCACGCTCTATCATCTGCAGTATGCACTTGGTCACTCAATGCTGCAGGACAATGAGATACTCACAGCAGCTGTTAAGTGCTCTAGACCAGAAATGACCACACTGCACATATTTTGCACACTGTACATTTTTCACAATATTTTGCCGTGAACCAGCCTCATTGCAAAGTTGAGAAAATGCAACGGCCCGCAGGACCTCAGACATAGGAGGATCCCAGACCAACAGCACTGAGCCTTTGCCTGCAGAGCCCTCCGGACAGCCTGGCAACAGCACAACTATGTGACGACATTTCTGCATAGAAAGGTCACCATAGGTAGCCATGAGCAGTGACACGTAGCACCTAAGGGCTGGAAGAAACTTTTTGTCCATCAGTAGAAGATTCTCTCCACTTCTGGCTTAGGCAGGGTAAGACATCTGGACTCCTCTTGCAGTAGTAAAACTCTTAACTTTGAAACAAATATGGTGATCTTACTTTTTTAAAAAAATTAAAGTCCATATTTACTGCTTAAAAATGAAAAAAAAAAGAAAATGCAATGGCCTTTATTGTGGCAGGAATAAGAGTATAATTGGCTAAGCATAAGCTTCAGAAGTCATTGATTTAATTCTTTGTATCATACATTTTATTTTATTTCACTCTTGTTTATTTCACTATCCGTCCTGCTGTTTCTTATTCAAGTAAATATTCATCCACACATTCTTCTCATCTGCAGTACGTAGTATGTATTACTATTTATGAAGTGTACAATGATATATTCTTGCTGTAAATTTTATCATTTGACCCTCAGTATTGTTGTAAGGAGCAAAGCCTGCCAAGGAGCAAAATTAGTGTTCTCTACTTCTAGTGGAGTAGTGGTGTGTAAGGTTTGTTGGGAATTCATTTTAGAAGCTTCTGCTTAGTTTTCTTGCAACTGGGAATTTGGAAGCAATTCATATCATCTTATAATAACAGAAGGAATTATCTCTGCATGTTGAGCTGATGGAACATATTTCAATATTTAGATGTTAGTATGAACTTACAAACTTCTGTAGGTCAACTATAATGTGTGTGGGAAGGGTTGGTTTGATGGCATTGCTGTAGTTTGAAGTCAAGGCTTCATACTTGCTAGTCAAGTGCTCTACCATACTTTCAATTTCTTTTTCCTGCTTTGTTTTTGAGATATGGTCTTGTGTTTTCACCTGGGGAAGGGCTGATGCTAGGATAACAGGTATATTCCACTAGGATTTGCTTTTTGTTATGGTTGTTACTTCATTTTCCACAGATTGACCCCAAACCATGATCTCCACCCAATATCTGCCATATTTAATTCTTTAGAGATTCAAGAAACACAAGACAAAGAATGTTTTAAATTTCCTTCCCTCTTTTTAAGGACTCATAGGAGACCTGAAGTCACAATGGACTAAATCTGAAAATCTATTCAGAATCTACACATGGTAGGGAGAGGCATTAAGGCAGATTTCTTGGTAAAGTAGAAGGTTCTAACATGACAGATATTAAACAATACAGAAGTCGAAGAAAATCTGCTAGAAAAGGGGGTAGTGGATCAACCTGGCAAGAGACAGATGTGAAACAAGGAGACATTGATTTCAACACTAATGTAGTGTTTTTGGAGGGCAATAAAAGTTCTGGAGTCCTTTATTCATAAAAAAAATGAGCTAGCCATTTGGCTTCTGAATGCATTATATGGTGAGAGGAACAGATGTGGGTCAAAGAAGATGGGTTCATGAAGACTGAGCCATTATGTTGTCTCCAAAGTAAGATCTGTAGTTGAGGCAAGAACAAGATCAGGTGTGGGCACATGTGGGCAAGTGCAGGGGTCTTTGGGCCACATCTGAGCAATACAACCTAAGAATGATGAGGTACAACATAGATGACAAAGAAAAAGACACTAGGGAAGGTAAATATGGATTCTGTTCAACACAGCAGAACTCTCCACAGGAGACTACAGGTGAAGCAATTGTGTATAATGTTCATCTCACCCTCGTTCATATGCTGCATTCCAATAGCAGATGAAGTCAGGATGTATAGGCTCCTGTCCCGAGTGCTCAGACCAGGACTTATCATTCTTTCAAATCCAAAACTAGAAGGAGGTATTACATAAGGAATAAATAATTGAATTTCGCATTCAATTTGAAAGCTACTTCCTTTCAAAATTTAACAAGAGATTTTTTTGAATTTCAAATGGTGGTGAGTAGTCCTGCTACTTTCAGTAGTCCACTAAAAGCCTTAAAGGTACATATGTCCTTTTCAATGTCTTTTCTTGTTCTCTTGCATCTTTCCTTGAACATATACATCTATATGAAAATACTCTGCTTTGTGCCAGGAGATAAGGATACAGTGGAAATAAAAATTCACAGTAGAAAATCTCTTAGCAATATTCAGCATTTATAACTACCTGTAGAAGGACTGGCTTCACTTCACTGAAAGCTCTATGAACCTTTGTTGGCCCTAGCATTCTACTCCAGGACTCTTCTACGCCTCCATTTTCAGTTATAAGACACTTGCCTTCTTTGTCACTTAAGAATTCTTCATAAGAATTGATAGGTATCTATGACATACATACCCTCAGCTTAATTTTAATTATGTTCTAAAATCTATGTGCCAGTGATTGTATATAGAGAATCCCTTCTTGAATTCTTGTTTGTTAAGCATGACATTTGAAATACGATGTAAAAATCAATGTTAATAAAATTTTTTAAAAATCAATTGATTAATTAAGCAAACAAACAAGCAAAAGAATTCTTTGTAATCTCCACTATTATCAGTGCACAGAAACTCTTTATCCCTATGATACACTAGATTTTGCTATTGGGGACCAAATGACTGCATTTTCTCTGGGGAGAAGCCAAGCAGCTGTTACTACCATGAAAAAATAAATGCAAGTCGCACAAAAAAACATTCAACAATGCCACACTGTGGTAGGCTCATTAGGAACTGTCACTAGGGATTTCATCTTCCTCTTTATCTTTAGTTTAATATTGGGTATCATACTAAGAAGTACAGACTTGCTCATTTCACCATCATGTCCTCATTTTCAGTCTATGTATCCTTTCTTCCAGGACTAAAAATGTCCAGCTGTATCTAGAAATAGCATTTCTTACTTGCACAAACTTCTTTTCTTTCTCTTGGGAAAACAGTACTCTTTTTTTTTATTTTCTCCGAATTAGAATTTCCAGGGTAGTTTGTCATTTTAGGATACAATATAGATCACTAAGTTTAGTCACTATGAAATTTGTATAAAAATTATGAGTCATCAGTTGAATGCATAGTAATAATTAATGACAAATAGAATGTGTTATTTAATGCATGGTATGTCATCATCAGTAAGTGCAAACAGACTTGTTTTCAGAATAACTGTTTCTAATCTTTCTAGTTACATTTCCCTAAATAAATCATTTCACAGCTCTGGCTGCAAAAGTTGTAGCTATAACACAGAAATAGCAACCCAGATACCTAAATTTCTCAATAAGTCGATGATAACTTAGTAATAATGAGGGAGGAACTTTAAAATTAAACATGTTAGATAACATCATCATTATTAGAAGCCATTAATTTGAAATTACTTTTAAGAACATTTTTAGACTTCATAATTTTATTTACTTTTTTCTTGAGTTTGGGACATTTTGTGTTTCTCTAAAATCAGTTTTTGTTATTACATTGGCCTTCAGAAATTATATTTTGCTGGAATGCTGGTTTCTTTCCCCCTTAGGCTAGCCTAACATTCTGACACGTCATATGTTGGTGACTGACAGAGTGTTCACTGGGTGACTGTGACTTGTATAAAGCAGTCTTATGCAGGTATCATGGTCTTAGAGCTCTCCCGTATGAAATCATTTTCCACTGCCCTTTACCTTTCAACCCTTTTCTTGAAGACATCATGTTAATCATCATGGTGCTGGTCCCTGGGGGCCCTTTCTGTAGGTGTATCACCGCCCTCTACTGGACTAGAGCTTGAAGCCACTGAGTCCCCTTCTCCAATGCGGATTATTTTATCACCATCATCCTGAGTGGTTACATGCAATTGTCTTCAGAGTTATTGTGTCAGGAAAGATATATTATGAGTAACTGGATACACCAGTACTTGACTTTATAACTGGGAATTATCAACTGCATCCATTAAAAACTCCTGTTCACATTCTGGGGTATTTTTTTTAATCCATTGTGCATTTGCCTATATATCTACAGTCAGAAAATGATTTCATCACATGTGAATTAGAAGAAAGAACCTTTAGTAGTTTAGAATGGTCTTCAAGAGAGATGTATCCTCTCCTTCTCAATAACTTACTGACTAGTAATTTATACTATCAGTGATTCCATCATTAACTATTTCTTGAAAACCTTCTATGCACCTAGAAATCATTTAAGTGCTATGAACACAGAAAGCAATAAAATACCTCTAAAAAGTAATAATTTGTATGTTTGTGACCCTCTTGAATTAGAAATGCAAGGAGAAATATACATTGGATGACCAACCATTGGGGTTGCAATATTTTCATCTGTATAACAAGTATCAGGTAAACTGAAACAAGAATATTACAACAAAACACAGCATAACCTCACATACAAGACTGTAACTAGAAATATCATTTATTGAAAAATAACCTTTTGGTAGAGTGCATTTTACCAACCTTATGTTATTATTCAGTAAAGTTTCTTCTCCTTAAAAATGTGCTCTAATTTGTGTACTTGGTACTTATAAATCAATCCATTGAACTACCACTTGCTAGGCATTTTCTTCTATACAAAAGAACTGAGAAAACCTATGATCATAAATACAAATTTCCACAGTGAAAGCTAAGGAAAATAAACACGAGGAAAGCCAAGTATAACCTTGCAAAAAAGAACAAAGAGCTTAGGTTACCAATGCAGAAAAACGTTAGCATAAAAAGGAAATTGAAACGATATATGTATTAATAAAACCTCTGAGAAAGACAAACAGCATCCATCAGTCAGATGACAAAGTATCATAAAGAAAACTTACAGGCAAAAAGGATCTAAAACTCATCCAGCTCACTCAATTGATAGATTTTGAGATCACTGACTAAATCTTAAACAGATCCTCTGACATATTAGTCCGAGAAATTAATCTAAATTTCCCATTGACAAAAATTCTTCATATTTTATTTAAATAATGATCCTACTAATTTTTGTCATTTGGCTTTAGGATAAAAAGATAAAACTTCTTTAAGCCAGACCCAAAGGAATATAGGCTCAATGGTTTTCCTCATTTGTAATAATTAGTACACATCTAGAACTCTTCTAGCAGAGAATTACAATAGCTCAAACCCTAGATACATAAAGCCATATAGGATGAGGCCAAATTAATGGACCTCCAGGACCTGGAAACAAGAGCTTAATTATGAGTGACTGTTATTCTTTATGTATTATGTTTTTCTCTCATCTCTTGTGTTGCCCTTGGGTTAATCACATATTGTTACAGTATCCCACTTTGTTACCTGGTATATTATATAGATGTTTCCTTATTTAGTTGAAATAGGAGGGGGAAAATGAGGGGAGAAGGGAAATGGGGACAAAAACATGACAAAGGGTACCAATGTGTGAGAAGTAGTGCACTTTCTATCTGGAAGATGTAACTGTAACCCCTCCATACATTAAAATAAAAAAATACAAAAAAGTGATAAAACTTCTTGTGTCTGTGCATAAAGACTAAAAATAAGTTTCAATGTTCTATGCAGCTTGACTTCTACTAAAAATGGCAGATTTGGAAGGGCCTAATTATAATTTTCCTCTTTGCTGCTCTCAAGACCAAGATTCTCTGCCGAACTTTTCTAGATGATAAGCCAGGCCAGGTCCTACTGATCTCTAAGCCATGGTTTTTGTTCCTGGAATGACAGCAACAGAGCAATAAGGCCAGTTAATAGTGTACTCAAACCACGGAAACCCAGATTCAAGGTAAACCTGATCTTCTGGTAAACTGATTACTAAGGTATTTTATCCCAATAGCAGAAACTGGCTAACCACATGAGTCCATACAGCCATGGGTAAGTCTCTTCTGTATTTTCTTTAATAGTTTTTAATTTCTTTTTTATTCCAATCTAGTTTTATATGCCAGAAATTGTAAAAGAATAAAAAGCAGACTAGCTGAATTTTTATCTCCTTAATTTGTGCTCCTTCTGGAATGAAGATATGGTTAAATGAGGTATTGATTACAGATAGGCCTTAAGAGTGACTCATAGAGGGTCAGCTGTGGCTAGGACTTCCTATCCTAGTCATTCAGCTCTCACTAGATCAATGAATGGGAAAATGAGCCTCAGTAAAATGACTGGTGCCAGTTAGCTGTCAGTGTCAGAATCTGTTTCTCAGGCTAATTCTCTTCCAGCCAGTTCCCCACCACCCTTGATAAAATGAGTTGAAGATTGACTCAGTATTTTTGCCACCTCTCTAATATGGTAGCTTAGTATGTTTATTGACTATCAATGGAATACACCAACAAAGCAGCTTCCTTGTTACTCTGAGTCAGATCATATTTCTTCAAGGATCTGAGCAATCACAGTAAGTAACAACTCTAAAGAAGCCAATATGATAGCTTGATGAGGAATGAACTGATCAGCAATGCTATTTTGATTCTTACACATTTGACAAAATGTGAAATGGTCTCTACAAACTATCAGAGAGGAATAATTACATGAAATATCAAAGTTCCATAAGATCAACGAAGAACAAAATGGGACACATGCATTTTCTGTGTGCATATGATACAGCAAACAACAAAGAAAAGTAGTCACCAATAGTGAGAAGAAAGAAGCTATTTTGCAAGTGATCACAAGATGAGAAGGGGATTTTTTTTTCTTTTTACAAAGCAAAGGTATACCGGATCAAAGAGTTAAAAGAAGTGAATTAAGATAGGATATGCTTATCCCTGATGATACAAATCAATGGTAAAGGGCTTGCCCAGCATCTACAAGGTCCTGGATTCAGTCTCCAATGCAATACCAATGATAAAGGTAATGAA